>NC_091282.1:1065113504-1065807501 GCF_032444005.1 Ranitomeya imitator
TTGGATTAATAATGGATAGGTGTCATAATTGACGCCTCTCCATTATTAATTTGGCTTAATGTCACCTTACAATAGCAAGGTGGCATTAATCCTTCATTACCCCATATCCCACCACTACACGGGAATGGGAAGAGAGTGGCCAAGTGCCAGAATAGGCGCATCTTCCAGATATGCCTTTTCTGGGGTGGCTGGGGCAGGTGTTTTTAGCCAGGGGGGGGCCAATAACCATGGACCCTCTCCAGGCTATTAATATCTGCCCTCAGTCACTGGCTTTACTATTCTGGCGGAGAAAATTGTGCGGGAGCCCACGCCAATTTTTTCCGCCATTTAACCCTTTAATTTACTAGCTAGAACGGCCAAATTTTGCATAGACACACTACTACCATTAGTAGTGTGAAATATGCAAAAAAAAATGGGGATATGAGATGGTGTACTGTATGTAAACCATGTCTCATATCATGTCGGGTTTAGGAAGGAGAAAGCAAAAGCCGGTAATTGAATTACCGGCTTTCTGCTATATCGCGCTGGATGAAATATTAATATATATACATATATGTGTCTACTGACATATATATATATATACAGTTAGGGCCAGAAATATTTGGACAGTGACACAAGTTTTGCTATTTTAGCTGTTTACAAAAACATGTTCAGAAATACAATTATATATATAATATGGGCTGAAAGTGCACACTCCCAGCTGCAATATGATAGTTTCCACATCCAAATCGGAGAAAGGGTTTAGGAATCATAGCTCTGTAATGCATAGCGTCCTCTTTTTCAAGGGACCAAAAGTAATTGGACAATGGACTCTAAGGGCTGCAATTAACTCTGAAGGCGTCTCCCTCGTTAACCTGTAATCAATGAAGTAGTTAAAAGGTCAGGGTTGGATTCCAGGTGTGTAGTTTTGCATTTGGAAGCTGTTGCTGTAAGCAGACAACATGCGGTCAAAGGAACTCTCAATTGAGGTGAAGCAGAACATCCTGAGGCTGAAAAAAAAGAAAAAATCCATCAGAGAGATAGCAGACATGCTTGGAGTAGCAAAATCAACAGTTGGGTACATTCTGAGAAAAAAGGAATTGACTGGTGAGCTTGGGAACTCAAAAAGGCCTAGGCGTCCACGGATGACAACAGTGGTGGATGATCGCCGCATACTTAATTTGGTGAAGAAGAACCCGTTCACAACATCAACTCAAGTCCAGAACACTCTCAGTGAAGTAGGTGTATCTGTCTCTAAGTCAACAGTAAAGAGAAGACTCCATGACAGTAAATACAAAGGGTTCACATCTAGATGCAAACCATTCATCAATACCAAAAATAGACAGGCCAGAGTTAAATTTGCAGAAAAACACCTCAAGAAGCCAGCTCAGTTCTGGAAAAGTATTCTATGGACAGATGAGACAAAAATCAACCTGTACCAGAATGATGGGAAGAAAAAAGTTTGGAGAAGAAAGGGAACGGCACATGATCCAAGGCACACCACATCCTCTGTAAAACATGGTGGAGGCAACGTGATGGCATGGGCATGCATGGCTTTCAATGGCACTGGGTCACTTGTGTTTATTGATGACATAAGAGCAGACAAGAGTAGCCGGATGAATTCTGAAGTGTACCGGGATATACTTTCAGCCCAGATTCAGCCAAATGCTGCAAAGTTGATTGGACGGCGCTTCATAGTACAGATGGACAATGACCCCAAGCATACATCCAAAGCTACCCAGGAGTTCATGAGTGCCAAAAAGTGGAACATTCTGCAATGGCCAAGTCAATCTCCAGATCTAAACCCAATTGAGCATGCATTTCACTTGCTCAAATCCAGACTTAAGACGGAAAGACCCACAAACAAGCAAGACCTGAAGGCTGCGGCTGTAAAGGCCTGGCAAAGCATTAAGGAGGAAACCCAGCATTTGGTGATGTCCATGGGTTCCAAACTTAAGGCAGTGATTGCCTCCAAAGGATTTGCAACAAAATATTGAAAATAAAAATATTTTGTTTGGGTTATGTTTATTTGTCCAATTACTTTTGACCTCCTAAAATGTGGAGTGTTTGTAAAGAAATGTGTACAATTCCTACATTTTCTATCAGATATTTTTGTTCAACCCTTCAAATTAAACGTTACAATCTGCACTTGAATTCTGTTGTAGAGGTTTCATTTCAAATCCAATGTGGTGGCATGCAGAGCCCAACTCACGAAAATTGTGTCACTGTCCAAATATTTCTGGCCCTAACTGTATATATATATATGTATGTATATATATATATATATATATATATATATATATATATATATATATATATATATGACAGTATATATGGTTTTTTTTTTTAACACATGGATCCCTTGTATAGCCGTATGTCGGTTTTGCAAGCCTGCGATAAAAACATGCAGTACGGATGACATATGGATTACATACGGAGGATGCCATGCGCAAAAAACGCTGAAACACCCTGCCTACGGAGGAGCTACGGACCACTATTTTCGGGACTTTTCAGCATATTACGGCCGTAATATACGGACCGTATTTTCATACGCTGTGTGTGACGCCGGCCTTAGTGTGAGCAAGGGCTGAGGAACTGCAGAGCAGGCCGGACTATCGCGAAGATGGAGAGTGAGTGAACCTTCTCCTGCTGCGCGCTCTGTCTTCCCACCAAGTGTCTTGCTTTCCTTCGCACTGTGCCTTTTCAACCTGACATGCCCCCTACAGTCAAGTGACAAGGTCTGTCCAGGTCAGAAAGCTGGCAACAGTGATGACAGCCCCAATAGCTCCGCAACCGTCACGCGAGAGGCATCACCGTCCCGGTCCATCTTCCTACATATGCGCATACCACAGTATGGAGTGCACAGAGTAGGGCGAGGTGACAGCTTTCAAGGCGGTGAGTAAGCTGGAGTCCCCGCATGGTGGGAGGATGGGAACCATGCGGAGGCTCCAGCAGACGCTACTTTATAGGCCCCCGTAAATGTCATATTGGCCCACCTGTAAAGCTGAGCTTCATTGGAAAACTAAGATTACTATATTCTGCAATAATTCGGTATATAGTGATCAAACTATTGCATGTTAAAGTCCCCAAGCAGTACTAACAAATAAAGTGAAGACTGAAAAAAATAATGTAAAAAAAATGTTTAAATCACCTTGAAAGGAAATCACCCTCGTGTCAGATTTCCTTGAAGGAAACCTATCACAAGGTTTCTGCAGCATGACATAGGGGCAGAGACCCTGATCCCAGCAATATATCACTTACTTTCCAGCATGTTGTGTTCCTTATGAAATCACGGCTTTATCTAAAAAAGGCAATGAATAATATACAGTAATAAAAAAGTGAATAGATGGATATCTCAAGATGTCCTAAAAGATTACAACAGAGATCAAGACCAGGCAGTTATGACAATAAACTGCAAAAACTTTATTAAGCCATTATATACATTAAAAGAACATTCAAATGGAATCTGTCACTAGGATCAGGGCCGGCGTCAGCACCCAGCGCACCTGGGCAAATGCCGGGGCCCTAGAGAGAGAGGGGGGCCCACTCATGCTGTCATAGATACAGCTGGGAGAGCAGAGCAGGAGAACATGCTCTCTCCGCCCACAAAGTCACTGCTGGCTGCGTTCTCTTAACCCCTATGTGCCAGCTCTGACACAAGCATCTTCTCACTCAGTCAGTGCAGCCAGGCAGGCACATAGGGGTTAAGAGAAGGCAGCCAGTGTGACATTGTTTGTGGGCGGAGAGAGCACGTTCTCTGCTCTGGCCCCTGGCTGCAGTGCTGCTGAACTTATCAGGCAGATTCCGGAGGAGCTGCTACCAGTGCCTGAGTGAGTGCTATGGTATCCAGCAATAATTGCAGTTGGTCTTATGGCTCAGTCTGCTGCTGTCTGTCTCCGCTGCCTAAAAATGTGGGTGATGTCTGGAGGAGCAGCTGGTGGGGTGCAACCTGCAACCTGCAGCCACCCAGCTCTCCCAGAATACATGCATGCTGCACCAAACCTGCACCACTGGGGTAGGAAGAAGCTTAACCCCTTCTCATCTGCATGAAGGTTATTGCTATACCTTAAAGATAACAATCCGACCCGCATAAATGGGGTTAACCAGATGCCAGGAGGAAGGGGAGCTGCTGCCATGGATAAAACTGATCTGTGGGCTGTACGTTGGGGCCCTGTGGGCCCAGGCTGGTGACTGGAGGGACTCTGCCCAGTGCTGGCATGTGGGTGATTTCTGCTCCGGAGTCTCAGCTTCTCTCCTCCAGGTCACACTGTGCAGTCACAGCAACATTGGTTGTCTCTGTCCAGGTCAGAGCAGCTGCCACTGCTCCCACCAAGGACATGGCATCACTTAACCCTTCCCCTGCAGCCACCGGCAACAAATCCACATTATTCCTTGATTAAATCAGGTTCCAACCCAATAGAGGAGCAGACATTTCCTGCTGCCATTAGGGTCCGGGAGGGGGTGACCTGTGACATTGGCTGCCCTGCTACCCTGTAGTGGGGGGTGACAAGTGTAACATGGGGTAATGATGAAGGAGAAATGCACAGGATAATAGTGAGCGCGACAGAGGGCAGTGTATGGTATGGAGCAGTCAGGGGGTGGGCTGCAGGATCCCCCCATACTGTACATGACTGCTCAGGACAGGGAGGCGTTTAATGAGCTTCTAATGACGGGGCACTAATTGGGTCATTAGGGTTTGTGGAAAGGATTCAGCATCAGGTCCCTCATTAATGCCCGAGCTGCCTGTTACTTTGTAGCACAGATCTGTTAGTGCCGCAAAACCAAACAACGTTTTTTATGTAGAAAAGTCTTTGTTTCATAGAAAAACTCAAAACAGAAAAGATTTTCTGATACAACAACGCCCTGCTCACGACACTGCACAGCACCTCTCCTGTATATATACACTGCACAGCACCTCTCCCCCTGTATACAGTCATGGCCAAAAGTATTAACACCCCTGCAATTCTGTCAGATAATACTCAGTTTCTTCCTGAAAATGATTGCAATCACAAATTCTTTGGTATTATTATCTTCATTTAATTTGTCTTAAATGAAAAAACACAAAAGAGAATGAAGCAAAAAGCAAAACATTGATCATTTCACACAAAACTCCACAAATGGGCTAGACAAAAGTATTGGCACCCTCAGCCTAATACTTGGTTGCACAACCTTTAGCCAAAATAACTGCGACCAACCGCTTCCAGTAACCATCAATGAGTTTCTTACAATGCTTTGCTGGAATTTTAGACCATTCTTCTTTGGCAAACTGCTCCAGGTCCCTGATATTTGAAGGGTGCCTTCTCCAAACTGCCATTTTTAGATCTCTCCACAGGTGTTCTATGGGATTGAGGTCTGGACTCATTGCTGGCCACCTTAAAAGTCTCCAGTGCTTTCTCTCAAACCATTTTCTAGTGCTTTTTGAAGTGTGTTTTGGGTCATTGTCCTGCTGGAAGACCCATGACCTCTGAGGGAGATCCAGCTTTCTCACACTGGGCCCTACATTATGCTGCAAAATTTGTTGTTAGTCTTCAGACTTCATAATGTCATGCACACGGTCAAGCAGTCCAGTGCCAGATGCAGAAAAGCAACCCCAAAACATCAGGGAACCTCTGCCATGTTTGACTGTAGGGACCGTGTTCTTTTCTTTGAATACCTCTTTTTTTCTCCTGTAAACTCTATGTTGATGCCTTTGCCCAAAAAGCTCTACTTTTGTCTCATCTGACCAGAGAACATTCTTCCAAAACGTTTTAGGCTTTTTCAGGTAAGTTTTGGCAAACTCCAGCCTGGCTTTTTTATGTCTCGGGGTAAGAAGTGGGGTCTTCCTGGGGCTCCTACCATGCAGTCCCTTTTCATTCAGACACCGACGGATAGTACGGGTTGACACTGTTGTACCCTCGGACTGCAGGGCAGCTTTAACTTGTTTGGATGTTAGTCTAGGTTCTTTATCCAACATCCGCACAATCTTGCGTTGAAATCTCTTGTCAATTTTTCTTTTCCGTCCACACCTAGGGAGGTTAGCCACAGTGCCATGGGCTTTAAAGTTCTTGATGACACTGCACAGTAGACACAGGAACATTCAGGTCTTTGGAGATGGACTTGTAGCCTTGAGATTGCTCATGCTTCCTCACAATTTGGTTTCTCAAGTCCTCAGACAGTTCTTTGGTCTTCTTTCTTTTCTCCATGCTCAATGTGGTACACACAAGGACACAGGACAGAGGTTGAGTCAGCTTTAATCCATGTCAACTGGCTGCAAGTATGATTTAGTTATTGCCAGCACCTGTTAGGTGCCACAGGTAAGTTACAGGTGCTGTTAATTACAAAAATTAGAGAAGCATCACATGATTTTTCGAATGGTGCTAATACTTTTGTCCACCCCCTTTTTTATGTTTGGTGTGGAATTATATCCAAGTTGGCTTTAGGGCAATTCTTTTTGTGTTTTTTCATTTAAGACAAGTTAAATGAAGATAATAATACCAAAGAATTTGTGATTACAATCATTTTCAGGAAGAAACTGAGTATTATCTGACAGAATTGCAGGGGTGTTAATACTTTTGGCCATGACTGTATATACACTGCACAGTACCGCTCCTCCTGTATATGTACACTGCACAGCATCTTTCCTGTATATATACACTGCACAGCACCTTTCCTCCTGTATATATACACTGCACAGCACCTCTCCCCCTGTATATATACACTGCACAGTACCGCTCCTCCTGAATATACACACTGCACAGCACCTCTCCCCCTGTATATATACACTGCACAGTACCGCTCCTCCTGTATATGTACACTGCACAGCACCTTTCCTCCTGTATATGTACACTGCACAGCACCTTTCCTCCTGTATATATACACTGCACAGCACCTTTCCTCCTGTATATATACACTGCACAGCACCTCTCCCCCTGTATATATACACTGCACAGTACCGCTCCTCCTGTATATATACACTGCACAGTACCACTCCTCCTGTATATATACACTGCACAGCACCTCTCCCCTGTATATATACACTGCACAGCACCTCTCCCCCTGTATATATACACTGCACAGCACCTCTCCCCCTGTATATATACACTGCACCTTTCCTCCTGTCCTATATATACACTGCCCAGCACCTTTCCTCCTGTATGTATACACTGCACAGCACCTCTCCTGTATATATACACTGCACAGCACCTTTCCTCCTGTATGTATACACTGCACAGCACCTCTCCTGTATATATACACTGCACAGCACCTTTCCCCCTGTATATATACACTGCCCAGCACCTTTCCTCCTGTATGTATACACTGCACAGCACCTCTCCTGTATATATACACTGCACAGCACCTTTCCTCCTGTATATATACACTGCACAGTACCACTCCTCCTGTCCTGTATATATACACTGCAGAATTTACAATAGCTGTCACTCATGTAAGAAGTGAAATCTGGCATTGTACTATACATTTCTCTGCCGTATCTGTGCATCATTAATCGGGGTATGTGTTAAAGGGGGGGGGGGCACTGAGACTCCTTCGCACGGGGCCCTCGAAAACCTGGAGCCGACCCTGACTAGGATTTTGCTATTTCGTCTGAGTGCAGCAAAAGACAGAGACCCTGATTCCAGCAATGTGTCACTCACTGGGCTCCTTGCTGTAGTTTTGATAAAATCACAGTCTTAGGCTGCCGTCACACTAGCAGTATTTGGTCAGTATTTTACCTCAGTATTTGTAAGCCAAAACCAGGAGTGGGTGATAAATGCAGAAGTGGTGCATATGTTTCTATTATACTTTTCCTCAAATTGTTCCACTCCTGGTTTTGGCTTACAGATACTGGTGTAAAATACTGACCAAATACTGCTAGTGTGACGGCAGCCTTACATGCTGCAGGTCTACCAGTTCTGTGAATGCTGAGCTCTGTATAACTCTGCCCATTCCACTGATTGTCTCTGTGTGTAGACAATAAGCTGCCAGTCACTGGTGGGGGCAGGGTTATACACAACTCATGAATATAGAGGACTCCATGGCAAAAAAGGCTTACCTTACTTGTCCTCTAGTGATAATTTCAGTGATTTTATCAAAGATAATGCAAGCAACCCAGAAAGTGACGTTTCACTTGAATCAGGGTCTCTGTCTGTACATTATTCTGCGTTCAGATTTGGAGTAAAAAACTTTTGACAAATTCCCTTTAAAGAAGTCTGAAGATGAATCTTTAGGAGAGCACCACTCCCCATCCTCCCTGTTTCCTGCTATATGACGCACTACTGAAGATTGAGTGCAACATGGTCACCCCGCTGATCCGAACTGACTGCTCTCCTATGCAGCAAGTAGTGGCAGATTTGCCTCTGCTGCTTAGGGGCACAAGCAGGATGGGAAGCATACAGCACGTTTGTGTCGTGTGCTCTTTCCAAGGTCAGTGGTAGAGATGAGCGGTGTTTGAGTTGAACTGTTCGCCAGTTTCAAATTCAAGCTGTTTTGGGCGGTGTTCGAGTCGTTCGACGAACTCGAACAATTTGCTTAAAATTTGGCTGTTCGAGTTAATGTTTGATAACACAGCCAATGACACATGCCCTTGCTTGTGTTCATCACATGCACATTGCTGTGTGTGTGCGCACTGCTGATAGGCTGAGAGACTGCACCGCCCCACTGTAAATGCGGGAAAGAAAAAAAAAAAGGAGATCGGCGTTATTTCAGCACAGATCTATCCCCCGCCCCTTCCTTCCCCCCCCCGCAAACTATTCACTGAAACAGTCTATTAACAATGATAAACAGTTTTAATGTGCAAATCATGTTAGGCTTTTGGTGAACGAAAAGCCTAACATGATTTGCACATTAAAACTGTTTATCATTGTTAATAGACTGTTTCAGTGTATAGTGGGCGGGGGGGGGGATAGAGCTGTGTTGAAATAACGCCGATCTCCATTTTTTTTTTTTTTCCCGCATTTACAGTGGGGCGGTGCAGTCTCTCAGCCTATCAGCAGTGCACACACACACAGCAATGTGCATGTGATGCACACAAGCAAGGGCATGTGTCATTGGCTGTGTATGTCACATGTCCTTGCCCTATAAGAACCAGCCATTTGCCCCGTCGCCACCATTTCCTCACTGCTGCAGCTTAGTGTTAGACGGCACCGCTGCTGCTGTGGGCGCAATATAGTCTAAAAGTATTTTTTTGGAGCGAACTTTCAGAGAGATCGGTTCAGGGAGTCAGGAGGAGTCGGGACTAGTTGTAATATCAGCCCTTTTCAGGGTAGGTTACAGCAGTTCATAGCACTGTTTGCCAGGCAGGTCTGTGCCAGTGCTGTGCAAGTGTTTGTCACAGCATTTGGTGTAATCTAGCTCAGCCAATCCTTTTGGGCTAGTAGCATTGTCTGATAGTCAGCAGAGTAGCCCGCCTGTGAAGCTAGCTACACCACCTGTGTATCTCAATTTTTACTGCATCTAACCCAGTTAATAGTTTTGGGCCTAGGAGCAGTGTCTGCACGTAAGCAGAGTAGCCCGCCTGTGAAACTAACTATACCACCTGTGTATCTAATTTTTACTGCATCTAATCCCGTTAATAGTTTGGGGCCTAGGAGCAGTGTCTGCACGTCAGCAGAGTAGCCCGCCTGTGAAACTCAGTATTTCGCCTGTGTATCTCTATTTTTACTGCATCTAATCCAGTTGATAGTTTTGGGTCTAGGAGCAGTGTCTGCATGTCAGCAGAGTAGCCCGCCAGTGAAACTAACTACACCACCTGGGTATCTCTATTTTTACTGCATCTAATCCAGTTAATAGTTTTGGGTCTAGGAGCAGTGTCTGCATGTCAGCAGAGTAGCCCGCCTGTGAAACTAACTACACCGCCTGTGTATCTAAATTTTTACTGCATCTAACCCAGTTAATATTTTTGGGCCTAGGAGCAGTGTCTACACGTCAGCCCCCTGACGAAGGCAGACGCCGAAACACGCGTCGGGGTTCGGCATATCCCAGGGACGTTCATTCCATTCAGCAGGTAATACCAGGTGGCTTCTTTTTGACCGCTACTCCGATTTTTATTTTGTTTTTTTTGGGCAATTTTTTTTTTTTTTTTGCTTGCCCGCTGGGTGCTTTATAGCTCACTGGTCACTATGACTATTATACTATATACCTGCCGGATTTAGCGCCAATAGATTGCACCAATATTTATTATCAGCATCTCTATTCGGTCTCCTTTTTGCCACCAATTAATTAAATTTGCACATGCACTTTATAATATTCATTTGGTAAATCTGCTTGCTATATATTCTATGGCCTATTGACACAGGTATGCACATATATGTTGTTTTTACACTGGTTATATATTTAACTTATTTTTAGTGCTGCCATTTACATGTCCCTGGTGTTGTGCTTTTTATGGTATTTTTTCCCACTGTTACACTATATTATATATATTTTAATAAATATTATAATTTCTACTGCATTTTTGGACTTTGTTTCGTTTTTTTCTTCGTTTTTTCTATGTTTTCCCGATTTGTCTGATACACCTTCCATTGGTGCACATTGGTGGTTATAGATATATATATATATATATATATTCTCTCCTCCCATGTACAATTGCTATGTGCACCGTGCCTTGAGATATATTTAACGTCAGCAGAGTAGCCCGCTTGTGAAACTAACTATGCCGCATGTGTATCTAAATTTTTACTGCATCTAATCCAGTTAATAGTTTTGGGCCTAGGAGCAGTGTCTGCACGTCAGCAGAGTAGCCCGCCTGTGAAACTAACTACACCGCCTGTGTATCTCTATTTTTACTGCATCTAATCCAGTTAATAGTTTTGGGCCTAGGAGCAGTGTCTGCACGTCAGCAGAGTAGCGCGCCTGTGAAACTCAGTATGCCGCCTGTGTATCTCTATTTTTACTGCATCTAATCCAGTTAATAGTTTTGGGTCTAGGAGCAGTGTCTGCACGTCAGCAGAGTAGCCCGCCTGTGAAACTAACTACAACGCCTGTGTATCAAAATTTTTACTGTATCTAACCCAGTTAATATTTTTGGACCTAGGAGCAGTGTCTGCACGTCAGCAGAGTAGCCCACCTGTGAAACTAACTATACCGCCTGTGTATCTAAATTTTTACTACATCTAATCCAGTTAATAGTTTTGGGCCTAGGAGCAGTGTCTGCACGTCAGCAGAATAGCCCACCTGTGAAACTAACTATACTGCCTGTGTATCTCTATTTTTACTGCATCTAATCCAGTGAATAGTTTCGGGCCTAGGAGCAGTGTCTGCATGTCAGCACAGTAGCCACCCTGTGAAACTAACTACATCGCCTGTGTATATAAATTTTTACTGCATCTAACCCAGTTAATAGTTTTGGGCCTAGTATCACAGTTTGGCCACTCAGTTCTGCTCGGTTTTCATCCATCGGTTGTTGTGCCAACAACTACAGATACAGAGTTGCCAATTAGTTAAGCACTAAAATGAGTGGCAAAAGGCCTGCTGCTGGTGGAAAGGGGAATAGGCTTGTTGGAATGGGAAAAAAAGGTTGTGTCCGTGGGGTAGGTGGTAAAGCAACAGTAAGATCTGCAGAAGAAAGACCATCTTCTAGCCAAAGTAAAATGTCTACTTCTTTTCGTGGACAATCTGATATAATCTATTTCTTACGACCATCGTTACAAGCATCGCCAAAAATTGCAGATGAGGCACAAAAACAGCAGGTGCTTGAACGGATATCAAGTGCTCGTTCAAGTGGGCTCTCCTCCATGTCAACTTCAACATCACAACTACTCCAGTCCTCAGTGTTGTCATCCCAATCGCATTTGCTTCCTCACAGCTCCCGAGTCTCCAGCCGCCCGTGTGAGCATGGGGTAACACACATGGTTGAGTCTGTAGAGCTGTTTACGCATACTACAGCCTGGGAATCAGAGGTCTGCTCCAGAGCTTCTGTGAATCCAGACGAGGAAATAATCTGCACTGATGCCCAGAATCTTTGTGAGTCGGATCCAGGCCCAGATGAAGAAGGTTCTGAGCATAATCTAGACCCTCGTTCCCAAACTGTAACTCCTGTTGGTGGAGACAATGAGGAAGATGATGATGCGACTGAGGTACCTGATTGGAACAAAAACTTGACTTTTCGGTCAGGGCAGGAAGAGGTTGGCTCTGAGGGCAACGGGTGTGAAAACACACAGGATGATGATGACGAGGTTGTAGACCCCACTTACTGTCAACTCGCCAGTCCATGAGGTCAGCAGAGGAGGTGGAGGAGGATGCTAGTGACGAGTCTGAAGACGAGGTAACGTTGCGCCTTCCTGGACAGAGACAGAGTACTGGAAGCACGTCAACAACTGCATCCTCAACCCCAACTGTACCTCAGACCAGAAGTCGTGGTGGCTCTTCAGGTCACATGTGCTCTAAGCTTTGCATAGCCTGGGCATTTTTTGACATTGCAAAGGATGACCCAACTCATGTTGTCTGTATGATTTGTCAACAAAATCTCAGTAGAGGACAAAAAATGACTAGCTTGAGTACTTCATGCATGAACCATCACATGAATATGAGGCATAAGTTGCATTGGGAAGCTCACTGTGCTACAATGCGGCCTAGTGGGCCGGGTCAACCACCGTCTGCCCCATCAAGTGCATCCACATCCTCTTCATACTCTGTGACTATGGGGACAGCAGTCGCACATGGTTTTGGACGCAGACCTTACACCTTTTTACCCGCAACAGCTAGTGTGATTGGCAGGTCGTCAGGACATTTGCAAGTGGAAACACCTGCTGTTTTTGAGCGCTCTCCGACATCGACACCACATTTTGATCAAGGCAACATAACATCTCCACCTGCACCATCCTCACAGACCAGCAGTTTGCCGAGGACACCCTACTCAACTCCGTCTAAGCACGGCAGCCAGCTGTTATGGCTGGCAATCAGGCAACACAGCGTGCAGTAATCAGCGCACATACAGAGATCTGGCAAAAACCAAAAACAATAGGACGAGCTCTGAGACGTGGAATCTCTGTAGACTGCAGTACCTGATCTATCCTCACACAACTATAAGCAGCAGTGGATTGCGCCTATCACTACCTATGCAACTCGGCACTGCCTGAGGAGCTGACTAGCCTGAAGATAGAAATACAAGCCTGACTTACCTCAGAGAAATACCCCAAAGGAATAGGCAGCCCCCCACATATAATGACTGTTAGCAAGATGAAAAGACAAACGTAGGAATGAAATAGATTCAGCAAAGTGAGGCCCGATATTCTAGACAGAGCGAGGATAGCAAAGAGAACTATGCAGTCTACAAAAAACCCTAAAACGAAAACCATGCAAAGGGGCAAAAAGACCCACCGTGCCGAACTAACAGCACGGCGGTGCACCCCTTTGCTTCTCAGAGCTTCCAGCAAAAGTTAATAGCAAGCTGGACAGAAAAAACAGAAAACAAACTAGAAGCACTTATCTAGCAGAGCAGCAGGCCCAAGGAAAGATGCAGTAGCTCAGATCCAACACTGGAACATAGACAAGGAGCAAGGAAGACAGACTCAGGTGGAGCTAAATAGCAAGGCAGCCAACGAGCTCACCAAAACACCTGAGGGAGGAAGCCCAGAGACTGCAATACCACTTGTGACCACAGAAGTGAACTCAGCCACAGAATTCACAACAGTACCCCCCCTTGAGGAGGGGTCACCGAACCCTCACCAGAACCCCCAGGCCGACCAGGATGAGCCACATGAAAGGCACGAACAAGATCTGGGGCATGGACATCAGAGGCAAAAACCCAGGAATTATCTTCCTGAGCATAACCCTTCCATTTGACCAGATACTGGAGTTTCCGTCTAGAGACACGAGAATCCAAAATCTTCTCCACAATATACTCCAATTCCCCCTCCACCAAAACAGGGGCAGGAGGCTCCACAGATGGAACCATAGGTGCCACGTATCTCCTCAACAACGACCTATGGAATACATTATGTATGGAAAAGGAGTCTGGGAGGGTCAGACGAAAAGACACCGGATTGAGAATCTCAGAAATCCTATACGGACCAATAAAACGAGGTTTAAATTTAGGAGAGGAAACCTTCATAGGAATATGACGAGAAGATAACCAAACCAGATCCCCAACACGAAGTCGGGGTCCCACACGGCGTCTGCGATTAGCGAAAAGCTGAGCCTTCTCCTGGGACAAGGTCAAATTGTCCACTACCTGAGTCCAGATCTGCTGCAACCTGTCCACCACAGAATCCACACCAGGACAGTCCGAAGACTCAACCTGTCCTGAAGAGAAACGAGGATGGAACCCAGAATTGCAGAAAAATGGAGAGACCAAGGTAGCCGAGCTGGCCCGATTATTAAGGGCGAACTCAGCCAACGGCAAAAATGACACCCAATCATCCTGGTCAGCGGAAACAAAACATCTCAGATATGTTTCCAAGGTCTGATTGGTTCGTTCGGTCTGGCCATTAGTCTGAGGATGGAAGGCCGAGGAGAAAGATAGGTCAATGCCTATCCTACCACAAAAGGCTCGCCAGAACCTCGAGACAAACTGGGAACCTCTGTCAGAAACAATATTCTCAGGAATGCCATGTAAACGAACCACATGCTGGAAGAACAAAGGCACCAAATCAGAGGAGGAAGGCAATTTAACCAAGGGCACCAGATGGACCATTTTAGAAAAGCGATCACA
This sequence comes from Ranitomeya imitator, assembly GCF_032444005.1. Classification (NCBI taxonomy): domain Eukaryota; kingdom Metazoa; phylum Chordata; class Amphibia; order Anura; family Dendrobatidae; genus Ranitomeya; species Ranitomeya imitator. The sequence goes on from NC_091282.1 coordinate 1,065,128,110, forward strand.
GACCACCCAAATGACCGACATTTTTTGAGAAACGGGAAGGTCAGAAATGAAATCCATCGAAATATGTGTCCAAGGCCTCTTCGGGACCGGCAAGGGCAAAAGCAACCCACTGGCACGTGAACAGCAGGGCTTAGCCCTAGCACAAATTCCACAGGACTGCACAAAAGCACGCACATCCCGTGACAGAGATGGCCACCAGAAGGATCTAGCAACCAACTCCCTGATACCAAAGATTCCTGGATGACCGGCCAGCACCGAACAATGAAGTTCAGAGATAACTTTACTAGTCCACCTATCAGGGACGAACAGTTTCTCGGCCGGACAACGATCAGGTTTATTAGCCTGAAATTTCTGCAACACTCTCCGCAAATCAGGGGAGATGGCAGACACAATGACTCCTTCCTTGAGGATACTCGCCGGCTCAGACAACCCCGGAGAGTCGGGCACAAAACTCCTAGACAGAGCATCCGCCTTCACATTTTTAGAGCCCGGAAGGTATGAAATCACAAAATCAAAACGAGCAAAAAATAACGACCAACGGGCCTGTCTAGGATTCAAGCGCTTGGCAGACTCAAGATAAGTAAGGTTCTTATGATCAGTCAAAACCACCACGCGATGCTTAGCACCCTCAAGCCAATGACGCCACTCCTCGAATGCCCACTTCATGGCCAGCAACTCTCGGTTGGCCACATCATAATTACGCTCAGCAGCAGAAAATTTCCTGGAAAAGAAAGCACATGGTTTGAACACTGAGCAACCAGAACCTCTCTGTGACAAAACCGCCCCTGCACCAATCTCAGAAGCATCAACCTCGACCTGGAACGGAAGAGAAACATCAGGTTGACACAACACAGGGGCACAGCAAAAACGACGCTTCAACTCCTGAAAAGCTTCCACGGCAGCAGAAGACCAATTAACCAAATCAGCACCCTTCTTGGTCAAATCGGTCAATGGTCTGGCAATGCTAGAAAAATTACAGATGAAGCGACGATAAAAATTAGCAAAGCCCAGGAATTTCTGCAGACTTTTTAGAGATGTCGGCTGAGTCCAATCCTGGATGGCCTGAACCTTAACCGGATCCATCTCGATAGTAGAAGGGGAAAAGATGAACCCCAAAAATGAAACTTTCTGCACACCGAAGAGACACTTTGATCCCTTCACGAACAAGGAATTAGCACGCAGTACCTGGAAAACCATTCTGACTTGCTTCACATGAGACTCCCAATCATCTGAGAAGATCAAAATGTCATCCAAGTAAACAATCAAGAATTTATCCAGATACTCACGGAAAATGTCATGCATAAAAGACTGAAAAACAGATGGAGCATTGGCAAGTCCGAACGGCATCACCAGATACTCAAAATGACCCTCGGGCGTATTAAATGCCGTTTTCCATTCATCTCCCTGCCTGATTCTCACCAGATTATACGCACCACGAAGATCAATCTTAGTAAACCAACTAGCCCCCTTAATCCGAGCAAACAAGTCAGAAATCAATGGCAAGGGATACTGAAACTTAACAGTGATCTTATTAAGAAGGCGGTAATCAATACACGGTCTTAGCGAACCATCCTTCTTGGCTACAAAAAAGAACCCTGCTCCCAATGGTGACGACGATGGGCGAATATGTCCCTTCTCCAGGGACTCCTTCACATAACTGCGCATAGCGGTGTGTTCAGGTACGGACAAATTAAATAAACGACCCTTAGGGAATTTACTACCAGGAATCAAATCGATAGCACAATCACAATTCCTATGCGGAGGTAGGGCATCAGACTTGGACTCTTCAAATACATCCTGAAAGTCCGACAAGAACTCTGGGATGTCAGAAGGAATGGATGACGAAATAGACAAAAATGGAACATCACCATGTACTCCCTGACAACCCCAGCTGGTTACCGACATAGAGTTCCAATCCAATACTGGATTATGGGTTTGTAGCCATGGCAACCCCAACACGACCACATCATGCAAATTATGCAGTACCAGAAAGCGAATAACTTCCTGATGTGCAGGAGCCATGCACATGGTCAGCTGGGCCCAGTACTGAGGCTTATTCTTGGCCAAAGGTGTAGCATCAATTCCTCTCAACGGAATAGGACACCGCAAAGGCTCCAAGAAAAATCCACAACGTTTAGCATAATCCAAATCCATCAAATTCAGGGCAGCGCCTGAATCCACAAACGCCATGACAGAATACGATGACAAAGAGCACATTAAGGTAATGGACAAAAGGAATTTGGACTGTACAGTACCAATAACGGCAGAGCTATCGAACCGCCTAGTGCGTTTAGGACAATTAGAAATAGCATGAGTAGAATCACCACAATAGAAACACAGTCTGTTCAGACGTCTGTGTTCTTGCCGTTCTACTTTAGTCATAGTCCTGTCGCACTGCATAGGCTCAGGTTTACTCTCAGACAATACCGCCAGATGGTGCACAGATTTACGCTCGCGCAAGCGACGACCGATCTGAATGGCCAAGGACATAGACTCATTCAAACCAGCAGGCATAGGAAATCCCACCATTACATCCTTAAGAGCTTCAGAGAGACCCTTTCTGAACAAAGCCGCTAGTGCAGATTCATTCCACAGAGTGAGTACTGACCACTTCCTAAATTTCTGACAATATACTTCTATATCATCCTGACCCTGGCATAAAGCCAGCAGATTTTTCTCAGCCTGATCCACTGAATTAGGCTCATCGTAAAGCAATCCCAGCGCCTGGAAAAATGCATCAACATTACTCAATGCAGAATCTCCTGGTGCAAGAGAAAACGCCCAGTCCTGTGGGTCGCCGCGCAAAAAAGAAATAATAATCAAAACCTGTTGAATAGGATTACCAGAAGAATGAGGTTTCAAGGCCAAAGATAGCTTACAATTATTTCTGAAGCTCAGGAACTTAGTTCTGTCACCAAAAAACAAATCAGGAATCGGAATTCTTGGTTCTAGCATCGATTTCTGATCAATAGTATCTTGAATCTTTTGTACATTTACAACGAGATTATCCATTGAGGAGCACAGAGCCTGAATATCCATGTCCACAGCTGTGTCCTGAAGCACTCTAATGTCTAGGGGAAAAAAAAGACTGAAGACAGAGCTAAGAAAAAAAAATGATGTCAGGATTTCTTTTTTCCCTCTATTGGGAATCATTGGTGAGGCTCCTTGTACTGTTATGGCTGGCAATCAGGCAACACAGCGTGCAGTAATCAGCGCACATACAGAGATCTGGCAAAAACCAAAAACAATAGGACGAGCTCTGAGACGTGGAATCTCTGTAGACTGCAGTACCTGATCTATCCTCATACAACTATAAGCAGCAGTGGATTGCGCCTATCACTACCTATGCAACTCGGCACTGCCTGAGGAGCTGACTAGCCTGAAGATAGAAATACAAGCCTGACTTACCTCAGAGAAATACCCCAAAGGAATAGGCAGCCCCCCACATATAATGACTGTTAGCAAGATGAAAAGACAAACGTAGGAATGAAATAGATTCAGCAAAGTGAGGCCCGATATTCTAGACAGAGCGAGGATAGCAAAGAGAACTATGCAGTCTACAAAAAACCCTAAAACGAAAACCACGCAAAGGGGCAAAAAGATCCACCGTGCCGAACTAACAGCACGGCGGTGCACCCCTTTGCTTCTCAGAGCTTCCAGCAAAAGTTAATAGCAAGCTGGACAGAAAAAACAGAAAACAAACTAGAAGCACTTATCTAGCAGAGCAGCAGGCCCAAGGAAAGATGCAGTAGCTCAGATCCAACACTGGAACATAGACAAGGAGCAAGGAAGACAGACTCAGGTGGAGCTAAATAGCAAGGCAGCCAACGAGCTCACCAAAACACCTGAGGGAGGAAGCCCAGAGACTGCAATACCACTTGTGACCACAGAAGTGAACTCAGCCACAGAATTCACAACAGCCAGCACTCAGTCCCTCAGATGTGGACGAGTAAAAGACCATTTCCTAGCCATGACAAAGCTAAGAGGTTGAATTTCTTCATCTGCAAGCTGTTGGCTACAGAAATGCTGCCTTTCCGCCTGGTGGACACAAAGGATTTTCGAGACCTTATGTCCGTAGCAGTGCCCCAGTACCAGATGCCCAGTTGCCACTACTTCTCAAAGAAAACTGTGCCTGCGCTACACCAGCATGTCGCACACAACATCACCGCTTCCTTGAGAAACTCTGTGTGACAGGGTGCATTTCACCACAGACACTTGGACGAGTAGACATGGACAGGGGCGTTACATGTCGGTGACTGGGCACTGGGTAACTACGGCGACATCAGGAGAAGGGGCTGCTGTCCAAGTCTTGCCGTCCCCACGAGTTGCTCGTCGATCCTCTGTATCTAGAAGTTCCTCCACTGCTTCTGCCTCCTCAACCTCCTCTTGGTCCTCCACCTGCACCCAAAGCCTGTCTGGTAATGCAATCTGCTTTGTAACTGCGCAGAAGGAATCCTGCACACCTCCTCACTATGCTGTCACCAGGGCTCAATGGCATCAGGCAGTGTTTACATTGAAATGTCTGGGAAATGTGAGTCACACAGCTGAGGAGTTGTGGTCAGCTCTGGAGACCGAGTTCCATCAATGGTTGTCTCCACTCAACCTGCAGCCAGGGAAGGCTGTGTCTGCGACAATGCTGCTAAACTGGGTGCGGCCCTTCACCTGGGCAATGTCACACACGTGCCTTGCATGGCTCATGTTTGGTTGTCCAGAAATTTTTATTCCACTATCCCGGACTAGATGGGCTTCTGCAGAGGGCACGGTCGCTGTGTGCTCACTTCCGCCGTTCGCATCCCGCAGCGCGACGACTTGCATCTCTACAGAAGTCGTTGGTCCTGCCAGTTCACCGGCTGAAATGCGACGTGCCCACACAGTGGAATTCAACTCTGCACATGTTGCAGCGACTATGGCAGCACCAATGAGCCCTGGTGCAATACGTTATGACATATAGCCAGGGCCAACGAGATCAAGAGGTGGGGCAAATCACGCTGCAGGAGTGGTCTCAGATCAGGGACCTATGCACCCTCCTGCACAGTTTTAAAATAGCAACGAAGATGTTTAGTGCTGGCCTATGCCATTATCAGCATGACCATTCCGGTGATTTACATGCTGGAGCACACCTCACACAGTGTTCGGAGTCAGGTGGTGGAACAAGAGGAGGAACAGGAGGAGTCGTATGCGGAAGGGATAATATCTCCAAGGTCAAGAAGGTTGGCAGCACCAAGGTGGCTGGCATTGGAGGCTGGGGGAGAGGGATTACCGAGGGCACATGGTAGCAGCCAAACTGTTGAGGAAGGTGCAGGAGGCGAGGAAGAAGTGGAGGATGAACTGGCGCTGGGCATGGAAGACTCATCAGATGAGAGAGACCTTGATCAAATTGCTGTTGTGCGAGGTTGGGGGGAGAGGGCAGACGAAGGAAGCATGATTCTCACCTCGCCACCACCAAGACAACAAGGACTTGGTCCTCCTGGATGCGCAAGACACATGAGTGCCTTCTTGCTGCACTACCTGCAACATGACCCTCGGATTGTCAGAATCTGAAGTAATGCCGACTACTGGTTTGCCACACTCTTAGATCCCTGGTACAAAAGCAAATTTGGCGAAATTTCCTGCCATAGAAAGGGATTCACGCATGCAGGAGTATCAGCAGAGACTGTTACAGAATCTAACATCTGCTTTTCCACAAAACACCAGTGGTGCATGTAGTGAATCTCTGAGTTCTAACTTGCCAACCATGGGACTATCGAGTCATCACTCAAACCGTAACAGTATCATCTTATCTGGTGGTAACAGCAATTTTTTCCAATCGTTTCAAGATTTTTTTTTAGACCATCCTTTGCAAGGCCACAGGAGACAAGAAGTCTTATGCACAGCCAATGCCTAGAGAGGTTGGTACAAGAGTATCTCCAAGTTAACATCGATGCCATGACTGTGTAACTGGACCCTTGCTCATTTTGGGCTTCCAATCTTCAAAAATGGCCTGAGCTCACCACTCATGCCTTGGAGATCTTGTCATGTCCCGCAGCCAGCGTTCTCTCTGAACGTGTGTTCAGCGCTGGTGGTGGTGTGCTGACAGATAAGCGCACGTGGCTGTCCAGTGACAATGTAGACAGACTAACGTTCATCAAGATAAAAAAAATCCTGGATCTGCAAGGACTTTTCTACCCCTGTGTCATCTTGGGGAGACTAAAAGCTTGATGATTTTTGAAAATCACCTCACCAACCGTTTTAAAAAATTCTGGCGAAATTGATGCCACTTAAGTGGTGTCTGTGGCCGAATTTTTGGAAAAAATGGAGACTCTTTATTTAGTCCCCTTGCTGAGTTTTACATGACATTGCCATCGTCCATTCCAGGTGGGTGGGGTCGTCTGCAGAGTTGTTTACTCATACTATGGCCTGGGATTCAGAGGTCTGCTCCAAACCTTCAGTGTCTGCTAGTCAGCAGAGTAGCCCAGCCACCCACCGCCTGTTTACCTAAATACTATTTTTAATGGCATCTGGTCCAGGAAATCCTTTTGGGCCTAGTAGAATTTGGTGCTACTCAGCAGCGTACCCCACCCATGAAGCTAGCTACACCGCCTGTTTACCTATGTACTATTTTTTATGGCATCTGGCCAAGGAAATCCTTTTGGGTGGCCTAGTAGCAATTTCTGCTACTCAGCAGAGTACCCCACCCAGGAAGCAAGCTACACCGCCTTCTTCCTTTCTCATTCTAAGGGCTTGTTTTCACTTGCGAGGAACACGTCCGTGTCTCGCATGTGGAAACGAAGCTCTGGTGCCGGCACTCCGGAGCGGAGCGTGCGGCTGCATGTGTTGCAATGCGGCCGCACGCTCCGCTCCACAGTGCCGACACCAGAGCTTCATTTCCACATGCGAGACACGGACGTGTTCCTCGCAAGTGAAAACAAGCCCTAACCCCTCGGCTCTGGGGTGTTCACTCTCACTCCAGCTTTCTCCTTCTCACAGGTGGACTACCGCGTGTTTTCACACTGTGGCGAATCTTTTGGGCCCAAGCATAAGAAGTCGTCGAGGTAATGGATAATATGTGCCGCCTTACAAACGTCCATGACAACACATTCGAGGAAGCAACTAAACGCCTCAAATAGTGAACAGGATATGGAGCACCCCATGGGCAAATAGCGATCTATGTAGTATGCTCCTTCACAGAAGCAGCCCAATGGGAGGACACTATTCGGAGGCACAGGTAGTAACCGGAACGCCCCCTGAATGTCTGTTGTGGCCATTAGGGTGCCCCTTACCAACTTCTTGACCCGCCTGATTGCCTCGTCAAAGGAGGTACAGTACATAGTACTGTACTTGGTTCCGCGTCGATGTTGTCGTTTACTGACCTGGCCCTTGGATATGACAAATAGTGGATTAGTCTGAATGTATTGGGTTCACTTTTTGGCACAACTCCCAACGGGGGTACCACTATGTCTTCTAAGGTAAGTGTTCTGAATGGACCCGCCGCCATTCTACCTAAAGATATTTCTTTTTTTTCTTTTTTTGTCAAGACGTCTGGGTGTTGGTAGAGTGATTTTAGATTTTTACTGCAGCCTTTCTTGATTTTAGAAGGGCATGACATGCCTATATCAGTGTCTCCTCCTCCTTTTACTCCTCCACCTCTTTTCTTTTCGCATGACTATATGTAGTTGTGACTTTTCCATGGGTTTGTTGTGTCTTCTGAGCAGTTTGTCAGCTTTTGGACACCTTTTAAGGTGTTTTCTATGTGTTTTCTATGTGTTTGTATGTGTTTGTGTTTGACTAGTCAGTGGCCAGTGGCCACGTTGGGACTGCAGGGTAGCCGGTAACACTGGCACAGAACTGTACACTATACAGTTAAAAGTCCCTCCATTCCTGAGAACAGAGAGGATTTGTAAGAAGGGGTAAACTGTAACGTTGCTTGTTTCTACAAGAACTTTGCAGCTTTACCCATTTATGAACTTGAGATAACCCCATAAGGGGTTAAATACCTGTTTAAGAAAAAAGACGTTTACAAGTGAAATCATTATTACGATTCATCATTCCCATTGTTAGTATTACATTGTTAGCTATTTTTCTCTGGCTAATGAGCCTTTATATTCTCTAATACAATGCAGTCTTCTGTGGAAGAGTTAATGAAGCATTTCTAAATATCTAAATGTACATATTATAACAAGGTTACACTTCATCTTCTAATTTGTTTCAGTTTTTGATCAGATGTTGCTATAGTAACTTTAACTACTTTCCCATGGTCAATTACCTGTTCTGCTCCTTTACTAATGGGTAGCCACAGCAACCATTTGTCTGTGTATCTTTTTATTCCCATGTTTTTCATAGAAAAAAATGTCATCAGTAAAGAAATACAAGGCTATGACAGGACAATGTTTCTGGAACTGGCAGTTAAAGATGATCAGATTTGTATTGATTCAAACAGGAGAATGTATGACATTTTTGAAGTTAAAGGGATTGTCTCCTTATAGGACATCGCCTTTCAGAAAGCATTTATGGTTTAGTTTAACTCCTGTCACTGCTTTCACCCTGCTCATTTTACCTTAAAGGAAAGATATACACCACTTTTCCCCTCACCTGATTCAATAAGAGTCATGTGCTTTTTAACCATTTCATCTCAGAGCCTGTTTTCACCTACCTGACCAGTGTCACTTTATGAGGTACAGGAAAGATATATATCTTGGCACCGTGTTAGCCAATAGATAGAAAAATATTTAGAATTGAGAGTCCTCAGTGGTTGATACCTTTTAATGGCTAACTGAAAAGATGGTAACAAATTGCAAGCTTTCGAGACTACACAGGTCTCTTCATCAGGCAAAGACTAAAAGAAATTCTGAAGAATCACATATTTATGCACAACATAGCACGGATAAAAAAAACCATGCATAAGACAGGTGACATGAAGCATATTTACCATGAGTGATAAACAGTTATGTCCATAAATATTGGACCAGTTCTTAGATAAGGAATGTTTTATTGTCCTCTGATTGGGGTCTGGTTCTGTTGTGATGACACCTCATAGTTTGAGGGGCAAGTTCCTTAGTTGATGTAAAAAGACATAAATCCATGCAACACATTCATTCCTCCACTAAAGCTGTCAAATGTCGTCAGCAGTTTATATTCCCGTACTCTTCTGTCTCTCTTAGATTTGAAGCTACCTTTTAACATAAGTAATTTCATGTCCATAATGTTATGATTTGGGAGACAAAAATGTATTGCCACAGGTAGATCCATTCTTTTTTCTCTTTTTGTGTGGTGGTGAGAATTAGTTCTTGTTCTAAGCTTTTGCCCTGTCTCCCCCACATACAGACCCCCAGTTGGACATTTAGTACAAATAATTAGGTACACCACATTAGAAGTGTCGCAGCTGAAAGTACCTGGTATCTTGTAGTCCTGATGTAAATTGGGGATCTTTATCTTGTCCGTGGTCATTATAAATGGACAGGTTTTACATTTTGTCTGATTGCAAGGAAAGGTACCTGCAGCTGTTGGAGAGGACAGGGAGCTCTTTACAATGATGCTTCTTAGATTTGGTGGCTGCCTAAAACACAGTAGTGGGGGGTCTGAAAAAATGCATTGTAAGCGGGCATCTTTTTGTAGTAAAGGTTGTAATTTCCGTGCAGCTCCCCTTAGCACCTCCAGATTTGGATTGTAGGTAACTACTAGAGGTAACCGTTTATTTTCTTCTTTAGCTTTGTAATGTAGCAGGTGATTCCTTGATATTCTGGTGCCTCTTGTAATCTGGTTTTCAATTATTCTTGGATGGTAGCCCTGATTCAAAAAGGTCTTTCTGAGGTGACCAAGGTGTTCATCCCTATCCATTGGGTTGGAACATATACAATTGTATCTGATGGCTTGGCTGTAGACAATAGAGTTTTTTATGTGTTTTGGATGGAAACTGTCCCATTTAAGGTATGTTGGACGGTCGATTGGCTTCTGATACAGTGATGTCTCTATTTTATTGTTCTGCAGCTTAATGATGGTGTCCAAAAAGTTAATTTTAGTACAGGAGTAGTGGAGTGTCAAGTTGATGGTAGGATGAAATTGATTAAACTGTTCATGGAACGTCTTTAGCTGTGGCTATATGAAATGGCAACAATTTATGATTTAGATGCATTGAGACCAGTGCCAGCTCCAGGTTTTTGTGAACCCTGGGTGAAAGTTTCAGTGGGCCTGTAGCGAAATATGTATAGGTATATATGTGTGACTAGCAGTAATTTAACATCTGTCCTGAGACTGCAGGTCTCACAGGGGTCAAAGCATACGTTATCCTGAGAAGGCAGTCTACTGTCTCCAATCTCGCCAGGGGGTCTTGCTAAGAACCAGGAAGAGGAAACTTTTCACACCTTTGGCTTTTTTGAAAGGAGATGTCAATTACAGCCTGACACTATCTGTGAGAAACCTATACAGAGAATTTAAGAGGAAATAATAAATTCATTGGTGGAGTGTTCACGATTTAGTCACAAACAAGCAATTATAAATATTAACATGAGAGGCTGGTCTAGACATTTGACCTCCAGGGTGACTCTATAAATTAGACCTACACACAAAGGGGGGTGTTCACAGATTGAGGGGCAGCCAAGCTGATGTGTTCCAGTCCATATTCGTCCCCCTCTCAGGGAGCAGAAAGTAGACTACAAAGTTAGATATTTCTGTAAGTTTTCTCCTGTTTATTTTTATAACTGTTTTGCATATTTGTATGTCTTTTTATTACCATATTTTATACCCTTTTTATTGTAAGCACTGTTCCTTTTTGTATTAAAGCATAACACTTTAACAAGTTGAACCTTGCATGTTCTAAAGAATCCATAGCCTTAAACTGTGTGAGCCTTATGATTGGCAGACAGTAGTAGTAATATTTCCAGGACTCATCGCCCGTGTGTTCGGTGAGCGGTGGCAGCATGTATTTGTGGGTGTGTGGCCTAGGACGGTGTGTGATTTATGCCCCCATTACAGCATAGGACAGAGGTGTTTGGTGAATGATGGCAGTGGGTGTGTGGCCTGGGTCGGTGTGTGATTTATGCTCCCATTACAGCACAGAACAGAGGTTAAATGCTGGACTGAGAGAGGGGAGATAGATTAACCCTTGCAGGCACAACCCCAATTCACATGCTGAAAAGTGGGTATGTGACAGTGCTCCTTTAACATACAGTATACCATTATTTATGATTCACAGATATGGCAGATAAAGGTATTGTACATCGCCAAAGATTTCACTTACTACTTACATTGCATGAGTGATATCTATTGAAATTTCTACAATAGCTCAGACACTGTCAAATCCTTGAAACACACAGTGCGTGCCCTGGGGGATTCAATAGTTTTAGTTTTAGACTGGACATTATAGTCCTCCATACAGTTTATGTTTATTATGTGCACTACATAATCCTCCATTCAGTATAATGAGCACCATATATTGCTCCATATAGTATAACTAGATTGTGGCCCGATTCTAACGCATCGGGTATTCTAGAATATGCATGTCCCCGTAGTATATGGACAATGATGATTCCAGAATTCACGGCAGACTGTGCCCGTCGCTGATTGGTCGAGGCAACCTTTATGACATCATCGTCGCCATGACAACCATTATGACATCTACGTCGATACTGTGCCCGTCGCTGAATCAGAAACGTGAGATGTCTACGTCCTTTATGACATCATCGTCGCTGTGCCCGTTGCTGATTGGTCGAGGCCTGGCGGCCTCGACCAATCAGAGACGCGGGATGTCTACGTCCTTTATGACATCATCGTCGCTGTGCCCATTGCTGATTGGTCGAGGCCTGGCGGCCTCGACCAATCAGAGACGCGGGATTTCTACGTCGATGCTGTGCCGGTCTCTGATTGGTCGAGGCCTGGCGGCCTCGACCAATCAGAGAGCCGGGATTTCCAGGACAGACAGACAGACATACAGACGGAAAAACCCTTAGACAATCTATATATATAGATGAGCCCCAGATATTGCTTCATACAGTATAATAAACCCCATATATTGCACCACTCTGTATAATGGGCTCCTTATATTGCACCACACAGTATAATGGGCCCATATATTGCTCCATACAGAGTAATGGGCCCCATATAGTGCTTCATACAGAATGGGCCACATATAATGCTCCATATAGAATGGCCACACATATTGCTCCAGTGTGGGTCCCATATATAGATCCGTACAGTATGGACTCCATGTATAGCTCCATACCAATGGGCCCCATATATTGCTCCATACAGTATGGGCGCCATATAATGCTCCATACATTTTAAAAAAAAATCAAATACTCAACTCTCCTCGCTGGCCACAGGTCCGGTCTCTTCAGCATCTTCTGACTCTCTTCACTGCTCACAGCAGAGGGCACGTTGTAGTGATGTCATCGCACCCTCTGCCCTGAGATGTCAGAGTAAGAAGACACGGAAACGACTGGGCAGCGGAGAAATAGGGAGTGGTAAGTATTGCAAACAGACCCCTTAGCGCAGGGGTCCCCAACTCCAGTCCTCAAGGCCCACCAACAGGTCATGTTTTCAGGATTTCCTTAGTCTTGCCCAGGTAATAATTGCATCACCTGTGCAATGCAAAGGAAATCCTGAAAACATGACCTGTTGGTGGGCCTTGAGGACTGGAGTTGGGGACCCCTGCCTTAGCGCACTGGTATCCTCAATCATGAGTGGGCCCTTGCCTGCTTATAGCCACGGAACATGCCCGTGTGTGCCAGGTGGTGATGTCCTCCCGGATCGGGACATACTTGCGACTGTGGTGAGGTACATTTTGTTTGGGGGTGTTTCTTATCACATTATTATATATTTTTAAAGAGCCATTGGTTCCATATATATATATATATATATATATATATATATATATATATATATATATATATACAGTACAGACCAAAAGTTTGGACACACCTTCTCATTTAAAGATTTTCCTATATTTTCATGACTATGAAAATTGTACATTCACACTGAAGGCATCAAAACTATGAATTAACACATGTGGAATTATATACTTAACAAAAAAGTGTGAAACAACTGAAATTATGTCTTATATTCTAGGGTCTTCAAAGTAGCCACCTTTTGCTTTGATGACTGCTTTGCACACTCTTGGCATTCTCTTGATGAGCTTCAAGAGGTAGTCCAAAACTTTTGGTCTGTACTGCATATATAAAGCTGAGTGTTTATATGTGTGTGTATGTATCAAGCCCCTCCCACTCCACATAGCCCCCTCCACTCTGCATAGCCACACTCACTCCACACACAAAGCCCAGTCCACATGGCCCACATTATTAGTGCACACGGGCAGAGACACATTCACCTCCAAAACCAACCTGCAAAGCTCACCAGCTGTGACGTCTCAGCTGCTGCTGCGAGCTACAATGCCACCGCCTTCAGAGTATCAGTGTGCAGCACTAGCTCCGTCGTGTCTAAAAAGGAATTGCTCCTGTGAGGCATGACGTCAAGAGAAAGGGAGGAGCCTCATGGATTACACTGCTGTGCTCATAACAGGAAGTTGCTGTGCACGTGTGAGGGGAAGAGAGGAGTGAGGTGAAAATGAGAGGAGTGAGGGAAAAGTGGAGTGGAGTAAGGGGAAAATGGAGAGGTGTGAGATGCTGCTGCAGTATTTTACCTCAGTATTTATAAGTCAAAACCACGAGTGGGAGAAAAATGCAGAAAAAGGTGATGTGTTTCTAATATACTTTTCCTCTGATTGTTTTACTCCGGTTTAGCTTACAAATACTGACCAAATAACGTGTTAATGAGGTCTAAAGGCCCCTTCACATTAAGCGACGCTGCAGCGATACCGACAACGATCCGGATCGCTGCAGCGTCGCTGTTTGGTCGCTGGAGAGCTGTCACACAGACTGCTCTCCAGCGACCAACGATGCCGGTAACCAGGGTAAACATCGGGTAACTAAGCGCAGGGCCGCGCTTAGTAACCCGATGTTTACCCTGGTTACCATCCTAAAAGTAAAAAAAAACAAACACTACATACTTACCTACCGCTGTCTGTCCTCCAGCGCTGTGCTCTGCACTCCTCCTGCACTGGCTGTGAGCACAGCGGCCGGAAAGCAGAGCGGTGACGTCACCGCTCTGCTTTCCGGCTGACCGACGCTCACAGCCAGTGCAGGAGGAGTGCAGAGCACAGCGCTGGAGGACAGACGGCGGTAGGTAAGTATGTAGTGTTTGTTTTTTTTTACTTTTAGGATGGTAACCAGGGTAAACATCAGGTTACTAAGCGCGGCCCTGCGCTTAGTTACCCGATGTTTACCCTGGTTACCAGTGAAGACATCGCTGGATCGGTGTCACACACGCCGATCCAGCGATGTCAGCAGGAGTCCAGCGACGAAACAAAGTTCTGGACTTTATTCAGCGACCAACGATCTCCCAGCAGGGGCCTGATCGTTGGTCGCTGTCACACATAACGATTTCATTAACGATATCGTTGCTACGTCACAAAAAGCAACAATATCATTAACAATATCGTTATGTGTGAAGGTACCTTAACACTAGAAGTCCCGGGAATTTCAAGATCCTCCCTGAAGTCCTGAGACCATATTGACACCTTAGTTAGCATCCTTTCATTTGTAAATGTGCTCTTGCCTGAGGAATCTGCAGGGGGGATTATCTAAGATAAGAGTGTGTAAACAGAAGAATGCAAGCTATACCTGAGTGTGGGGGTTGCTGCTCACAAGAAAGAAAGAATATAAGCTGCTCCTGAGTGTCTGCCCACCCCCCCAGCTGCATTGCATTAGCAAATTTGCATGCAGCTTTATGTGCTGTGGAGGAGAAACCTATTTTGTTCACAGTAAAGAAAATGGAGAGAAGGAACACCATTGAAGAGGCATTGGAACTGATTCTGAGCAACACAAACCCTTCAGACTCAGATGGAGAAGACATAGTCCTTCAACCGGCACATGTGGGGTCTGTGCTGACACATGCCGTAGGCACAGACATACGGGACACATGTTCCCCTATGGCCCCATTCCGCACAAACTGTGTCTCTTTGTGGAGCACATGCGTGTCCGTCTGCTCCACACAGAGACATGTCCGTTGTTTTGCGGAAGCACGGAGCGCTTTTTGCCGAAAACATCCATTCACACAGATGTCATCCGTGTGACTTCCGTGTGCACGGACAACGGAGGAAAGTTAAAAGCCTAAAAATAAAGAATTTCATATTCACCTCAGTCCAGCGCTGACAGTTCCTCTCACTTCCGGTGCCGCTCATTAGGCTATGAATATTCACTTCACTGAGCCCAAGAGTGAACCGGAAGTGAGAGGAGAAGAGGCGCTGGAGGGAGGTGAGTATGTGGTGACAGCAGACAGCGCTATCTGTGGATTCACGGATAGCACACGGACATCACCCACAGGGCATGGGGGCCAAAAGTGATCCTGTTCTGCTTGTTTCAAAAACGGACAGAACAGGATGCCAAAAAAGGCAGTGTGAGTTAGCTATTTTATTTCCTGACTATCTTTTTTATTTTGAACCAAAACAAAATGCTTATTTGAAATTATTTATCTTGCAGATGAGGAGACTCCGCCTCTACCAAAAAAGAGAGCTCGGTTGGCGAGTGAGCCGACAGAGACCGCAAAAGATGGCACAGTGTGGCATGAAGTACAAGTGGGGAAACATCTCCATTTGACCCCAATAGAACCGTAGCCTACAGATGGAGAGCCAAGTGCTAAGGACAGACGAAGTGTCCAGAGTCGCCTTCAGAGCTTCCTCTGTTTTATCAGTCTTGACATGCTTCGTAGCATTGAAGAATGGACTACTCAACATGCACGTCACACGGAGCAGGTGGATTGGTTCATGGGTCTCCCGGAACTAATGGCATTTATTTCAGTCATTATCTTGTGGGGGGTGACCAAGGTTCCATCACTACGTGACAGCTGGTCAGCAAACCTGGGAAACCCAAGAATCATTGCCACTATGACCTGAAACCGCTTTCAAGACATCATGCAACACCTACGCTTTGATGACATGTTCACTCGCAGTGAGCAAGTGGAGACCGATAAGTTTGCTGCAATCTCCGATGTGTGGAGATCATTTGTCACCAACTGCATCGCATCCTACAACCCTGGTCGACACATCACTATTGATGAACAGCTTTTCCCGTCAAAGACTCGCTGCTGATTTATGCAATACATTGCAACAAAACCAGACAAGTTTGGCATCAAGTTTTGGGTGGCTTGCGACTTGAAATCAAAGTACATCTGTAATGTCCTCCCATATCTTGGCAAGGACCCCAGTCGTCCCAGCGGGGAGTGACTGTCCGAAACTGTAGTGATGAGGCTGATGGAATCATTCATGGACAAGGGCAGAACTGTAACCACGGACAATTTCTTTACATCATTGTCACTTGCACAACGACTGCTTAGCCGGGAAACCACTATCCTCGGCACAGTCAACAAGAGTCGCCGGGAAATTCCTCAATCCGCTAGACAGATGGACCGCACTGAATTCACCACTCAGGTGTTTTCAACCACTGGTGCCACACTGACAGTGTATGCACCCAAACGAAAGAAGAGAAGGCCGTCTACATTCTCAGCAGCATGCACAGCGTGGTTGAGACTGAGGATACCAACAAAAGGAAGCCAAACACGGTCACACAATACAACCACACAAAGTGCGGTGTGGATGTAATGGACCAAATGGTGCGGGAGTACAGCGTGCGTGCAGGAACACGGAGATGGCCAGTCGCCGTGTTCTACAACATGATTGACATGGCAGCACTCAATGCTCATGTTCTTTATCAGGCATGCACTGGGGTACAGGAGAGATGGGTGGACTTCCTGGTTGAGCTTGCAAAAGAGTTAGGTGGCCGTCATGTGACTGAAAAGAAGGCACGCAAGGAGAAACTCCTTTGGCAACTTCCTTCCACACCCAGCCCTGGCAAAAGGGTGAAGTGTCAGGTCAACCATCGATGCACGAACAATTGTGCAACTGAGAGATGTGTTGACTGCTACAAATACACGTGTTGCAAATGTACCAGGGACATACCCAGGCAGTGCCAGGTATGTTCCGACATGTTCAGACAGACTGCTGAGTGAGTGCTGAAATGCTAGTCACACAAGGACATGCCACTCACACACACACAGCCCCCCACTGCAGCCTATGGAAAATATGTGTGGAATTGTTTTATTCCTTGTATTTTTTTAACATTTTTATAACAAAAATAAAAAGCATCCTTTGATGCGTGCTCCTTTACTCCCCTACCCCCATGTATTTGTCTTTACCCTTTCCCCCTCCCCTCTTCCCACTCCTCCACCAACATCCCTCCCTGTTGTATAATTTGATTATATTGTTTTCTTGTTCACTGTTTTATCACATTTGTTTGGCCATGCCGCTTATACACTGCTCATCTTGAAAATGTGACTATTTGTTTGATGTTGGTGTGAAATAACCCTTTAGTGAAAAAAAATCTTATTGGTTTTTAAAAAAAAAAATAAAAAGCATCAAAACAAATAACAGTTGTTCTTTTGTATATTTTTCACACGAAAATTTCAGTCCTCTTGTGCGCATTTTTTCGTGCCAAATTTGCACAAGAATGAACATGCTGCGATTTTTTTCGCTAGTGTGATTGAGGCCTAAAGGTACAGTTACACGTTACGATCTCGTTGATGATATCATTTGAAAACGTCACATGAACACGTCGTTCATGCAATGTCTTTTTCACATCGTTGCGTGTAACGTGAAGATATCGGACGAACACATCGTTGGATCGCTGATCGCAGATTTGAGGTCAGGATCTCAAATCTGACGATCCTCGTCCAATTATGTGTCAGAAGATGTGCAGCATCGTTCAGTGTAACGCTGAGATGAACGATTTTGGTCTAAATTCTCCTATGCCTGCCATTGTGAAAAATCATTCTGCAAACGTTTGCAATGAGGCTAACGCGGAGCCAAAATTTACATCGTTAACAAGATAGTTGCATGTTGACGCCTCTTGGACGATGTAAAACTGATTGCACGAACGATGTGATCACGTGACATTCCTAACTATATCGTCGACGAGATCGTAACATGTAACGGTACCTTTGACCGCTGCGGATCCGCAGCAGTTTCCCCTGAGTTTACAGTACAATGTAAACTTATGGGAAACAAAAAACGCTGTGCACATGCTGCGGAAAAATCCACGCGGAAACGCTGCGGATTACATTCCGCAGCATATCACTTCTTTTCTGCGGATTTTCACCTGCTCCAATAGGAAACTGCAGATGAAAATCCGCAGAAGAAACCGCAGTAAAAAACGCGATAAATCCGCAGTAAAAACCGCAACGGGTTTTCACTGCGGATATTGGAATTCCGCTGTGGAAAAATCCGCAGTGGAATCCGCAAAGTGTGCACATAGCCTTAGACACAAATGCTTCTGGTCATTACTCACAGCTGTACCTTGCTCTAAAATTTCTAATTCTCTATTTAAAATATATAAAAAATGATTAATTGTTTCAGCGCTTTTTTGCACAAATAATACTAAACTAAGTACAATATGTATAGTCTTTATATTATCAAACACAATAAACTGAACGGAACTAAGGGTACCGTCACACAGTGCAATTTTGATCGCTACGACGGCACGATTCGTGACGTTCGAGCGATATAGTTACGATATCGCAGTGTCTGACACGCTCCTGCGATCAGGGACCCCGCTGAGAATCGTACGTCGTAGCAGATCGTTTGAAACTTTCTTTCGTCGTCTAGTGTCCCGCTGTGGCGGCATGATCGCATGGTGTAACATATATCGTATACGATGTGCGCATAGTAACCAACGTCTTCTACATCGCACATACGTCATGAAATTATCGCTCCAGCGTCGTACATTGCAAAGTGTGACAGCAGTCTACGACGCTGGAGCGATATTGTTACGATGCTGGAGCGTCACGAATCGTGCCGTCGTAGCAATGAAAATTGCACTGTGTGACGGTACCCTAACTTGAAACTTGAAACTACATGGGTAAACTGGATGGAAAACAGCAGACAACCTCCTGTGGTGCAACAGTAATGGCCTTAATTACAGAACAAAAGACAGTGAATAGAGATAAGATAAGCAATAGATAAAATCCTTTAGGTCATTTGACCCTTCTCTGGGTTTCAAAGGTAGAAATGTCAAATGACCCATCTCTGGGACTTCTAGTGCTAAAGGAGAAAAGTGTGGTGCTGCAGAAGAAGAAGGCTGTGTATACAATTCGCTTTATTGCAATTAGTGCAATTTCTCTCCTTTTGTCTCCAATTGTATATGGAAGAGAACAATCCATCTGGGCCTGGTGCTTTCCCATTTTGAAGATGACTTATGGTTTGTCTCACTTCTCTTTCTGTTATTTCTGCATTAACTGCATCTTGTTGTTCTTGTGTTAGTTTTGGAAGAGTGACTTGTTTTAAGGAATTTTTTACCCTCAGCTAAATTAGGATGTGAGGGTTTATACAATTCTTTGCAAACGTTTTGTAGTGTTTCATTAATTTTCCTATGGTCGGAGGTTATATTTCCCTGGCTAACTCGTAATCTACCTATTGAATTCGCCTGCAGTCTCCCTTTTGTCAATCTTGCCAGCAATTTCCCAGCTCTGTTCCCATATCTCAGCAATTCAGCCTCCTGCCTAGAGCGGAACATCTGCTCCCTCCTATCAATCCAGGTTTCAAACTCTTGTTTGGCCAGTTTCCATTGTTCCCTGTTTTGAGTTGTGGGGCTCTGCAAGAATTCTATATATAGATTTCTAAGCTTCGCACTAGCATCTGAGTATTTTTCCACTACTCTTTTCTTGAGTGAGGACACTGTGACAAAACACTCAGGGATCGCCTTTGCTGGGGTCAAAGGACACGTGGTTTGTGCATTAAATCTGAGTTGTACAGCAGGTTTCTGAGCAGGCTGACCTCAGGTCAGATTTATTAACGTGAAAGCAACACAAAAAACAAAACATAAAAATAAATCCTAGCCTGTCCGGCACTAACTAAACAAATACGTTGCTATCTCAACAACTGGGGGGGCTTCTCCCACCCAGCTAACATCACACAATTCTTGAGCAGAGCTCTTCACTCACGTTTGTCCCACACAGGCAGGCAATCTGTGTGCCCCAGGCAGACACTGGAAACACCCAGCTGGTCATCTTTTATTCCTGCAATCATTAACCCATTAGCACCCTGAAGATACTGAGTGGCCTAATTCACATAGGACAAACACCTGGGCGAGATATACCTGCCTCCATCTACCACACCAGCATGAGTCTTACAACACAAACATCATAATTTTGCCACTTAGCACCGTTTTCTCTGTTTTCCAGTGCAAAGCGTGTTGGTTTGCATGTTTCTTGTTATCACATTCAAATTCCTCCCATCAGCCCCGTAATTTGTCATTAAATCCCTTATCTTTTGTAAAATAAGCTGGAAATTTCCATATGTAATGGGTTCCTTTTATCTGGTTATCCACTAATTCCATACCCACTGGAGCATGGTAAGATATGACCTGGTCGGGAACACTACTGACTTGCTTCTATTTAATAGTCTCTCTGAGATCAACAGATAGTCTATCCTTGACCAGGATTGGTGGGCATGAGAGAAGTGGGTAAACTATCCTCTGGATGGAGCCAAAGCCAAACATTTCTCAATCCAGTTTGTTTAAGGAACGAGGGGAGAATAGTCTTTTTTGAAGGGATCAGACTCGGGCTCTTTCTGTCCTCCTCCCCATTGTGAACCGTATTCAAGTCTCCCCCAGTAATTATCAGAGGCAAGTTGTCCAAGACAATTTTCCTCTCCAGGTCATCAAAGAAGACTTTGTTTAATCCATTAAGTCCATATACATTGTAGATTGAATAGACTTTTCCTCCATGCTCTATGGTGATGACCCAAACTCATCTTCCCTGATTATCACACTCCTAGGACGGCAGATTAAATACAAAATTACGATGGAATAGTATCACTACCCCTTTGTGTCTACCTTGAGCTGCCGAGCCCACTACTATCCCTACCCACAGCTTGTTGAGCCTAGAAAAATCCTGTTTCTTTAGATGGGGTTCTTGAAGCAATACAATATCCAGCGAGTACCTTTTCAGATGCCTCAGTATTAGTGTTGAGCATTCCGATACCGCAAGTATCGGGTATCGGCCGATATTTGCGGTATCGGCACGCGGCCAATCAGAAGCCGCGACGTCATTCTCATTCACAAAACTGCTAATTCTAGGAATTGAGGACCTGCGAATGACGTCGCGGCCTCTGATTGGTCGCGTGCTGGTCACATGGGCGGCACGCGACCAATCAGAAGCCGGGACGTCATTCACAGGTCCGAAAGGCGCGCTTTTTAAACAAAGAAGCCTCCCGGTTAGCAGTGTGAAGTCCAGGGGCCGCCGGAGAGGTGAGCATATCAATATTTTTTATTTTAATTCTTTATTTTACACATCCCTATGGATCCCAGGGCCTGAAGGAGAGTTTCCTCTCCTTCAGACCCTGGGAACCATGAGAATACCTTCCGATACTTGATGTCCCATTGACTTGTATTGGTATCGGACATCGGTATCGGCGATATCCGATATTTTTCGGGTATCGGCCGATACTATCCGATACCGATACTTTCAAGTATCGGACGGTATCGCTCAACACTACTCAGTATCTTTACTCTTTTATTCGGGGATCTTAGGCCTTTCACATTCCAGGAGATGATCTTCATAATCACTGTCACTACTGCCTATTGCCTCTTGATTTATTTTTCCTTCTAGGGATTAAAGGGAGATTCTCAGGTGGTTAGAGAAGGCTAGAAAAGAAAGAAAAAAGACTCAACAAAGATATGAAAGGGGATAGAGATTTAAACCTTAAAGCAAGCAAACAGTGTGTTCTCAATACGCTGTAGCGTATTTCTAGCTTCTTACACCACTAATAGCGTTGTGGACTTTCCTTTTTTCTGAGGAAGTAATAACCACCAAAGTAAAAAAAAAAAAAGAGAGAAAAAAAAACGTATGGGAAGAAACATATCCCACACCACATGACATAAATAATTGTCAAAGTGCCATCTGCATCTTCTGCTGACTACTGGGTTGCTACTCTGTTAGAGCTACGGTACAAGAGTTAATTTTGCCATGTTCTTCCCCCCTGGAAGGGGATGCGCTCAGGCTGGAGTATCGAAACATGCTTGTAGACAATCTTAAGAGTAGTTTTCCCCAATACAGCAGTTAGGCACACAGTATGCATCGCGGTTGTAGACTTCCAACCCCGGAAACGTCAAGTTGTCAGCTCAAAAACATTATCAGCAAAATTAGCAGCAGTGTAAGTGGCATAAGCAATTTCCGTGAGTTGTTTCACACTTTTTTTTAGACCATCCCATAGACCAGCAGAACAGAATACAAGTCTGACATGATGTGAACGACTGGAAAGCATGGTGCAGGAGTATTTCGAGCTTAGTATCAATGCCATCAGGGGAAATTTGGACCCTTTCACATTTCACATTTTGGTCTTCAAAAATGGAAAAGTGGCTTGAGCTCACCTGTCACGCATTGGAGGTTTTACAGCCAGTGTTCTCTCTGAACATGTTTTCAATGATATTGGTGACGTCCTGACGGACAAATGTGCAGCGCCCCAGAGACCTGGTCGTTGCAGTATAGCACTCTGCTACTAAGGGGAGCAGCGGTACGTCTGATGGCACTAAAGAGTTATCCTGACCAGGTATCACCAGAACACATTACACTTCACACTCCGGCCACTAGGGGGAGCAAAAGGCTTTATTTATTGGGCCACTCCTCACACTGGTAAAACTAGGGGCTGGGGAGGAAGTTAGTCAGATTCTGACTGGGTTGGAACCAGGCAACATCCCGTGGCAGGGGGTGTTGCAGGGAGAAGGCACAGGGGGGTCCCTGTCAGGCGTGGGAACCTGGCAGGTGCCTAGCGACAGAACAGAACGTAACGGAACCGCGCCTGCACACCTTGCGGTGGTATCCTAAGAGAGAGACAAGAGGGGAAGAATATTGTGGAACAGTGTAAACGAGATCAGCACAAAATAGAGCCAGTAAGAGTCGTGCCGAGAGAAGAAGGCAACATCTTACTGAGGCGCGTAGTCGGTGGCCGGATCACCGTAGGAGTAACTGACTTCAGGCCTTACTTCAAATTCCGCTGGACAGTTGATTATAGGTTGGCTGTCTACCTCTTACACCTACGAAGACATAGGGGGCAACATTGGGAGAGGGGCGTCTCTATGGTCCCGGAAGACCTCCAAGCCTTCCCGTCAAACGGGTGGCGTCCTATCCATAACATACCTGGGGGACGTTAGAAACTAGTAACATCTGGAACCAAAGAACGAGAGAGAGAGAGAGCTGTAGAGAACGAACGAACGAGAACAGCAGTTGTGAGGACTATTCCGAATGCTCAGCAGGGTAGGACTACAACACACAGGCGCTATTGGGAGGCAACGATTTCCATCTGCGAGGGAAACTCTGGATGTGCCCATCGGACCGGCCGGTCTCTGAGAGCCCTGTTAAACGTACTCTGGATTGAGGATCCTGAAGCCTTCAGTAAAGAGGTAAAGAGACTGCAACCTTGTGTCCTCGTCCCTTCTCTGGACGCCCCTTAGCAGGGTCACGGACCGGGTCTAGCCACCGTGACAGCCTCAGAACCGAACCAGAGAGGCCCGGTACCGAGAACTCGTGGCCCTGTGTCTGGGGGCGCTCCAACTGCATTTGGCTGTCCCCTGAATTTGTATACAGGCTAACTTTCATCAAAATGAACAAGTCATGGATCTCCAATGAGTTTTGCACCTCAGTCGCAGACCATTGTTATGGCTTCTGTACCCCCAAGTTGTGTCTCCATCTGGTGGGTTGCCTATAATGGAAAGGTTGTCAAAGCCCCATTATACTATTTCTACTTGGTGAATATTGATGCTACTTTAGTGGTGTGTGACAATAATTTTTGGAAATGTTTGGACTTCAAGTTTGGTCTCCTTCATATGTGTTACCTGCAGCAGTAGAGCTCCCAGACCAGCAGGCCTGCACTTACTTCCAGTCAACAACCTGTATTACTATTCGTGAAATGTTTCTAACAATAGTAGTCTACAAGGCTGATATTTGTGCCACCTGAGTGTAGCTGAGAAGAAAACCAGTTTCAGCTGTTGCATGAGATAACACAGCTCCCAGCACAGCAGGCTTGCACCGGTCTTTCGCCCACTTCATCTTAATTTAAACTTAAATTAAAAGCTCAAATTGGTGGCCCAGACCCTGATACCCCATGCATGGCCAATGGCTGACTGCTGCTGTGCCATTATCATTAATATCATTAAATATTTCTATGATTAGTAGTTCACAAAACTGATATTTGTGGCACCAGAGTGTGGCTGAGTAGAAAAGCAATTTGAATTGTTGCATGAGTTATCAGGGCTACCAACAAATCATGCTAAGGCTGGTTTCGGACTTGCGTTCCTGTGCGCTGCGGATGGCAGCATGCTTCCTCCTTGCTTCCTCCGTGAAGCTCCTCCCAGGCTCCGCCTACTGCCGGCTGCATCCAGCGTTTCCCTGTGTACCTATCTTTAATATTGGGTACGCAAGGACATGCGTTGTATGTGGATGTGTCTGCATGCGGCGATTTGAGGTGTGCAGCACCCGCACGGAAATGCAACATTTAGCATTTCCATGCGGGCGCCGCACACCTCAAATCGCCGCAGCGCATAGGAACACATATCTGAAACCAACCTTACGTTGATCCCTCACCCACCACATCTTAATTTAAACTTAAATTAAAAGTTCTAAATGCTGTCCCAACTCATGCATGGCCCATGGCAGACTGCTGTGCTATTCATTTCTACTGAAGCTGAATTGATCAGTCATCTACCCCTGTTACTATCCTTACATTTTTCTACCAATAGTTTTTTACAAACCTGATATTTGTGGCAACTGAGTCGCTGAGCAGAAAAGCAGATTGAGCTTTTGAATGAGGTATCAGGGCTCCCAGCAGAGTAGGCCAACACCGATCCCTCACCCACGTTGTCTTAATTTAAACCTAAATTAAAAGCTTTAAATGCTGGCCCAGACCCTGCTACCTCAAGCATGGCCCACGGCTGACTGCTGTTGTGCCATTATCAAATTTCTATTGTGGGTCAATTGATACCACTTTTTCCTTGGGTCTGCACCTAATTTTTGGAAATGTTTGGACTCAAAGTTGTGTCTCCTTCATGTGTGTTGTCAGAATTTGGCAGGCCTCTCGGAGCACCAGGCCTACACCTGTCATTCAACCACATGTTACTGATCAATGTTTCAACTAGATATGCTGGTCCAAGCCCTGTCCCATGCATCTCTAAAGAGGAAGACCAGGATGCAAGTTCATGTATTGAGCTGGGTCCGGAACTGCTGAGGCTACATCCCGTTTCCAGGGGGAAGGAATAGGGGACCAGACAGGCCCCATGACCAAGAAAGAGGGGGTGTGTTTAGAGAGAGAATCGATCTGGAAGCTGAGGTAGAATGTGTGTGAAGCTGCAGAGAGGCCCCCACCATCAGCATGCGAGCAGCAGGGCAGGCAGCGCACTCCGCACCCAAACCGCCAGCGCTGCAACGGACTGCAGCAGACAGACCCGGTGGTTTAAAGAGAGATAGGGTGCAGGACTGCCATCTGTACCCCTGTAGAGAGGAGAACTAAGTTGATTGTCTCTCCTGCGTATCTGCGCTGGAACCATCGGGGCTGTCACCAGTGTTGCACGGGGAAGAGATTGCTGACCGGAGCAGTACAGGGCACCTGACTGATGGGGGTGGTTAGGACTTAAATAGCAGTTTGAGTGGGAAGACAGGAAACTTGACGGGGACCAAGCTTGTGAGTAGTGAGATAGTTAACTCCCTCTTCATGGACCAAAGCCCGCTAGCTGTGCCTATACTCCCAATTAGCGAGACTGCTGATGCCTCCTCCCCTCAGCCCAGAGAGACTTCCTCACGGGTAGTGACCAGGATAGAGTATGGACCTTCGCTCCACTCACCACTGTGGAGGCACCGTTTAGTCCCATCCTTGCGGTGCCTGCTGAGGACCTGACCATGCCTATGGCTGTGTCCGCTGGACTGTGTGCTCCTACTGCGACCTTGCTCACTGAACTCTGCTTCTACTTCTGTGCTGCTGCTGATAATCACTTCTGCCTCACTGTGTGCACGGACCAGGAGATCATGTGCCAAAGAACCCAGAGGATTCATCATCCCAAGAAGAAAGTGCATCGCTCATATGTGGGACCGGATCCGAGACATCTCGCGCCGCCTGAGGCGCAGCCGTGGGATCTTCCAGATGCCTTCCTACAGCACACAGAGACTGATAAGTTAACCTGTTACATTCTATTGCATTTGACTTCCCCTATCCTCCAATCACATTCCTTACCCCCTGCTTGTACCATTACTGTTCCTATACATAAAGAACCTGTTAACCCTTGTTCTGCCTCCTGTGTGTCACTTCATCCTATGCACCCTCTAGCATCCTACACCCCGATACACCAGGTTATATCTGCTGTGCCACATCGGGCTCAGACAGTGCCAGAACCCTCCGCAGTAATAAGGAAAGAGCCGGGAGCGCTGTTCAGGTAAGCGCCGCATGCCAGCCTAAGAGCCAGGGCAGAGCTCAGGACTGTTCGCTGCTGCCCTCATCGTCGGACCATGGTCTGCAGGACCTCGGTTGAGAAGCGTTGTGCCAGTGGTTGTCGGCGCTTCAGTCTTGGCGGGAACAGGCAGCGTGCAGCATAAACA
This sequence comes from Ranitomeya imitator, assembly GCF_032444005.1. Classification (NCBI taxonomy): domain Eukaryota; kingdom Metazoa; phylum Chordata; class Amphibia; order Anura; family Dendrobatidae; genus Ranitomeya; species Ranitomeya imitator. The sequence continues at coordinate 1,065,154,765 of NC_091282.1, forward strand.
CAGAAGTGCAGCGTGCCCAGTAGCTGGCAGAGAGCAAGGTGCCGTGTGCTTCATGAGCGTGAGTACAGCGCACGAGCCGCAAAGAGAGAACCGGGTACTGGACAGACATTTTCAGCCCACATTACCAGTATATACCTTCCTGCCCACAGGAGACCCTGATCGTGCTGCGGCCTTGTTTGTTCTGGCTGCATATGTTCATGGACTAGGGACTCAGCGGAAGGTCCCGGAGACCGACTGCTGCTGCCCGAAGACAGATCCTCATTGCCTACAGGACACCACCGGAACAACTCTGCACCAGCCATTGTTGGCGTCATCGCCTGCTCTGTAATTGCCACGGCCTGGAAGACAACTGACAGGCGAAGTTGATCTAACAGGAACTGCCACTATCTTTTCCCTTGTTTTCATTAACTCTGCATATCTTTTTGCATCTGAACTGTTTTTGTTCTCCCTTTAACTGTTTGCTTCCCTGCGTGGAGTATTCCCCTGTTAAGTAACCATTGCTTTGCCTCCTGTTCGTCATCGCATCTCACAACCTGCTCACACATCCATGCTACACAATTATATTATTTGTACTCTGGGTCAATTGATGCCTCTTTTCCTAGTGTCTGCCACTAATTTGAGTTGTTTTGGTAGCTTTTTGGCCCCATGAAGGTGTTGTCTATGCATTTTTGTTTGGCTTCCCATTGAATCTAATGGGGTACGGATAAGTTCTTTGAATACCTGTGACGAAAGGTCAACTTTCTACTGCCGGTCACAGCTGCTGGCAACAGCATGGGAGCTGCAGCTCTCTGACTGGCGATAATGATCTTATTGCTGATCAGAACCGCCGGTGTTTTGCACGCTGTCATGCAGATGACAGAGAGGGAAATAGAGAGGAATGAACTTTTCAAGGTTTGATTTGGTGAACGACCCGATGTTTGCTAAATGGTTGGTCAAACATACCCAAACCCTACTGAATTCAATGTGAGGCAGAACGCCAAATCAACCAGATCTTCATGGAACTGAATGGATTATCTTCACATTAGACAGGTGAGGGATATGGTTGTTTATTATTATTACTTTTTTTTTTTTTTTTTTACACAGGACATAGGCATTGGTGGATTAGACATAAAGTGAGTATTTTTGTTATTATTTTCTGTTTTTTCAATGGGGGACAAAGGCTTTAATGGAACAGATGTAAGGTAAGTTTTTTGTTGTTTATTTTCTGTTCTCTACAGGGGACAATGGCTTCAATGGAATAGGAGACAGGCGAGTATAACTTTGTTTTTTACTTTTAAATAAATGTGTAAAACAGGGTGTTGATTTGTCAAATAAAGGATTTTATTCATGTTGTGTGTTTATTTCCAAACTTACTATAGGGTTAGTAATGGGGGAGTCTTATAAATTCCTCTCCATTACTAACTTCTTGGCTTGATGTTACCTGAAAATACAAAAGTGACATCAACCCCATAAATATTACCTCACTTGCCACCGCTAGCGCCAGACTTGGCGCATTTAATTGATGCACCATTAATGGGGGTGGCTGAATACCAATGTTGTTATGGGAGGAGGGCCAATTTACCTGGCCCATTCCCTGGCTTTTAATATCAGTCAAGAGCTGTCTGTTTAGCCTTTGATGGCTTAAAATTATGAGGGGAACTTACGTCATTTTTTTTCTGGGGTACCCCCAGAAAATAAGCAGTAAAGGCTAACCAAACAGCTGTGAGCTGATATTAATAGACTGGGAACCGTTAGAGATATCTCCCTTCTACTGAGAACATTAACATCAGACTTCAGCTGTCGGCTTTCCCTGTGCTGTTAATCTTAAGTAGTTGCTCGACCTTTTGTTCATGTTTTGTACATTTATAATGTTCACTTAACAAGTTGCACTTAGAGGAGAGGCACACACTCCATGGTCAGTATAGACCTGTGGCTCTAAATTTGTACAACGGATACAAAAATTGAAAGGAACGGATGGCACTCACCGGTTAAAAAAACTTCTTCTAATACTTTAAAACATCGGCATCGGAAGGATGGGAGCAGGAGTGGAAGGGAAGACAGCCGTTTCGCGCTGCAGTGGCACTTCAACTGACCACAGTACTGAAATGGCTGAAGGGGACATCGCCGTTGGACCATGGCAAGATAAGGAGAAAGTATTTTTATTTTTTATTGAAAACGGCAAGCCCCAGTATGTTTCGATGGCAGGATGGAGACACATAGACCATGTGTCTCCATCCTGCCCCATGGTCCTGCACCATGAGGCAGGATGGAGACGCATGGGGCAAGATGGAGACACATGGGGCAAGATGGAGACACATGGGGCAGGATGGAGACACAAGGGGCAGGGTGGAGACACATGGGGCAGGGTGGAGACAAGTAAGGTAGGATCATGGTGCAGGGTGGAGACCGATGGGGCAGGATCATGGGGCAAGGTGGAGACACATGGGGCAGGATCATGGTGCAGGGTGGAGACACATGGGGCAGGATCGTGGGGCAGGGTGGAGACTCATGGGGCAGGACCATGGGGCAGGGTGAAGACAGATGAGGCAGGGTCATGAGGCAGGGTGGAGACAGATGGGGAAGGGTGGAGACAGGTGAGGCAGGGTGGAGACAGATGCAGCAGGATAATGTGGCAGGATGGGTCAGGATCATGGTGCAGGATGGGGAGATCATATGGGGCAGGATGGGACATCACATGGGCACAGAGTGGATGTTCATGAGGGCAGGATGGAAGAACATATGGGGCCAGGATGGGAGAACATATGGCTGTGGAGACACAAATGAGACATAATGGGGCCAGGATGGGGGACATTATCACTGAAGGGGCTAATAAACGGATATCATTACCGCAGTCATGTATTTTTTATTTGAGGATTCTGTTTTCAATGGAGGGCCCTGTTACTGTGCAGGGCAAGACTGTCACCTTTTTTTCTTCATTTTGTACAGTGTAGAAGTTGGGAAACGATTATGTAGTATGCTCTGCAAGCAGTGCTCTAGATAATTGGGTTATTTCATGCAGAGACTAGTCCTGGCTGGAAGAAATGATGGCGGTCTGTGCTCGATGAAGATGAAAAGCGAAGATGAAGGACTTTATCTAGAGATGTCATTGGTGAGTCAGTTTGTTTCTTGTACATGCACACTGTATATTGTATACAGAACTCCTGTGTATAATGTCACTGGTGATCACTGTATTACCTGTACACTGACACTATATGCAGAGCTCCTGTGTATGTCACCGGCTATATACAGAGCTCCTGTGTATAATGTCACCGGTGATCATAGTATTACCTGTACACTGCCACTGTAAACTGTATCTAAGTGCATATCTGTGTATAATGTCACTTATGGTGATATTAGTATTGTGTTTTTCTATTAATGATCAGTATTGTAGTATTTGGTCACTGAGGTAGTAATATGTAGTCTGGTCATGATGTGGAGGTATTTGTTCCTTGTATGTGGTATTATTTGGTCACTATGTGGTGGTAATATGTGGTCCAGTCATGGTTTGGTGGTATTTGTTCCTTGTATGTGGTATTATTCGGTCACTTTGTGATGCTAATATGTGGTCCGGCCATGGTGAGGCTGTATTTGTCCCCTGTATGTGGTATCATTCGGTCACTATGTGGTGGTAATATGTGCTCCGGCCATGGTGTAGCTGTATTTGTCCCCTGTATGTGGTATTATTCGGTCACTATGTGGTGGTAATATGTAGTCTGACCATGGTGTTGTGGTATTTGTTTGTGGGATTATAGCCATTTAAAAAATTTAAAAATAAATACAAATATAACTAAAGAGTATTGGCTACTTTAAGAAATGTTTAACCCCTTAGCGACCGCCGATACGCCTTTTAACGGCGGCCGCTAAGGGTACTTAAACCACAGCGCCGCGGCGCTGTGGAAAAAGTAAATAGCGCCCCCCAGAGGCCGATTTTCTCCGGGGTCTCGGCTGCCGGGGGTGGCCGAGACCCCAGAGAACATGATTCGGGGGGTTTTTAACCCACCCCGCATTTGCGATCGCCGGTAATTAACCGTTTACCAGCGATCGCAAAAAAAAACAAACAAAAAAAAAAACGCGATCTCTTTTTAATTTCTCTGTCCTCCGATGTGATCGCACATCGGAGGACAGAGAAAAGGGGTCCCAGGTGGCCCCCCTATACTCACCTAGCTCCCCCGATGCATCTCGTGTCTCCCGGTGGGCGCCGCCATCTTCAAAATGGCGGGCGCATGCGCAGTGCGCCCGCCGGCCGGCATCGGGAGAATCTTTGGGGTCTCGGCTGCCGGGGGTAGCCGAGACCCCAAAGAGCATGATCGGGGTCGGTATTACCGACCCCTGCTTTGCGATCGCCGGTAATTAACTGTTTACCGGCGACCGCAAAAAAAAAAAAAGTAAAGTGTAATTCTCTGTCCTCTGATGTGATCGCACATTAGAGGACAGAGAAATAGGGGGATTCGGGGACCCTAGCATACTCACCTAGGTCCCTGGATCCTCTTGCTGCTCCTCCTGGCCGCCGGCAGAAGAAAATGGCGGGCGCATGCCCAGTGCACCCGCCATCTGTCTCCATCTGCCGGCCGGCAGGAGAACAGCAGTTGGGGCTAAAATTAGGGGTAAGGGTAGGGTTAGGGGTAGGGTTAGGGTTAGGGGTAGGGTTAGGGTTAGGGGTAGGGTTAGGGGTAGGGTTAGGGGTAGGGTTAGGGGTAGGGTTAGGGGTAGGGTTAGGGGTAGGGTTAGGGTTAGGGGTAGGGTTAGGGGTAGGGTTAGGGTTAGGGTTGGGGCTAAATTTAGGGTTAGGGTTGGGGATAAATTTAGGGTTAGGGTTGGGGCTAAATTTAGGGTTAGGCTTCTTTCACACTTACGTCGGTACGGGGCCGTCGCAATGCGTCGGCCCGACATACCGACGCACGTTGTGAAAATTGTGCACAACGTGGGCAGCAGCTGTAGTTTTTCAACGCATCCGCTGCCCAATCTATGTCCTGGGGAGGAGGGGGCGGAGTTACGGCCACGCATGCGCGGTCAGAAATAGCGGATGCGACGTACAAAAAAACATTTCATTGAACGTTTTTTGTGCCGACGCTCCGCCAAAACACAACTGTTCCAGTGCACGACGGACGCAACGTGTGGCCATCCGTCACGATCCGTCGGCAATATAAGTCTATGGGCAAAAAACGCATCCTGCGGGCACATTTGCAGGATCCGTTTCTTGTCCAAAACGACGGATTGCGACGGAATGCCAAACGACGCAAGTGTGAAAGTAGCCTTAGGGCTAGGGTTAGGGTTGGGGCTAAAGTTAGGGCTAGGGTTGGGGCTAAAGTTAGGGTTAGAGCTGGGATAAGGTTTAGGGTTTGGATTAGGGTTGGTATTAGGGTTAGGGTTGGCATTAGGGTTACGCTTGGGATTAGGGTTAGGTTTGGGATTAGGGTTAAGGTTAGGGTTGTGATTAGGGGTGTATTGGGATTAGGGTTAGGTTTGAGGTTAGGGTTGAGATTAGGATTAGGGGTGTGTTGGATTTAGGGTTTTGATTAGGGTTATGGTTAGGGTTGACATTAGGGTTGTTTTGGGGTAAGGGTTGTGATTATGGTTAGGGTTAGTGATTAGGATTATGGATCAGGTTGGGATTAGGGTTAGGGGTGTGTTGGGGTTAGGGTTGGAGCTAGAATTGGGGGGTTTCCACTGTTTAGGTACATCAGGGGGTCTCCAAACACGACAGCCAATTTTGCGCTCAAAAAGTCAAATGGTGCTCCCTCCCTTCTGAGCTCTGCCGTGCGCCCAAACAGTGGGTTACCCCCACATATGGGGCATCAGCGTACTCGGGATAAATTGGACAACAACTTCTGGGGTCCAATTTCTCTTGTTACCCTTGTGAAAATAAAAACTTGGGGGCTACAATATCTTTTTTGTGAAAAAAAAAATATTTTTTATTTTCACAACTCTGCATTCTAAACTTCTGTGAAGCACTTGGGCATTCAAAGTTCTCACCACACATCTAGATAAGTTCCTTGGGGGGTCTAGTTTCCAAAATGGGGTCACTTGTGGGGGGTTACTACAGTTTAGGTACATCAGGGGCTCTGCAATCGCAACATAATGCCCACAGACCATTCTATCAAAGTCTGCATTCCAAAAAGACGCTCCTTCCCTTCCGAGCTCTGCCGTGCGCCCAAACAGTGGTTTACCCCCACATATAGCGCATCAGCGTACTCGGGATAAATTGGACAACAACTATTGCAGTCCAATTTCTCCTGTTACCCTTGTGAAAATAAAAACTTGGGGGCTACAATATCTTTTTTGTGGAAAAAAAAAATATTTTTTATTTTCACGACTCTGCATTCTAAACTTCTGTGAAGCACTTGGGCATTCAAAGTTCTCACCACACATCTAGATAAGTTCCTTGGGGGGTCTAGTTTCCAAAATGGGGTCACTTGTGGGGGGTTACTACAGTTTAGGTACATCAGGGGCTCTGCAATCGCAACATAATGCCCACAGACCATTCTATCAAAGTCTGCATTCCAAAAAGGCGCTCCTTCCCTTCCGAGCTCTGCCGTGCGCCCAAACAGTGGTTTACCCCCACATATGGCACATCAGCGTACTCGGGATAAATTGGACAACAACTATTGCAGTCCAATTTCTCCTGTTACCCTTGTGAAAATAAAAACTTGGGGGCTAAAATATCTATTTTGTGGAACAAAAAATATTTTTTATTTTCACGACTCTGCATTCTAAACTTCTGTGAAGTACTTGGGCATTCAAAGTTCTCACCACACATCTAGATAAGTTCCTTGGGGGGTCTAGTTTCCAAAATGGGGTCACTTGTGGAGGGTTTCTACTGGTTAGGTACATCAGGGGCTCTGCAAACGCAACATAATACCCGCAGACCATTCTATCAAAGTCTGCATTCCAAAACGGCGCTCCTTCCTTCCGAGCTCTGCCGTGTGCCCAAACAGTGGTTTACCCCCACATATGGGGTACCAGCATACTCAGGACAAATTGGACAACAACTTTTGGGGTCCAATTTCTCTTGTTACCCTTGTGAAAATAAAAACTTGGGGGCTAAAAAATCTTTTTTGTGGAAAAAAAAATATTTTTTATTTTCACGGCTCTGCATTATAAACTTCTGTGAAGCACTTGGGCATTCAAGGTTCTCACCACACATCTAGATAAGTTCCATGGGGGGTCTAGTTTCCAAAATGGGGTCACTTGTGGGGGGTTTCCACTGTTTAGGCACATCAGGGGCTCTCCAAACGCGACATGGCGTCCAATCTCAATTCCAGCCAATTCTACATTGAAAAAGTAAAACGGCACTCCTTCTCTTCCAAGCTCTGCGGTGCGCCCTAACAGTGGTTTACCCCCACATATTGGGTATCAGCGTACTCCGGAGAAATTGCACAACAACTTTTGTGGTCTAATTTCTCCTGTTACCCTTATGAAAATAAAAATTTGTGGGCAAAAAGATCATTTTTGTAGAAAAAATGCGATTTTTTTTTTTTCACGGCTCTACATTATAAACTTCTGTGAAGCACATGGGGGTTCAAAGTGCTCACCACACATCTAGATATGTTCCTTAAGGGGTCTAGTTTCCAAAATGAGGTCACTTGTGGGGGGTTTCCACTGTTTAGGCACATCAGAGGCTCTCCAAACGCGACATGGCGTCCAATCTCAATTCCAGCCAATTCTACATTGAAAAAGTAAAACGGCGCTCCTTCACTTCCAAGCTCTGCGGTGCGCCCAAACAGTGGTTTACCCTCACATATGGGGTATCGACGTATTCAGGAGAAATCGCACAACAACTTTTGTGGTCTAATTTCTCCTGTTACCCTTGTGAAAATATGAATTTGTGGGCGAAAAGATCATTTTTGTGTAAACAAAAGCGATTTTTTATTTTCACGGCTCTACGTTATAAACTTCTGTGAAGCACTTGGGGGTTCAAAGTGCTCACCACACATCTAGATAAGTTCCTTAAGGGGTCTAGTTTCCAAAATGGTGTCACTTGTGGGGAGTTTCCACTGTTTAGGCACATCAGGGGCTCTCAAAACGTGACATGGTGTCCGATCTCAATTCCAGCCAATTCTGCATTGAAATAGTCAAACGGCACTCCTTCACTTCCAAGCTCTGCGGTGCGCCCAAACAGTGGTTTACCCCCACATATGGGGTATTGGCGTATTCAGGAGAAATTGCATAACAAAATTTATGGTTACATTTCTGTTTTTACTCTTGTGAAAATAAAAAAAATGGTTCTGAATTAAGATGTTTGCAAAAAAAAGTTAAATGTTCATTTTTTCCTTCCACATTGTTTCAGTTCCTGTGAAGCACGTAAAGGGTTAATAAACTTCTTGAATGTGGTTTTGAGAACCTTGAGGGGTGTTGTTTTTAGAATGGTGTCACACTTCATTATTTTCTATCATATAGACCCCTCAAAATGACTTCAAATGTGATGTGGTCCCTAAAAAAAAATGGTGTTGTAAAAATGAGAAATTGCTGGTCAACTTTTAACCCTTATAACTCCCTAACAAAAAAAAAATGTTGTTTCCAAAATTGTGCTGATGTAAAGTAGACATGTGGGAAATGTTATTTATTAACTATTTTTCGTGACATATCTCTCTGATTTAAGGGCATAAAAATACAAAGTTTGAAAATTGCAAAATTTTAAAAATTTTCGCCATATTTCCGTTTTTTTCATAAATAATCGCAAGTAATATCGAAGAAATGTTACCACTAACATGAAGTACAATATGTCATGAAAAAACAATCTCAGAATCAGCGGGATCCGTTGAAGCATTCCAGAGTTATAACCTCATAAAGTGACAGTGGTCAGAATTGCAAAAATTGGCCTGGTCATTAAGTACCAAATTGGCTCTGTCACTAAGGGGTTAATAAGTTATAGTAGAGTAGGGCCCAGCCAGGGGAATCTACCTTGTTGTGGTGGTAGATTAAAAATCCTTTGTCCATAGCAAAAGCTACTGGCTATGTATGTGATCTCCTGATTGGATCTTTAATTTCTTTATTATTTTATTATGTTATTACTAGATGGTGGCCCGATTCTAATGCATCGGGTATTCTAGAATATGTATGTATGTATGTACATCGCGCTTAGCACAGCCACGTAGTATATAGCACTGCCACATAGTATATAACACAGACAGCCATGTAGTATATAACACAGACAGCCATGTAGTATATATCACAGCCACCTAGTATATACCACAGCCACGTAGTATATAGCAGCCACATAGTATATATCAGCCACATAGTATATAGCACAGCCCACGTAACACAGACAGCCACGTAGTATATAGCACAGCCACATAGTATATAGCAGCCATGTAGTATATAACACAGCACTCGTAATATATAGCACAGCCCACGCAGTATGTAATAACAGGCCACATAGTAAATAACACAGGCCATGCAGTATATAACACTGCCCAAGTAGTATAAAGCAGCCAGGCAATATATAACACAGCCCACGTAATATATAGCACAGCCCACGTAGTATATAACACAGCCCACGTAATATATAACACAGCCCACGCAGTATATAACACAGCCCACGTAGTATATAGCAGTGTGGGCACCATATCCCTGTTAAAAAAAAGATGAAAATAAAAAATAGTTATATACTCACCCTTCGGCGTCCACCGAAGCTGTCCCGATGTGCGCGATGCTGCCACCAGCTTCTGTTCACAGTGATGCATTGCGAAATTACACAGATGGCTTAGCGGTAATTTCGCAATGCATCACTGGGAATGATAGCTGGCGGCAGCATCGCAAGCATTGGTGGACGTTGTAAGATGAGACTAGCACAATTTTTTATTTTTTTTATTATTTTTAACATTATATCTTTTTACTATTGATGCGGCATAGGCAGCATCAATAGTAAAAAGTTGGTCCGGGATGGGGCGACACGCTGGCACTGACTGGAGGGGAGTAGGGAGGGGCCAATTCGCGGCCGGACTAAGCCTGTCGCTGATTGGTCACGAGTCACGACCAATCAGCGACACGGGATTTCCGTGACAGACAGACACACGGAAGTACCCCTTAGACAATTATAGATAAGCAAACAGTTCTATCTCACCATTAAGACATATTGGTCTTAAAGGGACACTGTCACCTGAATTTGGAGGGAACAATCTTATTGGATTGAAGTTCATTCTCTGTCCTCCATAGTACATGCCTGCACAAGGCAATCTTGCCTTGCACAGGCGTGTACTATGGAGGACAGAGAATGAACTTCAATCCAATATTGCAGCCAGCATGCAGCCAGCGGGTAAGGAAAGGGTGAATCAAACACCCAAAAACCCCGCCTCCATGGCTGAAGATTGTTCCCTCCAAATTCAGGTGACAGTGTCCCTTTAATGTTTTAATGTGAAGATACACTTGCTTTCAGTGCTCGACAACCGTTTTATAAAATCTCCTGCTCTCTAATGCTTTTCTACCTTTTCCACACCCAAAAAGGTACCCACTATATTTCCATTATGTGCCAATTTACAATGCTGCAATAAGGAGTGCCCAGTGAACTTTCTTTTAATGTTATAAATGTGTTCTTTTAATCTACCTATATAGGTGTTTCTAGCATGGGTATTTTATACAATATTTTACACCCTTCGTATAGTAAGTTATGTGTTTTTATTGTACATATTTTTTCTGTGGTTTCACAGGTGTGTATTGGGTTGGACTTTCCCATTGCTTTACACATTACACAATTTTTGCATGGGAAGAAGCCTTCCTTCTCTCTTGTATTATATATTTTATGTTTACTTCTCACCACTGCTAGTGCCATTCTAGTCGCCAGATTATTAGCGCTTTTAAAAATAAAACTGGGTTTCGGCAGAATGAATTCCCCTATTATTTTGTTTCCCTGTAGGAGTGGCCAGTGTTATTTTATGATGCGCTTTAATAATTTGCATTCTTGCTTGTATAGAGTCATGTTTGGCACTTTAAATATAGTGTTTAGTCCTATTTCCTTTTCTGATGTGTGTGAAATCAGTATGGATTCCCTAGATATATTTCCCACTGTTCTTTTTATTTCCCTCCGTTTGGTTTTGTTGTAACCCTCCTAGACAAACTTTTCTATAATTTTTTGGGCTTCTTCTTTGTAATCTTCCTGGTTTGTTAAATTTCTTTTTATTCGGACTAGTTGTCCTTTCAGAACTATCTCTCTGAATGTTGCCATTGCCATCTGTTGGTTTACTATATGTTTTTGTGGCCAAATTGTAACCATCTGCAAACACCATAATATTAAAAAAATTAACAGAGGTGGTACTAATAGTTGATGTAAAAATAAACCAAAATCATTTTTATTTATATCAGTTACAATTAATGCAGAATTTGTCTTTTAAAAAAATATTACCTGAAAAATACTCTGAATGAACCAGAAAACAAAATGGAAAAAAGTAATAGAAAAAAGTGGAGTTCATTACATGCAGATGGATTTAAAGCGTAAATCGAATTTCAATCAAATACAAGAATATTTGGAGGCTTTAAGTACTTTCAGAATCTAGTAATTAGGGACATACGTCAAATTAAGAGTAAAAAAAATCTATTTTTGTTAAACTATTGTGAGAAGGACACAAAAAACTTTAGGAAAGTAACAACATGGTAATACGCCCGGCAGACAAATGTAGCGCAATTCTGATTTTGGACAACCAATATCAGAAAGAATCCATGCGTCTGTTAGATGATGAAAAAACATTAAAAATTAAGGTGGGATCCAGCTACTAAATTTCAGATAGAATGAAAGCACTGATCAATATAGGAAAATATACAAATATTCTGTTTGCATAGGAATACAAATATATCAACAGTCAGAATCCATGTTCTGCTTACATATTCATCTATATGGGTTATGACAGGTCACTGGTTCCTCACTGACCTGCGCTTATTTTTCATACTGAATATAGTATGTTTTGAAAAAAAAAATCACATTCAGCAGGCAGGTGCTCACATCTATAATATCCATTTAACCCCTTTCAGACATCGGGCGTAATAGTACGCCGATGTCGGACTCCCTCCCTTTGATTGTTAATTAATAGCGTATGATGCCACAAGTTGGGATATTATTAAATGCAATTTTTTTTGTTAAAGGGGGAACAACATACCTTTATAGACTTTGGCAAAACCACTAGGGCCCATGCATCTGAGCCATGCATCTGTGTCCATAGGACTCCACTTACGCAACTAAGCTTAACTCCTAGAACTTCCATCTATGAGACACACATAGAATAAATATATGGAATAAATGTATCTAATGGGCAACCAGTTCTACAGTTTGACAGTCGTCAGAACTGAAAAAGGTGGACACTCTAGGTTAATAGTTTAGGTCAATAGAAGTGGAAAAAGCAGAGGAAAACAGTTACTGTATCTGGTTATTTGAAATTAATAAAAACAAAGAAGAAATGAGTTTGATCTTCCTCCATCTGTAGTAAGACATGGAACCATTATGGTTCATACAGTGTCTTGAAAAAGTATTCATGCGTCGACTTTTACACCCAAAACTAAAACTTTTTTTGTTGGGATTTAATGTACTACTGCTATACCAACACAAAAAAGAAAGTATTTGTATAGTATAAAGGAAATGATACATGGTTTTCTAAATATTTGAAAAATAGTTATCTGAAAATTGTAACCTGCACTCGTATTCAGTCATGCTGAGTCAATACTTTGTAGGACCACTTTTCACTGCAATTACTGCTGCAAGTTTTTTGGGGGTATTTCTCTACCAGCTTTGTACATCTAGAATATTGTTTTTGTTCATTTTTCTTTGCAAACTAGCTGTAGCTCAGTGAGAATGGATAGAGAGCATTTGATCAGCAATTTTCAAGTCTTGCTACAGATTCTCAATGGGATTTAAGTCTGGACTCTGGACTTTGACTGTGCCATTCAAATACATGAATATGCTTTCATCTAAACCATTCCATTGTAGAACTTGGGGTATGTTTAAAATCGTCCTGTTGGAAGATGAACCTATACCCCATTCTCAAGTCTTTTACGGCCTCCAACATGTTTTCCTCCATGATTCCACTATATTTATTCTCATCCGTCTTCCTATCAGCTCTGACAGCTTTCTTGTCCCTGCTAAAGAAAAGCATCTCCACGACATGATGTTGCCACCACCATGTTTGATGGTAGTGATGGAATTTTCAGGGTGATATGCAATGTTAGTTTTCATCAATATTCTTTTCATTTGGGGGATTTTTTTACAATTTTTGGGAAGGGAATTATAGGTATAGTCAATAAGGTAAGTAATTAAAACATAACGTGGCCTTGAAAATATGCTTTTCATTGTAACAATTGCAAAACAATGGGGAGACAAAGAGCACAATAGGGTCTTATCCACGTAACACAGAGGAGAATATATACCAAATTTGCTCACCTGGTTAGGATGAGATTAGAGCATATGGGAGGTGGAGCCGCATATTCATCACTGTAATGTGCGGCACCACGTGACCGCTCATACAGGACAAGCAGCGACGCTGAGAGGAAGCATCGAGGGAGCTGGGTAAGTATTTTAATGCCAGCGGGCGGGTGCACAGGGGGAGGGAGGCGGGAGCTGACTGGGAACTTTATTTTAAACACACACAAAAAAAACCCCCCTGATTTTTCATTCCTTCTCTCCAGCAAACGCTGCTGGGAAGAAGGAATGAATTCTGGATTCAGCACCCAAAGCAGGGGACAGCGCTTAACTCTAGCGCTGTCTCCTGCATGGTGCGTGTGGTACCCAGTCGACACACGGACGGCACACGGAGAGCATCCGTGTGCGGTACATGTTTACATGGACCCATTGACTTTAATGGGTCCGTGTGATACGTGAGCTCCCACAAACACTGACATGTCTCCGTGTTTTTCAAACGGATACACGGTCTGTGAAAACACGCTGACATATGCAGAGACACATTGATTTTAATGTGTCTACGTGAGTCAGTGTCTCCGGTACGTGAGGAAACTGTCACCTCACGTACCGGAGCCACTGACGTGTGAAACCAGCCTGAAGTAGGATCGAGTTAAGTGCTCCTGTCTGGAGGGGTCATTACACCCTGTGCACTGAACTTCAAAACACAATTCTCCACCGAACACAAGGAAATCCGTAAAATTTTCCATAAGAATTGGCACATACTGCTAAATGATCCTATTTTAAATAGAATTCTTCCGGGGAATCCGGGGATCACATTTCGAAGAGCCCCCACAATTAATGACTTAATAGCCCCCAGCCGCCTGAGATCCCATACAGGGGCCAATGGATTTCTCACCAGTAATTCCACCAAAGGAATTTTTAAATGTGGCACAAAAAATTCCTTATACTGTTCCAGCATAAATCATAAATCCGATTGTATAATTTCCTGCTCCACTAAAGAAAAATGTATGATTCCTTTTTTCCTGAATTGCAATTCTGACTTTGTAATATATGTTATTGAATGTCCCTGCGGTAAACAGTATGTAGAGAGAACTACACAGCCCCTACACCTCAGACTGAATTCCCATCGTCACAATATAAAAAAAGGCTTACTCACTCATGGTCTGTCCAGACATTATACCCTGGTGCATAATAAGGACTTTAAACTATTAAAAATCAGCCCTATCGACCCTATACCTAAGCATGTACCTAATAGATCCATGAAATTAAATAGGAAAGAAGTATATTGGATCTACAAATTAGGTAGCCTAAAACCACAAGGCTTAAATGAAATAATTGAGGTTTTCATCTGAAGAGTGAATTTTTTTTAATTTTTTTATTGATTTTTTTTTTTTCCTCTCTATAATATTAACATATTATTTTCTGGTTAGCCAATAAAGGTATCACTCCTAGAATACTTCTGTCATCATTGGGCAGAAAAGTATTCACATCGAATTAAAATTCACAAACACATAATAGAGGGGGCATTATCACAGTTTCAGAAGAAACAGAAGCTCTGCAGGACAAACTTCTGCTCTAACAAGGTAAATACTACACATATCAAGAGAGTAACGGTAATGGCTTTTTTTTGTTTAAGTGAGTTTTAATGAAGGATATTATAGGAGTCAAAATGGGACACTGCATGTGTATGAGACTGTAGAGCAGGAACATCTCTTCCAATAAATCAGAAGAATTTATTTTTAAGTGCCACACAATCTATGATTGTAATTAGGAAAAAAAATAGGTATAATATTTGGTTTATCCACTGTATTTAAAGATATCGTTAACCTCAAAGAGATCAGGAAACGAGTCTTAAAACTTAAACTTGATGAAAGGACAAAGTAATAGAATATTGATTGAATGATGACTCCCCATAGGGATTTCGTGTTCCATCTTATGAGAATTGAATTCTCTCTGAATTAAAAGAAAAATCACTTTCCGTTACAGGGAGCAGCAGTAAAAAGGATTTAGGGTGAGAACACAATGATTTTATATCCTCTCGGAAAGAATTCAAAATTATTTACAGGATGTTTTCTTGTGATTATTGAAGCTTGAACCTTTGATTTATTAGCATTAGTTAATAGTCAGACTATTCAGGAGACAAATAGACTTCTTTAAGGTACCGTCACACTAAGCGACGCTGCAGCGATACCGACAACGATCCGGATCGCTGCAGCGTCGCTGTTTGGTTGCTGGAGAGCTGTCACACAGACAGCTCTCCAGCGACCAACGATGCCGGTAACCAGGGTAAACATCGGGTAACTAAGCGCAGGGCCGCGCTTAGTAACCCGATGTTTACCCTGGTTACCATCCTAAAAGTAAAAAAAAACAAACAGTACATACTTACCTACAGCCGTCTGTCCTCCAGCGCTGTGCTCTGCTCTCCTCCTGTACTGGCTGTGAGCGCAGCGGCCGGAAAGCAGAGCGGTGACGTCACCGCTCTGCTTTCCGGCCGCTGCGCTCACAGCCAGTACAGAGAAGCACAGCGCTTAGTTACCCGATGTTTACCCTGGTTACCAGTGAAGACATCGCTGAATCGGTGTCACACACGCCGATTCAGCGATGTCTGCGGGGAGTCCAGCGACCAAATAAAGTTCTGGACTTTCTTCCCCGACCAGCGACAGCACAGCAGGGGCCTGATCGCTGCTGCCTGTCACACTGGACGATATCGCTAGCGAGGACGCTGCAACGTCACGGATCGCTAGCGATATCGTCTAGTGTGACGGTACCTTTAGTGGCACATCAATTAGGACTTAAGATAGGTTATCAGTATTAGATTGGTGGGGGTGAGACACCCCGCACTTCCACCAATTAGCTGTTGTCAGCTCTGGCAACAACTGAATGTAAACAGTTAATAGAGCTAAACAGCACAACTCCAGTCATTGCATAGTGACCTCTGTAGAGAAGTGCAGCTCAAGTACTGTTCAAGAGAAAAACTGAGCTGCAGTTCTCAGCAGCAGTTACTGCCAAGTAAGCAGGGCTGTGCTGTTCACTAAAGATCTGATATTGATAACCTATCCTTGCAATAGTTCAGCAATGTAATTAGCCCTGTGTTAGATCTCGTAACAAAGTACAGTTGACATAACACAAAAGAGAAAACACAGTACAGCAGAGCTAAGACAGTACAGCAGAACAGACACAGTACAGCAGAAGTTAAGTTTTCCTCAAAAATATTTGCAGCTGCTCTTGTCCTCTCACAGTGCTTCAACTTCCATCTCGCAGGCAGACAGTGTGGGGGAATGAAAAAATTGAATCCTACACAAACATCCATATGGCATCCGAATTTTAAAGGAACAATTCTATTATGAACTTAGGAAACTGTATTTGATCATGTGCATTTTTTAACCTAGTTGTTAGAAAAAGGATTGCACACGTTTGTCACATGGATGTAACACAAAAGTATAAAGAGACATAAGGATGAAAATTAGATTAAAAAATCTGATTAAAATCGTCCAACTTTTCTGCATAATTCTTCATATGCTCATCGGCAATAAATTGTCACACACTACTAAAGTGGCATCAATTTCCCCAGTGTAGATATAGTATAATGGTGCGCTTACACCTCTTTCACTAAAGGCAACCTACCAGATGGAAACCCAACTTGGAGTCTCCACATTTCAAAACATTATTTCCACACACCACTAAAGTAGCATCTATTTTCCCAGAGTAGAAATAGTATATTAGAGCTTTGACATCCCTTCCACTACAGGCAACCCACCAGATGGAAACCCAACTTGGAGTCTCCACATTTCAAAAAATTGTTTGTAACATCAACGGCAGTAGTAACAGTAGGCACAGAAGCCATGAGAAAAGTGTGACAGACTGCAATAATGCGAAATCAATGTAGCACACTAAAAATTACACCATCGCTAGTCTGTCTGGTCTGTGATTGGGATGCAAAAGTCATTGGAGATAATAATAATAATCTTTATTTATATAGCGCCAACATTTTCTGCAGCGCTTTACAATTCAACAGTTCATATACAACAGTCATAACAAAGTTAACAATAATACAATAGTTAATGCAAAGATACTGACAACCCTGCCCATAAGAGTTTATAATCTACAATGATGCTTATCTACAGTGATGGTCCAGCCATTTTGAGGAAGTGGGAATAGATAAAAGCTACATGAGCTAGTCACCAGCCAATATTTGTAGTGCTTTTGGGAGCAATGGAGTTTGATGGAGAATTATGATCAGAGAAGTAGAGAATGGACTACATATCCATATACATACGTCGTCTCAAACTCAAAAATATTTCCCGGATCCGTGCTTTCCTTGACCGCAACACTGCAAAAACGCTAGTGCATGCCCTTATCATCTCCCGCCTCGACTACTGCAACCTCCTACTCTCTGGACTCCCCTCTAGCACTCTGGCACCACTCCAATCCATCCTACACTCTGCTGCCCGACTAATCCACCTGTCCCCCCGCTATTCCCCAGCCTCTCCCCTGTGTCAAGCCCTTCACTGGCTTCCTATCGCCCAGAGACTCCAGTTCAAAACCCTCACACTGACATACAAAGCCATCCACAACCTGTCTCCTCCATACATCTGTGACATGGTCTCCCGGTACCTACCTACACGCGACCTCCGATCCTCCCAAGACCTCCTTCTCTACTCCCCTCTCATCTCTTCTTCCCATAACCGCATCCAAGACTTCTCCCGTGCTTCCCCCATACTCTGGAACTCTCTACCCCAACACATCAGACTTGCGCCTACCATAGAAACCTTCAAAAAGAACCTGAAGACTCATCTCTTCCGACAAGCCTACAGCCTGCAGTGATCCTCAACCTACTGAACAGCCGTACAGCCAGCTCTTCCCTCTCCTAGTGTATCCTCACCCACCCCCTGCAGACTGTGAGCCCTCGCGGGCAGGGTCCTCCCTCCTTATGTACTCGTGTGCCTTGTTATCTGCTCATGTTTAATGTATTTGTCTATATTTGCCCCGTATTCACATGTAAAGCGCCATGGAATAAATGGCGCTATAAAAATGTATAATAATAATAATAATAAAAATAATAATACATATCAAAGCACTTTGATTAGGGAATGTGATCAGCCGCCCTAAAAGGTGTGTTTTTAAGGAGCGCCTAAAACTGTGTAAGTTGTGGTTATTCCTAATTTCTTGGGGTAGCACATGCCAGAGGATTGGTACAACTCAGAAGTCTTGGAGTCGGCAGTCAGAGGTACAGATTAGTGTGGATGTTAGTCAAAAGTTGCTTGCGGAGTGTAACGAGTGGGTAGGCTGATGAACAGAAATGATGGTGGAGATGAAGGAGGGTGCCGCACTGTGGAAAGCTTTGAGGATGAGAACAAGCAATTTAAATTGAATCGTATAATGTATGGGCAGCCGATGCAATAACTGGCACAGAGCGGGGGCATCCGAGTAACGATTAGCCAGATAGATGACCCTGGCTGCTGCACTAAGGAAGGACTGGAGAGGGGAAAGTCGAGAGAGGTGGAGGCCAATAAATAGAGATTTAAAGTAGTCAAGGCAGGAGTGGATCAGGGCAACAGTGAGGGTTTTTGCTGTTTCCAAGGTGAGAAAGGGGCAGATTCTAGAGATGTTCTTTAGGTTTAAGCAGCAAGAGCAGGCAAGAGATTGTATGTAGGAGTTGAAGGAAAGATTGGTGTCAAACTTAACACCAAGACAGCGCCTGCTGCTAGGCGTTATTGTGGTGCCACACACAGAGAGAGATGTTAGCTGAGGGAGATGAGTAGACGGTGGGAGCAGAAGAAGTTCAGCTTTGGAAAGGTTGAGTTTCAGATAGGGAGCAGACATGATATTGGAAACTGCAGACAGTCACTGGTTTTCTGTAGTACAGTGGCGGTAAGGCCAGGGGATGACGTGTATAGTTGTGTGTCATCAACATAAAGATGGTGCTGAAAGCCAAATTTACTGATGGTTTGTCCAATTGGGGCCATGTAGAGAAAGAAGAAGAGAGTGCCCAGTACTAAACCCTGAGGGACCCCAATAGTGAGAAGAAGAGGAGACAAATTGGAGCCAGTGTACAATACACTGAAGGAGCGGTCAGAAGGATAGGCAGAGAACCAGGAGACAGCAGTATCCTTTATGCCTATTGATTGGAGCATTGTTGTGAATTCTGTTGTTGGGCTCCCTCCTGTGGTCATGAATGGTACTTCGGCTAGTTTCCTTCCACAGGTGACGAGGTTAATTCGTTAGCTGGCTGCTCTATTTAACTCCACTTAGATCTTTGCTCCATGCCACCTGTCAATGTTCCAGTATTGGTCTTGTTCACTCCTGGATCATTCTTGTGACCTGTCTTCCCAGCAGAAGCTAAGTTCCTGCTTGTATTTTCTTTGGTTTGCCATTTTTCTATCCAGCTTGCTATTTTTATTGTTGTCTTGCTTGCTGGAAGCTCTGGGACGCAGAGGGAGCACCTCCGCACCGTGAGTCAGTGCGGAGGGTCTTTTTGCGCCCTCGGCGTGGTCTTTTTTTTAGGTTTTTGTGCTGACCGCAAAGCAACCTTTCCTATCCTCAGTCTGTTCAGTAAGTCGGGCCTCACTTTGCTTAATCTATTTCATCTCTGTGTTTGTATTTTCATCTTTACTCACAGTCATTATATGTGTGGGGCTGCCTTATCCTTTGGGGAATTTCTCTGAGGCAAGGTAGGCTTTATTTTTCTATCTTCAGGGCTAGCTAGTTCCTTAGGCTGTGCCGAGTTGCATAGGGAGCGTTAGGCGCAATCCACGGCTATTTCTAGTGTGTGTGTATAGGATTAGAGATTGCGGTCAGCAGAGTTCCCACGTCCCAGAGCTCGTCCTTTATTATCAGTAACTATCAGGTCATTCCGTGTGCTCTTAACCACCAGGTCCATTATTGTCCTGACCACCAGGTCATAACAGTACAGGTGGCCCAAAGTACTAATGCATCTCAATAGAGGGATAAGAGAAGTTCTGAGACCATTTTTTTTTCTTTGCAGTGTGTTTTGTCTCTCTTTCCCCCTTTACCTCTGGGTGGTTCAGGACACAGGTGTAAACATGGACATTCAAGATCTGTCCTCTTGGATGGATAATCTCACTACAAGGGTACAAAACATTCAAGATTTTGTGGTTCAGAATCCGATGTCAGAGCCTAGGATTCCAATTCCTGATTTGTTTTTTGGTGATAGATCAAAGTTCTTGAATTTAAAAAAAAATTGTAAATTGTTTCTTGCCTTGAAACCTCGCTCCTCAGGTGACCCTGTTCAACAAGTAAAGATCATTATTTCTTTGTTACGTGGTGACCCTCAAGACTGGGCATTTTCCCTTGCGCCAGGAGATCCGGCATTGCGTCATGTTGATGCGTTTTTCCTGGCGCTTGGATTGCTTTATGATGAACCTAATTCAGTGGATCAGGCAGAGAAAATCTTGCTGGCTCTGTGTCAGGGTCAGGATGAAGCGGAGATATATTGTCAGAAGTTTAGAAAGTGGTCTGTGCTCACTCAGTGGAATGAATGTGCCCTGGCAGCAATCTTCAGAAAGGGTCTTTCTGAAGCCCTTAAGGATGTCATGGTGGGATTTCCCATGCCTGCTGGTCTGAATGAGTCTATGTCTTTGGCCATTCAGATCGATCGACGCTTGCGTGAGCGTAAAGCTGTGCACCATTTGGTGGTACTATCTGAGCATGGGCCTGAGCCTATGCAATGTGATAGGACTTTGACCAGAGCTGAACGGCAAGAACACAGATGTCGGAATGGGCTATGTTTTTACTGTGGTGATTCCACTCATGTTATCTCCGATTGTCCTAAGCGCACTAAGCAGTTCGCTAGGTCTGCCACCATTGGTACGGTACAGTCTAAATTTCTATTGTCCGTTACTCTGATTTGCTCTTTGTCATCCTATTCTGTTATGGCATTTGTGGATTCAGGCGCTGCCCTGAATTTGATGGACTTGGAGTTTGCTAGGCGCTGTGTTTTTTTCTTGGAGCCCTTGCAGTATCCTATTCCATTGAGAAGAATTGATGCTACGCCTTTGGCCAAGAATAAGCCTCAGTACTGGACCCAATTGACCATGTGCATGGCTCCTGCACATCAGGAGGATATCCGCTTTCTGGTGTTGCATAATCTGCATGATGTGGTCGTTTTGGGGTTGCCATGGCTACAGGCTCATAATCCAGTATTGGACTGGAAATCTATGTCTGTGTCCAGCTGGGGTTGCCAGGGGGTACATGGTGATGTTCCATTTTTGTCTATTTCGTCTTCCACTCCTTCTGAAGTTCCAGAGTTTTTGTCGGATAATCGGGATGTATTTGATGAGCCCAAAGCCAGTGCCCTACCTCCTCATAGGGATTGCGATGGTGCAATTAATTTGATTCCTGGTAGTAAGTTTCCTAAGGGCCGATTGTTCAATTTATCTGTGCCAGAACACGCCGCTATGCGGAGTTATATAAAGGAATCCTTGGAGAAAGGCCATATTCACCTGTCGTCATCACCGTTAGGAGCAGGGTTCTTTTTTGTGGCCAAGAAGGATGGTTCTTTGAGACCTTGTATTGATTACCGCCTTCTTAATAAAATTACAGTCAAATTTCAGTATCCTTTGCCGTTGCTGTCTGATTTGTTTGCTCGTATTAAAGGGGCTAGTTGGTTCACCAAGATAGATCTTCGAGGGGCGTATAATCTTGTGCGTATTAAACAAGGCGATGAATGGAAAACAGCATTTAATACGCCCGAGGGCCATTTTGAGTACCTGGTTATGCCATTTGGGCTTTCCAATGCTCCATCAGTATTTCAGTCCTTTATGCATGACATCTTCCGAGAGTACCTGGATAAATTCCTGATTGTGAATTTGGATGATATTTTGGTCTTTTCGGATGATTGGGAGTCTCATGTGAAGCAGGTCAGAATGGTGTTCCAGGTCCTTCGTGCGAATTCCTTGTTTGTGAAGGGGTCAAAGTGTCTCTTTGGAGATCAGAAGGTTTCATTTTTGGGGTTCATTTTTTCCCCTTCTACTGTCGAGATGGACCCTGTTAAAATCCAGGCCATTTACGATTGGACTCAGCCGACATCTGTGAAGAGCCTGCAAAAGTTCCTGGGCTTTCCTAATTTTTATCGGCGCTTCATCGCTAATTTTTCTAGTGTTGCTAAACCGTTGACTGATTTGACCAAGAAGGGTGCTGATGTGGTCAATTGGTCTTCTGCAGCTGTAGAGGCTTTTCAGGAGTTGAAGAGTCGTTTTTCTTTTGCTCCTGTGTTGTGCCAGCCAGATGTTTCGCTCCCGTTTCAGGTTGAGGTTGATGCTTCTGAGATTGGAGCAGGGGCTGTTTTGTCGCAAAGAAGTTCTGATGGTGATGAAGCCATGTGCTTTCTTTTCTAGAAAGTTTTCGCCTGCTGAGCGTAATTATGATGTTGGTAATCGAGAGTTGTTGGCCATGAAGTGGGCATTCGAGGAGTGGCGTCATTGGCTTGAAGGAGCCAAGCATCGCGTGGTGGTCTTGACAGATCACAAGAATTTGACTTATCTTGAGTCTGCCAAACGGTTGAATCCGAGACAGGCTCGATGGTCGTTATTTTTCTCCCGTTTTGATTTTGTGGTTTCGTACCTTCCGGGCTCTAAGAATGTGAAGGCTGATGCCCTGTCAAGGAGTTTTGTGCCTGACTCTCCGGGTGTTCCTGAGCCGGCGGGTATTCTCAAAGAGGGGGTAATTTTGTCTGCCATCTCCCCTGATTTGCGGCGGGTGCTGCAAAAATTTAAGGCTGATAGACCTGACCGTTGCCCAGCGGAGAAACTGTTTGTCCCTGATAGATGGACTAGTAGAGTTATCTCTGAGATTCATTGTTCAGTGTTGGCTGGGCATCCTGGAATCTTTGGTACCAGAGATTTGGTGGCTAGATCCTTTTGGTGGCCGCCTTTGTCACGGGATGTGCGTTCTTTTGTGCAGTCCTGTGGGACTTGTGCTCGGGCTAGGCCCTGCTGTTCTCGTGCCAGTGGGTTGCTTTTGCCCTTGCCGGTCCCGAAGAGGCCCTGGACGCATATTTCTATGGATTTTATTTCGGATCTCCCCATCTCTCAAAAGATGTCGGTCATTTGGGTGGTTTGTGATCGCTTTTCTAAGATGGTCCATTTGGTACCTTTGTCTAAATTGCCTTCCTCCTCCGATTTGGTGCCATTATTTTTCTAGCATGTGGTTCGTTTACATGGTATCCCAGAGAACATCGTTTCTGACAGAGGTTCCCAGTTTGTTTCGAGGTTTTGGCGATCCTTTTGTGCTAGCATGGGCATTGATTTGTCTTTTTCCTCGGCTTTCCATCCTCAGACAAATGGCCAAACCGAACGAACTAATCAAACTTTGGAAACATATCTGAGATGCTTTGTTTCTGCTGATCAGGATGATTGGGTGTCCTTTTTGCCGTTGGCTGAGTTCGCCCTTAATAATCGGGCCAGCTCGGCTACTTTGATTTCGCCGTTTTCTGCAATTCTGGTTTCCATCCTCGTTTCTCTTCAGGGCAGGTTGAGTCTTCGGACTGTCCTGGTGTAGATACTGTGGTGGATAGGTTGCAGCAGATTTGGACTCATGTGGTGGACAATTTGACATTGTCCCAGGAGAAGGCTCAACGTTTCGCTAACCGCTGGTGCTGTGTGGGTCCCCGACTTCGTGTTGGGGATTTGGTTTGGTTGTCGTCTCGTTATGTTCCTATGAAGGTTTCCTCTCCTAAGTTTAAGCCCCGTTTCATTGGTCCCTATAAGATTTCTGAGGTTATCAATCCTGTATCATTTCGTTTGGCCCTTCCAGCTTCTTTTGCCATCCATAATGTGTTCCATAGGTCGTTATTGCGGAGATACGTGGTGCCTGTGGTTCCATCCGTTGATCCTCCTGCCCCGGTGTTGGTTGAGGGGGAGTTGGAGTATGTGGTGGAGAAGATTTTGGATTCTCGTATTTCGAGACGGAAACTCCAGTACCTGGTCAAGTGGAAGGGTTATGGTCAGGAAGATAATTCCTGGGTTTTTGCCTCTGATGTTCATGCTGCCGATCTGGTTCGTGCCTTTCATTTGGCTCATCCTGGTCGGCCTGGGGGCTCTGGTGAGGGTTCGGTGACCCCTCCTCAAGGGGGGGGTACTGTTGTGAATTCTGTTGTCGGGCTCCCTCCTGTGGTCATGAATGGTACTTCGGCTGGTTCTGTCCATGGACTTCCTCTGGTGGGTGTTTCTGAGTTTCCTTCCACAGGTGACGAGGTTAATTCGTTAGCTGGCTGCTCTATTTAACTCCACTTAGATCTTTGCTCCATGCCACCTGTCAATGTTCCAGTATTGGTCTTGTTCACTCCTGGATCGTTCTTGTGACCTGTCTTCCCAGTAGAAGCTAAGTTCCTGCTTGTATTTTCTTTGGTTTGCTATTTTTCTGTCCAGCTTGCTATTTTTATTGTTGTCTTGCTTGCTGGAAGCTCTGGGACGCAGAGGGATCGCCTCCGCACCGTGAGTCGGTGCGGAGGGTCTTTTTGCGCCCTCTGCATGGTCTTTTTTTTAGGTTTTTGTGCAACCTTTTTGAGCAACCTTTCCTATCCTCAGTCTGTTCAGTAAGTCGGGCCTCACTTTGCTTAATCTATTTCATCTCTGTGTTTGTATTTTCATCTTTACTCACAGTCATTATATGTGGGGGGGCTGCCTTATCCTTTGGGGAATTTCTCTGAGGCAAGGTAGGCTTTATTTTTCTATCTTCAGGGCTAGCTAGTTCCTTAGGCTGTGCCGAGTTGCATAGGGAGCGTTAGGCGCAATCCACGGCTATTTCTAGTGTGTGTGTATAGGATTAGGGATTGCGGTCAGCAGAGTTCCCACATCCCAGAGCTCGTCCTTTATTATCAGTAACTATCAGGTCATTCCGTGTGCTCTTAACCACCAGGTCCATTATTGTCCTGACCACCAGGTCATAACAGAGCATAGAGAGTAGGAGATGGTGGTCAACAGTGTTGAAAGCTGCAGAGAGGTGAAGAAGAATGAGCAGACAGTGGTCACCGTTACATTTTGCTGTCAAAAAGGTCATTGGTCTCTTTGAGGAGTGCAATTTCTGTAGAATCTAGGGGGCAGAAACCAGACTGTGATGGATCTAGGAGAGTGAGTTGAGAGGTAACGGGTAAGGTGGGAGTTGACCAGGCGCTTCTACAGTTTAGAGCTGAAGGGGAGATTGGAGAGTGGTCTGTAGTTATTTTTGCAGGATGGGTCCAGAGAAGTTTTTTAATAATGGAGTAATAATAGAGTGTTTGAAGGAGGACAGGAAGATACCAGAAGAGAGGGAGAGATTGAAATTTTTAGTTCAATGAGTAGTGATGACTGGAGAGACTGGAGTAGGTGTGAGGGAATGGGGTCAGTAGTGCATGTAGTAGGACGTGAAAAAGAGGAGCATAGAGATTTCTTCTGTGATGCAGTCAAATGTAGAGAGTGAGTCAGAGATGTGGGAGGGATGGTAGTTGTGGCACGTTTCAGACTTGTACTCTGTTCTGCTGGTTCATGGGCTGGTCAAAAAAATATGTTAAACCACTCAAAAATTGCTTCTCCCACTTGCACTGCTACTGCTGTTTTTCCTTTGACGACTTGACGTCCCCAAGCTTGGACGTCTATAACTGTGATGCACACTATGTGCCTCACTGCTTGTCTTGGGAAAAAACACTTAAGATTGTCTAAAAGCATGTTTCGATACTCCAGCATGCACAAGTCCCTTTCCAGGGGGGAAGCAACTGGAAAAATTTACTCTTGTACTGTGGATGTAACAGAGTGGCAACCCAGTTGTCAGCACTATTTCTAATCCTAACAATATGAGCATCATGCTGCAGAAAGTTTCAGCAAGAAGGCGCTCATGTGTAGAGTGCTTCCATGAGGTTCAAGTCCATGATGTGTTGGTGGCAGGGTAACACTCAAGCTTGCTTCCTCCATCCCCTCCCACCAACCAGTTACGACAGACAGGTGATCATTATCCTCTTCATCTCCTGACTGTTGCATGCCCATTACCTCTTCCTCCTCCATTTGTTCCAGAAATGCTGTATCAACACATAAGACAGACATGTATAACAGAAAGCAACAAACATACATATACTCATAAAAGGTTGATAGGTATATAGCTAAGGATAGAAATGTACCAACCAAATGGGACTAGAACAATGAGAAAAGCTTACACCCAAAGGCCAATCACACTGCATGGTGTTGGGCTGTAAGCTCAACACCCACTTGTTGAATTTGAGTCCTCATACCAGCCTCATGGAGTTTGTTTCTGATAATCTGAGCAGACACATGGATGATAGTGATCACCCCCTGCAAAACACTCCTTTATAAGGGTTGTCTTGCTAATTGCCTATCATTTCTACCTGTTGTGCCATTCGCACAACAGCAGGAGACTCACAATCGGTGTTGCTTCATAACTGGACAGGTTTATTTCACAGAAGTGTGACTGACTTGGAGTTACATTGTGTTGTTTAAATGTTCGCTTTATTTTTTGGAGCAGTGTATATATTTTACAGCTACACTATACAATGGTAAAATAAGAATAGAAATAAGGGGTATCTTTCACATTTGTGTTAATTCATAATCAAATAGTTAGATATAAATCAGGTTATTACTATTGTAAATCTTGATGCTTAATGGCAGGTTGTAATTTGGGTTCAAGGAAGACATTTGAGAAACTTGCCTGTGGAGCGTTTTAAGGAGTATTGAACATATGTTCCATATACCTATTTAGCATAGCTTTTCAGAAAATTAATGGTAAGCTAGTGCATGATATTTAGTGTGTTCAAATAGATGTCAGATTTCATAATGTATTGTGACAGTGCAAGAACAGTGTCTCATAACACTGGTCAACACATTGAGCACTATACAACTAAAAAACATAACTGGTAATTATTATAGGTCACATCCAACAGCATCTAATAGAAAGGTTGCATTTCAAAGCTCTGTACTAATTAATTTTCACAATAATTGAGACTACTTACTGATTTTCCAGTAAAATAAAGAGCAGTTGGGTCAGCAGAGGGAATCTGTTTAGTGTATAACTGTCATATGAAACAGATTTACACAGGATCAGTCATATGTAAGTCCGCAAGGACAGGGTCCTCTCCCCTCTGCACCAGTCTGTCATTGTAAATTTGTTTACTGTAAACGTTATCGATAACCCTGTACGTAACCCCTTTTCTCATGTACAGCACAATGGAATGAATGGCGCTTTATAAATAAATAATAATAATGCATTCATATATACAGTATGTTTATGTACAGTCATTGGCAAATGTGTTGACACCAATGAAATTGTTCCAGAAAGTGAAGTATTTCTCCCAGATAATTATAACAATTACACATGTTTTATTATATACAGTGTAGAGCAAAAGAGTAATGTTTTGAACTTTTGACTTTCAGGCTCCATATCTCATTATCCACTTCTGCTTTGAACTTGAGACAGCCATCATTTTATAGACAATTATCTTGGCTATTTCATACTTATATTTGACTTGCAACTATTTAGCATATGATCAGTTATGCAGATTCTTGTCATGTCACTAGATTGTTACTGTTTTGCTCCTATAGATCTAAATTTAAATTTGTATTATTTTGTTAGTATTTTGTAAATCTACCTTTTCTTTCAACACTGCCTGAATCTTTCTGGGCATGCTCTCGGTCAGATTCAAACATCAAGAAAAATAGAAAAAAATTGGAGTCCGGCTCAACAGGACTGGAGTTTCCTTTTCTTTTTCAAAAGAAAATATAGTGCATACAAAAGAAAATTTTACATGGTCGACATGACCCAGTCGATGCATTTCGACTGCACTAGGCAGTCTTACTCATGGCCCAGGGTGAGCTGGAATCAAGTTTCCCAGATTCAAACATGTGTTGAATGAAATTTGATCTCAGGTATCTTCTACACGTTCCCAAAGTTGATGCATACTGGTCGACACACTTGGGTATGTATACAGTTTTTTCTTCAATTCTACCTACAAACGTTTGATTGGGTTGAAGTCTGGGGACTGTGGGGGCCAATCCAGCACCTCTACTCCATTGTCATTGAACCATTTCTTCACCAATCTTGACATATGATTCCTGTTGGAACACTATGCTCTCCTTTTTATACCCATAGTACTTGAGTGTACATAGTAACTAATCTTACTATAGTCCTACAGACTTGTTCAATGTGCAAGTAGCCCATGTGTTTTTGGTTCTATAATTGTTCTCTTGTTTCTACAAGATTGGGGAGTCCATCACTCCTCTGTGAGTCATTTGCATTTGAGCTGTTCCATCCAGCATGCCCACATGGATATTCCTTCTCTGAACCCTGCTTATACAGGTACTATACAGATGATCAGGTTTTAAATACATCAGATAGGGATTATATATTAGCTTAGTATACATTTTTTTGCAAAAAAAAGTATCAACTAAATACCCTATTTTTTCCATCTTTTGACAAGCACTTGCTTATTACTTTGATTTTTTTTACAACAGTTGCACCTATCAGAGCCTAGTTTGACTATTGTGTTATCACTCCAAATCACAAGTTTAAAATCAAATTTTGCAAACTTGAACTGACACTTCTTATGACAATATTGAAGTTGAGGCACTGTGCTTGCATAAACGTTTGTGATCTCACTATTAGAAAGCATATGATTCACCTCTTCTGCCGTGTTTGTCGCATCGGAACTTATAGACCTTTGGATGAACCAACTTGCTGACTATGATATTTTGCCTGGATATCCACCGTTTGGCTTCTGAATGGATGGACGGACTTCATTTTGTATTCTTCCAACTGTCATGGCACTGACATGAGGCACATTGGCAATTTTCTAGGCAAAGGGATCGCTAAGCTGGATGATGCTGTTTCTCTTTTCTTG
The DNA here is from genome assembly GCF_032444005.1 of Ranitomeya imitator. Taxonomy (NCBI): domain Eukaryota; kingdom Metazoa; phylum Chordata; class Amphibia; order Anura; family Dendrobatidae; genus Ranitomeya; species Ranitomeya imitator. The sequence goes on from NC_091282.1 coordinate 1,065,183,921, forward strand.
GGAAACAGTCTTCATGGCTGCTCCTCGATTCGAATCAATGTTCATTCACTTGGGAATCAACCTAAAAATACACTGAGCTATTAGGTGAGAACAGGTTGTAGTCTTTGTAGTATTCAGGAAGAAAAATATTTTTCCACCACGAGGAACAAAACAGTAACAATGCAGTGACATAACAAGAATCTGACAGAAGTTACAGTCATGGCCAAAAGTATTGACACCCCTGCAATTCTGTCAGATAATACTCATTTTCTTCCTGAAAATGATTGCAAACACAAATTATTTGGTATTATTATCTTCATTTAATTTGTCTTAAATGAAAAAACACAAAAAGAATTGTCCTAAAGCCAAACTGGATATAATTCTACACCAAACATAAAAAAGGGGGTGGACAAAAGTATTGGCACTGTTCAAAAAATCATGTGATGCTTCTCCAATTTGTGTAATTAACAGCACCTGTAACTTACCTGTGGCACCTAACAAGTGTTGGCAATAACTAAATCACACATGCAGCCAGTTGACATGGATTAAAGTTGACTCAACCGCTGTCCTGTGTCCTTGTGTGTACCACGAGCATGGAGAAAAGAAAGAAGACCAAAGAACTGTCTGAGGACTTTGGAAACCAAATTGTGAGGAAGCATGAGCAATCTCAAGGCTACAAGTCCATCTCCAAAGACCTGAATGTTCCTGTGTGTACAGTGCACAGTGTCATCAAGAAGTTTAAAGCCCATGGCACTGTGGCTAACCTCCTTAGATGTGGACGGAAAGGAAAAATTGACAAGAGATTTCAACGCAAGATTGTGCGGATGTTGGATAAAGAACCTCAACTAACATCCAAACAAGATCAAGCTGCCCTGCAGTCCGAGGGTACAACAGTGTCAACCCGTACTATCCGTCGGCGTCTGAATGAAAAGGGACTGTATGGTAGTAGACCCAGGAAGACCCCACTTCTTACCCCGAGACATAAAAAGCCAGGCTGGAGTTTGCCAAAACTTACCTGAAAAAGCCTAAAATGTTTTGGAAGAATGTTCTCTGGTCAGATGAGACAAAAGTAGAGATTTTTGGGCAAAGGCATCAACATAGAGTTTACAGGAGAAAAAAAGAGGCATTCAAAGAAAAGAACACGGTCCCTACAATCAAACATGGCAGAGGTTCCCTGATGTTTTGGGGTTGCTTTACTGCCTCTGGCACTGGACTGCTTGACCGTGTGCATGGCATTATGAAGTCTGAAGACTACCAACAAATTTTGCAGCATAATGTAGGGCCCAGTGTGAGAAAGCTGGGTCTCCCTCAGAGGTCATGGGTCTTCCAGCAGGACAATGACCCAAAAGACACTTCAAAACGCACTACAAAATGGTTTGAGAGAAAGCACTGGAGACTTCTAAGGTGGCCAGCAATGAGTCCAGACCTGAATCCCATAGAAACCTGTGGAGATATCTAAAAATGGCAGTTTGGAGAAGGCACCCTTCAAATATTAGGGACCTGGAGCAGTTTGCCAAAGAAGAATGGTCTAAAATTCCAGCAGAGCATTGTAAGAAACTCATTAAAGATTACCGGAAGAGGTTGGTCGCAGTTATTTTGGCTAAAGGTTGTGTAACCAAGTATTGAGGGTGCCAATACTTTTGTCTGGCCCATTTTTGGAGTTTTGTGTGAAATGATCAATGTTTTGCTTTTTGCTTCATTCTCTTTTGTGTTTTTTCATTTAAGACAAATTAAATGAAGATAATAATACCAAAGAATTTGTGATTGCAATCATTTTCAGGAAGAAATTGAGTATTATCTGACAGAATTGCAGGGGTGTCAATACTTTTGGCCATGACTGTAAGTCGCTTATCCATGTTATGTCACCTGAAGTTAAATTCATCCATTGGTTGTATAAATTATTCTCCAACCACATTTCGGAGGGTTTCAACTTTCAAAAGAATAATTTATATAACCAATGGATGAATTTAACGTCAGGTTATAAGCTTTTATTTACATAACATGGATAAGCGACATAACTTCTGTCAGGGAGTGTAGTGGATGGGGAGATATGGAGCCTGAAAGTCAAAATTTCAAAACATTGTTACCTATTGCTGTTTACTGTACATGTTTACTTACTTATTATGTGTGCGTATTTGAACAACGCAAAAAAGCAGAGAAAAAATAGAATTAGTCTTAAGGCCCCTTCACATTTAGCGACGCTGCAGCGATACCGACAACGATCCGAATCGCTGCAGCGTCGCTGTTTGGTCGCTGGAGAGCTGTCACACAGACCGCTCTCCAGCGACCAACGATGCCGGTAACCAGGGTAAACATCGGGTAACTAAGCGCAGGGCCGCGCTTAGTAACCCGATGTTTACCCTGGTTACCATCCTAAAAGTAAAAAAAAACAAACACTAGATACTTACCTACCGCTGTCTGTCCTCCAGCGCTGCGCTCTGCTTCTCTGCTCTCCTCCTGTACTGTCTGGGAGCCGGAAAGCAGAGCGGTGACGTCACCGCTCTGCTTTTCGGCTCACAGACAGTACAGGAGGAGTGCAGAGCACAGCGCTGGAGGACAGACAGCGGTAGGTAAGTATCTAGTGTTTGTTTTTTTTACTTTTAGCATGGTAACCAGGGTAAACATCGGGTTACTAAGCGCGGCCCTGCGCTTAGTTACCCGATGTTTACCCTGGTTACCAGTGAAGACATCGCTGGATCGGTGTCACACACGCCGATGCACCGATGTCAGCAGGAGTCCAGCGATGAAATAAAGTTCTGGACTTTATTCAGCGACCAACGATCTCCCAGCAGGGGCCTGACCGTTGGTCGCTGTCACACATAACGATTTCATTAACGATATCGTTGCTACGTCACAAATAGCAACAATATCGTTAACAATATCGTTATGTGTGAAGGTACCTTTACAGGTAATTCAGTTTCTAGGAACCTTCCACGACAGCCATTTCGGAGGTTGTCTTCCCAGCCCTAATAGGGGAAAGGAACACAATGAAGTTAAATACCCCTCCCCTTCCTGCAGCCACCAGTGTTTTCCTGGACACACTAGCATGTATAGTTACCACAAGTGCAGGAATCATCCAATAAGAACATCAGATAGGGAGGGAAATTAGTGCTGTCGTGGAAGGTTCCTAGAAACCGAATTACCGGTAAACCTAATTCTATTTTCTCAAGTCACCTTCCACGACAGCCACTTCCGAGTAGTACCAATAGCTAATTTCTCTAGGGAGGGATCACAGCCTGCAGAACTCGTCTGCCAAATGTTAAATACCTATTGCAATTTAGCCTGTAATGTCTGGTGAACGTGTGGATAGACGACCAGGTGGTGGCTCTGCATATCGGCTCTGATGAAGCATTTCGCCTCTTTGCCCATGAAGTTGCCATAGCACGGATGGAGTGTGACTTCAGTGAAGTAGGTGGATACAGCTTCTGTGATGAGTAGGCCAGGCAAATAAACTGCCTGATCCAATTCACGATCATGTTCTTTGCCGCCTTTTTGCCTTTATTCTGTCCTGAGAACTGGATGAATAGATTCTGGTCAATTTGCCAGGCTTCAGTCTGTTTTAGGTAAAATAGGACCACCCTGCGAACGTCGAGGGTTTGGAAGGTCTGCTCCTTAGGGCTGGAAGGCTTTGGTCAGAAAGAGGGCAGCACAATATCCTGATCCCTATGGAAGTTTGAGACTTTAGGTAGAAAAGAATGACCTAATCTTAAGGTACCTTCACACATAACGATATCGTTAACGATATCGTTGCTTTTTGTGACGTAGCAACGATATCGTTAAGGAAATCGTTCTGTGTGACAGCGACCAACGATCAGGCCCCTGCTGGGAGATCGTTGGTCGCTGAACAAAGTCCAGAACTTTATTTCGTCGCTGGATCTCCCGTGGACATCGCTGGATCGGCGTGTGTGACACCGATCCAGCGATGTCTTCACTGGTAACCAGGGTAAACATCGGGTAACTAAGCGCAGGGCCGCGCTTAGTAACCCGATGTTTACCCTGGTTACCAGCGTAAAAGTTAAAAAAAAAAAACAGTACATACTTACCTACCGCTGTCTGTCCCCGGCGCTGTGCTCTGCACTCCTCCTGTACTGGCTGTGAGCGTCGGTCAGCTGGAAAGCAGAGCGGTGACGTCACCGCTCTGCTTTCCGGCCGCTGTGCTCACAGCCAGTACAGGAGGAGTGCAGAGAAGCTGAGCGCCGGGGACAGACAGCGGTAGGTAAGTATGTAGTGTTTGTTTTTTTTTACTTTTACGCTGGTAACCAGGGTAAACATCGGGTTACTAAGCGCGGCCCTGCGCTTAGTAACCCGATGTTTACCCTGGTTACCGGGGACCTCGGGATCGTTGGTCACTGGAGAGCTGTCTGTGTGACAGCTCTCCAGCGACCAAACAGCGACGCTGCAGCGATCCGGATCGTTGTCAGTATCGCTGCAGCGTCGCTTAATGTGAAGGGACCTTTAGAATAATACTATCTGCAGTGAGTGTTAGATAAGGTTCCTGTATCGACAGGGCTTGTAACTCTCCTATATGTCTAGCAGTAGTGATTTTGACTAAGAAGACGGTTTTAAGGGTCAAGTTTTTATGGTCATAGTTTCTAAAGGCTCAAATGGATCTTGGGTTAGGCTGTTAAGGATGATATTAAGATCCCAAGGAGGCACCTGACTTGAAAGTGTAGGACGAATCCTGGCTGCTGATGCCATAAAGTGTTTGATCCAGCGGTGGCTGGCCAAGTCAAGATCAAAAAAGGTGCTAAGAACTGATACTTGCACTTTTAGTATGCTAGGGGTAAGGCCCATTTCTAGACCTTTCTGTAAAAAGTCTAAGACCTGTGCTATATTGGGGTGGAAGGGGTCAGGGGTTTTGGGGGAGCACCAGGACGAAAACCTTTTCCAAACTTTGGCATAGATTGCATTGGTTATTGGCTTTCTGCTTTTTTGGAGAGTTTGGATTACCTTATCTGAGAGTCCTTTGGCTCTTAGAATTTCGGCCTCAGTAACTTTGCTGCCAGGTTCAGTTTGTGTAGGTCTGGGTGTAGTAGAGGACCTTGGTGAAGGTGGTCGACTTTTTTGCCAACGCATCTATTCCCTGTGCTCTGTCTCTGTGGTAGAGGGAGAAGAATGTCTCCGCTTTCGCATTTTGTCTGTTGGCAAATAGGTTCACCTTTGGAGTCCCCCATCTTGAGGTTAGGGACAAGAACACCGTCTGGTCTAGACACCACTCCCTTGGATGCATGTCTTTCTGGCTGAGGAAGTCTGCCTGGGTATTGTCTAACCCTCTCAGATGAACCGCTGTGACTGATAGTAGGTTTTTCTCTGCCCAGAAAAAAATCCTTGCTGCTATTTCCTTTAGGTCGGCGTACTTTGTGCCTCCCTGGTGCCGGAGATAGGCCACTGTGGTCATGTTGTCCGAGTAGACACGGATGTGGTGGTTTTGGATGAGCGATTATGACGCTTTCAGAGCTTCTACCACAGCTTTTAGTTCTCTCAAGTTCAAGGAACTGGTGCTGATGTTTGCTGGCCATCGTCCCTGGAAGTAGGAACCCTCTACCACTGCACCTCAACCTCGTTGGATGGCATCTGAGCGGAGTGTATTCAGGGGAAGCTGATCCCAGCTGACCCCCTTCTGAAGGTTTTGATAATTTAACCACCACTTCAGGGCCGATCTTACGTGACTAGGAAGGGGAATCCTTTGGGTCAATGGGATTTGTTGTCTTTTGGAATGTAGAAGCACATGGGTCTGTAGGATTTGTGTATGAGCCTGAGCCCAGGAAACCACTTGAATACATGCGGTCAGGGGTCCTAGAACAGACATTGATTCTCTGAGGGTTGGTGACCACTGGTCCCTGAACTTGGTTATTCTGCGGACAAGATCGATCTGATGATCCTTGGGTAGAAAGGATGTTCTTTCATTTGAGTCCAGAAGAACCCCCAGAAACTTCCTTCTTGTGGAGGGATGGGTCTCTGAATTTTTTAGGATCGGGATCCAGCCCAGGGATCTTAATATCTCAAAGGTCTTTGTCATGTCCATCTTCAGACGGGAGGTAGATGGTGCAGTGATGAGGAAATCGTCCAGATAAGGGACAATGCATATCCCCTGGTGGAAACAGGAACACATGGGCTACTTGCACAGTGAACAAGTCTGTATGATCATGTTCACACACCACCAAGAAACCTGAAGACACAAAAGAGAATAGTAAAACCAAAAACACTCAGTTTGAAAAATGTTGCAGTAATCCGCAAGTGCTAGTAAAAGTGGTGGTGGTGGTGGTGTGTGAACATGATCATACAGACTTGTTCACTGTGCAAGTAGCCCATGTGTTCCTGTTTCCATAATTGTTCTCTTGTGTCTACAAGACTGGGGAGTTCCACCACTCCTCTTGGGCTATCTGCACAAAAGCTGTTCTACCCTGTATGCACACATGGATATTTCCTCTCTGAACCCTGTTCACACAGGTTATATACAGATGATCAGGTTTTTAAATACATCAGATAGGGATTGCATACATTAGTTAGGACTGCTCTGATAAGGGTATACCGTGAAGATTGGTAGAGCAGCTTAGTATACATTTTTTGCAAAAAACGTATCAACCAAATACCCTGTTTTTTACATCTTTTACTAGCACTTGCGGATTACTGCAACATTTTTTCAAACTGAGTGTTTTTGGTTTTACTATTCTCTTTTGTGTCTTCAGGTTTCTTGGTGGTGTGTGAACATGATCATACAGACTTGTTCACTGTGCAAGTAGCCCATGTGTTCCTGTTTCCATAATTGTTCTCTTGTGTCTACAAGACTGGGGAGTTCCACCACTCCTCTTGGGCTATCTGCACAAAAGCTGTTCTACCCTGTATGCACACATGGATTTTTCCTCTCTGAACCCTGTTCACACAGGTTATATACAGATGATCAGGTTTTTAAATACATCAGATAGGGATTGCATACATTAGTTAGGACTGCTCTGATAAGGGTATACCGTGAAGATTGGTAGAGCAGCTTAGCATACATTTTTTGCAAAAAACGTATCAACCAAATACCCTGTTTTTTACATCTTTTACTAGCACTTGCGGATTACTGCAACATTTTTTCAAACTGAGTGTTTTTGGTTTTACTATTCTCTTTTGTGTCTTCATATCCCCTGGTGCTGGATGAAAATCACTGCTTCTACCATAATTTTGGTAAAGACCCGCGGTGCCGAGGAGATGCCGAAGGGTAGGATGTTGAACTAGAAGTGTTTGATTTGCTGTCCTTGAGAGACTGCAAATCTGAGGAATTTCCTGTGTTCTGGGTGGATTGGTACATGGTAGTATACATCCCTCAGATCCACCGTTGCCATTACCCAATTCTGCCTGATGACGGGGATTGTCGACCTGATTGTTTACATTTTGAATCTCCTGAACTGGACTGAATACCTTAATGGCTTCAGGTTTATGATGATCCTGTTTTCCTTAATGGTTTCATCACCAGGAAGAGAAGCAAGTAATGGCCACGTCCGTCTGCAGGTCTTGTAGATCCTTTAATAAGGAGTTTTGAAGATGTGGAGTTTGTAGGTAGGTTACCCTCAAGCATTGTGGGGGAGGCCTCTCGAACTCTATTTTTAGTCCCTCTCGCATGATACGAAGGACCCATTGATTTGTGGAGATGGACTGTCACTGGGTGAGAAAGAGTGAGAGTCGACCCCCGACCGATGTGCCATCATTGCTTATCTAAGGTCTGTTTTAATTGAGGGAAAAGGATTTTCCTGCCTTTGCCTCTCTTGGGATAACTCCGTCTCCCTGTTTTGCCTTTTCCCCTATAGTCTCTCAGTGAAGGTTGGTCACGGGAGGGGCGAAAAAACCATCTCTTAGGGATTTTTTGTTCGGAGAGAGATTTTTTCTTGTCCGAAGCTTTATCCAGCATAACATCCAGAACGGGCCCAAATATATGATGACCCTGGAAGGGGATGCCGCACAATTTGGATTTGGAGATGAAGTCGCCTCCTCAAGATTTCAGCCAGAGTGCTCTCCTGGATGAGTTGGAGAGGACAGCAGCTTTTGCGGCTACTCGGACAGACTCAGCGGAGGCGTTGGCTAGGAACCCTGTTGCCATCTGTAGCAGGGGTAGGGAGTCTAGTATTTCCTCTCTTGAGGTGCCCTGTGTCAGATGATCCTCAGATAAACAGGGATCTGTCCACGCATATGGAGGCTATGTTGGTTTTTAGTAAATTTGTGGAGGTGTCCCAGGACTTTCTTAACAAGCTCTCTATTTTTCAATCCATTGGATCTTTGAGCTGGGAGGAGTCCTCAAAGGGAAGGATTGTTTTTTTAGTTACCCTGAACACTTGTACATCCATTTTAGGGGTTTCCCATAAGGAGTTATCCCCGTCCAAGGGGAAGCGTTTTTTTAGTTCTGAGGACACGCTAAGTCCTTTGTCAGGGAGGTCCTATTCATGAAGAATCAGATTTTGTACATTTTTATATACAGGAAAACCCTTTTGATCTTTGGGTTTCAGAGCCTTAAACATTTCATCCTGCAACGTGAGTTTAATTTCCTCATCCTCCACCCCCATGATGCCTCTAACTATACTGATCAGCTCACCCATATCCTCGGAACTAAAGTAGTATTTGCTGTTCTCTGATTTAGGGGTGGGGTGGAAGTGGAACCCTCATTCTCCCAAATGTCCTCTGAGCCCGAGGATCGAATTTCGCCAGAGACCGAGTAAGACTCCACCGGAGCACTTTTCTTCTTTTTAGGAGGAGGTGGTTGAGGCACTGGGATCAGGGATAAGGTAGCCCTAGAGGTCTGGACCTTTTGCTTAATGGGGGATCTGATGCCATCCAGGAGGGAGGGTTGTTCGCAGCGTAGGACCTCATCTGTACAGACTGCCAGAGCTTTTTCCCAAATGTAGAGGGGAGCCTGGCAGCACATATTTTACACTTGCGGCTTGTCCTTTTAGGATCAGAGACCTTTTCTCTCTTTAAGAGAGCGAGAAGGTTTGCTAGGCCGCTTGTGAAACTAAAATACTGGATAGCTCGGGCCGACACCTGCTACTTACAATAGGAGGGGGTATGCTGGACTCCGCAGACGCAGAGAAAGGGGGCATGTTACCATCCATGTCTGTCAGTCCACTGTCAGTATCAGACAGGATGTCTTACCTGGTAACTCCCCACCTGGATCTTTAAAGGATCGAGGGTCCAGCGTCATCTGTGCTCCTCCTCCCTGAAATTTGGCCCAATAGGGGGAACGCCCCTGGTTTTGTTGCTTTGGCCCGGGGGAAAAACGCCGGCTTGCGCACACGCTCCACTGTGGAACGCATCAGGGAAGGGACCGGAAGTGACACGCGCCCCACCAGAAGTCACACAATCCACAGCTTGGAATGCACCCCCAGATGTGACATAGTAACATAGTAACATAGTAACATAGTAACATAGTTAGTAAGGCCGAAAAAAGACATTTGTCCATCCAGTTCAGCCTATATTTTCCATCATAATAAATTCCCAGATCTACGTCCTTCTACAGAACCTAATTGTATGATACAATATTGTTCTGCTCCAGGAAGACATCCAGGCCTCTCTTGAACCCCTCGACTGAGTTCGCCATCACCACCTCCTCAGGCAAGCAATTCCAGATTCTCACTGCCCTAACAGTAAAGAATCCTCTTCTATGTTGGTGGAAAAACCTTCTCTCCTCCAGACGCAAAGAATGCCCCCTTGTGCCCGTCACCTTCCTTGGTATAAACAGATCCTCAGCGAGATATTTGTATTGTCCCCTTATATACTTATACATGGTTATTAGATCGCCCCTCAGTCGTCTTTTTTCTAGACTAAATAATCCTAATTTCGCTAATCTATCTGGGTATTGTAGTTCTCCCATCCCCTTTATTAATTTTGTTGCCCTCCTTTGTACTCTCTCTAGTTCCATTATATCCTTCCTGAGCACCGGTGCCCAAAACTGGACACAGTACTCCATGTGCGGTCTAACTAGGGATTTGTACAGAGGCAGTATAATGCTCTCATCATGTGTATCCAGACCTCTTTTAATGCACCCCATGATCCTGTTTGCCTTGGCAGCTGCTGCCTGGCACTGGCTGCTCCAGGTAAGTTTATCATTAACTAGGATCCCCAAGTCCTTCTCCCTGTCAGATTTACCCAGTGGTTTCCCATTCAGTGTGTAATGGTGACATTGATTCCTTTTTCCCATGTGTATAACCTTACATTTATCATTGTTAAACCTCATCTGCCACCTTTCAGCCCAAGTTTCCAACTTATCCAGATCCATCTGTAGCAGAATACTATCTTCACTTGTATTAACTGCTTTACATAGTTTTGTATCATCTGCAAATATCGATATTTTACTGTGTAAACCTTCTACCAGATCATTAATGAATATGTTGAAGAGAACAGGTCCCAATACTGACCCCTGCGGTACCCCACTAGTCACAGCGACCCAGTTAGAGACTATACCATTTATAACCACCCTCTGCTTTCTATCACTTAGCCAGTTACTAACCCATTTACACACATTTTCCCCCAGACCAAGCATTCTCATTTTGTGTACCAACCTCTTGTGCGGCACGGTATCAAACGCTTTGGAAAAATCGAGATATACCACGTCCAATGACTCACCGTGGTCCAGTCTATAGCTTACCTCTTCATAAAAACTGATTAGATTGGTTTGACAGGAGCGATTTCTCATAAACCCATGCTGATATGGAGTTAAACAGTTATTCTCATTGAGATAATCCAGAATAACATCCCTCAGAAACCCTTCAAATATTTTACCAACAATAGAGGTTAGACTTACTGGCCTATAATTTCCAGGTTCACTTTTAGAGCCCTTTTTGAATATTGGCACCACATTTGCTATGCGCCAGTCCTGCGGAACAGACCCTGTCGCTATAGAGTCCCTAAAAATAAGAAATAATGGTTTATCTATTACATTACTTAGTTCTCTTAGTACTCGTGGGTGTATGCCATCCGGACCCGGAGATTTATCTATTTTAATCTTATTTAGCCGGTTTCGCACCTCTTCTTGGGTTAGATTGGTGACCCTTAATATAGGGTTTTCATTGTTTCTTGGGATTTCACCTAGCATTTCATTTTCCACCGTGAATACCGTGGAGAAGAAGGTGTTTAATATGTTAGCTTTTTCCTCGTCATCTACAACCATTCTTTCCTCACTATTTTTTAAGGGGCCTACATTTTCAGTTTTTATTCTTATAGTAACATAGTATACTATAGTAACTATAGTATTCTTATAGTAACTATAGTAACATAGTTAGTAAGGCTGAAAAAAAGACATTTGTCCATCCAGTTCAGCCTATATTCCATCATAATAAATCCCCAGATCTACGTCCTTCTACAGAACCTAATAATTGTATGATACAATATTGTTCTGCTCCAGGAAGACATCCAGGCCTCTCTTGAACCCCTCGACTGAGTTCGCCATCACCACCTCCTCAGCCAAGCAATTCCAGATTCTCACCGCCCTAACAGTAAAGAATCCTCTTCTATGTTGGTGGAAAAACCTTCTCTCCTCCAGACGCAAAGAATGCCCCCTTGTGCCCGTCACCTTCCTTGGTATAAACAGATCCTCAGCGAGATATTTGTATTGTCCCATTATATACTTATACATGGTTACTAGATCGCCCCTCAGTCATCTTTTTTCTAGACTAAATAATCCTAATTTCGCTAATTTATCTGGGTATTGTAGTTCTCCCATCCCCTTTATTAATTAAGTGGGGGCACTCTCCCCTGATGAAGCCGTTTGTGTAACGGCGTCACGCATTTGGTTCTTTCCAACGCTGATCCCTGCCTTTTCTTTTCTCCCCCGGCTGCAACATTATCTTGGGTCTGTCATAGGGCTGGACATGTGCACTCTGATGGATATCGCTCTCATGTGGTTGCGGTAACTTATTTTGGCACAACGCTTATTTAAGCTCCTGTGTACCATCTTTTCTTGTGTTCATAGATCTTGGCACAACGCTTATTTGGGTTCTTTTATACCATTTCCATTGTTCTGGCATACAGGTATATATTATACATAATTTTGTGCTTTTGGATATTGTTTATAGTGCATTCTGTGATTATCCAGTTACCCACATGGTTCTGTGTCCACTCTTGGTATAAGCAATTATTGCTCATTGATTGGCAATGTATGCATTAATTTAAGGGGTCACTTGTTATATAGTTATATTGCATCATATTCTGTTTACTTTGTAAAGTATTTATGAAAGATAAAAAAGAAAGTAAAAAGCACTGGTGCTCCTGATAGGTCCTAGTGGGGGAACAAAATTGCTGAATGTAGAGTGCTGCTGGTGATTGTGACAGGTTCTGTAGACCTGTAGAGTATATCAAATGAAAAAGAGTGGTATTCACCTGCGCTGTCTACAAAAACGAACAATAAAATGAAAAATAGATGAATAAATTAATAAGAGAGCACTTACTTAATGAGTAATCATTGGTTATGCAGTGGATATTGTAATAGGTCCTTAACCCCTTACCGGCATCGGACGTACTATACCGTCCGATGCCGGCTCCCCTGCTTTGATGCAGGGCTCCGCGGTGAGCCCGCATCAAAGCCGGGACATGTCAGCTGTTTTGAACAGCTGACATGTGCCCGTAATAGGCGCGGGCAGAATCGCGATCTGCCCGCACCTATTAACTAGTTAAATGCCGCTGTCAAACGCAGACAGCAGCATTTAACTACCGCTTCCGGCCGGGCGGCCGGAAATGACGTCATCGCCGACCCCCGTCACATGATCGGGGGTCGGCGATGCTTGTATATTGTAACCATAGAGGTCCTTGAGACCTCTATGGTTACTGATGACCGGTGGCTGTGAGCGCCACCCTGTGGTCGGCACTCACAGCACACCTCCATTTCTGCTACATAGCAGAGCCGATCGCGTTGTGCCTGCTTCTAGCCTCCCATGGAGGCTATTGAAGCATGGCAAAAGTTAAAAAAAAAGTTTAAAAAAATGTGAAAAAAATAAAAAAAAACATAAAAGTTTAAATCACCCCCCTTTCGCCCCAATCAAAATAAATCAATAAAAACAATATCAAATCTACGCATATTTGGTATCGCCGCGCTCAGAATCGCCCGATCTATCAATTAAAAAAAAGTATTAACCTGATCGCTAAACAGCGTAGCGGAAAAAAAATTTGAAACGCCAGAATTACGTTTTTTTGGTCGCCGCGACATTGCATTAAAATGCAATAACGGGCGATCAAAAAAACGTATCTGCAACGAAATGCTATCATTAAAAACGTCATCTCGGCACGCAAAAAATAAGCCCTCAACCGACCCCAGATCATGAAAAATGGAGACGCTACGAGTATCGGAAAATGGCGCAATTTTTTTTTTTTTGTTTTTTTTTTAGCAAAGTTTGGAATTTTTTTTCACCACTTAGATAAAAAATAACCCAGTCATGTTAGGTGTCTATGAACTCGTACTGACCTGGAGAATCATTATGGCAGGTCATTTTTAGCATTTAGTGAACCTAGCAAAAAAGCCAAACAAAAAACCAATGTGGGATTGCACTTTTTTTTGCAATTTCACCGCACTTGAAATTTTTTTCCCGTTTTCTAGTACACGACATGCTAAAACCAATGATGTCGTTCAAAAGTACAACTCGTCCCGCAAAAAATAAGCCCTCACATGGCAAATTGACGGAAAAATAAAAAAGTTATGGCTCTGGGAAGGAGGGGAGCGAAAAACGAACACGGAAAAACGAAAAATCCCCTGGTCATGAAGGGGTTAAAGTACTACCAGAATCTTAGGGAAATGAGGAGAGAAAAAAAAAAAGGTAAATGTTTGTATTGGTGAATATAGTGAGACTAAATAGATTTATAATATATGCTCACTCAGATATTAAATGGAAATGTGCAATGAAGAGATGTGATCCCTGTGTATCTGCAATTGATGCGGGTATTGTGATGACCACGGTTGCTTAATCTTCAAAGGTTTATAGTAGATGCCCCTGCTTAAATAAATGTACAACCTTTATAGGTATGGTTTTAAATAAATGCGGTCTAGTGTTCCCAGTACACAACAGGGCCAGATTTAAGAGGTGGGTGGCCCGGGGCCCATTTTGGAGGGAGGCCCATTTTTCAAGGTGCTGTAATATGTAATGCAAAAACACAAAATGAAACGAACGCAAGTTTATTTACAAAAATCATTTACACAGAGTAATTCAAGTAAAATCATTCATTTTTTACAATCCGGGCACTTTCCTTGATTTTTGTGCTGCAAAATCACTAAAGATGTCACTAAAGTCCAATTCACGCAGTTTATCTGACGCTGTCAGCCCTTGAAGTCCTGAAAGGGCGTTAAAGATTAAAATATGTACATATGTATGTATGTATATTGTAGAAGTTTGGGCTATCTATATCAAAGACTGCTGCTGGGCTCTATATGTCAGAGGCTTCTGCTGGGCTGAATATGTATGAGAGGCTTCGGCTGGGCTGTATATATATGAGGGGCTTCTGCTGGGCTGTATATATATGAGGGGCTTCTGCTAGGCTGTATATATATGAGGGGCTTCTGCTGGGCTGTATATATCAGAGGCTGTTTACCTGTATATATCAGAGGCTGTTGCTGTGCTGGCTGTATATGTATGAGAGGATTCTGCTGGGCTGTATATGTATCAGAGGCTTCTGCTGGGCAGTGTATGTATGAGAGGATTCTGCTGGGCTGTATATATATGAGGGTCTTCTGCTGGGCTCTATATGTATGAGAGGCTTCTGCTGGGCTGTATATGTATGAGAGGCTTCTACTGGGCTGTATATGTATGAGAGGCTTCTGCTGGGCTGTATATATATGAGGGGCTTCTGCTGGGCTGTATATGTATGAGAGGCTTCTGCTGGGCTGTATATATATGAGGGGCTTCTGTTGGGCGGTATATGTATGAGAGGCTTCTGCTGGGCTCTATATGTATGAGGGGCTTCTGCTGGGCTGTATATGTATGAGAGGCTTCTGCTGGGCTGTATATATATGAGGGGCTTCTGCTGGGCTGTATATGTATGAGAGGCTTCTGCTGGGCTGTATATATATGAGGGGCTTCTGCTGGGCTGTATATGTATGAGAGGCTTCTGCTGGGCTGTATATGTATGAGAGGCTTCTGCTGGGCTGTATATGTATGAGAGGCTTCTGCTGGGCTGTATATATATGAGGGGCTTCTGCTGGGCTGTATATGTATGAGAGGCTTCTGCTGGGCTGTATATGTATGAGAGGCTTCTGCTTGACTGTATATGTATGAGTGGCTTCTGCTGGGCTGTATATATATGAGGGGCTTCTGCTGAGCTGTATATATATATATATATATATATATATATATATATATATGTATATATACAGTATATATATATATATATATATATATATATATACTGTATATAGGGCTGTTGCTGGGCTGTATATATTAGAAGCTGCTTTTGGGCTGTATATATATGAGGGGCTGCTGCCGGGCTGTATATATCAGAGGCTGTTGCTGAGCTGGCTGTATATAGAATAGAGGATGAGGGTCTGTATAAAGTGTATACACAGCAATATACTGTAAACAGGTCCACACTATATAAATACAGTATACACAGACACACTGTAATGCAGGATAATGTGAGGACTAGTATATACAGTATGGTACTATGTAGGACAGGAGCTGCAAGAAAGATACACAGACTGACACACATAGACACACACACAGACAGAGATCATACTCATCCACCGCAACACTGTGAAGATTGAACCACTTCACCTCTGGATCTTCAGTGACTGAAGATCCAGAGTGAAGTCCTGCCGCGCTCCGCGGTGGAGAATCCTCTTCTCGCACCGACATCGTGGCTCCGCCTCCTTCCTCTAAGGTCGCTGAACAAGCTCTCATCTGATCTAATCCGAGGGAGCGATCATATAGCTGAATAGGTAGCGCCTAGAAGCTTCTGTTGGGATTGGAGAAGGCTGCCGCATGCCATAAGCTAAACATTAGGTACAGGGAGGGTACTAAGGAAGTCTGGCTAGGCCAGCCAGGTCAGTGGATGCTGACACAGGTCAGGTGCCATGACTCTGCCGCTCTGCGCCAGCCACTGAGATGTTGGACCGTAGCCAGTTCCCTACACTTTCAATAGTTTCTCTTTTGTTAAATATTCCTTATCATTAGAAATGGTTCACAGCAAAGAGACGTGTATTTTACATGTTTTAAGATATGTATCCCTATATTGGTGGGAGGCCCGCGCTTGGTGGGTGGCCCAGGGCCCGGGCCCCTTGGGCCCACCCCTAAATCCGGGCCTGGTACACAATAAACTTACTGCTGGTGGGAGTACTGCAGGATTCCGTTAGGTTAAGGTACTAAGATGACTGTCAGATGCTGGCTGACAAGGATTACTGTGATTAGAATTGATTGCCCATATGTTGAGATGAGGAGAAATGCTCTCCTAGTATGTTGGAGCACTAATATGCTACAATTGCTTTGTGCACATAAAATATGCTGTACTTACTGTGGTTCTGAGTGCGGAGGGAAGCGGTTCCGGAAAGTCTGAGCCACCGCTAGGTGTACCGCTATGACAGAGCGGTGGGTTAAGGAGAGTGCAGAAGCCGCGCGACCGCAAGACCTTGTGTGCCCCGGCCGGATGCAGCGCTGAGGTAGCGGTCGGAGAGGGTGGGCGGAGCTACTGGTGACGTCACCACGCTACGGGGCTAAAGAGGACAGGTGTGCTAGTATAGCTAGTCAGCCAACCAATGCATTTCAAGGGCTCTGGCCCTCTTCATCAGGGATAATGCTGACCGCATGTGTTCCTGGTTCTTTTATAGCGATATGCCCTCCGCTCCTATGTGTAATTGCTGCCAGTGCTGATTCAATTAGTGAATCGTATCTTTAATTGGATGATTGTTTGTGCACCAATGCAGAAAGTTGCTGATATGTAATTAGGTATTGAGCTGTGGAACTCAATTGAAGTGTCTGTTGGTTAGGAATTAAAGTGTATAAACAGGTGAATTAAGAACTGGGAAAGTATTTAAAAGGGGAAACAATTCTTTATTGATTATAGTAAAAAGCTTAAAAAGTATATCTGTATATACTGCATTTAAAAATGAAAATACTAATAAAATCTTGTTTCTTAATTAGACTGACTGAACATATAACCACATCAGCATGTGTGGAGTTATAAATGTACACAAATATTAAGAATACATAAAATGTGTCATTTTATGTATGAAATATAAAATATTAGGGCTCTATAACCCTTGTTAGACACTTGCCTCTATGTATGATGCTATGCTGTGATCCAGAGCAAGCAGGGGGGACCCACTCGTTGGCACTCGCACAGGGCCCCTCATAGTACGGCGGTGTGTTTGACGGCGGGTGGCGCCTCCCATTGGCAGAGACACTTTTGTGTACTATGAGGGGCCCGGTGCCAGTGACGTTGCCAACGAGTATGCCCCCCCACCTGATGAAGGATCTTGCACTTTCATCTGCACCTTCCTCTTTGCCCCCGTGTAAGGTGGTATAGTATGCGGGAAGGGGAACCTGACTTTCAGCAGGGTCAGATTCTGGCTGTGTAGAGTGCAAGGGGAATGTAGTGGTCTGGGTCAATATACCAGCAGACTCATCTAGCAGTGGCTGGGCAATGGACAGGATGAGGAGGAAACACAGATTTAGGCCCAAATAATAAAGTGGGCTAAATGCAGTTCAAAATTGGTAACAGGACTAAACAGGCGGCATTGCTTTGTTCAGTGGAGGACAACTGTAATGAGTGGCAGACACAGTTAGTAGGCCCAAATAATAAAGTAGGCTAAATGCAGTTCAAAATTGGTAACAGGACTAAACAGGTGGCATAGCTAGGTACAGGGGTGGGCTCCTCTACTGAGTAGCAGACAGTGGTAGTAGGCGCAAAGTATTAACTGGTCTAAATGGAGGTCAGGGCCCCTGTATATTTTAACTATCATCTATCATTTCAGCAAATTTTTATTGGCAGTGCCATTGAAGGATTTAACAGCACAGACTACACAGTGATGGAGCAGGGAGAGGTATGTATTGCAAGTGGTAGAGCACTGTTTGAGCTGGGGGGAACACTCTCTCATGGGTGGCGGTACTGGCACAGGGCCCCTCATATTACGACAGTGTGTCTGACATTGGTTGTGCACCACCACCGTCAGAGACACTTCATTGTTCTATGAGGGACCCTGTGCCAGTGTCGTCGCCCAAGAGTGGGCCCACCCACCTGTCCAGGCAAACGGCACTCGCACGGGTGCTTGCGCTAGGTGGTGACCACGGCCCTGTGGGGGGAGTCAGCCCATTTAGGCAGGTATAAAAATGGCCTATGGTGGACATTCAGCAGCTGCAAATGGAGGAACTGAAGAAGTCAGTAAGAGGAGGCCAAAAGCAAGACATTTTTCAGGCAAGCTACATGTCAGCAGGGGAAGGTGGGGCAAAATAATTTGAAATCCATGATTGGTTCATTTTAATGAAAGTTAGATCATCCGGCTTTAAAAGCTGTTTTCCTACTCCCAGATAAGGGAGCCTTCGAGGCCTTGTGTAGCCAGATGATGACGCTGGCTCAACACCTCCAGCCTTAGGTTCTATTGTGCTTTTGCCACTACCACCAGATGCACCACCACCACCATCAGTACCAGCTGGCAACCACCGCCCATGGGCTCTCCCACCAGACTTCCTCATTTTTTGGAAAATCTAACCAAAATAACAACCGTTATATGGTACTGTAAAACAAGGTAGAAGGTGTTAGGTGTCGAGTTCCCGCCTCTGCACAGGGGGAATCTCGAACCATCTCTGCTGCGGTCTCCCATTCTTCTCCAGCCACAGTGGAGTCTGCTCAGCAGAGACGTCGGTCCCAGCGTCTTGCTCAGTCTCACTCTGTGCATAGGGTTACTGCTGCTTTTCCAGCTTCTGTCATTGAAGCCAGTGCTGGGCAGCGGCGAGCAGACGCTTTTCCCCTTCTGAGCATGTCCAGGGCAAGATCTCCCATTTGAGATCGAGGGTCACATGCTCAGATACTGCAACAGATCCCATTGGTCCTCCAGGAAGGTCCTGAAGGTGCTCAACTTATGTGACAGCCTCCCATTGGTCCTTCTGGTAAGGTCCTGTACATGCTGCATCTATAAAAGGTTTGCATGACCACACGGCCATGCGCTAGTGTAAACTTGTAAATGTGTGTGTTGATGTGTGAAAGTCGTTCATTAATTATCCCCTCCCTTGTGTATGACTGCTCGCGTAAGGTGGATGATTGCTATCTAGTGCCCGACTTAGCCATCAGCACGTAACACACAAAACAGCATCTATTGCTGTGACCGCCAGTTCGTCGCCGTGCGCTTTCACAGCGCTTTCCTGACCCAAGCCTGGGTGGTTTGTGGAGTCCGCCAGTGCGGCACCGCACGCACTCTTGTGCATCTTTATTAATATTATTTCTGTCACTCTGACACCCCAGTTGCGGTGTCGAGCCCAAGAGGTCTATATGAACTCAAATCCTGTGTCTTAGGATTGAGTTCTTTGACTCCTTGCTTGCGCTCTTGGTGCGGTACCGTGGCCCTGTGACGCAACAGGGTTCGCTTCCTTCACACAGGGTGAAGTTATCCCGTGTGTGTATCCACATTGTACCACCATATAGTCCGTCATTACTTGGCAGCAGGTTCCATCTCTGCACGGTGGGCCCCGGGCTGCGAACGCACCTTACTCTATCTTTTTTATTATTTGGTGTGTTCCGCTAGCCCTAACAGAAGGTGTATATAAACTTGTTGAAAATTTAAATCTCCCTTTTTTTTGGGGGGGAGACTGAACCAAAACGCAGACTCAGTGTATAAAACAACACAATGTAAGTGGCAGAAAGTGGCTGGAAGATATATGAAAAAATACAAGGACTGTAGTACAATTTCAATCTCCCTACAATGATCTCAGGAAAAGTATGGCAGCAATAAAAAGGACTGCTGCACACAAAAGTGTGAACAAATAAACAAGATAACTGTGCAGAAAGGAGCAACAGGATTTTTTGCTTTTAAAAAAGCAGTTGGTTTGCACAGCAGCGTGCAAACAGCAATGCAGCTATCAGGGAGCCTTATAAGGCAGCCTAATAAGCTACAGAGATGATGCACAAAAATATAGCCTCCACTGTCCCTGCAAAGAAAAGGTGGTGTTGGACAGTGGAAATCGCTACTGCACAAGCAGTTTCGGAGCTTAATCTTCCCTCCCTAACTATATCCCTTCTTCTGATGAAGCTGCGGCAACCTCTCCCTATGCGAAGATCGGCAGAAGTAAGATGGCGGCCGGCGTGCATGCCCCTTTATAGCCCCTGTGTGTAATGTGAATATAAAAATAGCTATTTTGAGTCCATTTTGAAATATACTGAACGCATTCAGACTATTACAGAGCAGCATTTCTTGTAATAGATTTACAGACAGACAATGCTCATTGTGACACAATCTTGAGAGCTGTTTATTTATTGTCTGAAGACCTTTGAGTTTACAAACAGTTTTAAGCAGTGGCGTAACTACAAAGTGAGGGGCCCCGATGCGAACTTTCAAATGGCCCCCCCCCCCCGCGCCAAAATATTTCCCACCGAAATTCACATTTTCCCTATTCATTTCGCACACTATAGTTGTGTTGCAATGTTGTGTAGTCTGACCTACTACTGCCCTGTACTCGCTGAGAAAAATGATTTTATAACTAACATGTCCCTATAGTAATATGTGCGTCATTTCCAGACCTGTGCAGTGTGGGGGTGTATTGGGTGTACTGGTTGGCTCCGGAGCATGCGCACTGCACATTCTGACACTGGCAAGTACACGCAATACTCCCCCACAGTGCACATGCTGGGCTCTGCCCACAGCTGTGTACAGCCCGTACACACACGGCTTCGCTCCGAGAACCCGTACACACACGGCTCCGCTCCGTACACCTTGTACACACGCGGCTCCGATCCCTACACCTTGTACACACGGCTTCGCTCCGAGAACTCCGTACACCCTGTACACACGCGGCTCCGATCCCTACACCTTGTACACACGGCTTCGCTCCGAGAACTCCGTACACCTTGTACACACGCGGCTCCGCTCTCTACACCTCGTACATACACGGCTCCGCTCCCTACACCTCGTACACACGCGGCTCCGCTCCCTACACCTCGTACACATGCGGCTCCGCTCTTTACACCTTGTACACACGCGGCTCCGCTCCCTACACCTTGTACACACGCGGCTCCGCTCCCTACACCTTGTACACACGCGGCTCCGCTCCTTACACCTTGTACACACGCGGCTCCGCTCCCTACACCTTGTACACACGCGGCTCCGCTCCCTACACCTCGTACACATGCGGCTCCGCTCCCTACACCTTGTACACACGCGGCTCCGCTCCCTACACCTTGTACACATGCGGCTCCGCTCCCTACATCTCGTACACACGCGGCTCCGCTCTTTACACCTTGTACACACGCGGCTCCGCTCCCTACACCTTGTACACACGCGGCTCCGCTCTCTACACCTTGTACACACGCGGCTCCGCTCCCTACACCTTGTACACACGCGGCTCCGCTCCCTACACCTTGTACACACGCGGCTCCGCTCTTTACACCTTGTACACACGCGGCTCCGCTCTTTACACCTCGTACACACACGGCTTCGCTCCATACACCTCTTAAACACGCAGCTCCGCTCCGTACACCCCATACATACACGAATCCGCTCACCTCTTTCACCCTCGGCTCAGCTTTGTAGACCTCGTACACACCTGACTCCGCTCCGTACACCTTGCTCCACTACACACATACACGGCTCCGCTCTTTACACCTTGTACACACACGGCTCTGTTACATAAACTTCCCCTCATTCAGCACCATGACAATCAAGCACAGCAGAGTCCTGCACACACTGAGGCCACTGATTATGTGACCCCTGACTCCTCCCCTCCTGTGACCTCATCACAGGTCCTGTGCGCATAGAACAGGTAGGTGTGTGTGTGTGTGTGTGTGTCAGGTGTAAGCAGCACATCACTCACCAGCTAATGCCTGCCATCTCTCCAGCTTCAGTCAGTGACACGCACAGCCCTTCTGCTAGGTCACATGTCCTTCACGGACACGCCCACTCGCCGCACACTGCTGAAAGTCTGGGGAAGCTGTGGGCGTGGCCAGCAGGATGCGTGCGTGACTTGTCTCCTTTCCCTGCTACTTGTTTGCTGGACTGGGCGGGCCCTGAAAACATTGTGGGCCCCGTCGCAGTCGCGACCCCTGCGACCGCAGTTGTTACGCCCCTGGTTTTAAGTTTGTTTGTTATTGTAAAACAGTAAGGTTTATTTAACCTCTGTCTGTGATGGGTTTAACTAACCCTTGTGGGCTTTTATGTATCTATGGGTTTATGGCCCATTGTCTGATGTATGACTGATATCTTGGTCTCATCTTATCTTGAAAGCTGGCCACTTGAAGGGCAGGGTGAAACCAAATTAAACATAGTGCAAATCACTATATAAGACCAGAGAAACGTGACTAAAGGTACTGTCACACTAGACGATATCGCTAGCGATCCGTGACGTTGCAGCGTCCTCGCTAGCGATATCGTCCAGTGTGACTGGCAGCAGCGATCAGGCCCCTGCTGGGAGATCGCTGGTCGGGGAAGAAAGTCCAGAACTTTATTTCGTCGCTGGACTCCCCGTAGACATCGCTGAATCGGCGTGTGTGACACCGATTCAGCGATGTCTTCACTGGTAACCAGGGTAAACATCGGGTAACTAAGCGCAGGGCCGCGCTTAGTAACCCGATGTTTACCCTGGTTACCAGCGTAAAAAAACAAACAGTACATACTTACATTCAGCTGTCTGTCCCTTGCCGTCTGGTTCCTGCACTGACTGCTGGCCGTAAAGTGAAAGTGAAAGCACAGCACAGCGGTGAGTCACACAGCGGTGACTCACCGCTGTGCTGTGCTTTCACTTTCACTTTACGGCCAGCAGTCAGTGCAGGAACCAGACGGCAAGGGACAGACAGCTGAATGTAAGTATGTACTGTTTGTTTTTTTACGCTGGTAACCAGGGTAAACATCGGGTAACTAAGCGCAGGGCCACGCTTAGTAACCCGATGTTTACCCTGGTTACCGGGGACCTCGGGATCGTTGGTCGCTGGAGAGCTGTCTGTGTGACAGCTCTCCAGCGACCAAACAGCGACGCTGCAGCGATCCGGATCGTTGTCGGTATCGCTGCAGCGTTGCTAAGTGTGACGGTACCTTAAGACAGAAGCATAAACTGGTATACCTGTACTTACAGTGTTGTGATACCTGCATAAGTGGGGATGCCCGTGCAGTGTTGAGAATTTTCCAGGGGTTCTCTGTCTTGGTGTTGCTTCTCTGATTTTCCAGACAGATGATGTTTAAAAGCTCCTTGGTGACGGATGATGTGAGTATATGTACTTAATTATTTAATCCTTATATGTTCTTAATCATTATATGTATTTAATCCTTATACTGTATGTACTTTGTATCTTAAAATATACAAATGTATATGCAATCATACTATCCAATCATATTATTCCTTTAATTTTGTACTTTGAAATAAAATTGCGTTATATCGCAAGTAGTAGCCTTCTTTAAAGCCGTATCTGAACCTTAGTGTTAAAAACTTGGCAATACACTGTGACGCCGCAGAAAGCAAGCCAATCACTGTCATGCCCTTCTCTAAGATGGTGGGGACTGAGACCTATGTCATCACGCTGCCCACATTCTGCATCCTCCTTCATTGGCTGAAAAATGGCGCTGAAAGTGTCATACGAAATGCGACTTTTGTGTGCAGATCGCCGACCTCATGGCCGATCCCACACTAGGATCGGGTCGGGTTTCATGAAACCTGACTTTGCCGAAAGTCGGCAATTTTTGAATTTGTCTGATCCGTTTCGCTTAACCCTAGTCACAAGTATTCAGACCCTTTGCTCAGACACTCATATTTAAGTCACATGCTGTCCATTTCCTTGTGATCCTCATTGAGATGGTTATACTCCTTCATTGGAGTCCAGCTGTGTTTAATTAAACTGATAGGACTTGATTTGAAAAGGCACACACCTGTCTATATAAGATCTCACAGCTCACAGTGCATGTCAGACCAAATGAGAATCATGAGGTCAAAGGAACTAGCCAAGGAGCTCAGAGACAGAATTGTGGCAAGGCCCAGATCTGGCCGAGGTTGCAACAAATTTCTGCAGCACTCAAGGTTCCAATGAGCACAGTGGGATCCATAATGCTTGAAAGGAAGAAGTTTGGGACCACTAGAAGTCTTCCCAGACCTGGCTGTCCAGCCAAACTGAGCAATCATGGGAGAAGAGCCTTGGTGAGAGAGGTAAAGAAGAACTCCAAGATCACTGTGGCTGAGCTCCAGAGATGCAGTAGGGAGATGGGAGAAAGTTCCACAAAGTCAACTATCACTGCAGCCCTCCACCAATTGGGCCTTTATGGCAGAGTGGCCCAACGGAAGCCTCTCCTCAATGCAAGACATATGAAAACCAGCATAGAGTTTGCTAAAAACACATGAAGAGCTCCTAGACTATGAGAAATAATATTCTCTGGTCTGATGAGAAAAAGATAGACCTTTTTGGTGATAATTCTAAGTGGTATGTGTGGAGAAAACCAGGCACTGCTCATCACCTGCCCAATACAATCCCAACAGTGAAACGTGGTGGCAGCATCATGCTATCGGGGTGTTTTTCAGCTGCAGGGACAGGTCAACTGGTTGTCATTGAAGGAGACATGAATGTGGCCAAGTACAGAGATATCGTGGATGAAAACCTCTTCCAGAGTGCTCTGGACCTCAAACTTGACCGAAGGTTCACCTTCCAGTAAGACAATGGCCCAAAGCACACAAAGGAGTGGCTTCAGTCCAACTCTGTGACCATTCTTGACTGGCTCAGCCAGAGCCCTGACCGAAACCTAATTTAATATCTCTAGAAAGATCTGAAAATGGCTGTCCACCAATGTTCACCATCCAACCTGATGGAACTGGAGAGGATCTGCAAGGAAGAATGGCAGAGGATCACCAAATCCAGGTGTTAAAAACTTGATGCATCATTCCCAAGAAGACTCATGGCAGTATTAGCTCAAAAGGGTGCTTCTACTCAAGACTGAGCAAAGGGTCTGAATGCTTATGACCATGTGATATTTCAGTTTTTGTTTTTTAATAAATTTCCAAAAATTACTTCATTTCTGTTTTTTTTGCAGTTAAGAAGGTTGGAGGAGTGTTTAAACTAGAGATTGGGGGGAGGGTATTCATTTTATAGGAGGGGAAGATAGTGCAGTTAGAGACCTGGGCACAATAAGGAAGTTGGAGGTGGCAGTGGCATGGGGGTGGGGTTAGAACAGTAAATAATTAAAGAAAGAATAGAGGTACAGAGAGATACATAAAGTGCATGTATACTAATGCCAGAAGCCTCGCCAACAAAATGGACGAGTTAGAATTAATGTTGTTGAAGCATAATTACGACATGGTGGGGATATCTGAAACATGGCTGAACGAGAGCCATGACTGGGCTGTTAACTTGCAGGGCTATAGCCTGTTCATAAATGACCAAATGGATAAGTGAGGAGAGGTGTGTGTCTATATGTAAAATCATCCTTAAAACCCATCCTGCGTGATAATATAGATGAATCTAATGAAGATGTAGAGTCCCTGTGGGTGGAGATAAGGGGAGGGGCAAAAAATAATAAATTACTGATAGGGGCTTGTTATAATTCTCCAAAAATAATGGAAGCAATGGAGAATATCCTCGTAAAGCAAATAGATGAAACTGCGACTCAAGGAGAAGTCATTATTATGGGGGACTTCAACTACCCTGAAATACATTGGGGAACAGAAACCTGCAGTTCCAGCAAAGGTAATTGGTTTTTGACAACTATGAGAGACAATTACCTTTCACAACTGGTTCAGGAACCAACAAGAAGCGGGGCACTGCTAGACCTAATATTAACCAACAGGCCAGACCGCATAGCAAATATAAGGGTTGGGGGTCACTTGGGGAAAAGTGATCACAAAATAATAAGTTTTCATGTATCCTTTAATAAGATGTGTAGTAGAGGGGTTACAAGGACTCTAAACTTCAGGAGGGCAAGTTTCCAATGGATGAGATATGATCTTGGTGCAATTAACTGGGACGATATCCTGAGACATAAAAATACACAAAGAAAATGGGAGACGTTTATTAGCATCCTGGATAGGACCTGTGCACAGTATATACAGTATGGGAATAAACATACTAGAAATAGGAGGAAACCAATATGGCTAAATAGAGCTGTAAGGGGGGCAATAAGTGACAAAAAGAAAGCATTTAGAGAATTAAAGGAAGTAGGTAGTGATGAGGCATTAAATAAATGCAGAAAATTAAATAAATTCTGTAAAAAGCAAATCAAGGCAGCTAAGATTAAGAAAGAGAGACTCATGCCAGAGAGAGTAAAAATAATCCCAAAATATTCTTTAACTACGTAAATAGTAAGAAACTAAAAAATGATAGTGTTGGCCCCCTTAACCCCTTTACCCCCAAGGGTGGTTTGCACGTTAATGACCGGGCCAATTTTTACAATTCTGACCACTGTCCCTTTTTGAGGTTATAACTCTGGAACGCTTCAACAGATCCCAGTGATTCTGACATTGTTTTCTCGTGACATATTGTACTTCATGGTATTGGTAAAATTTCTTTGATATTACCTGCATTTATTTGTGAAAAAAATGGAAATTTGGTGAAAATTTTGTAAATATTGCAATTTTCCAATTTTGAATTTTTATGCAATTAAATCACAGAGATATGTCACACAAAATACTTAATACGTAACATTTCCCACATGTCTTCTTTACATCAGCACAATTTTGTAACCAAATTTTTTTTTCTTATTAGGGAGTTAGAAGGGTGAAAAGTTGACCAGCAATTTCTCATTTTTACAACACCATTTTTTTTAGGGACCACATCTCATTTGAAGTCATTTTGAGGGGTCTATATGATAGAAAATAACCAAGTGTGACACCATTCTAAAAACTGCACATCTCAAGGTGCTCAAAACCACATTCAAGAAGTTTATTAACACTTCAGGTGTTTCACAGGAATTTTTGGAATGTTTAAGTAAAAATGAACATTTAACTTTTTTTCACAAAAAATTTACTTCAGCTCCAATTTGTTTTATTTTACCAAGGGAACACGAGAAAATGGACCCCAAAAGTTGTTGTACAATTTGTCTTGAGTACGACAATACCCCATATGTGGGGGTAAACCACTGTTTGGGCGCATGGCAGAGCTCGGAATCAAAGGAGCGCCATTTGACTTTTCAATGCAAAATTGACTGGAATCGAGATGGGACACCACGTTGCGTTTGGAGAGCCCCTTATGTGCCTAAACATTGAAACCCCCCACAAGTGACACCATTTTGGAAAGTAGACCCCCGACGGAAATTATATAGATGTGTGGTGAGTAGTGTTGAGCTATACCTTCCGATATTTGAAAGTATTGGTATCGGATGGTATCGGCCGATATCCAAAAAATATTGGATATCGCCAATACCGATACCCGATACCAATGCAAGTCAATGGGACACAAATATCGGAATGTATCCTGGATGGTTCCCAGGGTCTGAAGGAGAGGAAACTCTCCTTCAGGCCCTGGGATCCATATTAATGTAAAAAATAAAGAATAAAAATAATAAATATGGATATACTCACCCCTCCGAAGGACCCTGGCTGTCACCGCTGTGAGCGTCTGCCTCCGTTCCTGAGAATTGCAGAGAGTGAAGGACCTTCGATGACGTCGCGGTCAGGTGACCAGTCACCTGACCGCTCACGTGACCGCGACATCATCGAAGGTCCTTCACTCTCTGCAATTCTCAGGAACGGAGGCAGACGCTTGCAGCGGTGACAGCCAGGGTCCTTCGGAGGGGTAAGTCTATCCATATTTATTATTTTTAGTCTTTATTTTTTACATGAATATGGATCCCAGGGCCTGAAGTAGAGTTTCCTCTCCTCCGGACCCTGGGAACCACACGCACCGCACACACCGAAGATGACTAGGAACTTCCGATTCCGATTTCCGATATCACAAAAATATCGGAACTCGGTATCAGAATTCCGATACAGCAAATATCAGCGATACCCGATACTTGCAGTATCGGAATGCTCAACACTAGTGGTGAGCACTTTGACCCACCAAGTGCTTCACAGAGGTTTATAATGCAGAGCCATAAAAATAAAAAATCATATTTTTTCACAAAAATGATCTTTTCGCCCCCAATTTTTTATTTTCCCAAGGGTAAGAGAAGAAATTGGACCCGAAAAGTTGTTGTACAATTTGTCCTGAGTACGCTGATATCCCATATGTGGGGGTAAACCCCTGTTTGGGCGGATAGGAGAGCTCGGAAGGGAAGGCGCGCCGTTTGACTTTTCAATGCAATATTGACAGGAATTGAGATGGGATGCCATGTTGCGTTTGGAGAGCCACTGATGTGCCTAAACATTGAAACCCCCCACAATTGACTGTTATGATCTGGCAATTAAGAAGCGACATGCGTCTAGCTCTGAGCAGGTGGCAACTATACTGACCGCAGTCTCTAAGCTCAACACAACACTAGAAGCAGCCGTGGAATGCTCCTAACTCTCCCTAGGCATCTCATCACAGCCTAAGAGCTAACTACCCCTAAAGATAGAAGCAGGAAAACTATCTTGCCTCAGAGAAAATCCCCAAAGGATAGATTAGCCCCCCACAAATAATGACTGTGAGAGGAGAAGGAAATGACATACGTAGTATGAAACAAGATTTAGCACAGGAGGCCACTTCTAGCTAGATAGAAAATAGTACAGGACAGAACGCTGTGCGGTCAGTAATAAAAACTAGAAAAAGTCCAGCGCAGAAAAATGCAAAAATCTACACACCTGACTAAAGGTGTGGAGGGCAAACTCTGCTGCCCAGAGCTTCCAGCTTAGCTGAATAGATCCACACTGAAAAGCTGGACAAATGAACAAAAACAAGAAAGTGCTGAACAAAAAGTCCACAACAAGAGAACCGCAAAAGCACAAGCAATGAGTAGCTTTGATGAACTGGTCAGAGTGTCAGGAAAGTCCTAAGAGCAATGACTCCAGGCAGGAACAATAGACAACTGGCATTGAATGAGGGATAAGGCCAGACTAATATAGCCGAGCCAGAAAGACGATCAGTGAAAACAGCTGCTGAAGCTAAATCCAAGAAACAGCCATACCACTAAAAACCACAGGAGGGAGCCAAAGAGCAGAACTCACAAAAATGCCACTAACAACCACCGGAGGGAGCCCAAGAGCGGAATTCACAACAATTGACACCATTTTGGAAAGTAGACCCCCTAAGGAACTTATCTAGATGTCTGGTGAGCACTTAGACCCACCAAGTGCTTTACAGAAGTTTATAATGCAGAGCCGAAAAAATAAAAAATCATATTTTTTCACAAAAATGATTTTTTCGTTCCCAATTTGTTATTTATCCAAGGGTAAGAGAAGAAATTGGACCCCAAAAGTTGTTGTACAATTTATCCTGAGTACGCTGATACCCCGTATGTGGGGGTAAACCACTGTTTGGGCGCATGGCAGAGCTCGGAAGGGAAGGAGCGCCATTTGACTTTTCAATGCAAAATTTACTGGAATTGAGATGGGACGCCATGTTGCATTTAGAGAGCCACTGATGTGCATAAACATTGAAACCCCCCACAAGTGACACCATTTTGGAAAGTAGTCCCCCTAAGGAACTCATCTAGATGTATTGTGAGAACTTTGAACCCCCAAGTGTTTCACTACAGTTTATAACGCAGAGCTGTGAAAATAAAATTATTTTTTTTTCCACAAAAATTCTTTTTTAGCCCCCAGTTTTGTATTTTCCCAAGGCTAACAGGAGAAATTGGACCCCAAAAGTTGTTGTGCAATTTGTCCTGAGTACGCTGATACCCCATATGTGGGGGGAACCACCGTTTGGGCGCATGGGAGGGCTCAGAATGGAAGGAGCGCCATTTGGAATGCAGACTTAGATGGAATGGTCTGCAGGCGTCACATTGCGTTTGCAGAGCCCCTAATGTACCTAAAAAGTAGAAACCCATCACAAGTGACCCCATATTGGAAACTAAACCCCCCAAGGAACTTATCTAGATGTATTGTGAGAACTTTGAACCCCCAAGTGTTTCACTACAGTTTATAACGCAGAGCAGTGAAAATAAGAAATCTTTCTTTTTCCACAAATATTATTTTTTAGCCCCCAGTTTTGTATTTTCCCAAGGGTAACAGGAGAAATTGGACCCCAAAAGTTGTTGTCCAATGTGTCCTGAGTACGCTGATACCCCATATGTTGGGGTAAACCCCTGTTTAGGCGCACAGGAGAGCTCGGAAGGGAAGGAGCACTGTTTTACTTTTTCAAAGCAGAATTGGCTGGAATTGAAATCTGACGCCATGTCGCATTTGGAGAGCCCCTGATGTGCCTAAACAGTGGAAACCCCCAATTATAACTGAAACCCTAATCCAAACACACCCCTAACCCTATTTCCAACGGTAACCCTAACCACACCCCTAATCCTGACACACCCCTAACCCTAATCCCAACCCTATTCCCAAACATAAATGTAATCCAAACCCTAACCCTAACTTTAGCCCCAAACCTAACTGTAGCCTTAACCCTAGCCCCAACCCTAACCCTAACCCTAATGGGAAAATGGAAATAAATACATTTTTTTAATGTTTTTATATTTCCCTAACTAAGGTGGTGATGAAGGGGGGTTTGATTTACTTTCATAGCAGGTTTTTTAGCGGATTTTTATGATTGCCAGCCATCACACACTGTAAGACGCTTTTTATTGCAAAAAATATTTTTTGCGTTACCATATTTTGAGAGCTATAATGTTTCCATATTTGGTCCACAGAGTCATGTGAGGTTTTGTTTTTTGCGGGACGAGTTGACGTTTTTATTCGTAACATTTTGGGGCACATGACATTTTTTCATCGCTTTTTATTCCGATTTTTGTGAGGCAGAATGACCAAAAGCCAGCTATTCATGAATTTTTTTGGGGGGAGGCGTTTATACCGTTCCGGGTTTGGTAAAATGGATAAAGCAGTTTTATTCTTCGGGTTAGTACGATTACAGCGATACTCATTTATATCATTTTTTTATGTTTTGGCACTTTTATACGATAAAAACTATTTTATAGAAAAAATAATTCTTTTTGCATCGCTTTATTCTGAGGACTATAACTTTTTATTTTTTCTTTGATGATGCTGTATGGTGGCTCATTTTTTGCAGGACAAGATGACGTTTTCAGCGGTGCCATGGTTATTTATATCCGTCTTTTTGATTGCGTGTTATTCCACTTTTTGTTTGGCGGTATGATAATAAAATGTTGTTTTTTGCCTCGTTTTTTTTTTTATGGTATTTACTGAAGGGTTAACTTGTGGGACAGTTTTATAGGTCGGGTCGTTACGGACGCGGCGATACTAAATATGTGTACTTTTATTGTTTTTTTTTCATTTAGATAAAGAAATGTATTTACAGGAACAATATATATATATATTTTTAGGAATTTTTTTAGGAAGTTTTTTTTATTTTTTTTACACGTTACATAGTTACATAGTTATTAAGGTTGAAGGAAGACTATAAGTCCATCTAGTTCAACCCATAACCTAACCTAACATGCCCTAACATGTTGATCCAGAGGAAGGCAAAAAAAAAACCATGTGGCAAGAGTAAGCTCCACATTGGGGAAAAAAATTCCTTCCCGACTCCACATACAGCAATCAGACTAGTTCCCTGGATCAACGCCCTATCAAGGAATCTAGTGTATAAACCCTGTAACATTATACTTTTCCAGAAAGGTATCCAGTCCCCTCTTAAATTTAAGTAATGAATCACTCATTACAACATCATACGGCAGAGAGTTCCATAGTCTCACTGCTCTTACAGTAAAGAATCCGCGTCTGTTATTATGCTTAAACCTTTTTTCCTCCAAACGCAGAGGATGCCCCCTTGTCCCGGTTTCAGGTCTATGGTTAAAAAGATCATCAGAAAGGTCTTTTTACTGTCCCCTCATATATTTATACATTAACATAAGATCACCCCTTAGTCTTCGTTTTTCCAAACTAAATAGCCTCAAGTGTAATAACCTATCTTGGTATTGCAGACCCCCCAATCCTCTAATAACCTTGGTCGCTTTCCTCTGCACCCGGTCTAGTTCAGCTATGTCTTTCTTATACACCGGAGACCAGAACTGTGCACAGTATTCTAAGTGTGGTCGAACTAGTGACTTGTATAGAGGTAAAATTATGTTCTCCTCATGAGCATCTATGCCTCTTTTAATGCATTTGCCTTTGTAGCAGCTGCCTGACACTGGCCACTGAATATGAGTTTGTCATGTGAATATTTTTTTTTTACACTAGAACATTGCCCCGGGGAGGGGGGCATCATGTTATCATGTAAGATCGCTGATCTGACACTTTGCTGTGCACTGTGTCAGATCAGCGATCTGACGTGCGCAGCAGTGAGGCTTCCCGGCGCCTGCTCTGAGTGAAGGAAGGAGGTAGGAGACCCTCGGAGCAACGTGATCACATTGCGTTGCTCCGGGGGTCTCAGGGAAGCCCACAGGGAGCCCCCTTCCTGCGCGATGCTTCCCTATACCGCCGGAACACTGCGATCATATTTGATGACAGTGTGACGGGGGTTAATGTGCCGGGGGCGGTCCGTGACTGCTCCTGGCACATAGTGCCGGATGTCAGCTGCGATAGTCAGCTGACACTTGGCCACGCTCCCCCCGTGAGCGCGGCTGATCACTCTGGACGTACTATTCCGTCCTTGGGAATTAGGGCCCACCCCACATGGACAGAATAGTACGTCCAATGGCAGAAAGGGGTTAAAAATAGTCTGAGGGAAATGGTGGATGAGGATGAGAAAAAAGCCAATATGCTAAATGACTTTTTTTCATCAGTTTTTACACAAGAAAATTCCATGGCAGAAAATATGATCAGTGATAACAAAAATTCCACATTAAGTGTCACCTGCTTAACCCAGCAGGAAGTATGGCAGCGTCTAAAAATCACTAAAATTGACAAATCTCTGGGCCCGGATGGGATACACCCCCAAGTACTGCAGGAATTAAGTACAGTCATTGATAGACCATTATTTTTCATCTTTAAAGACTCCATAATAACAGGGTCTGTACCTTAGGACTGGCGTATAGCAAATGTGGTGCCAATATTCAAGAAGGGGACGAAAACTGAACTTGGAAATTATAGGCCAGTAAGCTTAACCTCTACTGTGGGTAAAATCCTGGAGGGTATTCTTAGGGTATGTTTCCACGTGCAGGAAACGCTGCGTGTCTGACGCTGCATAGAGCTGCAGCGTCAGACACACAGCGTCCAGATGTTACAGCATAGTGGAGGGGATTTCATGAAATCCCGTCTCCACTATGCGTGGTAACACGCACGCGGCGGCCCTGCGACTCAGGACATGCTGCGCGTCTTTTCAGATCGCAGCATGTCCGTATATATAGCACAGGGCCCTATGCGATGGGTGCGATGATGCCGGATGTGTGCTGTGAACACATCCGGCATCATCGCGTCCCAGAAGGGGGCGGGGCTTAGCGCAGAGCGGCAAAGCCGCTCCGACGATACCGCCGGCCATCCTGATCGTGGACACGCAGCCTAAGGGATGCTATACTGGAGTATCTGAAGAGGAATAACTTCATGACTCAGTATCAGCACGAGTTTACTAGGCACCGTTCCAGTCAAACTAATCTGATCAATTTCTATGAAGAGATAAGATCCGGACTGGACCAAGGGAACCCAGTGGACATAGTGTATTTGGACTTTTCAAAAGCTTTTGATACAGTGCTACACAAAAGGTTGATACATAAAATGAGAACAATGGGGATAGGGGAAAATATGTGTAAGTGGGTTAAGAGCTGACTCAGGGATAGGAAATGCAGCGCCCCAGAGTCCTTGTTCGTTGCAGTAATGTTGTTCTTCCACCAGGGGGAGTGATATTACGTCTGAAGTAGGGTTGAGCGACTTTTAGTTTTTTAGGGTCAAGTCGGGTTTCGCGAAACCCGACTATCTCAAAAGTCGAGTTGAGTGAAATCGGCCGACTATCGCGAAAAGTCGGGGATCGACCGAAACACGAAACCCAATGCAAGTCAATGGGGAAGCATAGTCGGCAGTGAGTGGAGGCCAGGAAAACACCTACAGTGCCCATTTTAATGGCAAAAACATCCATTCTTGGTACTGAAGCTTGTCAATCTTAATTTACCTTATAATAGTTAGGCATTGGACATTGGGGGTAATTTGTTATGACCTGGTGGTCAGGACAATAATGGACCTGGTGGTTAAGAGCACACGGAATGACCTGATAGTTACTGATAATATAGGACGAGCTCTGGGACGTGGGAACTCTGCTGACCGCAATCCCTAATCCTATCACACACACTAGAAATAGCCGTGGATTGCTCCTAACGCTCCCTATGCAACTCGGCACAGCCTAAGGAACTAGCTAGCCCTGAAGATAGAAAAATAAAGCCTACCTAGCCTCAGAGAAATTCCCCAAAGGAAAAGGCAGCCCCCCACATATAATAACTGTGAGTAAAGATGAAACTACAAACACATAGATGAAATAGATTTAGCAAAGTGAGGCCCGACTTGCTGAACAGACTGAGGATAGGAAAGGTAGCTTTGCGGTCAGCACAAAAACCTACAAAAAGACCACGCAGAGGGCGCAAAAAGACCCTCCGCACCGACTCACGGTGCGGAGGCGCTCCCTTTGCGTCCCAGAGCTTCCAGCAAGCAAGACAACAATCAAAATAGCAAGCTGGACAGAAAAATAGCAAACCAGAGAAAAACAGGCAGGCACTTAGCTTCTGCTGGGAAGACAGGTCACAAGAACGATCCAGGAGTGAACAGACCAATACTGGAACATTGACAGGTGGCATGGAGCAAAGATCTAAGTGGAGTTAAATAGAGCAGCCAGCTAACGAATTAACCTCGTCATCTGTGGAAGGAAACTCAGAAACACCCACAGCCACCAGAAGTCCATGGATAGAACCAGCCGAAGTACCATTCATGACCACAGGAGGGAGCCCGACAACAGAATTCACAACAGTACCCCCCCTTGAGGAGGGGTCACCGAACCCTCACAAGAGCCCCCAGGCCGACCAGGATGAGCCAAATGAAAGGCACGAACCAGATCAGCAGCATGAACATCAGAGGCAAAAACCCAGGAATTATCTTCCTGACCATAACCCTTCCACTTGACCAGGTACTGGAGTTTCCGTCTCGAAATACGGGAATCCAAAATCTTCTCCACCACATACTCCAACTCCCCCTCAACCAACACCGGGGCAGGAGGATCAACGGATGGAACCACAGGCGCCACGTATCTCCGCAATAACATAGTAACATAGTAACATAGTTAGTAAGGCCGAAAAAAGACATTTGTCCATCCAGTTCAGCCTATATTCCATCATAATAAATCCCCAGATCTACGTCCTTCTACAGAACCTAATTGTATGATACAATATTGTTCTGCTCCAGGAAGACATCCAGGCCTCTCTTGAACCCCTCGACTGAGTTCACCATCACCACCTCCTCAGGCAAGCAATTCCAGATTCTCACTGCCCTAACAGTAAAGAATCCTCTTCTATGTTGGTGGAGAAACCTTCTCTCCTCCAGACGCAAAGAATGCCCCCTTGTGCCCGTCACCTTCCTTGGTATAAACAGATCCTCAGCGAGATATTTGTATTGTCCCCTTATATACTTATACATGGTTATTAGATCGCCCCTCAGTCGTCTTTTTTCTAGACTAAATAATCCTAATTTCGCTAATCTATCTGGGTATTGTAGTTCTCCCATCCCCTTTATTAATTTTGTTGCCCTCCTTTGTACTCTCTCTAGTTCCATTATATCCTTCCTGAGCACCGGTGCCCAAAACTGGACACAGTACTCCATGTGCGGTCTAACTAGGGATTTGTACAGAGGCAGTATAATGCTCTCATCATGTGTATCCAGACCTCTTTTAATGCACCCCATGATCCTGTTTGCCTTGGCAGCTGCTGCCTGGCACTGGCTGCTCCAGGTAAGTTTATCATTAACTAGGATCCCCAAGTCCTTCTCCCTGTCAGATTTACCCAGTGGTTTCCCATTCAGTGTGTAATGGTGACATTGATTCCTTCTTCCCATGTGTATAACCTTACATTTATCATTGTTAAACCTCATCTGCCACCTTTCAGCCCAAGTTTCCAACTTATCCAGATCCATCTGTAGCAGAATACTATCTTCACTTGTATTAACTGCTTTACATAGTTTTGTATCATCTGCAAATATCGATATTTTACTGTGTAAACCTTCTACCAGATCATTAATGAATATGTTGAAGAGAACAGGTCCCAATACTGACCCCTGCGGTACCCCACTGGTCACAGCGACCCAGTTAGAGACTATACCATTTATAACCACCCTCTGCTTTCTATCACTAAGCCAGTTACTAACCCATTTACACACAATTTCCCCCAGACCAAGCATTCTCATTTTGTGTACCAACCTCTTGTGCGGCACGGTATCAAACGCTTTGGAAAAATCGAGATATACCACGTCCAATGACTCACCGTGGTCCAGCCTATAGCTTACCTCTTCATAAAAACTGATTAGATTGGTTTGACAGGAGCGATTTCTCATAAACCCATGCTGATATGGAGTTAAACAGTTATTCTCATTGAGATAATCCAGAATAACATCCCTCAGAAACCCTTCAAATATTTTACCAACAATAGAGGTTAGACTTACTGGCCTATAATTTCCAGGTTCACTTTTAGAGCCCTTTTTGAATATTGGCACCACATTTGCTATGCGCCAATCCTGCGGAACAGACCCTGTCGCTATAGAGTCCCTAAAAATAAGAAATAATGGTTTATCTATTACATTACTTAGTTCTCTTAGTACTCGTGGGTGTATGCCATCCGGACCCGGAGATTTATCTATTTTAATCTTATTTAGCCGGTTTCGCACCTCTTCTTGGGTTAGATTGGTGACCCTTAATATAGGGTTTTCATTGTTTCTTGGGATTTCACCTAGCATTTCATTTTCCACTGTGAATACCGTGGAGAAGAAGGTGTTTAATATGTTAGCTTTTTCCTCGTCATCTACAACCATTCTTTCCTCACTATTTTTTAAGGGGCCTACATTTTCAGTTTTTATTCTTTTACTATTGATATAGTTGAAGAACAGTTTGGGATTAGTTTTACTCTCCTTAGCAATGTGCTTCTCTGTTTCCTTTTTGGCAGCTTTAATTAGTTTTTTAGATAAAGTATTTTTCTCCCTATAGTTTTTTAGAGCTTCAATGGTGCCATCCTGCTTTAGTAGTGCAAATGCTTTCTTTTTACTGTTAATTGCCTGTCTTACTTCTTTGTTTAGCCACATTGGGTTTTTCCTATTTCTAGTCCTTTTATTCCCACAAGGTATAAACCGCTTACACTGCCTATTTAGGATGTTCTTAAACATTTCCCATTTATTATCTGTATTCTTATTTCTGAGGATATTGTCCCAGTCTACCAGATTAAGGGCATCTCTAAGCTGGTCAAACTTTGCCTTCCTAAAGTTCAGTGTTTTTGTGACTCCCTGACAAGTCCCCCTAGTGAAAGACAGGTGAAACTGTACAATATTGTGGTCGCTATTTCCTAGATGCCCGACCACCTGCAGATTTGTTATTCTGTCAGGTCTATTAGATAGTATTAGGTCTAAAAGTGCTGCTCCTCTGGTTGGATTCTGCACCAATTGTGAAAGATAATTTTTCTTGGTTATTAGCAGAAACCTGTTGCCTTTATGGGTTTCACAGGTTTCTGTTTCCCAGTTAATATCCGGGTAGTTAAAGTCCCCCATAACCAGGACCTCATTATGGGTTGCAGCTTCATCTATCTGCTTTAGAAGTAGACTTTCCATGGTTTCTGTTATATTTGGGGGTTTGTAACAGACCCCAATGAGAATTTTGTTACCATTTTTCCCTCCATGAATTTCGACCCATATGGACTCGACATCCTCATTTCCTTCGCTAATATCCTCCCTTAAAGTGGACTTTAGACAAGACTTTACATAGAGACAAACCCCTCCTCCTCTCCGATTTTTACGATCCTTTCTAAACAGACTGTAACCCTGTAAGTTAACTGCCCAGTCATAGCTTTCATCTAACCATGTCTCGGTTATTCCCACTATGTCAAAGTTACCTGTAGATATTTCTGCTTCTAGTTCTTCCATCTTGTTTGTCAGGCTTCTGGCGTTTGCAAGCATGCAGTTTAGAGGATTTTGTTTTGTTCCAATCTCCTCGCTGTGGATTGTTTTAGAAATGTTCTTACCTCCCTTCTGAGTATGTTTTCCTGGATCTTCTTTGTTCAAGTCTAATGTTTTTCTTCCCGTCCTATAACGACCTATGGAACACATTATGGATGGCAAAAGAAGCAGGAAGGGCCAAACGAAATGACACAGGATTGATAACCTCAGAAATCTTATACGGACCAATGAAACAAGGCTTAAACTTAGGAGAGGAAACCTTCATAGGAACATAACGAGACGACAACCAAACCAAATCCCCAACACGAAGTCGGGGACCCACACAGCACCGGCGGTTAGCGAAACGTTGAGCCTTCTCCTGGGACAATGTCAAATTGTCCACCACATGAGTCCAAATCTGCTGCAACCTATCCACCACAGTATCTACACCAGGACAGTCCGAAGACTCAACCTGCCCTGAAGAGAAACGCGGATGGAAACCAGAATTGCAGAAAAACGGCGAAACCAAAGTAGCCGAGCTGGCCCGATTATTAAGGGCGAACTCAGCCAACGGCAAAAAGGGCACCCAATCATCCTGATCAGCAGAAACAAAGCATCTCAGATATGTTTCCAAAGTCTGATTAGTTCGTTCGGTTTGGCCATTTGTCTGAGGATGGAAAGCCGAGGAAAAAGACAAATCAATGCCCATCCTAGCACAAAAAGATCGCCAAAACCTCTAAACAAACTGGGAACCTCTGTCAGAAACGATGTTCTCCGGGATACCATGCAAACGAACCACATGCTGGAAAAATAATGGCACCAAATCAGAGGTGGACGGCAATTTAGACAAAGGTACCAAATGGACCATCTTAGAAAAGCGATCACAAACCACCCAAATGACCGACATCTTTTGAGAGACGGGGAGATCCGAAATAAAATCCATAGAAATATGTGTCCAGGGCCTCTTCGGGACCGGCAAGGGCAAAAGCAACCCACTGGCACGAGAACAGCAGGGCTTAGCCCGAGCACAAGTCCCACAGGACTGCACAAAAAAACGCACATCCCATGACAAAGATGGCCACCAAAAGGATCTAGCCACCAAATCTCTGGTACCAAAGATTCCAGGATGCCCAGCCAACACTGAACAATGAATCTCAGAGATAACTCTACTAGTCCATCTATCAGGGACAAACAGTTTCTCCGCTGGGCAACGGTCAGGTCTATCAGCCTGAAATTTTTGCAGCACCCGCCGCAAATCAGGGGAGATGGCAGACAAAATTACCCCCTCTTTGAGAATACCCGCCAGCTCAGGAACACCCAGAGAGTCAGGCACAAAACTCCTTGACAGGGCATCAGCCTTCACATTCTTAGAGCCCGGAAGGTACGAAATCACAAAATCAAAACGGGAGAAAAATAACAATCATCGAGCCTGTCTCGGATTCAACCGTTTGGCAGACTCAACATAAGTCAAATTCTTGTGATCTGTCAAGACCACTGTTGTGAATTCTGTGGCTGAGTTCACTTCTGTGGTCACAAGTGGTATTGCAGTCTCTGGGCTTCCTCCCTCAGGTGTTTTGGTGAGCTCGTTGGCTGCCTTGCTATTTAGCTCCACCTGAGTCTGTCTTCCTTGCTCCTTGTCAATGTTCCAGTGTTGGATCTGAGCTACTGCATCTTTCCTTGGGCCTGCTGCTCTGCTAGATAAGTGCTTCTAGTTTGTTTTCTGTTTTTTCTGTCCAGCTTGCTATTAACTTTTGCTGGAAGCTCTGAGAAGCAAAGGGGTGCACCGCCGTGCTGTTAGTTCGGCACGGTGGGTCTTTTTGCCCCTTTGCGTGGTTTTCGTTTTAGGGTTTTTTGTAGACTGCATAGTTCTCTTTGCTATCCTCGCTCTGTCTAGAATATCGGGCCTCACTTTGCTGAATCTATTTCATTCCTACGTTTGTCTTTTCATCTTGCTAACAGTCATTATATGTGGGGGGCTGCCTGTTCCTTTGGGGTATTTCTCTGGGGTAGGTCGGGCTTGTATTTCTATCTTCAGGCTAGTCAGCTCCTCAGGCAGTGCCGAGTTGCATAGGTAGTGATAGGCGCAATCCACTGCTGCTTATAGTTGTGTGAGGATAGATCAGGTACTGCAGTCTACAGAGATTCCACGTCTCAGAGCTCGTCCTATTGTTTTTGGTTATTGCCAGATCTCTGTATGTGCGCTGATTACTGCACGCTGTGTTGCCTGATTGCCAGCCATAACAGTACAAGGAGCCTCACCAATGATTCTCAATAGAGGGAAAAAAGAAATCCTGACATCATTTTTTTTTCTTAGCTCTGTCTTCAGTCTTTTTTTTCCCCTAGACATTAGAGTGCTTCAGGACACAGCTGTGGACATGGATATTCAGGCTCTGTGCTCCTCAATGGATAATCTCGTTGTAAATGTACAAAAGATTCAAGATACTATTGATCAGAAATCGATGCTAGAACCAAGAATTCCGATTCCTGATTTGTTTTTTGGTGACAGAACTAAGTTCCTGAGCTTCAGAAATAATTGTAAGCTATTTTTGGCCTTGAAACCTCATTCTTCTGGTAATCCTATTCAACAGGTTTTGATTATTATTTCTTTTTTGCGCGGCGACCCACAGGACTGGGCGTTTTCTCTTGCACCAGGAGATTCTGCATTGAGTAATGTTGATGCATTTTTCCAGGCGCTGGGATTGCTTTACGATGAGCCTAATTCAGTGGATCAGGCTGAGAAAAATCTGCTGGCTTTATGCCAGGGTCAGGATGATGTAGAAGTATATTGTCAGAAATTTAGGAAGTGGTCAGTACTCACTCTGTGGAATGAATCTGCACTAGCGGCTTTGTTCAGAAAGGGTCTCTCTGAAGCTCTTAAGGATGTAATGGTGGGATTTCCTATGCCTGCTGGTTTGAATGAGTCTATGTCCTTGGCCATTCAGATCGGTCGTCGCTTGCGCGAGCGTAAATCTGTGCACCATCTGGCGGTATTGTCTGAGAGTAAACCTGAGCCTATGCAGTGCGACAGGACTATGACTAAAGTAGAACGGCAAGAATACAGACGTCTGAACAGACTGTGTTTCTATTGTGGTGATTCTACTCATGCTATTTCTAATTGTCCTAAACGCACTAGGCGGTTCGATAGCTCTGCCGTTATTGGTACTGTACAGTCCAAATTCCTTTTGTCCATTACCTTAATGTGCTCTTTGTCATCGTATTCTGTCATGGCATTTGTGGATTCAGGCGCTGCCCTGAATCTGATGGATTTGGATTATGCTAAACGTTGTGGATTTTTCTTGGAGCCTTTGCGGTGTCCTATTCCGTTGAGAGGAATTGATGCTACACCTTTGGCCAAGAATAAGCCTCAGTACTGGGCCCAGCTGACCATGTGCATGGCTCCTGCACATCAGGAAGTTATTCGCTTTCTGGTACTGCATAATTTGCATGATGTGGTCGTGTTGGGGTTGCCATGGCTACAAACCCATAATCCAGTATTGGATTGGAACTCTATGTCGGTAACCAGCTGGGGTTGTCAGGGAGTACATGGTGATGTTCCATTTTTGTCTATTTCGTCATCCATTCCTTCTGACATCCCAGAGTTCTTGTCGGACTTTCAGGATGTATTTGAAGAGTCCAAGTCTGATGCCCTACCTCCGCATAGGAATTGTGATTGTGCTATCGATTTGATTCCTGGTAGTAAATTCCCTAAGGGTCGTTTATTTAATTTGTCCGTACCTGAACACACCGCTATGCGCAGTTATGTGAAGGAGTCCCTGGAGAAGGGACATATTCGCCCATCGTCGTCACCATTGGGAGCAGGGTTCTTTTTTGTAGCCAAGAAGGATGGTTCGCTAAGACCGTGTATTGATTACCGCCTTCTTAATAGATCACTGTTAAGTTTCAGTATCCCTTGCCATTGATTTCTGACTTGTTTGCTCGGATTAAGGGGGCTAGTTGGTTTACTAAGATTGATCTTCGTGGTGCGTATAATCTGGTGAGAATCAGGCAGGGAGATGAATGGAAAACGGCATTTAATACGCCCGAGGGTCATTTTGAGTATCTGGTGATGCCGTTCGGACTTGCCAATGCTCCATCTGTTTTTCAGTCTTTTATGCATGACATTTTCCGTGAGTATCTGGATAAATTCTTGATTGTTTACTTGGATGACATTTTGATCTTCTCAGATGATTGGGAGTCTCATGTGAAGCAAGTCAGAATGGTTTTCCAGGTACTGCGTGCTAATTCCTTGTTCGTGAAGGGATCAAAGTGTCTCTTCGGTGTGCAGAAAGTTTCATTTTTGGGGTTCATCTTTTCCCCTTCTACTATCGAGATGGATCCGGTTAAGGTTCAGGCCATCCAGGATTGGACTCAGCCGACATCTCTAAAAAGTCTGCAGAAATTCCTGGGCTTTGCTAATTTTTATCGTCGCTTCATCTGTAATTTTTCTAGCATTGCCAGACCATTGACCGATTTGACCAAGAAGGGTGCTGATTTGGTTAATTGGTCTTCTGCTGCCGTGGAAGCTTTTCAGGAGTTGAAGCGTCGTTTTTGCTGTGCCCCTGTGTTGTGTCAACCTGATGTTTCTCTTCCGTTCCAGGTCGAGGTTGATGCTTCTGAGATTGGTGCAGGGGCGGTTTTGTCACAGAGAGGTTCTGGTTGCTCAGTGTTCAAACCATGTGCTTTCTTTTCCAGGAAATTTTCTGCTGCTGAGCGTAATTATGATGTGGGCAACCGAGAGTTGCTGGCCATGAAGTGGGCATTCGAGGAGTGGCGTCATTGGCTTGAGGGTGCTAAGCATCACGTGGTGGTTTTGACTGATCATAAGAACCTTACTTATCTTGAGTCTGCCAAGCGCTTGAATCCTAGACAGGCCCGTTGGTCGTTATTTTTTGCTCGTTTTGATTTTGTGATTTCATACCTTCCGGGCTCTAAAAATGTGAAGGCGGATGCTCTGTCTAGGAGTTTTGTGCCCGACTCTCCAGGGTTATCTGAGCCGGCGAGTATCCTCAAGGAAGGAGTCATTGTGTCTGCCATCTCCCCTGATTTGCGGAGAGTGTTGCAGAAATTTCAGGCTAATAAACCTGATCGTTGTCCGGCCGAGAAACTGTTCGTCCCTGATAGGTGGACTAGTAAAGTTATCTCTGAACTTCATTGTTCGGTGCTGGCCGGTCATCCAGGAATCTTTGGTACCAGGGAGTTGGTTGCTAGATCCTTCTGGTGGCCATCTCTGTCACGGGATGTGCGTGTTTTTGTGCAGTCCTGTGGAATTTGTGCTAGGGCTAAGCCCTGCTGTTCACGTGCCAGTGGGTTGCTTTTGCCCTTGCCGGTCCCGAAGAGGCCTTGGACACATATTTCGATGGATTTCATTTCTGACCTTCCCGTTTCTCAAAAAATGTCGGTCATTTGGGTGGTCTGTGATCGCTTTTCTAAAATGGTCCATCTGGTGCCCTTGGTTAAATTGCCTTCCTCCTCTGATTTGGTGCCTTTGTTCTTCCAGCATGTGGTTCGTTTACATGGCATTCCTGAGAATATTGTTTCTGACAGAGGTTCCCAGTTTGTCTCGAGGTTCTGGCGAGCCTTTTGTGGTAGGATGGGCATTGACCTATCTTTCTCCTCGGCCTTCCATCCTCAGACTAATGGCCAGACCGAACGAACCAATCAGACCTTGGAAACATATCTGAGATGTTTTGTTTCCGCTGACCAGGATGATTGGGTGTCATTTTTGCCGTTGGCTGAGTTCGCCCTTAATAATCGGGCCAGCTCGGCTACCTTGGTCTCTCCATTTTTCTGCAATTCTGGGTTCCATCCTCGTTTCTCTTCAGGACAGGTTGAGTCTTCGGACTGTCCTGGTGTGGATTCTGTGGTGGACAGGTTGCAGCAGATCTGGACTCAGGTAGTGGACAATTTGACCTTGTCCCAGGAGAAGGCTCAGCTTTTCGCTAATCGCAGACGCCGTGTGGGACCCCGACTTCGTGTTGGGGATCTGGTTTGGTTATCTTCTCGTCATATTCCTATGAAGGTTTCCTCTCCTAAATTTAAACCTCGTTTTATTGGTCCGTATAGGATTTCTGAGATTCTCAATCCGGTGTCTTTTCGTCTGATCCTCCCAGACTCCTTTTCCATACATAATGTATTCCATAGGTCGTTGTTGAGGAGATACGTGGCACCTATGGTTCCATCTGTGGAGCCTCCTGCCCCTGTTTTGGTGGAGGGGGAATTTGAGTATATTGTGGAGAAGATTTTCTAGACGGAAACTCCAGTATCTGGTCAAATGGAAGGGTTATGCTCAGGAAGATAATTCCTGGGTTTTTGCCTCTGATGTCCATGCCCCAGATCTTGTTCGTGCCTTTCATGTGGCTC
Organism: Ranitomeya imitator; assembly: GCF_032444005.1. Classification (NCBI taxonomy): domain Eukaryota; kingdom Metazoa; phylum Chordata; class Amphibia; order Anura; family Dendrobatidae; genus Ranitomeya; species Ranitomeya imitator. The sequence continues at coordinate 1,065,228,470 of NC_091282.1, forward strand.
ATCCTGGTCGGCCTGGGGGTTCTGGTGAGGGTTCGGTGACCCCTCCTCAAGGGGGGGGTACTGTTGTGAATTCTGTGGCTGAGTTCACTTCTGTGGTCACAAGTGGTATTGCAGTCTCTGGGCTTCCTCCCTCAGGTGTTTTGGTGAGCTCGTTGGCTGCCTTGCTATTTAGCTCCACCTGAGTCTGTCTTCCTTGCTCCTTGTCAATGTTCCAGTGTTGGATCTGAGCTACTGCATCTTTCCTTGGGCCTGCTGCTCTGCTAGATAAGTGCTTCTAGTTTGTTTTCTGTTTTTTCTGTCCAGCTTGCTATTAACTTTTGCTGGAAGCTCTGAGAAGCAAAGGGGTGCACCGCCGTGCTGTTAGTTCGGCACGGTGGGTCTTTTTGCCCCTTTGCGTGGTTTTCGTTTTAGGGTTTTTTGTAGACTGCATAGTTCTCTTTGCTATCCTCGCTCTGTCTAGAATATCGGGCCTCACTTTGCTGAATCTATTTCATTCCTACGTTTGTCTTTTCATCTTGCTAACAGTCATTATATGTGGGGGGCTGCCTGTTCCTTTGGGGTATTTCTCTGGGGTAGGTCGGGCTTGTATTTCTATCTTCAGGCTAGTCAGCTCCTCAGGCAGTGCCGAGTTGCATAGGTAGTGATAGGCGCAATCCACTGCTGCTTATAGTTGTGTGAGGATAGATCAGGTACTGCAGTCTACAGAGATTCCACGTCTCAGAGCTCGTCCTATTGTTTTTGGTTATTGCCAGATCTCTGTATGTGCGCTGATTACTGCACGCTGTGTTGCCTGATTGCCAGCCATAACAGACCACCACGCGATGCTTGGCTCCTTCAAGCCAATGACGACACTCCTCGAATGCCCACTTCATGGCCAACAACTCTCGATTACCAACATCATAATTGCGCTCAGCAGGCGAAAACTTTCTAGAAAAGAAAGCACATGGCTTCATCACCGAGCCATCAGAACTTCTTTGCGACAAAACAGCCCCAGCTCCAATCTCAGAAGCATCAACCTCAACCTGAAACGGGAGCGAAACATCTGGCTGGCACAACACAGGGGCAGAAGAAAAACGACGCTTCAACTCCTGAAAAGCCTCTACAGCTGCAGAAGACCAATTGACCACATCAGCACCCTTCTTGGTCAAATCAGTCAACGGTTTAGCAACACTAGAAAAATTAGCGATGAAGCGCCGATAAAAATTAGCAAAGCCCAGGAATTTTTGCAGGCTCTTCACAGATGTCGGCTGAGTCCAATCGTAAATGGCCTGGACTTTAACAGGGTCCATCTCGATAGTAGAAGGGGAATAGATGAACCCCAAAAATGAAACCTTCTGAACTCCAAAGAGACACTTTGACCCCTTCACAAAAAAGGAATTCGCACGAAGGACCTGGAACACCATTCTGACCTGCTTCACATGAGACTCCCAATCATCCGAAAAGACCAAAATATCATCCAAATACACAATCAGGAATTTATCCAGGTACTCTCGGAAGATGTCATGCATAAAGGACTGAAATACTGATGGTGCATTGGAAAGCCTGAATAGCATAACCAGGTACTCAAAATGGCCCTCGGGCGTATTAAATGCTGTTTTCCATTCATCGCCTTGTTTAATACGCACAAGATTATACGCCCCTCGAAGATCTATCTTGGTGAACCAACTAGCCCCTTTAATACGAGCAAACAAATCAGACAGCAACAGCAAAGGATACTGAAATTTGACTGTAATTTTATTGAGAAGGCGGTAATCAATACAAGGTCTCAAAGAGCCATCCTTCTTGGCCACAAAAAAGAACCCTGCTCCCAATGGTGACGACGACGGGCAAATATGACCCTTCTCCAAGGATTCCTTTATATAACTCCGCATAGCGGCGTGTTCTGGCACAGATAAATTGAAAAGTCGGCCCTTAGGAAACTTACTACCAGGAATCAAATTATTGCACAATCGCAATCCCTATGAGGAGGTAGGGCACTGGCTTTGGGCTCATCAAATACATCCCGATAATCCGACAAAAACTCTGGAACTTCAGAAGGAGTGGAAGACGAAATAGACAAAATTGGAACATCACCATGTACCCCCTGGCAACCCCAGCTGGACACAGACATAGATTTCCAGTCCAATACTGGATTATGAACCTGTAGCCATGGCAACCCCAAAACGACCACATCATGCAGATTATGCAACACCAGAAAGCGGATATCCTCCTGATGTGCAGGAGCCATGCACATGGTCAATTGAGTCCAGTACTGAGGCTTATTCTTGGCCAAAGGCGTAGCATCAATTCCTCTCAATGGAATAGGATACTGCAAGGGCTCCAAGAAAAAAACACAGCGCCTAGCATACTCCAAGTCCATCAAATTCAGGGCAGCGCCTGAATCCACAATGCCATAACAGAATAGGATGACAAAGAGCAAATCAGAGTAACGGACAATAGAAATTTAGACTGTACCGTACTAATGGTGGCAGACCTAGCGAACCGCTTAGTGCGCTTAGGACAATCGGAGATAGCATGAGTGGAATCACCACAGTAAAAATATAGCCCATTCCGACGTCTGTGTTCTTGCCGTTCAGCTCTGTTCAAAGTCCTATCACATTGCATAGGCTCAGGCCCATGCTCAGATAGTACCGCCAAATGGTGCACAGCTTTATGCTCACGCAAGCGTCGATCGATCTGAATGGCCAAAGACATAGACTCATTCAGACCAGCAGGCATGGGAAATCCCACCATTACATCCTTAAGGGCTTCAGAGAGACCCTTTCTGAAGATTGCTGCCAGGGCACATTCATTCCACTGAGTGAGCACAAACCACTTTCTAAACTTCTGACAATATATCTCCGCTTCATCCTGACCCTGACACAGAGCCAGCAAGATTTTCTCTGCCTGATCCACTGAATTAGGTTCGTCATAAAGCAATCCAAGCGCCAGGAAAAACGCATCAACATCACGCAATGCCGGATCTCCTGGCGCAAGGGAAAATGCCCTGTCTTGAGGGTCACCACGTAACAAAGAAATAATGATCTTTACTTGTTGAACAGGGTCACCTGAGGAGCGAGGTTTCAAGGCAAGAAACAATTTACAATTATTTTTGAAATTCAAGAACTTAGATCTATCACCAAAAAACAAATCAGGAATTGGAATCCTAGGCTCTGACATCGGATTCTGAACCACAAAATCTTGAATGTTTTGTACACTTATAGTGAGATTATCCATCAAAGAGGACAGACCTTGAATGTCCATGTCTACACCTGTGTTCTGAACCACCCAGATGTAAAGGGGAAAAGAGAGACAAAACACACTGCAAAGAAAAGAAAATGGTCTCAGAACTTCTCTTATCCCTCTATTGAGATGCATTAGTACTTTGGGCCACCTGTACTGTTATGACCTGGTGGTCAGGACAATAATGGACCTGGTGGTTAAGAGCACACGGAATGACCTGATAGTTACTGATAATATAGGACGAGCTCTGAGACGTGGGAACTCTGCTGACCGCAATCCCTAATCCTATCACACACACTAGAAATAGCCGTGGATTGCTCCTAACGCTCCCTATGCAACTCGGCACAGCCTAAGGAACTAGCTAGCCCTGAAGATAGAAAAATAAAGCCTACCTAGCCTCAGAGAAATTCCCCAAAGGAAAAGGCAGCCCCCCACATATAATGACTGTGAGTAAAGATGAAAATACAAACACAGAGATGAAATAGATTTAGCAAAGTGAGGCCCGACTTACTGAACAGACTGAGGATAGGAAAGGTAGCTTTGTGGTCAGCACAAAAACCTACAAAAAGACCACGCAGAGGGCGCAAAAAGACCCTCCGCACCGACTCACGGTGCGGAAGCGCTCCCTCTGCGTCCCAGAGCTTCCAGCAAGCAAGACAACAATCAAAATAGCAAGCTGGACAGAAAAATAGCAAACCAGAGAAAAACAGGCAGGCACTTAGCTTCTGCTGGGAAGACAGGTCACAAGAACGATCCAGGAGTGAACAGACCAATACTGGAACATTGACAGGTGGCATGGAGCAAAGATCTAAGTGGAGTTAAATAGAGCAGCCAGCTAACGAATTAACCTCGTCACCTGTGGAAGGAAACTCAGAAACACCCACAGCCACCAGATGAAGTCCATGGATAGAACCAGCCGAAGTACCATTCATGACCACAGGAGGGAGCCCGACAACAGAATTCACAACAGTCATTTGGCTAAAGTTGTGGGGAGTATGGCTGGTTCAAGTGTTAAGTGGGCCCAGGAAACGTGGACCACGTCACGGCAGTGGAGCAGGGAGAGGTAAGTATTTCAACTTTGCAAGTGCTGTGATCCTGAGCAAGCAGGGGTGGCCCACTCGTTCGCATTGGCCCTGGCACAGGGCCCCTCAAAGTACGGCAGTGTGTTTGCACGGCGGGGGTGCCTCCCACCGGCAGCAAAACTTTTGCATACTATGAGGGGCCCTGTGCCAGTGACGTCGCCAACGAGTATTCCCCCCACCTGATGAAGGAACCTGCACTTTCATCTGCACCTTCCTATTTGTCCCCGTGTAAGGTGGTATAGTATGCGGGAAGGGGAACCTCACTTTCAGCAGGGTCAGAATCTGGCTGTGTAGCGTGCAAGGGGAATGTAGCGATGTGGGTCAATGTACCAGCAGAGTCATCTAGCACTGGCTGGGCAATGGGCAGGATGAGGAGGAAACACAGATATAGGCCCAAATAATAAAGTGGGCTAAATGCATTTCTAAATTGGTAACAGGACTAACCAGGCGGCATTGCTTTGTTCAGTGGAGGACAACTGTAATGAGAGTCTGACATAGTGAGTAGGCCCAAATCAGTAAGTAGTCTAAATGCAGTTCAAAATTGGTAACAGTAGTAAACAGGCGGCACTGCTTTGTTCAGTGGAGGAGAACAGCAAGGAGCGGCAGACACCGTTAGTAGGCCCCAACCAAACTAGTATGCCAAATCCAGTGTTATATTAAAAACTACTTAATGAGAGCCTGAAGATCAAAGCTCAGGACAGGAAACCAGGAGAACAGCAAGGAGCGGCAGACACCGTTAGTAGGCCCCAACCAAACTAGTAGGCCAACAGCAGTGTTATATTAACAACTACTTAATGAGAGCCTGAAGATCGAAGCTCAGGACAGGAAACCAGGAGAACAGCAAGGAGCGGCAGACACCGTTAGTAGGCCCCAACCAAACTAGTAGGCCAAAGGCAGTGTTATATTAACAACTACTTAATGAGAGCCTGTAGATCGAAGCTCAGGACAGGAAACCAGGAGAACAGCAAGGAGCGGCAGACACCGTTAGTAGACCCCAACCCAACTAGTAGGCCAACTGCAGTGTTATATTAACAACTACTTAATGAGAGCCTGAAGATCGAAGCTCAGGACAGGAAACCAGGAGAACAGCAAGGAGCGGCAGACACCGTTAGTAGGCCCCAACCAAACTAGTAGGCCAAAGGCAGTGTTATATTAACAACTACTTAATGAGAGCCTGAAGATCAAAGCTCAGGACAGGAAACCAGGAGAACAGCAAGGAGCGGCAGACACCGTTAGTAGACCCCAACCCAACTAGTAGGCCAACTGCAGTGTTATATTAACAACTACTTAATGAGAGCCTGAAGATCGAAGCTCAGGACAGGAAACCAGGAGAACAGCAAGGAGCGGCAGACACCGTTAGTAGGCCCCAACCAAACTAGTAGGCCAAATGCAGTGTTATATTAACAACTACTTAATGAGAGCCTGAAAATCGAAGCTCAGGACAGGAAACCAGGAGAACAGCAAGCAGTGGCAGACATCGTTAGTAGGCCCCAACCAAACTAGTAGGCCAAATGCATTGTAATATTAACAACTACTTAATGAGAGTCTGTAGATCGAAGCTCAGGACAGGAAACCAGGAGAACAGCAAGGAGCGGCAGACACGGTTAGTAGGTCCCAACCAAACTAGTAGCCCCACTACAGTTTTAAAATTCCGATAGGCTGAAAACCTGACAATTGCAGCTACAGGACAGCTGTATTGAGTGGCGCAGGGCCTTACACCACAAAGCTGGCTCAATGCAGGTTTAAAAAAGGTTACATGGGTACATGGTCAGCATTGGTGTGGTCAGTGGAGGACTATTGGAAGGAGGGACCGCAGACAGACTTAGTAGGCCTAAAATAAAATTTTTTGGCTCTATGCACTTTTAAATAGGTTCCAGGGGTACACAGGCAGCATTGGTGTGGTCAGTGGAGGACAATTGGAAGGAGGGACCGCAGACAGACTTACTAGGCCTAAAATAGATAAAAGTAGGCTCTATGCACTTTTAATTAGGTTCCAGGGGTACACAGGCAGCATTGGTGTGGTCAGCGGAGGACTATTGGAAGGAGTGTCTGACACAGTTAGTACTCCAAAATAATACCTAGATGTTAATGTCTCGCAAAAAAACTAAACAAAAAAAAGAGGGTGGCATACTTAGGTACAGGGGTGGGCTCCTCTGCTGACTTTCAGACATTGTTATTTGGCGCAAAGTATTTACTGGTGTAAATGTAGGACAGGGCCACTGAATATTTTAACTAGCATCATACATGTCAACAAATTGGTATTGTCAGTGCCAGGCATTGAGGGATTTCACCGCATAGACTAAACAGCGGTGGAGCTGTGAGAGATAATTTTGCAAGTGGTAGAGCACAGTTTGAGCTGGGGGGGAACACTCTCTCGTGCCCGGCGGTACTGGCCCAGGGCCCCTCATGTTACAACGGTGTGTCTGACGTTGGGTGCGTGCCACCACTGCCAGAGACACTTCATTGTACTGTGAGGGACCCAGTGCCAGTGCCGTCAACCTAAAGTGGGCACACCCACCTCTTCAGACAAATGGCACTCTCACGGGTGCTTGCGCAAAGTGGCGAGACCACGGCCCCATGGGGGGAGTCAGCCCATTTAGGGAGGTGTAAACATGTCGTATGCTGGACATACAGCAGCTGCAAATTAAGAGACTGGAAGAGTCAGTAAGAGCAGTCCAAAAGCAAGACCTTTTTACAGGAAAGCTAGGTGTCAGCCAGGAAAGGTGGGGCAAAATAATTAGAAATCCATGAGTGGTTCATTTTAATGAAGGTTAGATCATCAACATTTTGAGTAGCCAGACGAGTCCTTTTTTCAGTCACTATTGAACCAGCAGCACTGAATACTCTTTCTGATAGCACACTAGCTGCTGGGCAAGCGAGCTCCTGCAATGCATATTCTGACAATTCAGGCCAGGTGTCTATTTTGAATGCCCAGTAATCAAATGGGAATGACGGGTGAGGGAGAATATCGATAGAGGAGAAAAAATAGTTAGTAACCATACTGGACAAATGTTGTCTCCTGTCACTTTGAATTGATGCTGCAGTACCTATCCTGTCTGCGGTCATTGCGAAATCACTCCACAACCTGGTCAGAAAACCCCTCTGTCCAACGCCACTTCTGATTTGTGCACCTCTAACACCTCTGCCCTGTTGCCCCCTGCAGCGCGTGTGAGAACCAACACCGGCGCTGTGTGCTGGGAATGCCTGAACCAAATGGTCGACAAGAGTTGCTTGTTTGGTTGCCAATATTTGTTCAAGGTTCTCATGTGGCATGATATATTGCAGTTTCCCCTTATAACGTGGATCCAGGAGGCAGGCCAACCAGTAATCATCATCGGTCATCATTTTTATAATACGGGCGTCCCTTTTTAGGATACGCAAGGCATAATCCGCCATGCGGGCCAATGTTCCAGTTGTCAATTCACTGCTTGTGCTGGATTGAGGAGCACTTTCGGGCGAATCAACGTCACTTGCCTCCCTCAAAAACCCTGAACCTGGCCATGCAACGCCACCAGTTTCTATTGCCCCCTGAGAAGCTTCCTCATCCAAAAAATACTCATTCCCATCATCCTCCTCGTCCTCCTCCTCTTCGCCCGCCACCTCGTCCAGTAGACTTCCCTGACCAGACAATGGCTGACTGTCATCAAGGCTTCCCTTGTCCTCGGCTGCAGACGCCTGCTCCTTTATGTGCGTCAAACTTTGCATCAAGAAAAAAATCCGGCACACTGTTTTCAAGTCAAAAATTTAAATAAGTTTATTAGAGATATTAATCTTCTCTTTGCATCAGCAAACGCATTAGGGGGATGCTCATGCCTATTATGGTGTTGTCTGCACTAACCAGCCGTGTGCATTCCTCAAAACACTGAAGGACTTGACACACCTGACAACTCCATGTCTGCCATCCAACTGCCTACCTGTGTATGTGTATCCTCCCACAAATACATAACAGCACGCCTCTGTTCACACAGCCTCTGAAGCATGTGCAGTGTGGAGTTCCACCTTGTTGCAACGTCGATGATTAGGCGATGCTGTGGAAGGTTCAAAGATCGCTGATGGTTCTGCATACGGCTGGAGTGTACGGGCGAATGGCGGATGTGCGAGCAAAGTCTGCGCACCTTCAGGAGCAGGTCGGGTAACCCCGGATAACTTTTCAGGAAGCACTGCACCACCAGGTTTAAGGTGTGAGCCAGGCAAGGAATGTGTTTCAGTTATGAAAGGGCTATGGCAGCCATAAAATTCCTTCCGTTATCACTCACTACCTTGCATGCCTGTTGTTAATTCTGCTCTTGGGTTCCCTCCAGTAGTTGTAGGTGTTAATGCAGTTGCCTCTGACTCGCAGTCCTGGCCAGGTGTATCGGATGATTACAATTCTGACTCGGACATTTAGGTGTGCAGGATCCTTTAGCCCTTGCCAGTTGTCAATGTTCCTTGTGAAGTGTTGGATCACTTTCTGGCTTCTCCTGCTTGCTGCCAAATTCAGCAAAGATAAGTGTTTGGTTTTTGTATCTGTGGCACACTGCTGTGTGCTTGTTTCAGTTTTATTCCTGCTCTGATTGTAGGATTCACTGGAGTTGCAGATTTACGCTCCTACATCTTTTAGTTAGATGCAGGAAGTTTTTTTTGTATATTCTGCTGTGGATGTTTTGAAGGGTTTTAATACTGACCGCACAGAACTCTGTCCTATCCTGTCCTATCTAGCTAGAGTGACCTCCTGTGCTAAATCTTGTTTTTCTGCCTGTGTATGTTTTTTTTCTCTCCGACTCACCGCCAATATTTGTGGGGGGCTGTCTATCCTTTGGGGATTTTCTCTGAGGCAAGATAGTATTCCTATTTCCATCTTTAGGGGTATTTAGTCCTCCGGCTGTGACGAGGTGTCTAGGTGTGTTAAGTACACTCCACGGCTACTTCTAGTTGCGGTGTTAAGTTCAGGATTGCGGTCAGTATAGTGGCCACTTTCTCCAGTGAAAGTTCTCATGCAGCTCCAAGGTCACCGGATCATAACAGTACAACTGGCCAACAATGAGTTAAATGCATCTCAGAAGAAGGGAAGGAAGCTCTTGAGCCATTTTTTTTTCTCCAGTCTGTTTTGTGTTCTCTTCCCTCTTAATATCTGGGTGGCTGAGGAGCCTGGTGCAAGCATGAATGTTCAGGAATTAGCTTCTCGTGTAGACCAGCTTGCTGCTAGGGTGCAAGGTATTTCTGATTATATTGTTCAGACTCCTGCTTTAGAACCGAAGATTCCTACTCCTGATTTGTTTTCTGGTGACAGGTCTAAATTTTTGAGTTTTAAAAACAACTGTAAACTGTTTTTTGACCTGAGACCTCGATCCTCTGGTGATTCCATTCAGCAGGTAAAAATCGTAATCTCCCTGCTGCGTGGCGACCCGCAGGATTGGGCGTATTCCCTGGAATCTGGGAATCCGGCTTTGCTTAATATTGACTCCTTTTTTCAGGCTTTAGGACTATTATATGATGAACCTAATTCTGTGGATCAAGCTGAGAAGACCTTGTTGGCCCTGTCTCAGGGTCAAGAGGCGGTAGAATTGTATTGTCAGAAATTCAGAAAATGGTCTGTGTTGACTAAATGGAATAATGATGCTTTGGCGGCAATTTTCAGAAGGGGGCTTTCTAAATCTGTTAAAGATGTTATGGTGGGGTTTCCCACGCCTTCCGGTCTGAGTGATTCTATGTCTCTGGCCATTCAGATTGACCGACGCCTGCGGGAGCGCAGAACTGTGCGCGCTGTGGCGTTATCCTCAGAGCAAATTTCTGAGCCTATGCAATGTGATAGAATTCTGTCTAGAACGGAACGACAAGGTTTCAGACGTCAAAATAGGTTGTGTTATTATTGTGGTGACGCTTCTCATGTCATTTCTCTTTGCCCTAAGCGGACAAAGAGGATTGCCAGTTCAATTACCATCAGTACTGTACAACCTAAATTTCTGTTATCTGTGTCCTTGATCTGCTCATTGTCATCATTTTCTGTCATGGCGTTTGTGGATTCAGGCGCCGCCTTGAATTTAATGGATTTTGAGTTTGCCAAGCGTTGTGGTTTTCCCTTGCAGCCTTTGCAGAACCCTATTCCTTTAAGGGGCATTGATGCTACACCCTTGGCTAAAAATAAGCCCCAGTTTTGGACACAGGTGACCATGCGCATGGTGCCAGCCCATCAGGAAGATTGTCGATTTCTGGTGTTGCATAACTTGCATGATGTTATCGTGCTGGGTTTTCCATGGTTGCAGGTACATAATCCTGTGTTGGACTGGAAGTCCATGTCTGTGACTAGTTGGGGTTGTCAGGGGGTTCATAATGATGTTCCTTTGATGTCAATCTCCTCTTCTTCACCTTCTAAGATTCCAGAGTTTTTGTCTGATTTTCAGGATGTATTCGATGAGCCCAAGTCCAGTTTCCTTCCACCGCACAGGGACTGCGATTGTGCTATTGACTTGATTCCAGGCTGTAAGTTTCCTAAGGGTCGACTTTTTAATCTATCTGTGCCTGAACATACCGCCATGCGGAGCTATATTAAGGAGTCTTTGGAGAAAGGGCATATTCGGCCATCTTCTTCACCGTTGGGAGCGGGGTTCTTTTTTGTTGCTAAAAAAGATGGTTCCTTGAGACCCTGTATAGATTATCGCCTCTTGAATAAAATCACGGTCAAGTTTCAATACCCTTTACCTTTGCTTTCCGATTTGTTTGCTAGGATTAAGGGAGCTAGTTGGTTTACCAAGATTGACCTTCGAGGGGCATATAATCTAGTTCATATTAAGCAGGGTGATGAATGGAAAACTGCGTTTAACACTCCTGAAGGCCATTTTGAATACATTGTGATGCCATTCAGACTCTCTAATGCTCCATCTGTTATTCAGTCCTTCATGCATGATATCTTCCGGACTTATCTTGATAAATTCTTGATTGTATATTTGGACGATATTTTGATTTTTTACGATGATTGGGAGTCTCATGTGCAACAGGTCAGGATGGTATTTCAGATCCTTCGTGACAATGCCCTGTTTGTGAAAGGGTCTAAGTGTCTCTTTGGGGTGCAGAAAGTCTCTTTTTTGGGCTTCATTTTTTCTCCTTCGTCTATAGAGATGGATCCGGTTAAGGTTCAGGCCATTCATGATTGGATTCAGCCCACATCCGTGAAGAGCCTTCAGAAATTTTTGGGTTTTGCACATTTTTATCGCCGTTTCATTGCTAATTTTTCCAGCGTGGTTAAACCCTTGACCGATTTGACCAAGAAAGGCGCTGATGTGGCGAATTGGTCCTTTGCGGCTGTCTCTGCCTTTCAGGAGCTTAAACGTCGATTTACTTCTGCTCTGGTGTTGCGCCAACCGGATGTTTCTCTTCCGTTTCAGGTTGAGGTTGACGCTTCTGAGATTGGGGCAGGGGCCGTTTTGTCTCAGAGGGATCCTGTTGGTTCCTTAATGAAACCGTGTGCCTTCTTTTCCCGTAAGTTTTCGCCTGCTGAACGCAATTATGATGTCGGCAATCGGGAGTTGTTGGCTATGAAGTGGGCGTTTGAAGAGTGGCGACATTGGCTTGAGTGAGCTAAGCACCGTATTGTGGTCTTGACCGATCATAAGAATTTGATTTACCTCGAGTCTGCTAAACGGCTGAATCCTAGACAGGCTCGATGTTCCTTGTTTTTTTCCCATTTTGATTTCGTGGTCTCGTACCTTCCGGGTTCTAAGAATATTAAGGCTGATGCCCTCTCTATGAGTTTTTTGCCTGATTCTCCTGAGGTCTTAGAGCCAGTCGGTATTCTGAAAGAGGGGGTGGTCCTTTCTGCCATATCCCCTGATTTACGACGGGTTCTTCAGGAATTTCAGGCTGACAAACCTGACCGCTGTCCTGTGGGGAAATTGTTTGTTCCTGACAGATGGACTAGTAGAGTGATTTCTGAGGTTCACTGTTCCGTGTTGGCTGGTCATCCTGGCATTTTTGGTACAGAGATTTGGTTGGTAGGTCTTTTTGGTGGCCTTCATTGTCACGTGATGTGCGTTCTTTTGTGCAGTCCTGTGGGACTTGTGCGCAGGCCAAGCCTTGTTATTCCCGTGCTAGTGGGTTGCTTTTGCCATTGCCTGTCCCTGAGAGGCCCTGGACGCATATTTCGATGGATTTTATTTCTGATCTTCCGGTCTCCCAGAAGATGTATGTTATCTGGGTTGTTTGTGACCGGTTCTCTAAGATGGTTCATTTGGTGCCCTTGCCTAAATTGCCTTCCTCTTCAGATTTGGTTCCGTTGTTTTTTCAGCATGTGGTTCATTTCCATGGTATTCCGGAGAATATTGTGTCCGACAGAGGTTCCCAGTTTGTTTCTAGGTTTTGTCGGGCCTTTTGTGCTAGGCTGGGCATTGATTTGTCTTTTTCTTCTGCATTTCATCCTCAGACAAATGGCCAGACCGAGCGAACTAATCAGACCTTGGAGAGTTATTTGAGATGCTTTGTGTCTGCTGATCAGGATGATTGGGTGGCCTTCTTGCCATTGGCCGAGTTTGCCCTTAATAATCGGGCTAGTTCTGCTACCTTGGTTTCACCTTTCTTTTGTAATTTTGGTTTTCATCCTCGTTTTTCTTCTGGGCAGGTTGAGCCTTCTGACTGTCCTGGTGTGGATTCTGTGGTGGACAGGTTGCAGCAGAATTGGGCTCATGTGGTGGACAAGTTGGTGTTGTCTCAAGAGGAGGCTCAACGTTTTGCTAATCTTCGTCGGTGTGTTGGTTCCCGGCTTCGGGTTGGGGATCTGGTCTGGTTGTCTTCCCGTCATGTTCCTATGAAGGTTTCTTCTCCTAAGTTTAAGCCTCGGTTTATTGGTCCTTATAGGATTTCTGAGATTATTAATCCGGTGTCTTTTCGACTGGCGCTTCCGGACTCTTTTGCTATCCATAATGTCTTCCATAGATCTTTGTTGCGGAAATATGTGGAGCCCGTTGTTCCCTGTGTTGATCCTCCGGCCCCTGTGTTGGTTGATGGGGAGTTGGAATATGTTGTTGAGAAGATTTTGGATTCCCATTTTTCGAGGCGGAAGCTTCAGTACCTGGTCAAATGGAAGGGTTATGGCCAGGAAGATAATTCTTGGGATTTTGACTCTGATGTCCATGCTGCTGATTTGGTCCATGCCTTTCATCTGGCTCATCCTGATCGTCCTGGGGGCCCTGGTGAGGGTTCGGTGACCCCTCCTCAAGGGGGGGGGGGTACTGTTGTGAATTCTGCTCTTGGGTTCCCTCCAGTGGTTGTAGGTGGGAATGCAGTTGTCTCTGACTCGCAGTCCTGGCCAGGTGTATCGGATGATTACAATTCTGACTGGGATATTTAGGTGTGCAGGATCCTTTAGCCCTTGCCAGTTGTCAATGTTCCTTGTGAAGTGTTGGATCACTTTCTGGCTTCTCCTGCTTGCTGCCAAATTCAGCAAAGATAAGTGTTTGGTTTTTATATCTGTGGCACACTGCTGTGTGCTTGTTTCAGTTTTATTCCTGCTCTGATTGTAGGATTCACTGGAGTTGCAGATTTACGCTCCTACATCTTTTAGTTAGATGTAGGAAGTTTTTTTGTATATTCTGCTGTGGATGTTTTGAAGGGTTTTAATACTGACCGCACAGAACTCTGTCCTATCCTGTCCTATCTAGCTAGAGTGGCCTCCTGTGCTAAATCCTGTTTTTCTGCCTGTGTGTTTTTTTTCTCTCCGACTCACCGCCAATATTTGTGGGGGGCTGTCTATCCTTTGGGAATTTTCTCTGAGGCAAGATAGTATTCCTATTTCCATCTTTAGGGGTATTTAGTCCTCCGGCTGTGACGAGGTGTCTAGGTGTGTTAGGTACACGCCACGGCTACTTCTAGTTGCGGTGTTAAGTTCAGGATTGCGGTCAGTATAGTGGCCACTTTCTCCAGTGAAAGTTCTCATGCAGCTCCAAGGTTACCGGATCATAACACCTGCCTCAAGATGTACACTGCCCAGCCATGACTGAGTTTCTTGCTGCAAGAACTCGGACAGAACTTCCGCGGTGTGTCTGTTGTCGCCCAAACACTTCATTTCCAATACAGCCTGCTGACGCTTACAACTAGCTGTTCCATAATGGGACACCTCATGTGCAACAGTGGCAGCTGCGGATGGAGTGGTCGTGCGACTGTGGTCTGTGAACGAGCTCTCGCTTCTGCAGGAGGATGAGGAGGAGGAGGGTGGGCGAACGCCTACAGCCAACTGTTTCCTAGACCGTGGGCTAGGCAGAACTGTCCCAATATTGCTGTCCCCTGTGGACCCTGCATCCACCACATTAACCCAGTGTGCAGTGATGGACACATAATGCCCCTGGCCATGCCTACTGGTCCATGCATCTGTTGTCAGGTGCACCTTTCTACTCACAGATTGCCTGAGTGCATGGACAATGCGGTCTTTTACATGCTGGTGGAGGGCTGGGATGGCTTTTCTCGAAAAGAAGTGTCGACTGGGCAGCTCGTAGCGTGGTACAGCATAGTCCATCAGGGCTTTGAAAGCTTCGCTTTCAACTAACCAGTAGGGCATCATCTCTAACGAGATTAGTCTAGCAATGCAGGCATTCAAACCCTGTGTACGCGGATGAGAGGATGAGTACTTCCTTTTCCTAACGAGAGTCTCTTGTAGGGTGAGCTGGACTGGAGAGCTGCATATGGTGGAACTAGCGGGGGTGTCGGTGGACATGGCAGACTGAGAGAGGGTTGGTAATGGTATTCTTGCTGTTGGCCTACATACAGTGTTTCCTACCAAGAACCTGGTGATTCCCTGACTGCTTTAGCCTTGCGACGAAACCTCCACATTTGCTGCAGGTGGTGTGGTAAACGGTGGGCTTTCAGTGAGGGAAGGGATGTAGCGTTGCTGACTAGCTTCATTGTGAGAGGGTGCAACAACGTTAAGGGACGTTTGGTAGTTAGTCCAGGCTTGCAAGTGCATGGTCGTTAAATGTCTACGCATGCAACTTGTATTTAGATTTTTAACATTCTGACCTCTGCTGAAGGTCCTTGAGCATTTCTTACAGATGACTTTGCACTGATCATTTGGATCTTGGTTAAAAAAATGCCAGACTGCACTCTTCCTACTATCGGATACCTTTTCAGGCATTGCACACTGAGCTACTTTAACCGGATGGCCACGCTGTCCTACAACTGTTTTTGGTTTTGCCACATGTTTTTGGCCAGATAAGGGCCTGCCAGATGGAACCTGTTGCGATGTTGATGCCTGCTGCGGCTCCTCCTCCGCTTCAGAGCTACTGCCGGCTGCACCCTGTTCCCCCAATGGCTGCCAATTGGGATCAACAACTGGGTCATCTATGACCTCCTCTTCTATGTCCTGTGCACCTTCCTCTGTGTCACCGTGTAAGTGGGTGCTATAGCGTTCGTGACGGGGCTCCATAGTCTCATCAGGGTCAGATTCTGGATCAGTACACTGCGAGGGCAATGTGGTGATCTGAGTCAAAGGAACAGCATAATAATCTGGCTGTGGCTGTGCATCTGTGCACTCCATGTCCGATTCATCTTGTAATGGGCATGGCATATTAACAATTTCCCTTTCTAACCCAGGAGCGGTATGTGTAAAGAGCTCCATGGAGTAACCCGTTCTGTCGCCTGACGCATCTTTCTCTGTTGTTCTGGGTGAAGAACGCAAGGAAGCGACTTGTCCCTGACCGGGAACATCCACTGACGATGCGCTGCTTTTACATTTTGCACTTTCCGAAGAGGAGGCAAAAGAGCTAGAGGCAGAGTCAGCAAGGAAAGCCAAAACTTGTTCCTGCTGCTCCGGCTTTAAAAGCGGTTTTCCTACTCCCAGAAAAGGGAGCGTTCGAGGCCTTGTGTAGCCAGACGATGACGGTGGCTGAACAATTCGAGACTTAGGTGCTATATTGCTTTTCCCACGATCACCTGATGCTCCACCACCACTACCACCATTACCAGCTGGCAATGACCGCCCACGGCCACGACCTCTTCCACCAGACTTACTCATTCTTGGAAATATGTAACCAAACTAACAAACAGTATTTGGTACTGTAAAACCCGTTACAAGGTGGACGCAAACTTGTGAATTTAAATTTCCCTTTATAGGTGTGTGAGACTGCAGGGAAAATCAGGCCCACTGTATTACAGTACACAGCTTCAGTGGCAGACAGTGGCTGGCAAATATGCCACTAACAGCACTGACGCAGATGCACACACTGGAAATAAAAATCTCCCCTTCTTTTTTTATATGGAAGACTAGTGAATAAATCTGGCCCACTGTATTACAGTATATTTTCTGTGGCAGAAAATGACTGACAGGTACCACAGACTGGACTGGCACAGATGCACAGACTTGACAATATTAATCTCCCCCTTTTTTTTTTTTATGGGAGACTAGTGAATAAATCTGGCCCACTGTTTTACAGTATAGTTTCTGTGGCAGAGAATGACTGACAGACAGATACCACAGACTGGACTGGCACAGATGCACAGATTTGCCAATATTAATCTCCCCTTCTTTTTGTTATGGGAGACTAGTGAATAAATCTGGCCCACTGTTTTACAGTATAGTTTCTGTGGCAGAGAATGACTGACAGATACCACAGACTGGACTGGCACAGATGCACAGATTTGCCAATATTAATCTCCCCTTTTTGTTTTTATATGGAAGACTAGTGAACAAATCTGGCCCACTGTTTTACTGTATAGTTTCTGTGGCAGAAAATGACAGACAGATACCACAGACTGGACTGGCACAGATGCACAGATTTGCCAATATTAATCTCCCTTTCTTTTTTTTTATGGGAGACTAGTGAATAAATCTGGCCCATTGTTTTACAGTAACATAGTAACATAGTAACATAGTTAGTAAGGCCGAAAAAAGACATTTGTCCATCCAGTTCAGCCTATGTTTCTGTGGCAGAAAATGACAGACAGATACCACAGACTGGACTGGCACAGATGCACAGATTTGCCAATATTAATCTCCCTTTCTTTTTTTTTATGGGAGACTAGTGAATAAATCTGGCCCACTGTTTTACAGTATAGTTTCTGTGGCAGAAAATGACTGACAGATAACACAGACTGGACTGGCACAGATGCACAGATTTGCCAATATTAACCCCTTTACCCCCAAGGGTGGTTTGCACGTTAATGACCGGGCCAATTTTTACAATTCTGACCACTGTCCCTTTATGAGGTTATAACTCTGGAACGCTTCAACGGATCCCAGTGATTCTGACATTGTTTTCTCGAGACGTATTGTACTTCATGATAGTGGTAAAATTTCTTTGATATTTTCTGTGTTTATTTGTGAAATAAAACAGACATTTGGCGAAAATTTTGAAAATTTCGCAATTTTCCAACTTTGAATTTTTATGCAATTAAATCACAGTGATATGTCGCACAAAATACTTAATAAGTAACATTTCCACATGTCTACTTTACATCAGCACAATTTTGGAACCAAATTTTTTTTTCTTAGGGAGTTATAAGGGTTAAAAGTTGACCAGCAATTTCTCATTTTTACAACACCATTTTTTTTAGGGACCACATCTCATTTGAAGTCATTTTGAGGGGTCTATATGATAGAAAATACCCAAGTTTGACAACATTCTAAAAACTGCACCCCTCAAGGTGCTCAAAACCAAATTCAAGAAGTTTATTAACCCTTCTGGTGCTTCACAGGAATTTTTGGAATGTTTAAATAAAAATGAACATTTAACTTTTTTTCACAAAAAATTTACTTCAGCTCCAATTTGTTTTATTTTACCAAGGGTAACAGGAGAAAATGGACCCCAAAAGTTGTTGTACAATTTGTCCTGAGTACACCCATATGTGGGGGTAAACCACTGTTTGGGCGCATGACAGAGCTCGGAAGCGAAGGAGCGCCATTTGACTTTTCAATGCAAAATTGACAGGAATTGAGATGGGACGCCATGTTGCGTTTGGAGAGCCACTGATGCGCCTAAACATTGAAACCTCCCACAAGTGACACCATTTTGGAAAGTAGACCCCCTAAGGAACTTATCTAGAGGTGTGGTGAGCACTTTGACCCACCAATTGCTTTACAGAAGTTTATAATGCAGAACCGTAAAAATAAAAAATCATATTTTTTCACAAAAATTATCTTTTCGCCCCCAATTTTTTATTTTTCCAAGGGTAAGAGAAAAAATTGGACCCCAAAAGTTGTTGTACAATTTGTCCTGAGTACGCTTATACCCCATATGTGGGGGTAAACCACTGTTTGGGCGCATGGGAGAGCTTGGAAGGGAAGGAGCGCCGTTTGACTTTTCATTGCAAAATTGACAGGAATTGAGATGGGACGCCATGTTGCGTTTGGAGAGCCACTGATGTGTCTAAACATTGAAACCCCCACAATTGACACCATTTTGAAAAGTAGACCCCCTAAGGAACTTATCTAGATGTGTGGTGAGCGCTTTGACCCACCAAGGGCTTCACAGAAGTTTATAATGCAGAGCCGTAAAAATAAAACAAACATTTTTTCCCACAAAAATTATTTTTTAGCCCCCAGTTTTGTATTTTCCCGAGGGTAACAGGAGAAATTGGACCCCAAAATTTGTTGTCCAATTTGTCATGAGTGCTCTGATACCCCATATGTGGGGGGGAACCACTGTTTGGGCGCATGGGAGGGCTCGGAAGGGAAGGAGTGCCATTTGGAATGCAGACTTAGATGGAATGGTCTGCAGGTGTCACATTGCGTTTGCAGAGCCCCTAATGTACCTAAACAGTAGAAACCCCCCACAACTGATACTATTTTGGAAAGTAGACCCCCTAAGGAACTTATCTAGATGTGTGGTGAGCGCTTTGACCCACCAAGGGCTTCACAGAAGTTTATAATGCAGAGCCGTAAAAATAAAACAAAAATTTTTTCCCACATAAATTATTTTTTAGCCCCCAGTTTTGTATTTTCCCGAGGGTAACAGGAGAAATTGGACTCCAAAAGTTGTGGTCCAATTTGTCCTGAGTGCGCTGATACCCCATATGTGGGGGGGAAACCACCGTTTGGACGCATGCGAGGGCTCAGAAGGGAAGGAGTGCCTTTTGGAATGCAGACTTAGATGGAATGGTCTGCATGCGTCACATTGCATTTGCAGAGCCCCTAATGTACATAAACATTACAAAACCCCCACAAGTGACTCCATATTGGAAACTAGACCCCCCAAGAAACTTATCTAGATGTGTTGTGAGAACTTTGAGCCCCCAAGTGTTTCACTACAGTCTATAACACAGAGCCGTGAAAATAAAAAATCTTTTTTTTCCCACAAAAATTATTTTTTAGCCCCCAGTTTTGTATTTTCTCAAGGGTAACAGGAGAAATTGGACCCCAAAAGTTGTAGTCCTATTTGTCCTGAGTACGCTGATACCACATATGTTGTGGTAAACCCCTGTTTGGGCCCAAGGGAGAGCTCTGAAGGGAAGGAGCACTGTTTTACTTTTTCAACGCAGAATTGGCTGGAATTGAGATCGGACGAAATGTCGCGTTTGGAGAGCCCCTGATGCGCCTAAACAGTGGAAACCCCCCAAATTATAACTGAAACCCTAATCCAAACACACCCCTAACCCTAATCCCAACAGTAACCCTAACCACACCTCTAACCCTGACACACCCCTAACCCTAATCCCAACCCTATTCCCAACCGTAAATGTAATCTAAACCCTAACCGTAACTTTAGCCCCAACCATAACCCTAACTTTAGTCCCAACCCTAACTGTAGCCTTAATCCTAGCCCCAACCCTAACCTTAACCCTAGCCCTAACCCTAGCCCTAGCCCTAACCCTAACCTTAGCCCTAACCCTAACCCTAGCCCTAACCCTAGCCCTAATGGGAAAATGGAAATAAATACATTTTTTTAATTTTTCCCTAACTAAGGGGGTGATGAAGGGGAGTTTGATTTATTTTTATAGCGGGTTTTTTAGCGGATTTTTATGATTGGCAGCCGTCACACACTGAAAGACGCTTTTTATTGCAAAAAATATTTTTTGCGTTACCACATTTTGAGAGCTATAATTTTTCCATATTTTGGCCCACAGAGTCATGTGAGGTCTTATTTTTTGCGGGATGAGTTTACGTTTTTATTGGTAACATTTTCAGGCACGTGACATTTTTTGATCGCTTTTTATTCCGATTTTTGTGAGGCAGAATGACCAAAAACCAGCTATTCATGAATTTCTTTTGGGGGAGGCGTTTATACTGTTCTGCGTTTGGTAAAATTGATAAAGCAGTTTTATTCTTCAGGTCAGTACAATTACAGCGATACCTCATTTATATCTTTTTTCTGTTTTGGCGCTTTTATACTGTCAGGGTCGTCACGACAATACCCTTCATTCACCAGTCATCCCAAATTAGACTATGAGCATTGGTACCAGGTAAGAATGAGTCAGACAAAGAGCTGGTTCAATCTCTGTGCATGCTCGTGCTTCTACAAGTATTAGCAACGGTCACAGCAACTGAACTTTATTTCCTGATACACAGCATTATGTAGTGTATTAGGGGAAGGCGTGCAATAGGTGGGGTTAGGCGGGGTTTAAGCAATATATGTCTAGTATCCGGTCTTTCTGGTTAGTCCTGACGTCATCTGGTGGATCCTCCTCTCTCCACGTATCTCAGGTTTCGACTTCAGCAGAAAAGATACTTAGCTTCTCAGAAACTAGGGCATAGGTGAATACTGGCAGCCATTTTAAATACAGTTACATTTGCATCAGCAAGCAAAGGGGAAAACTTATTGTTTCACAGCATAAGAATATAAAAGTACAAAAAGTGTATAAAGATATATCTTTTCACCCTGACAATCCCCCTAAACACTAAGTTTTTCCCTAAAAAGAAAGATCTCTCAAGACTGTCCATGTGATGGGGAAAGGGGAGGTGGATTTCTTCATCCAGACACCTCAGAACCTCTCCCCTTGCGAGAGGCCTCCAGGCAGCTGAACCCTTCACTAGCCTCACATAGAGTTCTCCCGCTGTCCCTAGAGTAAGTCTCTTAGCTTCATCTGAGAGTAGGGGGTATTGTCTAATTTCTTGAGGGGGACGTACTTAGGGATCTCCCCTGGATCAGTGCCATCATACTCTAGTGGGTCCAATAACCTGAGACATACCACCCTGTGCTGCTGTTAAGTAGTCCAGTACTACAGTGTATTGATTAGTGTCTATGATAAGTTAGTTTTGGACAGCAACAGTAGTATTAAGTATATCCAATATATCCCAAATTTGATCATCTGGATAATCTGTGGCCCTAAGCAATTTATCCCACATTTGTGTAATCATAGGGTAAATGAAAATAGAACTGACAATTTTATTGGCTATACCCATCTGTACTACTAATCTTTCATGATATTGTACAAACTTATTATTCAAGGATGTTGGAGAATTTAGGCTGTCCCATGCGGTTACCAATATTATTAAATGGAAATACGAAAAACTAAAACATTATATTCCCTTATTTGCTACTAGTATGTTTGACCAGCTTGCAGTGCGATACATGGATCCACGTCGGCCTTTCTTCCAGCTTTACTGACATAGGAGTAATGAGAAGGACTTGGTAGGGACCGTCATACAAGGGTTCTAGTCCGTGTTTTCTGATATAGCTTTTCACGACCATAACACCACAAGGCTTCAAATTGTGACAAGTGTCGGGTTTCTGCTGAATCTGGAAGGGAAGAATAAACTAAAACATGGGTGTTAGCAAGATTTTTACTAAGCTGAATAACAGATTGAACAGCACGGTCAGTTTCTTCTGACAACTACTGAGACTGAAAATTTGCAACTGAGAACCTAGCACCAAACAATATCTCATATGGGGACAGGCCATATTTTGCAATAGGGGTAGTACGAATGTGTAAGAACCCTGGCCATGGAGCCGTAGTCTCCTGCATCATTTTGGTCAATTGTCCCTTCAGTGTGCCACTCAGCCTCTTAACTTTCCCACTTGATTGTGGATGGTACGGAGTATGGAGAGCTACAGTGGATCCAAGAATTGTGAGAACCTCCTGATACACGAGAAGAAGAAAAGGCCGGGCCTTGGTCACTTTCAACAACTTCTGGAACACCATATCTGCATATAACTTCCATCACCAGTTTCTTTGCTGTGGTCTTTGCAGTCATGTTGGTAACGGGGAATGCTTCCGGCCAATTGGAGAACATGTCGACAACCACCTGACAATATTCATACCTTCCAGACTTAGACAACGTGATGTGGTCCACCTGGAGCCTTTGGAATGGATAGTCGGGCTTAGCAAGATGCTTTGGGGGTACACTTTGAAGTTGACCAGGATTGCAGGTGTGACAGATATTACATGCACGGTTGAGTGCTGTCAGGACTGTAGAAATACCTGGAGCCCAGTAGAATTTTTGTACCAGGGCTAGGGCCTGTTTTTTCCTCGATGTGTGGGCCCATGTGCCCACGTGGCGATAGCAGGGTACATCCGCTCAGTGAAACACACAAGTTGGTCCTTTTTCAAGAGACCATTGTCCATACGTGCTTCATCAGCCTTCCACTGCTTCACCTCTTCCTTTGGAGACATTATCTGCATCGTCATTAAGCGGTCTCGTGGGGTCCGACAGAAAACTTCAGTCTGGCATAGATCATCAGGTTCCTGTAGAGTCAGTGTTTCTTGTAACTGTTTACGCTGAGAGCGTGTGGTCACCATAGTTGGTATAGTCGGTTCAACGGGTAGGAGAGCCGCAACTTTTGCTTGCATATCCGCAAAGGCGTTACCAACAGTCTGTGGACTGTTCCTATGACCGTGCTCCTTAACTTTGATAATGGCCACCTGAGTAGGTAATTTGATTGAGTCCATAAGGGTTTTAACAGCTTCAGCATTCTTCACTGGAGTCCCAGCAGTAGTAACAAACCCTCGATTGGCCCATAGGGCTCCAAAATCATGAGCAATACCAAATGCATACTGTGAGTCCGTGTATATATTAGCCCGCCTGTCTTTGCCTAGAACACATGCAGTAGACAGAGCCTGAAGTTCTGCTTCTTGTGCTGACAGTGAGGGAGGGAGTGCAGCTCTGGGCAATACAGTGTCTTCCGTAGTAACAGTGTATCCGGTGTGGAATTTGCCAAAATCATCAGCATATCTTGAACCGTCTTTCAGGGCCTTGTAGAGAGGTTGCATTATGCGGGATGCGTCCGGTATCCACTGACAACAATAAGTACATAGTCCAAGAAAACGCTGGAGTTCAGTCTCATCTTTTGGGAATGGAAGGGAGCTGACGGCTATTTTTCTTTCTTCTGTGAGGTGTCTGGCACCCTGAAGGAGACAGTGACCCAAAAATATCACTTGACCAAGGCAGAACTGAAGTTTAGAGGCCGAAACCCGACAGTTCAGATTTGCCAGATACTTGAGGAGGCTAACAGTGGCAACAATGGCTTCCCGCTCTGTCCGTGCACACAACAAAAGATTACTCACATACTGAAGCAGCGTGACATAAGGATATTCTAACTGCCAGGGTAAAAGACACTCGCCCATATTTTTTGCAAACTGATTGGGACTGTTTTGGGCCCCTTGTGGCATAACTGTCCATGTCAATTGTCGTCCCTGATAAGTGAATGCAAACAGAAACTGTCAATCTGGGTGTAATGGAATGCTGAAGAAGGTATTGGCGAGGTCGATGATTGTGAACCAAGCAGCATCCTGAGATATCTGGGACAAGAATATGTGGATTAGGCACCACCGGAGTTTCTAGAACAGTAGCTGCATTAACTGCCCGTAGATCTTGTACCAGCCGGTACACAGGGGGTTGGCCGGGTGGGGTCTTTTTCTTAACGGGAAACAAAGGCGTGTGTTACATGGGGAAACACAGTGTACCATTATCGAGTAACGTTTGTATTTGACCCTTGAGGCCCTGCTCCTGATCATATTTCAAAGGGTACTGATGGACTTTGGGAAAAGGGGCACCAGGTTTGAGAAACACTTTTACTGGTTCTACAGGCATTATTGGGAGTGGATCTGGGCCTATCAGGGCCATCATAACCGTGGAAAGGACGTGTAAGATACAGATCTCATTATGTTCATCTGCATAGGGGTTATATAACATAAATACCATTTGACCATCATCTTGGAATTATATTCTGGAGCAGAACTGTGATAATAAATCTGCCCTCAGTAAATTTACCGGACATGAGGGAGAGATTACGAACTGAGCAGTAACTTCAGGGAAAGGTCCCACAGGGATGGGTTTTGTGAGAGTATATTTATTGGGTCTGCCATCTACTCTAGTTAAAACAAGCTCTTGGTCTGAGAATTAACATAGCGAGGGAGATTCCCAGACATAGGGTTAAAAAGGGATATTGGAGTATGGGACTGGATTTGTGTAAAGTGGGAGGAGGGCTGGAGCTGGAGTCTGGGCCACTGATAAGGAACGGAGCTGTGTCCTTGAAGCTGCGGCTCCTTGAAGCTGCGGTGGGGGCTAGAGAGTGAGCAAAAATTGCTGCAGCTGATTTAACCTCTAATTTCCCTGCTGATGCAGAATGGGTTAAGTTCTTCTGAAAACTTTGTACTACTTTTTTTAATGCATCGTCCGGAATGGAAATCTCAATATCGGGTCTGACTGACATTATTGCCTTTTTCAATTCAGATTTAAGGCCAGACATTAAAGCTGCCACAAAAAGGTGTAAATGGGCTTTATTATACAGTGAAAACCCCAAATCTTTAAATACTACCATAAGACGCCCATAGAACTTCTCGGCAGTCCAGGATATATTGGTGCCTTGGAGTTAAGGGGCATAGGGCTTACAGTCGGGAGAAGAGGCTTAATCTCCTGGGGAGGGACCATATTATCTAGCAGGGAGCCCCCCTGTACCAAATTTTTTTATTGTTTGCTTTCGCAACACATTAATCTCAGTCACTTTCTCAGTTCCTTCCTGCACCACAAAACATTCAGCCACTTTCTCATAGTAATAGACAACTTTCCTTTTTCAACGTAACAAAAACAAATCAGAATTCACTTCCTCTGTTAATCCTTAATTTGCTATATATCAACCACTCAACTTGAAGCAGGTGAATCTTTTACCAATCTTTCAATTACACTGATAACTGTTGTGGGTTCTGTTGTCGGGCTCCCTCCTGTGGTCATGAATGGTACTTCGGCTGGTTCTATCCATGGACTTCCTGTGGTGGCTGTGGGTGTTTCTGAGTTTCCTTCCACAGGTGACGAGGTTAATTCGTTAGCTGGCTGCGCTATTTAACTCCACTTAGATCTTTGCTCCATGCCACCTGTCAATGTTCCAGTATTGGTCTAGTTCACTCCTTGATCGTTCTTGTGACCTGTCTTCCCAGCAGAAGTTAAGTTCCTGCTTGTTTTTCTTTGGTTTGCTATTTTTCTGTCCAGCTTGCTATTTTTATTGTTGTCTTGCTTGCTGGAAGCTCTGAGACGCAGAGGGAGCACCTCCGTACTGTTAGTCGGTGCGGAGGGTCTTTTTGCCCCTCTGCGTGGTTGTTTGTAGGTTTTTGTGTTGACCGCAAAGCTATCTTTCCTATCGTCGGTCTATTCAGTAAGTCGGGCCTCACTTTGCTAAATCTATTTCATCTCTGTGTTTGTATTTTCATCTTAACTCACAGTCATTATATGTGGGGGGCTGCCTTTTCCTTTGGGGAATTTCTCTGAGGCAAGGTAGGCTTATTTTTCTATCTTCAGGGCTAGTTAGTTTCTCAGGCTGTGCCGAGTTGCATAGGGAGCGTTAGGCGCAATCCACGGCTACCTCTAGTGTGGTAGGATAGGATTAGGGATTGCGGTCAGCAGAGTTCCCACGTCTCAGAGCTCGTCCTATGTTAGTAACTATCAGGTCACTTTGTGTGCTCTTAACCACTAGGTCCATTGTGGTTCTGAATCACCTGTTCATAACAGTACTGGAGGCCTAAAGTACTAATGCTTCTCAATAGAGGGAAAAGAGAAGTTCTGAGACCATTTTTTTTTCTTTGCACTGTGTTTTGTCTTTCTTTTCCCCCTTTACATCAGGGTGGTTCAGAACACAGGTGTAGACATGGACATTCAAGGTCTGTCCTCTTTGATGGATAATCTCGCTATAAGTGTTCAGAACATTCAAGATTTAGTGGTTCAGAATCCTATGTTAGAACCTAAAATTCCTATTCCTGAGTAATTTTCTGGAGATAGAGCTAAATTTCTGAATTTCAAAAATAATTGTAAACTATTTCTGGCTTTGAAACCCCGCTCCTCTGGTGACCCAGTTCAACAAGTAAAGATCATTATTTCTTTATTACGTGGCGACCCTCATGACTGGGCATTTTCCCTTGCGCCAGGGGATCCGGCATTGCGTGATGTTGATGCGTTTTTCCTGGCGCTTGGATTGCTTTATGACGAACCTAATTCAGTGGATCAGGCAGAGAAAATCTTGCTGGCTCTGTGTCAGGGTCAGGATGAGGTAGAGATATATTGTCAGAAATTTAGGAAGTGGTCTGTGCTCACTCAATGGAATGAATGTGCTCTGGCAGCAATTTTCAGAAAGGGTCTCTCTGAAGCCCTTAAGGATGTCATGGTGGGATTTCCTATGCCTGCTGGTCTGAATGAGTCTATGTCTTTGGCCATTCAGATCGATCGACGCTTACATGAGCGTAAAACTGTGCACCATTTGGCGGTATTATCTGAGCATAAACCTGAGCCTATGCAATGCAATAGGACTTTGACCAGAGCTGAACGGCAAGAACACAGACGACGGAATGGGCTGTGTTTTTACTGTGGTGATTCCACTCATGCAATCTCCGATTGTCCTAAGCGCACTAAGCGGTTCGCTAGCTCTGGCACCATTGGTACGGTACAGTCGAAATTTCTTTTGTCCGTTACTTTGATCTGCTCTTTGTCATCCTATTCTGTCATGGCATTTGTGGATTCAGGCGCTGCCCTGAATTTGATGGACTTGGAGTATGCTAGGCGCTGTGGGTTTTTCTTGGAGCCCTTGCAGTATCCTATTCCATTGAGAGGAATTGATGCTACGCCTTTGGCCAAGAATAAGCCTCAGTACTGGACCCAGCTGACCATGTGCATGGCTCCTGCGCATCAGGAGGATATTCGCTTTTTGGTGTTGCATAATCTGCATGATGTGGTCGTGTTGGGGTTGCCATGGCTACAAGTCCATAACCCAGTATTGGATTGGAAATCAATGTCTGTGTCCAGCTGGGGTTGTCAGGGGGTACATGGTGATGTTCCATTTCTGTCTATTTCATCATCCACCCCTTCTGAGGTCCCAGAGTTCTTGTCGGATTACCGGGATGTATTTGATGAGCCCAAGTCCAGTGCCCTACCTCCGCATACGGATTGTGATTGCGCTATTGATTTGATTCCTGGTAGTAAGTTTCCTAAATGTCGACTGTTTAATTTGTCTGTGCCTGAGCACGCCGCTATGCGGAGTTACGTAAAGGAATCCTTGGAGAAGGGTCATATTCGCCCGTCGTCGTCGCCATTGGGAGCAGGGTTCTTTTTTGTGGCCAAGAAGGATGGTTCGCTGAGACCTTGTATTGATTACCGCCTTCTAAATAAAATCACGGTCAAATTTCAGTACCCCTTGCCGCTGCTGTCTGATTTGTTTGCTCGGATTAAGGGGGCTAGTTGGTTCACCAAGATAGATCTTCGTGGTGCGTATAATCTTGTGCGCATTAAACAGGGCGATGAATGGAAAACAGCATTTAATACGCCCGAGGGCCATTTTGAGTACCTGGTTATGCCATTCGGGCTTTCTAATGCTCCATCAGTGTTTCAGTCCTTTATGCATGACATCTTCCGAGAGTACCTGGATAAATTCCTGATTGTATACTTGGATGATATTTTGGTCTTCTCGGATGATTGGGAGTCTCACGTGAGGCAGGTCAGAATGGTGTTCCAGGTCCTGCGTGCAAATTCTTTGTTTGTGAAGGGGTCAAAGTGTCTCTTTGGTGTTCAGAAGGTTTCATTTTTGGGTTTCATTTTTTCCCCTTCTACTATCGAGATGGACCCTGTTAAAGTTCAGGCCATTTATGATTGGACTCAGCCGACATCTCTGAAGAGCCTGCAAAAGTTCCTGGGTTTTGCTAATTTTTATCGTCGCTTCATCAATAATTTTTCTAGTATTGCTAAACCGTTGACTGATTTAACCAAGAAGGGTGCTGATGTGGTCAATTGGTCTTCTGCTGCTGTGGAAGCTTTTCAAGAGTTGAAGCGTCGTTTTTCTTCTGCCCCTGTGTTGTGTCAACCAGATGTTTCGCTCCCGTTCCAGGTCGAGGTTGATGCTTCTGAGATTGGAGCAGGGGCTGTTTTGTCGCAAAGAAGTTCTGATGGCTCGGTGATGAAACCATGCGCCTTCTTTTCCAGGAAGTTTTCGCCTGCTGAGCGTAATTATGATGTTGGCAATCGAGAGTTGCTGGCCATGAAGTGGGCATTCGAGGAGTGGCGTCATTGGCTTGAAGGAGCTAAGCATCGCGTGGTGGTCTTGACTGATCATAAGAACTTGACTTATCTCGAGTCTGCCAAACGGTTGAATCCTAGACAGGCTCGTTGGTCGCTGTTTTTCTCCCGTTTTGACTTTGTGGTTTCGTACCTTCCGGGCTCTAAAAATGTGAAGGCGGATGCCCTGTCAAGGAGTTTTGTGCCCGAATCTCTGGGTTTGTCTGAGCCGGCGGGTGTTCTCAAGGAGGGGGTAATTTTGTCTGCCATCTCTCCTGATTTGCGGTGGGTGCTGCAAAAATTTCAGGCTAATAGACCTGACCGTTGCCCAGCGGAGAAACTGTTTGTCCCTGATAAATGGACGAGTAGAGTTATCTCTGAGGTTCATGGTTCGGTGTTGGCTGGTCATCCTGGAATCTTTGGTACCAGAGATTTGGTGGCTAGATCCTTTTGGTGGCCGTCTCTGTCGCGGGATGTGCGTTCATTTGTGCAGTCCTGTGGGATTTGTGCTCGGGCTAAGCCCTGCTGTTCTCGTGCCAGTGGGTTGCTTTTGCCCTTGCCAGTCCCGAAGAGGCCCTGGACACATATCTCTATGGATTTTATTTCGGATCTCCCCGTCTCTCAAAAAATGTCGGTCATTTGGGTTGTTTGTGATCGCTTCTCGAAGATGGTCCATTTGGTACCCTTGTCTAAATTGCCTTCCTCCTCTGATTTGGTACCATTGTTCTTCCAGCATGTGGATCGTTTACATGGTATCCCGGAGAACATCGTTTCTGACAGAGGTTCCCAGTTTGTTTCGAGGTTTTGGCAATCCTTTTGTGCTAGGATGGGCATTGATTTGTCTTTTTCCTCGGCTTTCCATCCTCAGACAAATGGCCAAACCGAACGAACTAATCAGACTTTGGAAACATATCTGAGATGCTTTGTTTCTGCTGATCAGGATGATTGGGTGTCCTTTTTGCCGTTAGCTGAGTTCGCCCTCAATAATCGGGCCAGCTCGGCTACTTTGGTTTCGCCGTTTTTCTGCAATTCTGGTTTCCATCCTCGTTTCTCTTCAGGGCAGGTTGAGTCTTTGGACTGTCCTGGTGTAGATACTGTGGTGGATAGGTTGCAGCAGATTTGGACTCATGTGGTGGACAATTTGACATTGTCCCAGGAGAAGGCTCAACGTTTTGCTAACCGCCGGCGCTGTGTGGGTCCCCGACTTCGTGTTGGGGATTTGGTTTGGTTGTCATCTCGTTATGTTGCTATGAAGGTTTCCTCTCCTAAGTTTAAGCCTCGTTTCATTGGTCCGTATAAGATTTCTGAGGTTATCAATCCTGTGTCATTTCGTTTGGCCCTTCCTGCTTCTTTTGCCATCCATAATGTGTTCCATAGGTTGTTATTGCGGAGATACGTGGCGCCTGTGGTTCCATCCGTTGATCCTCCTGCCCCGGTGTTGGTTGAGGGGGAGTTGGAGTATGTGGTGGAGAAGATTTTGGATTCTCGTATTTCGAGACAGAAACTCCAGTACCTGTTCAATTGGAAGGGTTAAGGTCAGGAAGATAATTCCTGGGTTTTTGCCTCTGATGTTCATGCTGCCGATCAGGTTCGCGCCTTTCATTTGGCTCATCCTGGTCGGCCTGGGGGCTCCGGTGACCCCTCCTCAAGGGAGGTACTGCTGTGGGTTCTGTTGTCGGGCTCCCTCCTGTGGTCATGAATGGTACTTCGGCTGGTTCTATCCATGGACTTCCTGTGGTGGCTGTGGGTGTTTCTGAGTTTCCTTCCACAGGTGACGAGGTTAATTCATTAGCTGGCTGCGCTATTTAACTCCACTTAGATCTTTGCTCCATGCCACATGTCAATGTTCCAGTATTGGTCTGTTCACTCCTGGATCGTTCTTGTGACCTGTCTTCCCAGCAGAAGTTAAGTTCCTGCTTGTTTTTCTTTGGTTTGCTATTTTTCTGTCCAGCTTGCTATTTTTATTGTTGTCTTGCTTGCTGGAAGCTCTGGGACGCAGAGGGAGCGCCTCCGCACCGTGAGTCGGTGCGGAGGGTCTTTTTGCGCCCTCTGCGTGGTCTTTTTGTAGGTTTTTGTGCTGACCGCAAAGCAACCTTTCCTATCCTCAGTCTGTTCAGTAAGTCGGGCCTCGCTTTGCTAAATCTATTTCATCTCTGTGTTTGTATTTTCATCTTTACTCACAGTCATTATATGTGGGGGGCTGCCTTATCCTTTGGGGAATTTCTCTGAGGCAAGGTAGGCTTTATTTTTCTATTTTCAGGGCTAGCTATTTCCTTAGGCTGTGCCTAGTTGCATAGGGAGCGTTAGGAGCAATCCACGGCTATTTCTAGTGTGTGTGATAGGATTAGGGATTGCGGTCAGCAGAGTTCCCACATCCCAGAGCTCGTCCTTTATTATCAGTAACTATCAGGTCATTCCGTGTGCTCTTAACCACCAGGTCCATTATTGTCCTGACCACCAGGTCATAACAGATAACCAAACTATCACTTACTTAAGTTTCCTTCTAAAACAAGACACCATATTTTACTTTTAACTTACAATATTTATTTCTAATTCAATACAATATTGTTGTTTTAAACAAAACACAGATCTCCCAGCGCGTTCTACACCAAGGACATAAAATTCCGAGAGAATGCAGCGACTTTCCCCCTCCATACCAGAGACACAGAACAGGTAAGAACATCACAGCATTCCTCATCTAACTTGTGGGGCACGGACTTCTTCTGTTTTAAGAGACGCAACATGACTCACAGAATACCACGCCCTGCTGCAGCTCAGGCCGCTGACAACGACAATCAACACTGTGTCCTAAAGCACGGAACCTCGCGTTCAACGTACTATAAATATAGAGCCTCGTGCTCGATATTTCCTGTCCCTAACCTGAACAACAGTGATTACAGACTGTCCTGTCACGATATTCCAAACCGTTGGGAGGCAGTCTCCTAATGAGAGCCCTCCACTGAAATACAGGTGGTCCCCTCTCGGGACGTCTTAGTTACCTATCTATACAATATCACAGAGGCTGCGTCTCCTATCCCTTTCTCTAAGCCGCCCCCAATCTACAACTTTCTCAATCTTTCACTCTATTTCGCTACTAGACAATAGTCACGGGTAGGGTGGTTGAATGGAGTACGATGACCGGTGGAGGAGGTATGGTGTACACAAGGACGCACAGAATGCGACGTCTCTCAGTTGCTGGTTCGAAGCGTGGCATGGGATCGCGCTCGGTCTCACCACTCGACCGGTCACCCCTCGGACCCAAGGAGACCACAGGCAAACCAATAACGGCTGAAACACTAGCAAGTGTGACACAGAGTATATGATCTCCACTCACCGTGTTTGGAGGGTGATCAGTCCTCGATGTCAGCCACTACGGGTGTCGTCCACGGACGTCCAGGGATGGGTCCAGGGGGTCTCGGATCGCTGGCCATGTCACACGTTGGGCGCCAAATTGTCGGGGTCGTCACGACAATACCCTTCATTCACCAGTCATCCCAAATTAGACTATGAGCATTGGTACCGGGTAAGAATGAGTCAGACAAAGAGCTGGTTCAATCTCAGTGCATGCTCGTGCTTCTACAAGTATTAGCAACGGTCACAGCAACTGAACTTTATTTCCTGATACACAGCATTATGTAGTGTATTAGGGGAAGGCGTGCAATAGGCGGGGTTAGGCGGGGTTTAAGCAATATATGTCTAGTATCCGGTCTTTCTGGTTAGTCCTGACGTCATCTGGTGGATCCTCCTCTCTCCACGTATCTCAGGTTTCGACTTCAGCAGAAACGATACTTAGCTTCTCAGAAACTAGGGCATAGGTGAATACTGGCAGCCATTTTAAATACAGTTACATTTGCATCAGCAAGCAAAGGGGAAAACTTATTGTTTCACAGCATAAGAATATAAAAGTACAAAAAGTGTATAAAGATATATCTTTTCACCCTGACAATACGATAAAAACTATTTTATAGAAAAAATAATTATTTTTGCATCGCTTTATTCTCAGGACTATAACTTTTTTATTTTTTTGCTGATGATGCTGTCTGGCAGCTCATTTTTTACGGGACAAGATGACGCTTTCAGCGGTATCATGGTGATTTATATTTGTCTTTTTGATCGCGTGTTATTCCACTTTTTGTTCGGCGGTATGATAATAAAGCGTTGTTTTTTGCCTCGTTTTTTTTTTTCTTACGGTGTTTACTGAAGGGGTTAACTAGTGGGACAGTTTTATAGGTCGGGTCGTTACGGACGCAGCGACACTAAATATGTGTACTTTTATTGTTTTTTTATTTAGATAAAGAAATGTATTTATGGGAATAATATATATATATTTTTTCATTATTTAGGATTTTTTTATTTTTTTTACACATTTGGAAAAAATTTTGTTAACTTTTTTACTTTGTCCCAGGGGGGGACATCACAGATCGATGATCTGACAGTTTGTATAGCACTCTGTCAGATCACCGATCTGACTTACAGTGCTGCAGGCTTCACAGTGGAACTAGAGAGAGTACAAAGGACAAATGGAACTAGAGAGAGCACAAAGGAGGGCAACAAAATTAATAAAGGGGATGGGAGAACTACAATACCCAGATAGATTAGCGAAATTAGGATTATTTAGTCTAGAAAAAAGACGACTGAGGGGCGATCTAATAACCATGTATAAGTATATAAGGGGACAATACAAATATCTCGCTGAGGATCTGTTTATACCAAGGAAGGTGACGGGCACAAGAGGGCATTCTTTGCGTCTGGAGGATAGAAGGTTTTTCCACCAACATAGAAGAGGATTCTTTACTGTTAGGGTGGTGAGAATCTGGAATTGCTTGCCTGAGGAGGTGGTGATGGCGAACTCAGTCGAGGGGTTCAAGAGAGGCCTGGATGTCTTCCTGGAGCAGAACAATATTGTATCATACAATTATTAGGTTCTGTAGAAGGACGTAGATCTGGGGATTTATTATGATGGAATATAGGCTGAACTGGATGGACAAATGTCTTTTTTCGGCCTTACTAACTATGTTACAGTGCCTGCTCTGAGCAGGCGCTGTGAAGCCACCTCCCTCCCTGCAGGACCCGGATGCCGTGGCCATCTTAGATCCGGGCCTGCTACAGGGAGGGAGGTAGGGGGACCCTCGCAGCAACGCGATGTTTCCCTGCGTGATGTTTTCCTATACCGCCGGCACACCGCGATCATGTTTGATCGTGGTGTGCCGGGGGTTAATGTGACGGGGCGGTCCGTGACCGCTCCTGGCACATAGTGCCGGATTTCAGCTGCGATGGGCAGCTGACACCCGGCCGCGATCGGCCGCGCTGCCGATCGCATATGATGTACTATCCCGTCGGTGGTCATACGGGCCCACCCCACCTCGACGGGATAGTACGTCTAATGTCAGAAAGGGGTTAATCTCCCCTTCTTTTTTTTTATGGGAGACTAGTGAATAAATCTGGCCCACTGTTTTACAGTATAGTTTCTGTGGCAGAAAATGACAGACATATACCACAGACTGGACTGGCACAGATCAGATGCACAGAGTTGCCAATATTAATCTCCCCTTCTTTTTGTTTTTATGGGAGACTAGTGAATAAATCTCGCCCACTGTTTTACATTATAGTTTCTGTGGCAGAAAATGACTGACAGATACAACAGAATGGACTGGCACAGATGCACTGATTGGCAATATAAATCTCCCTTTTTAGGTGTGGGACAGTGCAGAAAAATACAGTCCCACTGTTTCACACTACACAGTTTCAGGGCCAGAAAGTGGCTTGAAGATATATAAAAAAAGGGTCTATACTACAATTACTATCTCCCTACAGTAATCTCAGAAAAGTATGGCAGGCAGCAATAAAAAGGACTGCTGCACACAAAAGTGTGGACAAACAAACAAGATAGCTGTGCAGAAAGGAAGGAGCAACAGGATTTGTGCTTTGAAAAAAGCAGTTGGTTTGCACAGCGGCGTACAAACAGCAATTTAGCTATCAGGGAGCCTTATAAGGCAGCCTTATAAGCTACAGAGCTGATGCACAGAAATCTAGCCTCCACTGTCCCTGCAAGGAAAAGGTGGTGTTGGACAGTGGAAATCGCTACAGCACAAGCGGTTTGGGGGTTTATATTCCCTGCCTAATGCTATCCCTGGTTCTGACGAAGCTGCAGCAACCTCTCCCTATGCTCAGATCAGCTGCAGTAAGATGGCGGTCGACGTGCACGCCCCTTTATAGCCCCTGTGACGCCACAGAAAGCAAGCCAATCACTGCCATGCCCTTCTCTAAGATGGTGGGGACTGAGAACTATCATCACGCTGCCCACACTCTGCGTCCTCCTTCATTGGCTGACAAATGGCGCTGAACGCGTCATATGAAACGCGACTTTGGCGTGAAGGTCGCCGACCACGTGGCCGACCCCACACAGGGATCAGGTCAGGTTTCATGAAACCCGACTTTGCCAAAAGTCGGCGACTTATGAAAGTGACCGATCCGTTTCGCTCAACCCTAGTCTGAAGGCAATGAAAGAGATCTCATCAGGTAACACGATGCATGCAACATGTTCACACTGCAGACCAGAAGGGGGAGCTCTAAGCCTGTTTAACCTTCGTCAGGCTGCATAATTTTACAAAGTTAACAGGCTGCAGAGGAACAATTGTACCTTCATATATATTTTATTGAAATTTGGCCAATATATTCTGGACCAAAACTGCAGAGATGTCACGAAATTTCAGCCCTCCACGGGTTTTCGAAAAAAAAAAGTTATTGCAATTTTAGAACGGAATAGTTACAATTGTACCTACTCAGCTGGACGATGGTTAAGGTGAACTCCCCTATGTAACATCCTGATCTGGATGGAAAAGGATTTCAGAGTTCAGTTCCTTTCAGGAAGACAGACGGAGAGAAGCTCTGTGGCATGAAGTGCTGCAACTCCTGGGGAAAGACACTAAAAAGTGAGCATATTGCGGAGAGTGTGCAGGAAAGCAGAGCACAGGAAAGGAATATCAGAGGGAGATCAGCTAGAAGCAGGCTGCCTACTTCTGAAGCGCAGTACCTGTAGCCAGCATACCGAAGGAGTAAGGATTCTATGCTTTACTTCAGAGACTGGCAGGACAGTTAATTCCACGTTAGCTGCCCGACCATATACCAAGGAGGCACGGTGGCAAGTTGAGGGGGCCGAGGCGTCTCTAGGGTCCCTATAAAAAGCCTCAGGCCATCAGTCATACGGGTTTGTCCTATCCTATCCATCAGGGGGACAGAGAGGAAGAGACATTGCATCTACAATAGTTGTGAGGACCTCACCGAGAAGCTCAGCAGGGAGGAACTACAACACTCAGGCGCTAGAGGAAGGCTACTGATTTCCACCTGGATAAGGGGACTCTGGATTTGCCTTCAGACCAGCCGGACTCTGCCTGCCCCGTGATTTGGTGCTTTGGACTGTGGACGCTGAAACCTTCAGTAAAGGTAAAAAGACTGCAACCTTGTGTCCTCATTATTCAATGCGCCTTACATCATCCACCATCCACCATCTACACTCTGGGAAGCCCTGGGGACATATTTCACGTGTGGGAAGGTATACCATCTAGCTGCCGTAACATCACCCCAGCGGACCCCTAAGCAGCGTAGGTCACCCTGACCGAATACCACAGGTGGCGTCACGAACATTATCCCTTTAAAGACCTTTCCCCCCACAATCATCAACGGACCTCCCGAGGGCCACAGACCGGGTCAGCCACCGTGACATCCCCACTGAGTACTGAGAACCGAAGGACCCGGTACCGAGTTCCTCATAGCCCTTGGGGGCGCTCCAGAAACAAAGGGTGGTTATTAATGGAGCACACTCGGACTGGGTCGCAGTTAGCAGTGGGGTACCACAGGGGTCAGTATTGGGCCCTATTCTTTTTAACATATTTATTAATGACCTTGTAGGGGGCATACAGAGCAGAATTTCAATATTTGCAGATGACACTAAACTCTGCAGGGTAACCAATACAGAGGAGGACAATTTTATATTACAGGATGATTTATGTAAACTAGAAGCTTGGGCTGATAAATGGCAAATGAGCTTTAATGGGGATAAATGTAAGGTCATGCACTTGGGTAGAAGTAATAAGATGTATAACTATGTGCTTAATTCTAAAACTCTGGGCAAAACCGTCAATGAAAAAGACCTGGGAGTATGGGTGGATGACAAACTCACATTTAGTGGCCAGTGTCAGGCAGCTGCTACAAAGGCAAATAAAATAATGGGATGCATTAAAAGAGGCATACTGTAGATGCTCATGAGGAGAACATAATTTTACCTTTATACAAGTCACTAGTTCAACCACACTTAGAATACTGTGTACAGTTCTGCTCTCCGGTGCATAAGAAAGACATAGCTGAACTAGAGCGGGTGCAGAGAAGAGCGACCAAGGTTATTAGAGGACTGTGGGTCTGCAGTACCGAGATAGATTATTACACTTGGGGCTATTTAGTTTGGAAAAACGAAGGCTAAGGGGTGATCTTATCTACTATATAATTGTCTAAGGGTCACTTCCGTCTTTCTGTCTGTCCTTCTGTCTTTCTGTCTGTCTGTCACGGATATTCATTAGTCGCGGCCTCTGTCTGTCATGGAATCCAAGTTGCTGATTGGTAGTGGCAAAACGCCCACGACCATTGCCACGACCAGCGACGGGCGCAGTCCGGCGGCAACATGGCCGCTCCTTCCTCCCCGCAGTCAGTGCCCGCTCCATACTCCCCTCCAGTCAGCGCTCACACAGGGTTAATGGCAGCGCTAATGGACCACGTTATGCCGCGGTCTAACGCACTCCATTAACGCTGCTTTTAACCCTGTGTGACCAACTTTTTTACTATTGATGCTGCCTATGCAGCATCAATAGTAAAAAGATCTAATGTTAAAAATAATTTAAAAAAAATAAAAAATCATCATATACTCACCTTCCGGCGCCTTTCCCGCCCCTCGCGGCACTCCGGTGACCGGTCCATGCATTGCGATCTCGCGAGATGATGACGTAGTGGTCTCGCGAGACCGCTACCTCATCATCTCACGCGACCACAATGCATTGTTGAGACCGGAGTGCGCGAGGAGCGTCAGTAACCGCTTCGATACGGGGGCCATACTATGTGACTGGGCAATATACTTAGTGGCTGGGCAATATACTTAGTGGCTGGGCAATATACTATGTGACTGGGCAATATACTATGTGGCTGGGCAATATACCACGTGGCTGGACAATATACTACGTGGCTGGGCAATATATTACATGGGCTGTGCAATATACTACGTGGACATGCATATTCTAGAATACCCGATGCGTTAGAATCGGGCCACCATCTAGTTTTAATGTATAAATATATGAGGGGACAGTACAAAGACCTTTCTGATGATCTTTTTAATCCTAGACCTGAGACAGGGAAAAGGGGGCATCCT
Organism: Ranitomeya imitator; assembly: GCF_032444005.1. Taxonomy (NCBI): domain Eukaryota; kingdom Metazoa; phylum Chordata; class Amphibia; order Anura; family Dendrobatidae; genus Ranitomeya; species Ranitomeya imitator. Next base: position 1,065,266,547 of record NC_091282.1, read on the forward strand.
CTACATCTGGAGGAAAGAAGGTTTAAGCATAATAACTGACACGGATTCTTTACTGTAAGAGCAGTGAGACTATGGAACTCTCTGCCGCATGATGTTGTAATGAGTGATTCATTACTTAAATTTAAGAGGGGACTGGATGCCTTTCTTGAAAAGTATAATGTTACAGATTATATAAACTAGACTCCTTGATAGGGCGTTGATCCAGGGAACTAGTCTGATTGCCGTATGTGTCGGGAAGGAATTTTTTTCCCCAATGTGGAGCTTACTCTTTGCCACATGGTTTTTTTTTGCCTTTTTGAATTTACCAAATGGCTACAATGAAACAATGTGAAAAATGTAAAGGGGTCTGAATACTTTCTGTACCCACTGTATACATGTGTGATATCTACAAACTTGTAATGACCTGGAGAATGACAATGGCAGGTCAGTTTTAGCTTTTGGTATACATGGTAAAAAAAAAAAAACAGTTGTGGATCCGCACTTTTTTTTCAATTTCACCGCATTTTTTCCTGTTTTCGAGTACACAATATGGTAAGAACTGCTTAAATCTTTGCGCCAGAATGAAAACTGTGATTAAAAATCATGGTTATTCCACAAAATAATGATTTCTGAACTCTTCCAATCCTGAGTTAAAACATTAGTATTGTTGTTTCTAAATGATAATGAACTTGTTTTTGTTGCATTATTTGAGGTCTGAAAGCACTGTTGTTTTTTTTTAATTTTGACCATTTTTCTTTGTCAGAAAAAAAATGCAAAATGTATTGCTTGGAAATTCGGAGACATGTTGCCAGAAGTTTATAGAATAAAAGAACAATTTACATTTTACTCTATAATATACCTATAAAGAGAAAAATCAGATAAACTAAACATTTTGTAGTGGTCTCTTAATTTTTGCTAGAGCTGTGTACTCACACTAAGGACCCTTCATGCTGTTGGACCAACAGTTGCAAACAGGGCCGGACTGGGACTAAAATTCAGCCCTGGTATTTGAAGTTACACAGGCCCACTTGTCACATGGTGACTGTATAATATCTTTGTACACTTGTAGGCAGGGCCGGTTTTAGGCAAAGTGGGGCCCTAGGCAAAGTTTAAAATGGGGGCCCAAGTGCTAACATATTGCACACCACACAAAAGCAATTCGGTTGTATTTACATGGGCTGAGTTCAGGCCGCTAAATGAGTTTGATCAACAATACTGAAGTTGTTCAACGCTTGTTTCCCGGCCTCTTTCCACCGTCTCAGAAAGAATGATGGGACAGAACCATCACTATTAGATCACTAACAGATCACCATACAGTATCATGTTATCAGCAGCATATCTACAATTTACACTGACAATGTGCTGCTGAGAACAAGGATCTTTGTTCCGGCAAAAACAATCTGAATATGCAGCATTTTGCTTGGTTAGTAAAATACACCCCATGGTCCTCCATATATTATAATGTGCACCACAGTCCTCCATATAGCATAATACATTCCCTATAGTCCTCCATATATTAAAATACACTGCTCAGTCCTCCACATAGTATAATACACTCCTCATAGTCCTCCATATAGCATAATACACGCAGCCACCTCAGAGTATAGTAACATAACATAGTAACATAGTTACATCCAGTTCAGCCTATATTCCATCATAATAAATCCCCAGATCTAGGTCCTTCTACAGAACCTAATAATTGTATGATACAATATTGTTCTGCTCCAGGAAGTTCGCCATCACCACCGCCTCAGGTAAGCAATTCCAGATTCTCACCACCCTAACAGTAAAGAATCCTATTCGATGTTGGTGGAAAAACCTTTTATCCTCCAGACTGTTATGATCTGGTGGCCTAGGAGCAGCATGAGACAGACTCTGGAGAAGGTGGTCCCTGTACTGACCGCACACCCTGAACCTAGCAGCGCAACTAGAAGTAGCCGTGGGGGGTACCTAACACTCCCTAGACCCCTCGGCACAGCCTAAGATCTAACTTCCCCTAAAGACAGAAACAGGAAACCTATCTTGCCTCAGAGAAAATCCCCAAAGGATAGATAGCCCCCCACAAATATTGACTGTGAGAGGAGAGGGAAATAACATACGCAGATATGAAATCAGATTTTAGCATAGGAGGCCATACTAGCTAAAAAGAAAGAATAGAACAGAGTACTATGCGGTCAGTATAAAAACACTAGAAAATATCCACCAAAGAAAATACGAATCACCACATCTGACGAAAGACATGGGGGGTATATCTGCATCTCCAGAGACACAGCTTGGCTGCAAAAAATCCTTCACAGACAAAGCTGGACAAGACAAAAACATGAATGTGCACAGAACTATAAGGTCCACAGCAGGTGGACAGCAAAAACAAAGCCAGGACTTATCTTTGTAGAAAAGCACAGCAAACTGGAGAGACCAGCAGGGAAGTGAATCCTTCAAAAACAATGGACAACTGGCAGGGGCTAAAGAGTCCTGCAAAGCTATATACCCCAGTCAGTTTTGCAATTAGTAGTTACACCTGTCCACTCCTGCAGTCCAGGCACAACTGCATTACCCTCTACAACCACCGGAGGGAGCCCAAAAGCTGAATTCACAACAGTACCCCCCCTTGAGGAGGGGTCACCGAACCCTCACCAGAGCCCCCAGGCCGATCAGGATGAGCCCGATGAAAGGCATGAACCAAATCAACGGCGTGGACATCAGAGGCAGAAACCCAAGAATTATCCTCCTGGCCATAACCCTTCCACTTGACAATGTACTGAAGCTTCCGCCTCGAAAAACGAGAATCCAAAATCTTCTCAACAACATATTCCAACTCCCCATCGACCAATACAGGGGCCGGAGGATCAACAGAGGGAACAACGGGCTCCACATATTTCCGCAACAAAGATCTATGGAAGACATTATGAATAGCAAAAGAGGCCGGAAGCGCCAGGCGAAAGGACACCGGATTAATAATCTCAGAAATCCTATAAGGACCAATAAATCGAGGCTTAAACTTAGGGGAAGAAACCTTCATAGGAACATGACGGGAAGATAACCAAACCAGATCACCAACCCGAAGCCGGGAACCAACACACCGACGACGATTAGCAAAACGCTGAGCCTCCTCCTGAGACAGCACCAAATTGTCCACCACATAAGCCCAAATCTGCTGCAACCTGTCGACCACAGAATCCACACCAGGAAGGTCAGAAGGCTCAACCTGCCCAGAAGAAAAACGAGGATGAAAACCAAAATTACAAAAAAAAGGCGAAACCAAAGTAGCCGAACTAGCCCGATTATTAAGGGCAAACTCGGCCAATGGCAAAAAAGCCACCCAATCATCCTGATCAGCAGACACAAAGCATCTCAAATAGGTCTCCAAGGTCTGATTAGTTTGCTCAGTCAGGCCATTTGTCTGAGGATGAAATGCAGAAGAAAAAGACAAATCAATGCCCAGCTTGGCACAAAAGGCCCGCCAAAACCTAGAAACAAACTGGGAACCTCTGTCGGACACAATATTCTCCGGAATACCATGCAAACGTACCACATGCTGAAAAAACAACGGAACCAAATCAGAAGAAGAAGGCAATTTAGGCAAAGGCATCAAATGAACCATCTTAGAAAATCAGTCACAGACAACCCAGATAACCGACATTCTTTGGGAAACAGGAAGATCGGAAATAAAATCCATAGAAATATGTGACCAGGGCCTCTCGGGGACCGGTAATGGCAAAAGCAACCCACTAGCGTGGGAACAGCAAGGCTTAGCCCGCGCACAAATCCCACAGGACTGCACAAAAGAACGCACATCCCGCGACAAAGAAGGCCACCAAAAGGACCTACTAACCAAATCTCTGGTACCAAAAATCCCAGGATGGCCAGCCAACACAGAACAATGAACCTCAGAAATCACTTTACTAGTCCATCTATCAGGAACAAACAGTTTCCCCACAGGACAGCGGTCAGGCTTATCAGCCTGAAATTCCTGAACAACCCGTCGCAAATCAGGGGCGATGGCAGAAAGAATCACCCCTTCCTTCAAAATGCCGACCGGCTCAAGAACCGCAGGGGAATCAGGAAAAAAACTCCTAGAGAGGGCATCCGCCTTAACATTCTTAGTACCAGGAATGTACGAGACCACAAAATCAAAACGGGAGAAAAACAGGGACCATCGAGCCTGTCTAGGATTCAGCCGTTTGGCAGACTCGAGGTAAATCAGATTCTTATGATCGGTCAGGACCACAGTACGGTGCTTGGCCCCCTCAAGCCAATGTCGCCACTCCTCAAATGCCCACTTCATAGCCAACATCTCCCGATTGCCGACATCATAATTGCGTTCCGCAGGCAAAAACTTCCGCGAAAAGAAGGCACACGGTTTCATCAAGGAACCATCAGAATTCCTCTGAGACAAAACGGCCCCTGCCCCAATCTCAGACGCGTCAACCTCAACCTGAAATGGAAGAGAAACATCTGGCTGACGCAACACAGGGGCAGAAGTAAATCGGAGTTTAAGCTCCTGAAAGGCAGAAACAGCCGCGGAGGACCAATTCGTCACATCAGCGCCTTTCTTGGTCAAATCGGTCAGAGGTTTAACCACACTGGAGAAGTTGGCAATGAAACGACGATAAAAATTAGCAAAGCCCAAGAATTTCTGAAGGCTCTTCACAGATGTGGGCTGAATCCAATCATGAATGGCCTGATCCTTAGCCGGATCCATTTCTATAGATGAGGGAGAAAAAATGAAACCCAAAAAAGAAACCTTCTGCACTCCAAAGAGGCACTTTGACCCCTTCACAAATAAAGCATTATTACGGAGGATCTGAAATACCATCCTGACCTGTTTCACATGAGACTCCCAATCATTGGAAAAAATCAAAATATCATCCAAATATACAACCATGAATTTATCAAGATAACTCCGAAAGATATCATGCATGAAGGATTGGAACACAGATGGGGCATTAGAGAGTCCGAATGGCATCACAAGGTATTCAAAATGGCCTTCTGGCGTATTAAATGCAGTTTTCCATTCGTCACCCTGCTTGATACGAATAAGATTATATGCCCCTCGAAGGTCAATCTTAGTAAACCAGCTAGCCCCCTTAATCCTAGCAAACAAATCAGTAAGCAAAAGCAAGGGGTATTGAAATTTGACCATGATCTTATTCAAGAGGCGATAATCAATACAGGGTCTCAAGGAGACATCCTTCTTGGCAACAAAAAAGAACCCCGCTCCCAACGGTGAAGAAGATGGCCGAATATGCCCTTTCTCCAAAGACTCCTTAATATAGCTCCGCATGGCGGTATGTTCAGGCACAGACAGGTTGAAAAGTCGGCCCTTAGGGAACTTACAACCTGGAATCAAGTCAATAGCACAATCACAGTCCCTATGCGGTGGAAGGGAACTGGATTTGGGCTCATCGAATACATCCTGGAAGTCAGACAAAAACTCAGGAACTTCAGAAGAGGGGGAAGAGGAAATTGACATCAAAGGAACCTGATCATGAACCCCCTGACAACCCCAACTAGTCACAGACATGGATTTCCAATCTAACACCGGATTATGTAGCTGCAACCATGGAAAACCCAGCACAATATCATCATGCAAATTATGCAACACCAGAAAACGACAATCTTCCTGATGGGCTGGCGCAATGTGCATGGTCAGCTGTGTGCAAAACTGAGGTTTATTTTTAGCCAACGGTGTAGCATCAATGCCCCTCAAAGGAATAGGGTTCTGCAAAGGCTGCAAGGGAAAACCACAACGTCTGGCAAATTCTAAGTCCATTAAGTTCAGAGCGGCGCCTGAATCCACAAATGCCATGACATAAAATGATGATAATGAGCAGATCAAGGTCACAGATAACAGAAATTTAGGTTGTATAGTACTGATGGCAACAGAACTAGCGATTCTCTTTGTACGCTTAGGGCAATCAGAAATAACGAGCAGAATCGCCGCAGTAAAAACACAACCTATTATGACGCCTGAATGTTTGACGTTCAGCTCAAGACAAAATCCTATCACACTGCATAGGCTCAGGGCTCCGCTCAGAGGACAACGCCACAGTGTGCACAACTCTGCGCTCGCGCAAGCGCCGATCGATCTGAATGGCCAGAGACATAGAATCACTCAGACCAGCAGGCGTGGGGAACCCCACCATAACATCTTTAACGGATTCAGAAAGACCCTTTCTGAAAATTGCCGCCAAGGCATCCTCATTCCATTTAGTCAGTACAGACCATTTTCTAAATTTCTGGCAATACGATTCTGCCGCTTCTTGACCTTGACACAGGGCTAACAAGATTTTCTCAGCCTGATCCACAGAATTAGGCTCATCATACAACAACCCCAATGCCTGAAAGAACGAATCAACATTAAGCAAAGCAGGATTGCCAGTTTCCAGGGAAAATGCCCAATCCTGTGGGTCACCACGCAGCAGAGATATGATGATTTTAACCTGCTGAATAGGATCACCAGGAGACCGGGGTCTTAATGCAAAAAACAGTTTACAGTAATTTTTGAAACTCAAAAATTTGGATCTGTCACCAAAGAATAAATCAGGAGTGGGAATCTTAGGTTCTAAGGCAGGAGTCTGAACAATAAAATCTGAAATACCCTGTACCCTAGCAGCAAGCTGATCCACCCGAGAAACTAACTCCTGAACATTCATGTTAATACTAGATTCCGTAGCCACCCAGAGATAAAGAGGGAGGATAATACCAAACAGGCTAAGGAAAAAAAATGGCTCAAAAGCTTCCCTCCCTTCTTCTGAGATGCAATTAACTCATTGTTGGCCAGTTGTACCGTTATGATCTGGTGGCCTAGGAGCAGCATGAGACGGACTTTGGAGAAGGTGGTCCCTGTACTGACCGCAAACCCTGAACCTAGCAGCTCAACTAGATGTAGCCGTGGGGGTACCCAACACTCCCTAGACCCCTCGGCACAGCCTAAGATCTAACTTCCCCTAAAGACAGAAACAGGAAACCCATCTTGCCTCAGAGAAAATCCCCAAAGGATAGATAGCCCCCCACAAATATTGACTGTGAGAGGAGAGGGAAATAACATACGCAGATATGAAATCAGATTTTAGCATAGGAGGCCATACTAGCTAAAAAGAAAGAATAGAACAGAGTACTATGCGGTCAGTATAAAAACACTAGAAAATATCCACCACAGAAAATACGAATCACCACATCTGACTAAAGACATGGGGGGTATATCTGCATCTCCAGAGACACAGCTTGGCTGCAAAAATCCTTCACAGACAAAGCTGGACAAGACAAAAACATGAATATGCACAGAACTATAAGGTCCACAGCAGGTGGACAGCAAAAACAAAGCCAGGACTTATCTTTGTAGAAAAGTACAGCAAACTGGAGAGACCAGCAGGGAAGTGGATCCTTCAAAAACAATGGACAACTGGCAGGGACTAAAGAGTCCTGCAAAGCTATATACCCCAGTCAGTTTTGCAATTAGTAGATACACCTGTCCACTCCTGCAGTCCAGGCACAACTGCATTACCCTCTACAACCACCGGAGGGAGCCCAAAAGCTGAATTCACAACACCAGACGCAAAGAATGCCCACTTGTGCCCGTCACCTTCCTTGGTATAAACAGATCCTCAGCGAGATATTTGTATTGTCCCCTTATATACTTATGCATGGTTATTAGATCGCCCCTCAGTCGTCTTTTTTCTAGACTAAATAATCCTAATTTTGCTAATCTACCTGGGTATTGTAGTTCTCCCATCCCCTTTATTAATTTTGTTGCCCTCCTTTGTACTCTCTCTAGTTCCATTATATCCTTCCTGAGCACCGGTGCCCAAAACTGGACACAGTACTCCATGTGCGGTCTAACTAGGGATTTGTACAGAGGCAGTATAATGCTCTCATCATGTGTATCCAGACCTGTCTTAATGCACCCAATGATCCTGTTTGCCTTGGCAGCTGCTGCCTGCCACTGGCTGCTCCAGGTAAGTTTATCATTAACTAGAACACCAAAAGAGAAAAAAGAGCAGCACAGCTTGCAGACCAGAGAAAATCAACTGTGGCACATCAGAAATGTATAGCAGTGCGAGAGATAAATGGAGGTGCTACTTGCGTGAAAAAAGTCTGAGAGAAATCCAAAAAATAGAAAAACGCAAATGCACTCACCAAATATGCTGTTTCAAGTGTCCTTTATTGTAACACCAAGCGGTACATCTTCACGGCACGGGGGAGTGGAAAGCAACGGGTGGGAGTGCGGCAGTCGAGACGACGGCCGTTTCGCGCTACACGAGCGCTTCTACGGGTCCATGTCCAAAGCCCCTTTGGACATGGACCCGTGTTGTTAAGATTTATCATTAACTAGGATCCCCAAGTCCTTCTCCCTGTCAGATTTACCCAGTGGTTTCCAGTTCAGTGTGTAATGGTGATATTGATTCCTTCTTCCCATGTGTATAACCTTACATTTATCATTGTTAAACCTCTTCTGCCACCTTTCAGCCCAAGTTTCCAACTTATCCAGATCCATCTGTAGCAGAATACTATCTTCTCTTGTATTAACTGCTTTACATAGTTTTGTATCATCTGCAAATATCGATATTTTACTGTGTAAACCTTCTACCAGATCATTAATGAATATGTTGAAGAGAACAGGTCCCAATACTGACCCCTGCGGTACCCCACTGGTCACAGCGACCCAGTTAGAGACTATACCATTTATAACCACCCTCTGCTTTCTATCACTAAGCCAGTTACTAACCCATTTACACACATTTTCCCCCAGACTAAGCATTCTCATTTTGTGTACCAACCTCTTGTGCGGCACGGTATCAAACGCTTTGGAAAAATCGAGATATACCACGTCCAATGACTCACCGTGGTCCAGCCTATAGCTTACCTCTTCATAAAAACTGATTCGATTGGTTTGACAGGAGCGATTTCTCATAAACCCATGCTGATATGGAGTTAAACAGTTATTCTCATTGAGATAATCCAGAATAACATCCTTCAGAAACCCTTCAAATATTTTACCAACAGTAGAGGTTAGACTTACTGGCCTATAATTTCCAGGTTCACTTTTAGAGCCCTTTTTGAATATTGGCACCACATTTGCTATGCGCCAGTCCTGCGGAACAGACCCCGTCGCTATAGAGTCCCTAAAAATAAGAAATAATGGTTTATCTATTACATTACTTAGTTCTCTTAGTACTCGTGGGTGTATAATGCAGCCACCCCAGAGTATAATGTAACTTCCCATAGAATATAATGCAGCCCCCCTCATAGTTTACTGCAGCCCCTTCATAGAGTATGATGCAATCACCCCTCATAGAATATAAATATAATACAGCCCCCCACAGAATATAATGTAGCCCCGAATAGAATAGAATACAGCCCACCTCCCCATAGAATATAATGCAGCCCCATCAAAGAGTATGATGCAATCATCCCTCATAAAATCTAATACTGCCCCCCATAGAATATAATACAGCCCACCTCACTATAATATATAATGTAGCCCCCCTAGAATATAATGCAGCCCCCCATAGTATATAACACGGCCTCCCCATAGAATATAATATACTCCCCATAGTATATATCAAAACCCGCATAATATATAGCACATCCCGCATAGTATATAGCACAGCCCGCGTAGTAGTATACAGCACAGCCTGCGTAGTAGTATACAGCACAGCCCGCATAGTAGTATACAGCACAGCCCGCGTAGTAGTATACAGCACAGCCTGCGTAGTAGTATACAGCACAGCCCACACAGTAGTATATACAGCACAGCCCACACAGTAGTATACAGCACAGCCCACACAACTGTAACTGAGGCAATGACAGACTAGTACAGCCCACATCTCATCTCCCCCCTTCGATAATGGCCCCACAGTTCAGTAGAAAAAAAAAACAAACAAAAAAAAACACTCTCTTCACCTCTCCTCTTGCCCGCGCTGCTCCTGTCTCGGCGGCTGCAGTCTGCCCGGGACACAGCAGGTGCGCGATGATATGATGTCATCGCGCACCCGCAGTGTCAGACGCAGAGTGGGGAATGATGGGAGAGGGAGCACCAGCAGACGCTCTCTCCTCCATCATTGCATTAAACTGTACCGGCATCACACTGTACCGGTATAGTTGAATGCGGCGGTGGCACTGGTGGGGGGAGGGGGGAAAGAGTGAAGCGACCCACTACTGGCACCGGCCCTTCTGGCTTTTGCCAGAAGTGCCCGATGGCCAGTCCGGTCCTGGTTGCAAATGCAAAGTACAAAAAAAAAAAGTTTACATCACACAAACCCCCTACAGAAACTGCCATAGAAAACTACTCAGAGAGAGAAGGAAAGTCCATCTGTCTTGTATGCAACAATCTGTTCTCAGCTTTGTAGTGTGATTACTCAATAGCACAGAAGCCAAATCGTGTCAAGGCTGAGGGAAACGAAAATTATGTTCCTGGGAATAATCAAATTGTACTTATATGGCATTCATTAGCAATATGAAAGTTATATATAATCTGTGACCTTTAAAATATGTAGATTTTATGCTCCCTGCTTGTAGTCATTATCACTACAGTTTGAAGAGTCTTCTCCCTTGGGTTGCTAACCATCCAAAAATTCCAGGGCACTCAGTAAAAGTAGGACACTTTTTTGCTCAATCTATAAAAAAAAAATCAAACAATTACTTTGAATGTGATTATCATTACTTTACAATATATGGTGAATGCAGATGATGTCTTCACATCAGCATTATGGGCTGAGGACACGTATCACTTCTAATCACAGTGGTTTATTATGATTTTCCAATGTGTCCATTAAAAATATTGTCTGTGCATGAATTTTGATATGTTGTCCAGAAAATATAAAAAGTCAAGTTGGCAACTCTGATTGTCCCAAATGTGCTGAACTCAGGCTTCCTTAGGGTATATACATACAACATATTTTTCAAGCCAATTCTGCCTTGAACACGCCTGCATTAGTGCACATTACACGCTAAAAATAATGGACATATGCATAGCCATGGCCGGCGTCACCACCCGGCGCATTTGGGCAAGTGCCTGGGCCCTGGGCAAAAGGGGTTTCACTCCCCAAATGGGACCCCAGCACGCTATGAAGCCCATGAGTCGGGGAACCGAGCATCCCCACATCGTTAATTCAACTGGTTCGGCATTCTGGATGTTCCCCATTGTTTCTATATTATATTCCTCCATTTCTTTATTACTATAATTGCCATTTTACATTGGTAGTGCCCTATTTCTCATTCATTTTGGCATATACAGTGGGGTAAATAAGTATTCGATCCCTTGCTGATTTTGTAAGTTTGCCCACTGACAAAGACATGAACAGCCTACAATTTTAAGCGTAGGTTAATTTTAAAATTGAGAGATAGAATATCAAAAATAAAATCCAGAAAAACACATAGTATAAATTATAGAAATTTATTTGCATTATGCAGTGAGAAATAAGTATTTGATCCCCTATGAAACCACTAAGAGTTGTGGCTTCTACAGGCCAGTTTCACGCTCCTAATCAACTCGTTACCTGCAATAAAAAGACACCTGTCTGTTAGGGTTGGCAGATTGCTCTAAATAAATAAAGAGCAAATGCCACCCGGGGTCAACCGTGCAGAGATGGAAAACTGCTGCTAGTGGATAATGACGGAATAGACGGCGAGCGTTTACCTGTACTCACTGGGTTGAATGCCACTCCGTGTCAACAGCACGTGAACTGAACTCGCACACAGAAATTAAACAGATGCTCTCTAAGGCTAGTGTCACATTGCGTTAGGGCAGTCCGTTTAGCGCATAGCCATTACAGGCTATGGCGGCGTTAACGGACTACGTTACACCGCGTTATGCCACGGTGTAACGTAGTCCGTTAAACGCGGTCACATAACGCAATGTGACCCTAGCCTAACTGAGCTGTGTCACTCGCACACAGAAATAGAACAGATACCCTGCAACTGAGCTGTGTCACTCACACACAGAAACGGAACAAATGCTCAGAGCTTAATACCCTGACTAGGGTTGTGCTTGCTCTGGAACTCTACTGTGCTAACCACACACATGTAGGAACCAGATGCTAAGCCAATGGCTAATTGCCCCACTAAAGCTAGCTGCCTGCCTATTTGCACAGTCCCAAGCTAGAAAGACACTCAACACTTGCAGGCAGAGAGGTAGAGACTCCACTCACATAGCCGTAAATAAAAGGATACTAGCGCACCGGCATGCACCTCTGTGAACCTTTTATACACTAGGCTCATGTCCAGTCGGACAGGACCTTGCCCGTGGACCAATCCGGCACTGCGACATCACCGGAGCAGCTGACGTCCGACCAATGAGAAGATACCACCTCACGGACATGCTCAGTACGGTGATCTCCAGAGAGCTGGACTGCACATGAATATTACTGGTTACAAAGGGCTTGGCTGGAGAGCCAGCAGTAACCAAGCCTACACCACAAGCCTGAGCAAAATGCTGGGACCAACATCTATGCTCAGCAGCACCCGCAGCGGCCGAAACTGAATGGGTGACTGCCGAGGCAGACAAGGCTTGGGGGCTACCCTGTGCAGTGGGAAAATCCCTGCACCTAACACTGTCTTACAAAGTCACCTTTATAAAAGGCTCCTGTCCACAGACTCAATCAGACTCTAACCTCTACATCATGGGCAAGACCAAAGAGCTTTCTAATGATGCCAAGGACATGTTCACAGATCGGCACAACACTGGAATGGGCTACAAAATGATAAGTAAGACGCTGGGGGAGAAGGAGACAACTGTTGGTGCAATAGTAAGAAAAAGGAAGAAATACAAAATGACTGTCAATCAACATCGATCTGGGGCACCATGCAAAATCTCACCTCCTGGGGTATCCTTGATCATGAGGAAGGTGAGAGATTAGCCTAAAACTACATGGGGGAACTTGTTAATGATCTCAAAGCAGCTGGGGCCACCGTCACCAAGAAAACCCATTCGTAACACATTACACCGTAAAGGACCACCACCTTGGACTCGACAATGGCATTGACTTCAAAATTGTCCGAGGACGTATCCGAGCTCCCGGCAGGAGTCCCAGGAGACCGGGTCAAATATATGGGTTTTAACAGAGACACATGGAAGGTATTGATGATGTTTAAATGTCGTGGAAGACTGAAGCGATAGACTACAGGATTTACCTGTTCAAGTGCCTTGAAAGGACCTAGGTAGCTGGGAGCAAATTTAGTGGACCCAACAAGCTGCCTAATGTTTCGAGCAGATAACCACACCAAATCACCACGGGCAAAGACTGGAGCAGGACGACGATGCATGTCAGCAGAGGCCCACATTCTCTCCTTAGAGGCTCCAATTGCATCCTGCATGTGATCCTGCATGCGATCCCAGATGTCACGAGACTCCACTACCCAAACCGCTACCCGAGTCGGAAAACGAGACGGGCATGGGCAACGGAACACGTGGGTGTTGCCCATAATTAAGGAGAAACGGAGTATGCCCTGTGGAATCAGAAATGGCATTATTTAATGCAAACTCCACCCAAGGCAGCAGGGAAGTGTTGTGAATTCTGTGGTCAAGCTCCCTCTTGTGGTCATGAGTGGTACTTTGGCTGGTTCTGTCCATGAGCTTCCTCTGGTGGATGTGAGTGGGGCTGCGGCTTCTGAGTTTCCTTCCTCAGGTGACGAGGTTAAGTCGTTAGGTGCTGCTCTATTTAACTCCACCTAGTTCTTTGTTCCTAGCCTCCAGTCAATGTTCCAGTATTGGTCTTGCTCTCTCCTGGATTGTTTTTGTGGCCTGTCTGCCCTGCATAAGCTAAGTTCTGCTTGTGTTACTTTTGTTTGCTATTTTTTCTGTCCAGCTTGCTATATTGGTTTGTCTTGCTTGCTGGAAGCTCTGGGACGCAGAGGGAGCACCTCCGTACCGTTAGTCGGTGCGGAGGGTCTTTTTGCGCCCTCTGCGTGGTTGTTTGTAGGTTTTTGTGCTGACCGCAAAGCTATCTTTCCTATCCTCGGTCTATTCAGTAAGTCGGGCCTCACTTTGCTAAAATCTATTTCATCTCTGTGTTTGTATTTTCATCTTAACTCACAGTCATTATATGTGGGGGGCTGCCTTTTCCTTTGGGGAATTTCTCTGAGGCAAGGTAGGCTTATTTTTCTATCTTCAGGGCTAGCTAGTTTCTCAGGCTGTGCCCGAGGCGCCTAGGTCTGGTCAGGAGCGCTCCACGGCTACCTTTAGTGTGGTGTGATAGGATTAGGGATTGCGGTCAGCAGAGTTCCCACGTCTCAGAGCTCGTCCTATGTTATTAGTAACTATCAGGTCATTTTCAGTGCACTTAACCACCAGGTCCATTGTGGTTCTAAATCACCAGTTCATAACAGTACTGGAGGCCCAAAGTACTAATGCTTCTCAATCGAGGGAAAGGAGAAGTTCTGAGACCATTTTTTTTTCTTTGCACTGTGTTTTGTCTTTCCTTTCCCCTAGACATTTGGGTGGTTCAGGACACAGGTGTAGTGATGGACATTAAAGGTCTGTCTTTTTGTGTGGATCATCTCACTGCAAGAGTACAAAAAATTCAAGACATTGTGGTTCAGAAATCTATGTTAGAACCTAGAATTCCTATTCCTGATTTATTTTCTGGAGATAGAGCTAAGTTTCTGAATTTCAAAAATAATTGCAAACTGTTTCTGGCTTTGAAACCCCGCTCCTCTGGTGACCCAGTTCAACAAGTTAAGATCATTATTTCTTTATTACGTGGCGACCCTCAAGACTGGGCATTTTCCCTTGCGCCAGAAGATCCTGCATTATGTGATATTGATGCGTTTTTTCTGGCGCTCGGATTGCTTTATGATGAACCTAATTCAGTGGATCAGGCAGAGAAAAATTTGCTGGCTCTGTGTCAGGGTCAGGATGAGGTAGAGATATATTGTCAGAAGTTTAGGAAGTGGTCTGTGCTCACTCAATGGAATGAATGTGCGCTGGCAGCAATTTTCAGAAAGGGTCTCTCTGAAGCCCTTAAGGATGTCATGGTTGGATATCCTATGCCTGCTGGTCTGAATGAGTCTATGTCTCTGGCCATTCAGATCGATCGACGCTTACGTGAGCGTAAAGCTGTGCACCATTTGGCGGTATTATCTGAGCATAAACCTGAACCTATGCAATGTAATAGGACTTTGACCAGAGCTGAACGGCAAGAACACAGACGTCGGAATGGGCTGTGTTTTTACTGTGGTGATTCCACTCATGCTATCTCCGATTGTCCTAAGCGCACTAAGCGGTTCGCTAGCTCTGCCACCATTGGTACGGTACAGTCGAAATTTCTTTTGTCCGTTACTTTGATCTGCTCTTTGTCATCCTATTCTGTCATGGCATTTGTGGATTCAGGCGCTGCCCTGAATTTGATGGACTTGGAGTTTGCTAGGCGCTGTGGGTTTTTCTTGGAGCCCTTGCAGTATCCTATTCCATTGAGAGGAATTGATGCTACGCCTTTGGCCAAGAATAAGCCCCAGTACTGGACCCAATTGACCATGTGCATGGCTCCTGCGCATCAGGAGGATATTCGCTTTTTGGTGTTGCATAATCTGCATGATGTGGTCGTGTTGGGGTTGCCATGGCTACAAGTCCATAACCCAGTATTGGATTGGAAATCGATGTCTGTGTCCTGCTGGGGTTGTCAGAGGGTACATGGTGATGTTCCATTTCTGTCTATTTCATCATCCACCCCTTCTGAGGTCCCAGAGTTCTTGTTGGATTACCGGGATGTATTTGATGAGCCCAAGTCCAATGCCCTACCTCCGCATAGGGATTGCGATTGTGCTATCGATTTGATTCCTGGTAGTAAGTTTCCTAAAGGTCGACTGTTTAATTTGTCTGTGCCTGAGCACGCCGCTATGCGGAGTTACGTAAAGGAATCCTTGGAGAAGGGTCATATTCGCCCGTCGTCGTCGCCATTGGGAGCAGGGTTCTTTTTTGTGGCCAAGAAGGATGGTTCGTTGAGACCTTGTATTGATTAACGCCTTCTAAATAAAATCACGGTCAAATTTCAGTACCCCTTGCCGCTGCTGTCTGATTTGTTTGCTCGGATTAAGGGGGCTAGTTGGTTCACCAAGATAGATCTTCGTGGTGCGTATAATCTTGTGCGCATTAAACAGGGCGATGAATGGAAAACAGCATTTAATACGCCCGAGGGCCATTTTGAGTACCTGGTTATGCCATTCGGGCTTTCCAATGCTCCATCAGTATTTCAGTCCTTTATGCATGACATCTTCCGAGAGTACCTGGATAAATTCCTGATTGTATACTTGGATGATATTTTGGTCTTCTCGGATGATTGGGAGTCTCACGTGAAGCAGGTCAGAATGGTGTTCCAGGTCCTGCGTGCTAATTCTTTGTTTGTGAAGGGGTCAAAGTGTCTCTTTGGTGTTCAGAAGGTTTCATTTTTGGGGTTCATTTTTTTCCCCTTCTACTATCGAGATGGATCCTGTTAAAGTTCAGGTAATTTATGATTTGACTCAGCCGACATCTCTGAAGAGTCTACAAAAGTTCCTGGGCTTTGCTAATTTTTATCGTCGCTTCATCAATAACTTTTCTAGTATTGCTAAATCGTTGACTGATATAACCAAGAAGGGTGCTGATGTGGTCAATTGGTCTTCTGCTGCTGTGGAAGCTTTTCAGGAGTTGAAGCGTCATTTTTCTTCTGCCCCTGTATTGTGCCAGCCAGATGTTTCGCTCCCGTTCCAAGTCGAGGTTGATGCTTCTGAGATTGGAGCAGGGGCTGTTTTGTCGCAAAGAAGTTCTGATGGCTCAGTGATGAAACCGTGTGCCTTCTTTTCCAGGAAGTTTTCGCCTGCTGAGCATAATTATGATGTTGGCAATCGAGAGTTGCTGGCCATGAAGTGGGCATTCGAGGAGTGGCGTCATTGGCTTGAAGGAGCTAAGCATCGCGTGGTGGTCTTGACTGATCACAAGAACTTGACTTATCTCGAGTCTGCCAAACGGTTGAATCCTAGACAGGCTCGTTGGTCGCTGTTTTTCTCCTGTTTTGACTTTGTGGTTTCGTACCTTCCGGGCTCTAAGAATGTGAAGGCGGATGCCCTGTCTAGGAGTTTTGTGCCCGACTCTCCGGGTTTGCCTGGGCCGGCGGGTATCCTCAAAGAGGGGGTAATTTTGTCTGCCATCTCCCCTGATTTGCGGCGGGTGCTGCAAGAATTTCAGGCTAATAGACCTGACCGTTGCCCAGCGGAGAAACTGTTTGTCCCTGATAAATGGACGAGTAGCGTTATCTCTGAGGTTCACTGTTCGGTGTTGGCTGGTCATCCTGGAATCTTTGGTACCAGAGATTTGGTGGCTAGATCCTTTTGGTGGCCATCTCTGTCGTGGGATGTGCGTTCGTTTGTGCAGTCCAGTGGGACTTGTGCTCGGGCTAAGCCCTGCTGTTCTCGTGCCAGTGGGTTGCTTTTGCCCTTGCCGGTCCCAAAGAGGCCCTGGACACATATCTCTATGGATTTTATTTCAGATCTCCCTGTCTCGCAAAAGATGTCGGTCATTTAGGTGGTTTGTGATCGCTTCTCTAAGATGGTCCATTTGGTACCCTTGTCTAAATTGCCTTCCTCCTCTGATTTGGTGCCATTGTTTTTCCAGCATGTGGTTCGCTTACATGGCATTCCGAAGAACATCGTTTCGGACAGAGGTTCCCAGTTTGTTTCGAGGTTTTGGCGAGCCTTTTGTGCTAGGATGGGCATTGATTTGTCTTTTTCCTCGGCTTTCCCTCCTCAGACAAATGGCCAAACTGAACGAACCAATCAGACCTTGGAAACATATCTGAGATGTTTTGTTTCTGCTGATCAGGATGATTGGGTGTCCTTTTTGCCTTTGGCTGAGTTCGCCCTTAATAATCGGGCCAGCTCGGCTACTTTGGTTTCTCCGTTTTTCTGCAATTCTGGTTTCCATCCTCGTTTCTCTTCAGGGCAGGTTGAGTCTTCGGACTGTCCTGGTGTGGATACTGTGGTGGATAGGTTGCAGCAGATTTGGACTCATGTAGTGGACAATTTGACATTGTCCCAGGAGAAGGCTCAACGTTTCGCTAACCGCAGGCGCTGTGTGGGTCCCCGACTTCGTGTTGGGGATTTGGTTTGGTTGTTGTCTCGTTATATTCCTATGAAAGTTTCCTCTCCTAAGTTTAAGCCTCGTTTCATTGGTCCGTATAGGATTTCTGAGGTTCTTAATCCTGTGTCTTTTCGTTTGACCCTTCCTGCTTCTTTTTCCATCCATAATGTATTCCATAGGTCATTGTTGCGGAGATACGTGGAACCTGTGGTTCCATCCGTTGATCCTCCTGCCCCGGTTTTGGTTGAGGGGGAGTTGGAGTATATAGTGGAGAAGATTTTGGATTCTCGTATTTCGAGACGGAAACTCCAGTACCTGGTTAAGTGGAAGGGTTATGGTCAGGAAGATAATTCCTGGGTCTTTGCCTCTGATGTTCATGCTGCTCATCTGGTTCGTGCCTTTCATTTGGCTCATCCTGGTCGGCCTGGGGGCTCTGGTGAGGGTTCGGTGACCCCTCCTCAAGGGGGGGTACTGTTGTGAATTCTGTGGTCAAGCTCCCTCTTGTGGTCATGAGTGGTACTTCGGCTGGTTCTGTCCATGAGCTTCCTCTGGTGGATGTGAGTGGGGCTGCGGCTTCTGAGTTTCCTTCCTCAGGTGACGAGGTTAAGTCGTTACTTAGGTGCTGCTCTATTTAACTCCACCTAGTTCTTTGTTCCTAGCCTCCAGTCAATGTTCCAGTATTGGTCTTGCTCTCTCCTGGATCATTCTTGTGGCCTGTCTGCCCTGCATAAGCTAAGTTCTGCTTGTGTTACTTTTGTTTGCTATTTTTTCTGTCCAGCTTGCTATATTGGTTTGTCTTGCTTGCTGGAAGCTCTGGGACGCAGAGGGAGCACCTCCGTACCGTTAGTCGGTGCGGAGGGTCTTTTTGCGCCCTCTGCGTGGTTGTTTGTAGGTTTTTGTGCTGACCGCAAAGCTATCTTTCCTATCCTCGGTCTATTCAGTAAGTCGGGCCTCACTTTGCTAAAATCTATTTCATCTCTGTGTTTATATTTTCATCTTTACTCACAGTCATTATATGTGGGGGGCTGCCTTTTCCTTTGGGGAATTTCTCTGAGGCAAGGTAGGCTTATTTTTCTATCTTCAGGGCTAGCTAGTTTCTCAGGCTGTGCCCGAGGCGCCTAGGTCTGGTCAGGAGCGCTCCACGGCTACCTCTAGTGTGGTGTGATAGGATTAGGGATTGCGGTCAGCAGAGTTCCCACGTCTCAGAGCTCGTCCTATGTTATTAGTAACTATCAGGTCATTTTCAGTGCTCTTAACCACCAGGTCCATTGTGGTTCTAAATCACCAGTTCATAACAGGGAAGACCAGTTGTCATGCCTGATACGTGACCAGCATCTGGTCCATTCGTCTCCAGATGCAGGGCCGGCTCCAGGTTTTCGAGGGCCCCGGGCGAAAGAGTCTCAGTGGGCCCCCCCCTTTAACACATACCCCGATTTATGATGCACAGATACGGCAGAGAAATGTATAGTACAATGCCAGATTTCACTTCTTACATGAGTGACAGCTATTGTAGATTCTGCAGTGTATATATACAGAAGGAAAGGTGCTGTGCAGTGTATATATACAGGAAAGGTGCTGTGCAGTGTATATATACAGGAGGAAAGGTGCTGTGCAGTGTATATATACAGGAGAGGTGCTGTGCAGTGTATATATACAGGAGAGGTGCTTTTCTGTTTTGAGTTTTTCTATGAAACAAAGACTTTTCTACATAAACAACGTTGTTTGGTTTTGCGGCCCCAACAGATCTGTGCTACAAAGTAACAGGCGGCTCGGGCATTAATGAGGGACCTGATGCTGAATCCTTTCCACAAACCCTAATGACCCAATTAGTGCCCTGTCATTAGAAGCTCATTAAACGCCTCCCTGTCCCGAGCAGTCATGTACAGTATGGGGGGATCCTGCAGCCCACCCCCTGACTGCTCCATACTATACACTGTCACGCTCACTATTATCCTGTGCATTTCTCCTTCATCGTTACCCCATGTTACACTTGTCACCCCCCACTACAGAGTAGCAGGGCAGCCAATGTCACCCCCTCCCGGACCCTAATGGCAGCAGGAAATGTCTGCTCCTCTATTGGGTTGGATTCACCTGATTTAATCAAGGAATAATGTGGATTTGTTGCCGGTGGCTGCAGGGGAAGGGTTAAGGTAACGTTCACACTAGCGTTATGCTAGTGTGCGTCAGGTTAGCGTCGGGCGACGCAGCGGTGACGCACCCGTCATGCGCCCCTATATTTAACATGGGGGACGCATGCGTTTTTGTTTGTTGCGTTGTGCGACGCATGCGTCTTTTTTGCCGCAAGCGTCGGACCAAGAAAACGCAACAAGTTGCATTTTTCTTGCGTCCGATTTTCGGCAAAAAACGACGCATGCGTCGCAAAACGCAGCGTTTTTGCGTGCGTTTTGCCGCGTTTTTGCTTGCGTTGTGCGTTGCGTCGCCGACGCAGCGGCGCACAGCGCTAGTGTGAACGTAGCCTAAGTGATGCCATGTCCGTGGTGGGAGCAGTGGCAGCTGCTGGGACCTGGACAGAGACAACCAATGTTGCTGTGACTGCACAGTGTGACCTGAAGGACAGAAGCTGAGACTCCGGAGCAGAAATCACCCACATGCCGGCACTGGGCAGAGTCCCTCCAGTCACCAGCCTGGGGCCACGGGGCCCCAACCTACAGCCCACAGCTCAGATTTATCCATGGCAGCAGCTCCCCTTCCTCCTGGCATCTGGTTAACCCCATTTATGCGGGTCGGATTGTTATCTTTAAGGTTTAGCAATAACCTTCATACAAATGGGAAGGGGTTAAGCTTCTTCCTACCCCACTGGTGCAGGTTTGGTGCAGCATGCATGTATTCTGGGTGAGCTGGGCGGCTACAGGCTGCACCCCACCAGCTGCTCCTCCAGACATCACCCACATTTTTAGGCAGCGGAGACAGACAGCAGCAGACTGAGCCACAACTGCAACCACTGCTGGATACCTTTGCACTCACTCAGGCACTGGTAGGACGGAGCTCCTCCGGAATCTGCCTGATAAACTTCAGCACTGTCTGCAGCCACCCAGGGGGGAAGAGCAGAGAACGTGCTCTCTCTGCCCACAATGTCACACTGGCTGCCTTCTGTTAACCCCTATGTGTGCCTGCCTGGCTGCACTGACTGAGTGAGAAGATGCTTGTGTCAGAGCTGGCACATAGGGGTTAAGAGAACGCAGCCAGCAGTGACATTGTGGGGGGAGAGAGCATGTTATCTCCTGCTCTGCTCTCCCAGCTGTATCTATGACAGTGGGCCCCCCTCTCTCCCCAGGGCCCCGGCATTTGCCCGGTGTGCCGGGTGCTGACGCCGGCCCTGTCAAGATGGTAGGTAGAGGACAAATTAAGCTCAATACTAGGGTTGAGCGAAACGGGTCGAACATTTTCAAAAGTCGCCGACTTTTGGCTAAGTCGGGGTTTCATGAAACCCGATCCGACCCCTGTGCGGGGTCGGCCATGCGGTACGCGACTTTCGCGCCAAAGTCGCGTTTCAATGACGCGAAAAGCGCCATTTCTCAGCCAATGAAGGTAAACGCAGAGTGTGGGCAGCGTGATGACATAGGTCCTGGTCCCCACCATCTTAGAGAAGGGCATTGCAGTGATTGGCTTGCTGTCTGCGACGTCACAGGGGCTATAAAGAGGCGTTCCCGCCGACCGCCATCTTACTGCTCCTGATCTGAGCTTAGGGAGAGGTTGCTGCCGCTTTGTCAGAAGCAGGGATAGCGTTAGGCAGGGTCCATTAACCACAAAACCGCTTGTGCTGCAGCGATTTGCACTGTCCAACACCACCCTCGGTGTGCAGGGACAGTGGAAGTTTTTTTGTTTTTTTTTTCCCCTCAGCGCTGTAGCTCATTGGGCTGCCCTAGAAGGCTCCCTGATAGCTGCATTGCTGTGTGTACGCCGCTGTGCAAACCAACTGCTTTTTTCAAAGCACAAATCCTCTTGTTCCTTCCTTTCTGCACAGCTATCTTTTTTGTTTGTCCACACTTTTTATTTCATTTGTGCATCAGTCCACTCCTTATTGCTGCCTGCCATACCTGGCTGAGATTACTGCAGGCAGGGAGATAGTAGCTGCCTGCCATACCTGGCTGAGATTACTGCAGGCAGGGAGATAGTAATTGTAGGACATTCCCTGTTTTTTTTTTTTTTTTTTTTTTGGTGGGAGATTAAGATTGGCAATTTGGCATTTCTGCTAGAGTGCCATCCCTGTGTGTGCCATCTCTCTCACATAGTGGGCCATAGAAAGCCTTTTCATTTTTCTGTATTTTTTTTTGTGGGGTGTATAAATTCTCCCTGATAAAAATACAGTGGGAGATTAATATTGGCCTTTGGGCTTGTGTGCCAGTCCTGAGTGTGCCATCTCTCTCACAAATAGTGGGCCATAGAAAGCCTATTTTATTTTTTTTTGGGTTTTATAAATTCTCCCTGAAAAAAAGGGAGATTAATATTGGCCTCTGGGCTTGTGTGCCAGTCCTGAGCGTGCCATCTGTGCCAGCCCTGAGCGTGCCATCTCTCTCACAAATAGTGGGCCATAGAAAGCCTATTTAATTTTTTTTTTGGTTTTATAAATTCTCCCTGAAAAAAAGGGAGATTAATATTGGCCTCTGGGCTTGTGTGCCAGTTGTGAGCGTGCCATCTGTGCCAGTCCTGAGCGTGCCATCTCTCTCACAAATAGTGGGCCATAGAAAGCCTATTTAATTTTTTTTTTGGTTTTATAAATTCTCCCTGAAAAAAAGGGAGATTAATATTGGCCTCTGGGCTTCTGTGCCAGTCCTGAGCGTGCCATCTGTGCCAGTCCTGAGCGTCCCATCTCTCTCACAAATAGTGGGCCATAGAAAGCCTATTTTTTTTTTTTTTTGGGTTTTAGAAATTCTCCCTGAAAAAAAAAGGGAGATTAATATTGCCCTTTGGGCTTGTGTGCCAGTACTAAGCGTTCCATCTCTCTCTCTCTCTCTCTCAGTCAGTGGGCCATAGAACGCCTATTTTTGGTTTTATTTGTTTTCTAAATTCTCCCTGAAAAAATCATTTTATTTTATTTGGTTTCTAAATTCTTCCTGATAAAATCATATTTTTTTTATTATATTTTTTTCTAAAGTCTCCCTGAAAAAAAAAAAAAAAAAACAACCAAAAAAAACAGTGGGAGATTAATATTGGCCTTTCTGCTTGTGTGCCAGTCTTGACTCCTGGGTGTGCCATCTCTCTCTCTCTCTCTCTCTCTCTCTCTCCAATTGTGGTCCATAGAAAGCCTATATTTTTTTTCCTTGATTTGGGTTCCAAAATCTACCAGAGAAAATAACTACATCAATCATTGGTAGAAAAATATTGGCCTCTGGGCTTGTGTGCCACTCCTGACTCCTGTGTACGTCATCTCTCAGTCAGTGGGCCATAGAACGCCTATTTTTGTTTTTATTTGTTTTATAAATTCTCCCTGAAAAAATCATTTTATTTTATTTGGTTTCTAAATTCTTCCTGATAAAATCATATTTTTTTTATTATTTTTTTTTCTAAAGTCTCCCTGAAAAAAAAAAAAAAAAACAACCAAAAAAAACAGTGGGAGATTAATATTGGCCTTTCTGCTTGTGTGCCAGTCTTGACTCCTGGGTGTGCCATCTCCCTCTCTCTCTCTCTCTCTCTCTCTCTCTCTCCAATTGTGGTCCATAGAAAGCCTATATTTTTTTTCCTTGATTTGGGTTCCAAAATCTACCAGAGAAAATAACTACATCAATCATTGGTAGAAAAATATTGGCCTCTGGGCTTGTGTGCCACTCCTGACTCCTGTGTGCGTCATCTCTCAGTCAGTGGGCCATAGAACGCCTATTTTTGTTTTTATTTGTTTTATAAATTCTCCCTGAAAAAAATCATTTTATTTTATTTGGTTTCTAAATTCTTCCTGATAAAATCATATTTTTTTTATTATTTTTTTTTCTAAAGTCTCCCTGAAAAAAAAAAAAAAAAAACAAACAAAAAAAACAGTGGGAGATTAATATTGGCCTTTCTGCTTGTGTGCCAGTCTTGACTCCTGGGTGTGCCATCTCTCTCTCTCTCTCTCTCTCTCTCTCCAATTGTGGTCCATAGAAAGCCTATATTTTTTTTCCTTGATTTGGGTTCCAAAATCTACCAGAGAAAATAACTACATCAATCATTGGTAGAAAAATATTGGCCTCTGGGCTTGTGTGCCACTCCTGACTCCTGTGTGCGTCATCTCTCAGTCAGTGGGCCATAGAACGCCTATTTTTGTTTTTATTTGTTTTATAAATTCTCCCTGAAAAAATCATTTTATTTTATTTGGTTTCTAAATTCTTCCTGATAAAATCATATTTTTTTTATTATTTTTTTTTCTAAAGTCTCCCTGAAAAAAACAAAAAAAAAAAAAAAAAAAAACAAACCCCCCCAAAAAATGGGAGATTAATATTGGCCTTTCTGCTTGTGTGCCAGTCTTGACTCCTGGGTGTGCCATCTCTCTCTCTCTCTCTCTCTCTCTCTCTCTCTCTCCAATTGTGGTCCATAGAAAGCCTATATTTTTTTTCCTTGATTTGGGTTCCAAAATCTACCAGAGAAAATAACTCCATCAATCATTGGTAGAAAAATATTGGCCTCTGGGCTTGTGTGCCACTCCTGATTCCTGTGTGCGTCATCTCTCACTCAGTGGCCCATAGAAAGCATATAGTTTGTTACATTTGTTTTCTAAATTCTCCCTGCAAAAATCTATTTTTTTTTTTGGGGGGGGTTTCTAAAGTGTTCCTGAAAAAAATAAAAATAAAAAAAAAATAATAGTGTGACATTAATATTAACATTTGTGCTTCAGTGACAGTCCTGCGTGTGGGGCATCTCTCTAATTTGCAGCCACCAAAAAAAGAGTGTGTAACATTGGGCCTGATTTTCGCTGTGGTCTCACCAACAGGTAAAGGGGTAGCTAAATCATACTGAAGTTATAGCTCACCGTGTAAGTTGTGTGACTGCAACAAATAACGTTAGTTTGGTTACGTTTTTAAAACAATGAGGAAGTCTAGTGGAAGAGGTCGTGGCCGGGGGCGTTCATTGTCAGCTGGTAATGAGGGCAGTGGTAGTGGTGGAGCATCAGGTGGTCGTGGGGAAAAAAATATTGCACCTAAGTCTGGAGCTGTGGAGCCAGGTTCGTCGTCCGGCTACACAAGGCCTCGAACGCTCCCTTTTCTGGGATTAGGAAAACCGCTTTTAAAGCCGGAGCAGCAAGAGCAAGTTTTGGCTTATCTTGCTGACTCAGCCTCTAGCTCTTTTGCCTCCTCTCGTGAAACTGGTAAAAGTAAAAGCAGCGCGTCGTTAGTGGATGTTCACGGTCAGGGACAAGTCACTTCCTTGTCCTCTTCAGCAAAAACAACAACAGAGAAGAATGCAGCAGGCGACACAACGGGTTACTCCATGGAGCTCTTTACACATACCGTCCCTGGCTTAGAAAGTGAAGCAGTTAACAGTCCATGCCCATTACAAATTGAATCTGACATGGAGTGCACTGACGCACAGCCACAGCCAGACTACTATGCTGGTCCTTTGACTCAGACCACAACATTGCCCTCGCAGGGTGCTGATCAAGAATCAGACCCTGATGAGACTATGTTGCCCCATCACGAACGCTATACCACCGAACGACACGGTGACACAGACGAAGTTGCGCAGGAGGTACAAGAAGAGTTATTAGATGACCCAGTTCTTGACCCCGATTGGCAGCCATTGGGGGAACAGGGTGCAGGCGGCAGCAGTTCTGAAGCAGAGGAGGAGGAGGGGCCGCAGCAGGCATCAACATCGCCACAGGTTCCATCTGCCGGGCCCGTATCTTGCCCAAAACGCATGGCAAAGCCAAAACCTGGTGGAGGACAGCGTGGCCATCCGGTTAAAGCTCAGTCTGCAATGCCTGAAAAGGTATCCGATGCTAGAAAGAGTGCAGTCTGGCATTTTTTTAAACAACATCCAATTGATCAGCGCAAAGTCATCTGTCAAAAATGTTCTACTTCCTTAAGCAGAGGTCAGAATCTGAAAAGTCTCAATACTAGTTGCATGCATAGACATTTAACCACCATGCATTTGAAAGCTTGGACTAACTACCAAACGTCCCTTAAGGTTGTTGCACCCTCGGCCAATGAAGCTAGTCATCAACGCAACATCCCTTCCGGCAGTGTAGGACCACCATTTAGCGCACCACCTGCTGTATCTGTGCAGGTATCTTTGCCAGGCCAAAGCAGTCAGGGTCAGGGAATCACCAGTTTCGTAGTAGGAAACACTGCATCTAGGGCACCGGCGGCAACAATACCATCTCCCACCGTCTCTCAGTCTGCCATGTCCACCGGCACCCCCGCTAGTTCCACGATCTCCAGCTCTCCAGTCCAGCTCACCCTACATGAGACTATGGTTAGAAAAAGGAAATACTTAGCCTCGCATCCGCGTACACAGGGTTTGAACGCCCACATAGCTAGACTAATCTCGTTAGAGATGATGCCCTACCGGTTAGTTGAAAGCGAAGCTTTCAAAGACCTGATGGACTACGCTGTACCACGCTACGAGCTACCCAGTCGATACTTTTTTTCCAGAAAAGCCATCCCAGCCCTCCACCAGCATGTTAAAGAGCGCATCGTCCATGCACTCAGGCAATCTGTGAGCACAAAGGTGCACCTGACAACAGATGCATGGACCAGTAGGCATGGCCAGGGACGTTACGTGTCCATCACGGCACACTGGGTAAATGTGGTGGATTCAGGGTCCACAGGGGACAGCAAGTTTGGGACAGTTCTGCCTAGCCCACGGTCTAGTAAACAGTTGTCTGTAGCCGTTCGCACCCCCTCCTCCTCCTCCTCCTCGTCCTCCTGCAGAAGCAAGAGCTCGTCCACAGACCGCAGTCGCACAAACACTCCATCCGCACCTGCCACTGTTGCACACCAGGTCTCCCATTATGGGGCAGCTACTGGCATACGTCAGCAGGCTGTATTGGCTATGAAGTGTTTGGGCGACAATAGACACACCGCGGAAGTTCTGTCCGAGTTCTTGCAGCAAGAAACGCAGTCGTGGCTGGGCACTGTAGATCTTGAGGCAGGCAAGGTAGTGAGTGATAACGGAAGGAATTTCATGGCTGCCATCTCCCTTTCCCAACTGAAACACATTCCTTGCCTGGCTCACACCTTAAACCTGGTGGTGCAGTGCTTCCTGAAAAGTTATCCGGGGTTATCCGACCTGCTCCTCAAAGTGCGTGGACTTTGCGCACATATCCGCCGTTCGCCTGTACACTCCAGCCGTATGCAGACCTATCAGCGTTCTTTGAACCTTCCCCAGCATCGCCTAATCATAGACGTTGCAACAAGGTGGAACTCAACACTGCACATGCTTCAGAGACTGTGCGAACAGAGGCGGGCTGTTATGTTTTTGTGGGAGGATACACATACACGGGCAGGCAGTAGGATGGCAGACATGGAGTTGTCAGGTGTGCAGTGGTCGAAGATTCAAGACATGTGTCAAGTCCTTCAGTGTTTTGAGGAATGCACACGGCTGGTTAGTGCAGACAACGCCATAATAAGCATGAGCATCCCCCTAATGCGTCTGCTGATGCAAAGTTTGACGCACATAAAGGATCAGGCGTCTGCACCAGAGGAAGAGGAAAGCCTTGATGACAGTCAGCGATTGTCTGGTCAGGGCAGTGTACATGACGAGGTACCGGGCGAAGAGGAGGTGGAGGATGAGGAGGATGATGGGGATGAGTATATTTTTAATGAGGAAGCTTTCCCGGGGGCACGGGAAATTGGTGGCGTGGCAAGGCCGGGTTCTGGTTTTTTGAGGGACACAAGTGACGTAGATTTGCCTGCAACTGCCCCTCAACCAAGCACAACCGCAGATTTGACAACGGGAACTTTGGCCCACATGGCGGATTAAGCCTTGCGTATCCTCAAAAGGGACACACGCATTACAAAAATGATGAACGATGACGATTACTGGTTGGCCTGCCTCCTTGATCCTCGCTATAAAGGCAAATTGCAAAATATTATGCCACATGAGAACTTGGAACTAATATTAGCAACAAAACAATCAACTCTTGTTGACCGTTTGCTTCTGGCATTCCCTGCACACAGCGCCCGTGATCGTTCTCACACGAGCTCCAGGGGCCAGCAGACCAGAGGTGTTAGAGGGGCAGAAATCAGAAGTGGCGTTGGCCAGAGGGGTTTTCTGACCAGGTTGTGGAGTGATTTTTCTATGACCGCAGACAGGACAGGTACTGCAGCATCAATTCAAAGTGACAGGAGACAACATTTGTCCAGTATGGTTACAAACTATTTTTCATCCCTTATCGACGTTCTCCCTCAACCGTCATTCCCATTTGATTACTGGGCATCCAAATTAGACACCTGGCCAGAATTGGCAGAATATGCATTGCAGGAGCTTGCTTGCCCGGCAGCTAGTGTCCTATCAGAAAGAGTATTCAGTGCTGCAGGTTCAATACTAACAGAAAAAAGGACTCGTCTGGCTACCCAAAATGTAGATGATCTAACCTTCATTAAAATGAACCACAACTGGATTTCAAAATCTTTTGCCCCACCCTGCCCGGCTGACACCTAGCTTTCCTATGAAAAGGTCTTGCCTGTGGACTATTCTGAATGACTTTTCCAATCTCGTAATTTTCTTCACCTGATTGTCCAGCATACGACATGTTTCCACCTCACGAAATGGCCAAACTCCCCACACGGGGCCGTGCTATCGCCACTTTGCGCTTGGACCCTTGAGAGTGCTGTTTGTCTGAAGAGGTGGGTGTGGCCGCTTTTGGTCGACGGCACTGCCACTGGGTCCCTCATAGTACAATAAAGTGTCTCTGGCGGTGGTGGTGCGCACTCAACGTCAGACACACCGTTGTAATATGAGGGGCCCTGTGCCTGTACCGCCGGCCACAAGACAGTTCCCCCCCCCAGCTCAAACAGTGCTCTACCACTAGCAAAATTATCTCTCACAGCTTCACCAATGTGTAGTCTAGGCGCTGACATCCTTCAATGCCTGGCACTGACAATACCATTGTTTTGACATTTTTGTTATGTTAGGCCTTCGAAGCCTGTCTGCGGTCCCTTCTTTCTACAACTACTACACTGACCAGGCCACTGCTGGCCGTGTTACCCTGGAACCAATTTAAAAGTGCCTACAGTCAGCCCAATTTTGTTATGTTAGGCCTTCGAAGACTGTCTGCCGTCACTCCTTCCACTAGACTTCCACTGACCAGACCACTGCTGCCCGTGTACCCCTGGAACCAATTTAAAAGTGCCTACAGCCAGCCCAAGTTTGTTATGTTAGGCCTTCGAAGCCTGTCTGCGGTCACTCCTTCCACTAGACTTCCACAGACCAGACCACTGCTGCCCGTGTACCCCTGGAACCAATTTAAAAGTGCCTACAGCCAGCCCAAGTTTGTTATGTTAGGCCTTGGAAGCCTGTCTGCGGTCACTCCTTCCACTAGACTTCCACTGACCAGACCACTGCTGCCCATGTACCCCTGGAACCAATTTAAAAGTGCCTACAGCCAGCCCAAGTTTGTTATGTTAGGCCTTGGAAGCCTGTCTGCGGTCACTCCTTCCACTAGACTTCCACTGACCAGACCACTGCTGCCCGTGTACCCCTGGAACCAATTTAAAAGTGCCTACAGCCAGCCCAAGTTTGTTATGTTAGGCCTTCGAAGCCTGTCTGCGGTCACTCCTTCCACTAGACTTCCACAGACCAGACCACTGCTGCCCGTGTACCCCTGGAACCAATTTAAAAGTGCCTACAGCCAGCCCAAGTTTGTTATGTTAGGCCTTGGAAGCCTGTCTGCGGTCACTCCTTCCACTAGACTTCCACTGACCAGACCACTGCTGCCCGTGTACCCCTGGAACCAATTTAAAAGTGCCTACAGCCAGCCCAAGTTTGTTATGTTAGGCCTTCGAAGCCTGTCTGCGGTCACTCCTTCCACTAGACTTCCACAGACCAGACCACTGCTGCCCGTGTACCCCTGGAACCAATTTAAAAGTGCCTACAGCCAGCCCAAGTTTGTTATGTTAGGCCTTGGAAGCCTGTCTGCGGTCACTCCTTCCACTAGACTTCCACTGACCAGACCACTGCTGCCCATGTACCCCTGGAACCAATTTAAAAGTGCCTGCAGCCAGCCCAAGTTTGTTATGTTAGGCCTTGGAAGCCTGTCTGCGGTCACTCCTTCCACTAGACTTCCACTGACCAGACCACTGCTGCCCGTGTACCCCTGGAACCAATTTAAAAGTGCCTACAGCCAGCCCAAGTTTGTTATGTTAGGCCTTCGAAGCCTGTCTGCGTCCCGTTCTTTCAACTACAACTACACTGACCAGGCCACTGATGGCCGTGTTCCCCTGGAACCAATTTTAACTTGCCTACAGCCAGCCCTATGTTATTATGTTAGGCCTTCGAAGCCTGTCTGCGTCCCGTTCTTTCAACTACAACTACACTGACCAGGCCACTGATGGCCGTGTTCCCCTGGAACCAATTTTAACTTGCCTACAGCCAGCCCAATGTTAGGCCTTTGATGCCTGTCTGCCGTCACTCCTTCCACTAGGCCTCCACTGACCTGTCTATTGCTGCCCGTGTACCCCTTGAACCAACATCATTAAATATAAAAAAAATTAATTTGATTATAAAAAATAAGATCGTGTTGAGATCTCAAATGCAGACATTTTAACAATCAAAACAAACACACAACAAATATCTGGAACTGTACTACAAAGGTCCAACAGCTACAATTTCTTTCTCCTGCAAGAAGTTAACTGAAAGTTTTTTGGAGTTGTTAACACAGATATGGCATCCACCGAGTGTTGTCCTGTCGCGTCTCCTTTAAATTATTTCCAATAAGATGTTAAACTATTAATTTAATAAAATCAATAATTAAAAAAATAATTGAGTAAGTCAAAAGCACATTGCAAATAAACATTAATTACAAATCAAGAAGCATGGCACGTCCGAGGGTGAGTAGATACCGAATAAGAATATAATCACCCTCGGACGCGCAATGCTTATTTAAAACAGCCTTCCTTCCTAAGAATCAGCCCTTCCGTGGTGTAGAGAGAGGTTGTGTTACACTCCAAGGTGTTCCCCAGGTTGCCTTTCCTGAGCTTCGATCTTCCGGCTCTCGTTTAGTAGCTGTTGGAAACTACGCTGCATTAGGCCTACTAATTGTGTATGGGTGAAACAGTGGCGCATCTGCGGTCCCTCCTTCCACTAGGCCTCCACTGACCTGTCTACTGCGGCCCGTGTACCCCTTGAACCAACCTAATAAAATATTTAAAAAATTAATTTGATTATAAAAAATAAGATCGTGTTGAGATCTCAAATGCAGACATTTTAACAATCAAAACAAACACACAACAAATATCTGGAACTGTACTACAAAGGTCCAACAGCTACAATTTCTTTCTCCTGCAAGAAGTTAACTGAAAGTTTTTTGGAGTTGTTAACACAGATATGGCATCCACCGAGTGTTGTCCTGTCGCGTCTCCTTTAAATTATTTCCAATAAGATGTTAAACTATTAATTTAATAAAATCAATAATTAAAAAAATAATTGAGTAAGTCAAAAGCACATTGCAAATAAACATTAATTACAAATCAAGAAGCATGGCGCGTCCGAGGGTGAGTAGATACCGAATAAGAATATAATCACCCTCGGACGCGCAATGCTTATTTACAACAGCCTTCCTTCCTAAGAATCAGCCCTTTCGTGGTGTAGAGAGAGGTTGTGTTACACTCCAAGGTGTTCCCCGGGTTGCCTTTCATGAGCTTCGATCTTCCGGCTCTCGTTTAGTAGTTGGTGGAAACTACGCTGCATTAGGCCTACAAATTTGGTATGGGGTGTAGAGACAGGTTGTGTTACACTCCAAGGTTTTCACCAGGTTGCCTTTCCTGAGCTTCGATCTTCATGCTCTCGTTTAGTAGTTGTAGAAAAGTACGCTGCATTAGGCCTACAAAATGGGTATGGGGTGGAGAGAGATGGTGTGTTACACTCCAAGGTGTTCCCCAGGTTGCCTTTCCTGAGCTTCGATCTTCATGCTCTCGTTTAGTAGGTGTCGGAAAGTAGGCTGCATTAGGCCTAAAAAATGGGGAATGGGGTGGAGAGAGATGGTGTGTTACACTCCAAGGTGTTCCCCAGGTTTCCTTGCCATTGCTTCGGTCTTCCGACTCTCGTTTAGTAGTTGTAGAAAAGTACACTGCATTAGGCCTAAAAAATGGGTATGGGGTGGAGAGAGATGGTGTGTTACACTCCAAGGTGTTCCCCAGGTTGCCTTTCCTGAGCTTCGATCTTCATGCTCTCGTTTAGTAGGTGTCGGAAAGTAGGCTGCATTAGGCCTACAAATTGGGTATGGGGTGGAGAGAGATGGTGTGTTACACTCCAAGGTGTTCCCCAGGTTTCCTTGCCATTGCTTCGGTCTTCCGACTCTCGTTTAGTAGGTGTCGGAAAGTAGGCTGCATTAGGCCTACAAATTGGGTATGGGGTGGAGAGAGATGGTGTGTTACACTCCAAGGTGTTCCCCAGGTTGCCTTTCCTGAGCTTCGATCTTCATGCTCTCGTTTAGTAGGTGTCGGAAAGTAGGCTGCATTAGGCCTACAAATTGGGTATGGGGTGGAGAGAGATGGTGTGTTACACTCCAAGGTGTTCCCCAGGTTTCCTTGCCATTGCTTCGGTCTTCCGACTCTCGTTTAGTAGTTGTAGAAAAGTACACAGCATTAGGCCTACAAAATGGGTATGGGGTGGAGAGAGATGGTGTGTTACACTCCAAGGTGTTCCCCAGGTTGCCTTTCCTGAGCTTCGATCTTCATGCTCTCGTTTAGTAGGTGTCGGAAAGTAGGCTGCATTAGGCATAAAAAATGGGGAATGGGGTGGAGAGAGATGGTGTGTTACACTCCAAGGTGTTCCCCAGGTTTCCTTGCCATTGCTTCGGTCTTCCGACTCTCGTTTAGTAGTTGTAGAAAAGTACACTGCATTAGGCCTAAAAAATGGGTATGGGGTGGAGAGAGATGGTGTGTTACACTCCAAGGTGTTCCCCAGGTTGCCTTTCCTGAACTTCGATCTTCATGCTCTCGTTTAGTAGGTGTCGGAAAGTAGGCTGCATTAGGCCTACAAATTGGGTATGGGGTGGAGAGAGATGGTGTGTTACACTCCAAGGTGTTCCCCAGGTTTCCTTGCCATTGCTTCGGTCTTCCGACTCTCGTTTAGTAGTTGTAGAAAAGTACACAGCATTAGGCCTACAAAATGGGTATGGGGTGGAGAGAGATGGTGTGTTACACTCCAAGGTGTTCCCCAGGTTGCCTTTCCTGAGCTTCTATCTTCAGGCTCTCATTAAATTGTGGTTAAATGGAACAACTGCATTTGGCGTACTAGTTGGTTTGGGGCCTACTATCGGTGTCTGCCACTCCTTGCTGTTCTCCTGGTTTCCTGTCCTGAAATTCCATTTTCAGCCTCTCGTTAAGTAGTTGTTAATGTTAGACTGCATTTGGCCTACTAGTTGGGTTGGGGCCTACTATCGGTGTCTGCCACTCCTTGCTGTTCTCCTCCACTGAACAAAGCTGTGCCGCCTGTTTACTACGGTTGCCAATTTTGAACTGCATTTCGACTACTTACTGATTTGGCCCTACTCTCTGTGTCAGCCTCTCATTCCAGTTGTCCTCCACTGCAATGCCCCCTGGTTATTCCTGTGTTACCAATTTTGAACTGCATTTAGCCCACTTTCTTCTTTGGGCCTATATCTGTGTTTCCACTTCATCGTGCCCATTGCCCAGCCAGTGATAGATGAGTCTGCTGGTACATTGACCCATAACGCAACATTCCCCGTGCACGCTACACAACAACATTGTGACCCTGCTGAAAGTCAGGTTGCTCTTCCCGCATACCATACCACCTTACACGGGGACAAAGAGGAAGGTGCAGATGAAAGTGCAGGTTCCTTCATCAGGTGGGGGGAGGAATACTAGTTGGCGACGTCACTGGCACAGGGCCTCTCATAGTACGCAAAAGTGTTGCTGCCGGTGGGAGGCGCCCCCGCCGTGCAAACACACCGCTGTACTTTGAGGGGCCCTGTGCCAGTGCCAATGCCAACGAGTGGGCCCCCCCTGCTTGCTCAGGTTCACAGCACTTGCAAAGTTGAAATACTTACCTCTCCCTGCTCCACTGCCGTGACGTGGTCCAGATTTCCTGGGCCCACTAATTACTTGAACCAGCCCTACCCCCCACAACTTTAGCCAAATGACCCCCAATTTCAAATGCCTTCCAATTATTATAAGGTAAATTACGCTTGACAAGCTTCATTAAGAAGAATGGATGGTTTTGACATTAAAATGGGTACTCTAGGTGTTTTCCTGGCCCCCACTCACTGCCGACTATGCTGCCCCATTGACTTGCATTGGGTTTCGTGTTTCGGTCGATCCCGACTTTACGTCATAATCGGCCGATTTCACTCGACCCGACTTTGGACATAGTCGGGTTTCGCAAAACCCGGCTCGACTCTAAAAAGGTCAAGGTCGCTCAACTCTACTCAATACTATAATAATAATAGTTTGTTATTTATATAGCACTTTACAATTAAGCGGGGACATGTACAGACAATAAATTCAATACAAGGTAGGACAGTTAAACTGACATTAGGAGTGAGATCCCTGCTCACAAGCTTACAATCTACAAGGTAATGGGGGGACACAATAAGTGAAAAGTGCTTTTTATTTTAGGTCTGGCAATTATAATAAATAGGGATTTTCATATTAAGCTGCATGATCTAGTAGTCATCAGCCCGTGTGTTTAAGTGCAATAGTCAAGTATCAAGTGCAGTTATCATGTATGTGCATGGAGGGTGTGGAGACAGATGAATAGTAGGGTGCAGATTCAGAATAATATTTGGAAGGAGGGAACAGGGCAAAGTTAGTTTACTGAGTAGTTGATGTGGTAGGTTTGTTTGAAGAGATGGGTTTTCAAAGCACGCTTAAATAGGTCGGGGCTAAATATCAGTCTGATCGTCTGAGGAAGTGCATTCCAGAGAGCTGGCGCAGCACGTGAGAAGTCTTGGAGGTGCAAGGTTTGGATTACAGGGGATGTCAATCTTAGGTCATTTGTAGAACGGAGGGCACGTGTAGGGCGATAGACAGAGATGAGAGAGTAGATATAAGGCGGTGCAGAACTGTGAAGAGTTTTGTGGGTGAGAGAGATGAGTTTATACTGGACCCGGTAGCGAATGGGTAGCCAGTGTAATGACTGGCACAAGATGGAGGCATCAGTGAAGCGGCCGGACAGAAATATGACTTTGGCTGCTGCATTCAAGATGGATTGGAGAGGGGAAAGTTTGGTAAGAGGGAGGCCAATCAGAAGAGAGTTGCAGTAGTCCAGATGGGAATGAATAAGAGCGACAGTAAGAGTTTTAGCAGTTTCAAAGGTGAGAAAAGGTCGGATTCTGGAGATGTTTTTAAGATGCAGGTGACAAGAGCGAGTGAGTGATCGGATATAGGGAGTAAAGGAAAGTTCGGTGTCGAATATGACCCCAAGACAGCGGGCATGCTGCTTGGGAGTTATGGTTGAACCCTCTAGGGTAATTTCGATGTTAGGTAGAGTGAGGTTAGTAGAGGAGAGAAACACAAGAAGTTCAGTTTTGGAGAGATTTAGTTTCAGATAGAGGGAGGACATGATGTTAGAGACAGCAGACAGACAATCCTTGGTATTTTGTATTAGGGTAGGGGTGATGTCAGGGGAAGAAGTGTATAATTGGGTGTCTTCAGCATAGAGATGATACTGGAACCCAAATCTGCTGATTGTTTGTCCAATAGAAGCAGTGTATAGAGAGAAGAGGAGGGGGGCCTAGGACTGAGCCCTGCGGAACCCCGATAGTAAGGGGATGAGGAGAGGAAGAGGAGCCGGCAAAAGATACAGTGAAGGAGCGGTCAGAGAGGTAGGTGGAGAACCAGGAGAGGGCTGTGTCCTTGAGGCCTATGGAGTGGAGCATAGTGAGAAGGAGCTGGTGATCCACAGTGTCAAATGCAGCAGAGAGATCCAGGAGAATCAGCAGAGAGCAATGACCTTTGGATTTAGCTGTTATTAGATCATTAGAGACTTTAGTGAGGGCAGTTTCAGTGGAGTGTAAAGAGCGGAAACCAGATTGTAAGGGGTCGAGAAGAGAGTTATCCGAGAGATAGCAGATTAGACGGGAGTGGACCAAGCATTCCAGGAGTTTAGAGATGAAGGAAAGGTTAGAGACAGGTCTGTAGTTAGCAGTGCAGTTCTGGTCCAGGGATGGCTTTTTAAGTAAAGGGGTTATGATGGCATGTTTAAATGAGGAGGGAAAGATACCTGAAGAAAGAGAGAGGTTAAATATTTTAGTCAGGTGAGTGGTGACTGACCACTGGTGAGAGAGACTGCAGGAGATGTGAAGGAATGGGGTCACTGTGGCAGGTTGTAGGCCGAGCAGAAGCAAGGAGCTTGGAAACTTCTCCTGAAACAGGCTCAAAGACATCTAGTGAGCTTGAGGTGCAGCAGTGAAGGGGATCCAGTCACTGAGGAGATTGGGCTGAGATATCCTGATGGATGTGGTTGATTTTTTCTAGGAAATAAGCGGCCAGAGCCTCACCATTGTGATTGGTGATGGGACCTTGTACTTTAGGTTTCAGGAGGGAGTTTAAGGTTTCAAAAAATCGTTTTGGGTTGTTGGCTAGTGAGGTGATGAGGGTGGTGAAGTAGGATTGTTTGGCCAGATAAAGGGCAGCATTATAGGTTTTGAGCATGAACTTATAGTGGATGAAGTCTTCTGCTAAGAGAGATTTTCTCCACTTCCGCTCTGCACACCTTGAGCAACACTGAAGAAAGCGTGTTTGCATAGTGTGCCAGGGCTGCCGTTATCTGTGTCAGGTCTTTCTGCATGTAGAAGGTGCTGCTTCATCTAGGGCATTCTTCAGTATATTATTGAAGTGTGACAATGCTAAGTCTGGACAGGAGAGGGAGGAGATGGGGGCTAAAGATGTGTGGAGATTGTCCATAAGCTGCTGGGTATTAATGGTACGTGTATTCCGATAAGTGTGGTATGTGGGGGTGTCCCGGGTGGGGAGACAATTCTTGACAGAGAAGGTTGTGGTCCGAGAGCAAGAGAGGGGAGTTAATAAAATCGTGCAGTGAGTCGGGATGGGAGAAAACCAGGTCCAGAGTATTCCCGTCCTCATGCGTAGGAGAATTAGTAAACTGTGAGAGGCAGGAATAAAGAAGTTAGAGAAAGAAGATGAGAGGCAGATTGGGAGAGGGGATCATTGATGGGGATGTTAAAGTCTCCCATGATGAGGGTGGGGATGTCAAAGGATAGAAAGTGAGTAAACCAGGTGGCAAAGTGGTCTAGAAACAGGTGGGAGGAGCCTGGAGGGCGATAAACAACCACCACTCGCAAAGAGAAGGGCTTAAAGAGTCTGACGGCGTGGACTTCAAAGGAAGGAAATGTAAGTGAGGGAACCAGAAGGATGACCTGGAAAGCACATTGTGATGAAAGGAGCAAACCAACACCTCCACCCTGTCTGTTCTCAGGTCTGGCGGTATGTGAAAATTTCAGCCCACCAAACGAGAGAGCGGCAGCGGCGGTGGTGTCTGAGTGCTGGATCCAGGTTTCTGTAATAGCCAGAAGGTTAAGGGAATTAGAGAGTAAAAGATTGTGAATGTAAGTTAGTTTGTTACACACAGACCGTGCATTCCAGAGTGCACAGTGGAAAGCGATAGGAGAAGGCATGCACTGAATGTTAATAAGATTAGCAGGGTTTCTATATGCAGCTGGAGGAGAGTAAAGTATGCTGGTGGAGGGAGGCCCAGGGTTGGGGGAGATGTCTCCTGCAACTAGTAGAAGGAGAAAAAAACAGAAAGAGCAGGTGGTGGAATGATTTGTATGAAAGTTTTGAGTGCTTTATGGAGGTAGTGGCTGGTTTGAAGTGGGTAAGAAATGTCAGTGGCGCCTCAGAGTTATACATGGGAGAGGGGAGAAGGGAGGGGTGGATATAAAGAGTGCCCAGAGAATGTGTTAAAGTGCGGGCGAGTTGTGAGAAAGCAAAAGTAAAAACAAATAAGAAGCAGATTGATATGATCAATGCATAATGTAGTATGACTGACCAAGAAGCATGATTGTTTGAAAAACTTAAGCACATTACCTGTCTCCTGCCCTGTTCAACTGCCATTGTCTAACTGCAAAGCACTTGATCCTTACCTACAAAAAGGCACCACACATAGATGATATGAAAAAGATCACTTTATTAAATGTCATAAAAACACCGATCAAAGTTGAAAAATAGCCCACAATGGGCAGCAAGTGAGAAACAACCACATACACAGGATAAAAAAGAGGGGACACCTGGCAA
The DNA here is from genome assembly GCF_032444005.1 of Ranitomeya imitator. Lineage (NCBI taxonomy): Eukaryota > Metazoa > Chordata > Amphibia > Anura > Dendrobatidae > Ranitomeya > Ranitomeya imitator. The sequence continues at coordinate 1,065,304,947 of NC_091282.1, forward strand.
AAATCACAGGAATAATATCCTAAAAATAACTGACATAGTATACTAATACACACCAATTAAGTGCTAAGTAAGCGTGAAAGAACATATGTACGTGTGACACAATAATTATTGCATAATTGCATAGTTGTCACAGTACAGTGTTACACACCTCTGACATATATAGTCAAAATGAGGGAAAGGGGCCAAATATGCCACCTAAATATAAGCAACAAGGACTGTGAAAACCTACAAAGTAGAGTGCTATATCAGTTCGTAATTTACCCAGTGGGATAAGTAGCCAGGCGTCCACCACACGCCTGGCTACTTATCCCACTGGGTAAATTGATCGGAGAGGACTGTATAATTACAGGACTTTGGCAGGCCCCCAATGAAGTCCATCCTGACCATCTCCCAGGCCTGTCTGCTAATGGCAAATGATAAATCAAGTCCGCGGGTTTCTGCCTGGAAGACCGATTCCTGGCACATGAGACACAGGCTATCACATAATCCCTTACGTCCCGCGCCATCCGAGGCCACCAATAAGACACCAGTAGCTCAGTAGTCTTTTTGGTGCCAAAACGACAACCCAATTTGGACATGTGTGCCCACGAGAGAACCTCCGGCTGTAGATTAGGGGAAACATAAGACTTGCCAGGAGGTACCTGCGACACCTGTGCCACGTCTGAAGAGTCTCCGATGGGACAATGAGACGTGACTCATCCCCATCGTCGGACGAGACTACCGAACGGGACAGAGCATCAGCGCATAAGTTCTTCTCCCCAGACAGAAAATGGATGGAGAAATTAAACCGGGAGAAGAGCAAGGACCATCTGGCCTGGCGAGAGTTCAGCCGTTGAGCCGTCTGTAGGTAAAGAAGGTTTTTATGGTCCGTGAAAACGTTGAAGGGATTCCGAGCTTCCTCCAAGAGATGGCCAACTTCATGGCCAGTAACTCCCCGTCCCAGATAGAATAATTCCTCTCCGCCGGTGAGGTTTAGAAAAAAAGAAAAAAAGACTAAAAGAGGAAAAACCTCCACTATTCTAGACAAAAAAACACCAGTACACAGGCAGAAATGCTTACCTGTGTAAGGTGTGCCAAGCGGCCAATTCCTGATTGTAGGCTGGCTACCTTATCGGTATTATTATTATTATTATTTATATAGCACCATTAATTCCATGGTGCAGTACATGAGAAAGGGGTTACATACAGAGTTATAGATATCGTTTACAGTAAACAGGTTTACAGTGACAGACTGGTACAGAGGGGAGAGGACCCTGTCCTTGCAGACTTACATTCTATGGGATAGTGGGGAAGAGACAGAAGGTAGGGGTGAGGCGGCGGCTCTGGCAGCGGTGAGGCGGCGGTGAGGCAGCAGCTCTGGCGGTGAGGCGGCGGCTCTGGCGGCGGCATGGTTATTGTAGGCTGCAGGCTTTCCGGAAGAGATGGGTTTTCAGGTTCCGTCAGCAGTTAGAAGAGGGATAAAAGTACATGGAGTTCAGGGGGTGCAGTGGCTAGTTCAGATTAGGAGGCAGTTTGTGCGGTGCCCCAGTGTCCTGGTCGTCGCAGTGATGTCATTATCCTTTCAGGGGAGAAGTGATGTCATGTCTGAAGGCAAAGAAAGACAACCACATTCAGGTATCACACACATGCAACATGTTCACACTCCAGACCAGAAGGGGGAGCTCTAAGCCTGTTTACGGTGAGCTTCCCTACTTACATCCTGATCTGGAGGGAAAGAGTCAGTTCCTGTCAGGCAGACAAAAGGAGAGGAGCTCTGCTGGCATGACGTGCTGTAACTACTGGGAAAGGACACTAGAAGGTGAACATACTGCAGAAAGTGTGCAGGAAAGCTGGGCACAGGAGAGAGAAATACCAGAGGGAGATCAGCCAGGAACAAGCTGCTCCTTTCTAAAGCGCAGGAGCCGGTAGCCAGGAACACTGAGGGAGCAACTGTCTTTAAGCCTTGCTCCAGAGACTGGCAGGGCAGTCAATTCCAAGTTAGCTGTCTGACCTAAACACCTAAGAAGACACGGTGGCAACTTGTAGGGGTCGGGGCATCTCTAGTGTCCCTATAAACAAGCCTCAGGCCATCAGTCATATGGGTTTGTCCTATCCACACCACCTGGGGGACAGAGAGGAAGAAACAACATAAAGAACATCTACAAGAGTTGTGAGGACCTTACCGAGAAGCTCAGCAGGGAGGTACTACAACACCCAGGCGCTAGTAGGAAGGCTACTGATTTCCACCTGGATAAGGGGACTCTGGAACTGCCTTCAGACCGACCGGACTCTGCCTGCCCTGTCAGCTGGTGCTCCGGACTGAGGATACCATCTGAAGTCTTCAGTAAACAAGGTAAAAGACTGCAAACCTGTCTCCTCATTCTTTACTGCACCTCACCCCTATATAAACTCTTTTACTGGACACCCCTGAGGGCCATGGACTGGGTCACCCACCGTGACATCCCCCGAACCGCAGGACTCGGTGCCGAGTACCCCATTGCCCTACTCTGGGGGCGATCCAGTTCGCACATACCAGCAGTTAGAAGAGGGATAGAAGTACATGGGATTCAGGGGGTGCAGTGGCTAGTTCAGATTAGGAGACAGTTCGCACATACCTGTGAATGAAAGGAGATGGATCAGGGCATGACAGCATGAAGGAGAATATACCATGGGTTATCTTTCTGCTATAATTCTGATGACACTTAAAAGATGTATTATTGCACCTGTGTATTTGCCATCTTTATTTGGGTCCGCTGCACCTTGGTTAGTGCAATTGTTTGAAGGCCCTGGACAGGTAAGCATCTCTGCCTGTGTACTGGTGTTTTTTAGAAAAAAAGAAACAAGGATGTCTCCGTCCGTTAGCATCCTTCTGGTACAGGACTGCTCCAGGACCGACGGAAGAGGCATTCACGTCTAGGATGAAAGGCTTATCCACATCGGGCCGATGTAGCACAGGCGCCCTAGCGAAGTGAGATTTCAGGCAGGTAAAGGCCTTATAGACCTCCTCGGGCCACTGCTTAAGATAGATTAGCTCCCTTTTTGGTGAGGGCTACCAACGGAGTTCCTAGGGTACAGAAGTGGGTAATGAACTAGCAGTAAGGGTATGTGCACACGTATTCTGGGTCCACTGCAGATTTTTCTGCAGCAGATTCCAGCAGATTTGATAAATCCGCAGTGGAAAACCGCTGTGGATTTATCGCGGTTTTACCGCGGTTTTTGTGCGGTTTTCACTACGGTTTACAACGGTTTTACTGCGGATTTCTATTGGAGCAGTTGTAAAACCGCTGAGGAATCCGCAGAAAGAAGTGACATGCTGCGGAATGTAAATCGCTGCGTTTCCGCGCTTTTTTTCTGCAGCATGTGCACAGCGTTTTTGGTTTCCCATAGGTTTACATTAAACTGTAAACGCATGGGAAATGGCTGCGGACCCGCAGCTGCGGAAACCCTGCGGATCCGCAGCAAAATCCGCATCGTGTGCACATGGCCTAATAGTTGATAAACCCCATAAAGTGCTGCATCGCTTTAAGGGAATGCGGTTCCTGCAATTTCATCACAGACTCCAGCTTGGCAGGGTCCTTTGCCAAACCCTTCACTGAAATGATTCTAGAATGATTCTATTCTAGAAAAGGTAGAGACTCCTGCTCAAACATGCATTTCTCCAATTTGGTGAAAAGGGGATTGGCGGGTAAGAGTTCAAAGACTCTACAGACATCTCTTCGATGAGTGTCAAGATCTGGAGAATAGATAAGTATGTCATCCAGATATACCACTACAGATGTTGACAACTCCCAAAAGATGTCATTGACGAAGTCCTGGAAGACTGCGGGAGCATTACAGAGACCAAACGGCATTACTAAGTACTCAAAATGACCGTTCCGAGTATTAAATGCAGTCTTCCATTCGTCCCCTTTACGTATACTTATTAAATTATAAGCCCTGCGCAGATCCAACTTAGTAAATTTCCTAGCACCCTGCAGTCTATCAAAGAGCTCAGAGATGAGTGGCAAAGGGTATTTGTTTTTGATGGTGATGGCATTCAAACCCCTATAATCTAAGCAAGGACGAAGTTCCCCACTCTTCTTCTGGACAAAGAAGAATCCAGCCACAGCAGGAGACACTGACTTCCTAATAAACCACCTTGCAAGATTCTCCCTGATGTACACCGACATAGCCTCAGTCTCTGGGAGAGACAAAGGGTAGACACGCCCATGAGGAGGCTCTGCCCCTGAGGTCTATAGGGCAATCATAAGGGCGATGGAGAGGAATAATCTCCGCGAACTTCTTAGAGAACATATCCGTATATTGCCAGTAGTGCTTAGGAAGAAGGAATAGATCTGAAGTGACCTTAGACAACTCAATCAGAACTTGAGCCTTAAACACTGTACCTCACATGAGCTACTCCATCCCAGTATGTTTCCAACAGCCCAATCTATGTGAGGTGAATGGCGGCGCAACCAGGGTATGCCTAACAGTACCTCTTCAATACCATCAGGGATGATCAAAAAGGAAATTACCTCCTGATGTTTTGGAGAAATTTTGAGCATAAGAGGAATGATTTGATGAGTGATCTGGGTAGATAGAGCGGACCCATTAACCACCCGTATGGTTTGGGAGCATCACTAGGGGTATTGCGTGCCATCGGGTGAAGGTGGAAGACAAAAAATTGCCCTCAGCCCCAGAATCCACGCAAGCCTCAGTAATGTGAGTAGTCGACCCATAAGAAAGAGTCATCTTAAAGTTTAATTTGGAGGACACATCTGCCATGTCAAGTGAGCCTCCTCCGATAGCCACTATAGGTGGTCGTCTTCCCGCAGCCTGGGGGCACTTGTTAGCCTAATGACCTGCCTGCCTACAAACAAAGCAGATCGGGCGTGGACGAACGGAACGGAACCTAGGTTCTGCTCGAGATACCTCCATGGCCTTCACTGGCTCAGTGTTACGCTCACGCCCTGACTGGGTGTGTGAGCGAGGTGATTGTGGCCCCACTGTGCCACAAACCAAACTACCGTGGAAGGGGCGTGACTAAGCAGCTATCTTGGTGTTCGCTGGAGCCTCTGATGGTGAGGTCAGACTTGTGCGGCAGATAGCTGCCAGTTACCACTCCAGGGAGGTGTCTGACTGTGGCAGCTCATCCCACAGAGGGACTTAACACTATTAACAGGTGGGAGCAGGTATGGACGAGCATGGCTGGAACTCTAGGCAGGCAGGCGGGCACGGCTGGAACGCTAGGCAGGCAGGCGGGCACGGCTGGAATGCTAGGCAGGCATGGCTGGAACTCTAGGCAGGCAAGCAAGCATGGCTGGAACTCTAGGCAGGCAGGCAGGCATGGCTGGAACTCTAGGCAGGCAACTGGGCACGGCTGGAACTCTAGGCAGGCAGGTGGGCACGGCTGGAAGTTTAGGGAGGCAGGCGGGCACGGCTGTAACACTAGGCAGGCAGGCGAGCACGGCTGGAACTCTAGACAGGCAGGCGGGCACGGCTAGCGGCACTGGAACTTGCTAGGGTAGGACAGGAACATAGGCAGGTACATGTGGGATAAGGGAACAGGTAGGGACCAGTTCAGACTAGAGGCATAACAGGTAAGAGCTAGACTGGAGGGACAAGTACACACAGAGATGAAGGTAGTGGCGAGCAGGGAAAAGCCACGGAATGTGCTGAGCAGAACCGCAGGTAGCAGCAAGCAAAGAGCAGAGCCGCAATGTAGCGGCGAGCAAAGAGCAGAGACGCAGGTAGCGGAAAGCAGGGCAGAACCGCAGGATGCGGAGCAAAGAGCAGAGCCACAGGTGGCGGAGCAAAGAGCAGAAGGAGTGAACACAAGGAAACACACAGTGGGATAGGAAAGACTACAGACAAAGATACAAACAGACACAAGCATAGGACTTAGTTCAGACAAGGACAGGTACGGGATAAGGTACAGGAACAAGGATTCAGACCAGTGTATGCACCCCCTGGGAAGGCAGAAATGAGAGACACAGGACACAGGTACAGGGTCAGGTTGAGTTACATAAGAAGGGACCATGATTGTGGGTGGTGCAGTGAAGGTCCAGATTATTGATTGGGTAAAGATATTACCCAGTTGCTCATCCTGGCAGGGAAAATTTAATCTTGCTCTGAGAGCGAAAGCCCATGGGAGTCAGCGGGAACCATGGTCTGAGCAAAACTGTTACAATCACGCCCTGACTGGATGGTGTGAGCGAGGGGATTGTGGCCCCTCTGTGCCACAAACCAGACTACCGTGGAAGTGGCGTGATTAAGCAGCTATCTTGGTGTTCGCTGGAGCCTCTGATGGTGAGGTCAGACTTTTGCGGAAGGTAGCTGACAGGTACCTCTCTAGGGCTGTGTCTGATTGTGGCAGTTGATCCCACAGAGGGACTGAACACTATTAACAGGTGGGAGCAGGTATGAACGAGCATGGCTGGATTTCTAGGCAGGCAGGCGGGCACGGGTGGAATGCTAGGCAGGCACGGCTGGAACTCTAGGCAGACAGGTGGGCGTGGCTGGATCTCTAGGCAGGCAGGCACAGCTGGAACTCTAGGAAGGCAGGCGGACACAGCTGGAACTCTAGGAAGGCAGGCGGGCACCTCTGGAACTCTAGGCAGGCAGGCGGGCACCTCTGGAACTCTAGGCAGGCAGGCGGGCACGGCTGGAACTTTAGGCAGGCAGGCGGGCACAGCTGGAACTCTGGACAGGCAGGCACGACAAGCGGCACTGGAACTGGTTAGGGTAGGACAGGAACATAGGCAAGTACATGTGGGATAAGGGAACAGGTAGGGACCAGTTCAGACTAGAGGCATAAAGCAACAAGTAAGAGCTAGACTGGAGGGACAAGTATACACAGAGACGCAGGTAGCAGCGAGCAGGGAAAAGCCGTGGATAGTGGTGAGCAGAGCCACGGGTAGCGGTGATCATAGCAGAGCTGCAGGTAGCGGAACAAAGCAGAGCCACAGGTAGCGGCAAGCAGAGCCACAGGTAGCGGCGAGCAAAGAGCAGAGCCGCAGGTAGCGGCGAGCAGAGCAGAACCGCAGGATGCGGAGCAAAGAGCAGAGCCGCAGGTTGCGGAGCAAAGAGCAGTAGGAGTGAACACAACGAAACACAGCGGGATAGGAAAGACTACAGACAGGGATACAAACGGACACAGGTATAGGAGTTCAGACAAGGACAGGTACGGGATAAGGTACAGGAACAAGTATTCAGAGCAGGGTATGCAGCCCCCTGGGAAGGCAGAAACGAGGGACACAGGTACAGGCTAGGGTACGGAGCCCCACTGGGTGGCTGAAACGAGAGATAAAGCAAGACAGGACCTGGCAACACAGCAGCAAGACACTAACTGAGGAAGTATGTTGCTCAGGCATCCCCCTAGGGGTGGGAAAGCCTTAAGTACCAGAGGCCACTTGGCAATTGGTTGGGGACACCTTAGGAAGGTGCACACAGTCACTATAAGAAACAGGAATTGCCTGGCCGCCGCCCTAAGCATACAGCCAGGAAGTATGCAACAAGCAAGAACATGAGGCCCAGAGCATGGAGCCGGCAGAGGAAAGAACTCACAGCATGGCCCGGAGTGGTGAGTAAAATGGTAGATGGGAAGCCATGCAGTGATTCCAGCAGGGATGTTACACTCAGTAGTCTGAGCTGGAGACTTCAAAGGACTGGTAAAACTTGGGGCCAACCGAATCCTTTGTCTACAATGGGCTCTCTCCAATGTTCGCTCAACGTGCCGAAGATCGATGCGAGTGAACAACGATATTACATCCTCCAGTGTAGTGGGAAACTCCCTAGTGGCAAAAGCATCCCTAACGTGGTCAGCAAGGCCCCTCCAAAAAATGGGAATGAGAACCTGATCTGACCACTCCAACTCAGAAGCTAAAGTCCGGAAACTGAAAGCAAACTGGCTGGCCAAGGAATAACCCCGGGTTAACACCAAGAGTTGGAGTGCGGTGTCGTGGGTAACCATATGTCCTAGAAAGACTTGCGAGAGATGTTCAGAACCACCTGGTCCTTACGCTCCCATAGCGGCGTCGCCTACTCCAACACTCTGTCCATCAAAAATTACATCACAAATCCCACCTTGACCTGTTCAGATGAGAAACGTGAGGCCAGTAGCTCCAACTGAATCGAGCACTGGTTCACGAATCCCCTGCAAGCCTTGCTGTCCCCTGAGAATTTATTGGAAGCAGGAGGTATGGGAAAGATGGAACAAGAGTCGCAGCAGAAACCCTAGTAGCTGCTTCACTGACTGCCTGTGCCGCAACTGCAGATAGATCCACAGCTGAAGTCGCCCACTCACGCGTGGACAACCTGCCCTCCAGCTGCTGGATATTCCGCTGCAGCTACTGCTCGTCCACCATTGCTAGCCAGACTCTGGCGCTAGTGTACTGTTAGGGTTGGCGGATTGCACTAAATAATAAAGTGCAATCGCCACCCATGGTCCACCGTCCAGAGATGGAAAACTGCTGCTAGTGGATAATGACGGAATAATAATAATAATAATTTTTATTTATATAGCGCCAACATATTCCGCAGCGCTTTACAAATTATAGAGGGGACTTGTACAGACAATAGACATTACAGCATAACAGAAATACAGTTCAAAACAGATACCAGGAGGAGTGAGGGCCCTGCTCGCAAGCTTACAAACTATGGGGAAAAGGGGAGACACGAGAGGTGGATGGTAACAATTGCTTTAGTTATTCGGACCAGCTATAGTGTAAGGCTCAGGTGTTCATGTAAAGCTGCATGAACCAGTTACCTGCCTAAGTATGTAGCAGTACAGACACAGAGGGCTAATACTGCATAAAGTGTATGAGAACATGATGCGAGGAACCTTTTTTTTTTAATTTTTTTATTATAAATAGGCCACACAGGGATCGTTAGGTTAATGCATTGAGGCGGTAGGCCAGTCTGAACAAATGAGTTTTTAGGGCACGCTTAAAACTGTGGGGATTGGGGATTAATCGTATTAACCTAGGTAGTGCATTCCAAAGAATCGGCGCAGCACGTGTAAAGTCTTGGAGACGGGAGTGGGAGGTTCTGATTATTGAGGATGCTAACCTGAGGTCATTAGCGGAGCGGAGGGCACGGGTAGGGTGGTAGACTGATACCAGGGAGGAGATGTAGGGTGGTGCTGAGCCATGGAGTGCTTTGTGGATGAGGGTAGTAGTTTTGTACTGGATTCTGGAGTGGATGGGTAGCCAGTGTAATGACTGGCACAGGGTAGAGGCATCGGTGTAACGGTTGGTGAGGAATATGATCCTGGCTGCAGCATTCAGGACAGATTGGAGCGGGGAGAGTTTTGCAAGAGGGAGACCGATTAGTAGAGAGTTACAATAGTCCATACATGGTGAGCAGTTACCCTTACACACTGGGTTGAACGCCACTCCATGTGAACAGCACGTGAACTGAACTCGCACACAGAAATGAAACAGATGCTCTCTAACTGAGCTGTGTCACTCGCACACAGAAACAGAAGAGATGCTCTGCAACTGAGCTGTGTCACTCGCACAGAAACAGAAGAGATGCTCTGCAACTGAGCTGTGTCACTTGCACACAGAAACAAAACAGATGCTCTGAGCTTAACACCCTGACTAGGGTTGTGCTTGCTCTGGAACTCTACTGTGCTAACTACACACATGTAGGAACCAGATCCTAAGCCAATGGCTAATAGCCCCCACTAAAGCTAGCTGCCTGCCTACATGTACAGTCAAATAAATAAGGCAACACACTGTACTGCCAAAACCTGCAAACATGAAAATTGAATTGCATTACTGCACTAGAAATATGAAAAACTGAGAAAGTTTAGCGCATAAATTGGCCAATTTATGTGTACCGTGTAGCCACGGTAAGGCATTTCTCGTTTACAAGGGCCTAGCAATGACTTTCTTCTCTGAGAATAAAGTCTTCATCTGAATGGGAACCTAATGCGAGTCCTCTCTATGACTAAAATCTCTCTCTCACTGTGGAGGGGTAGTGGTCCTGCTGTGATTAAAAACACCTGTGGCTAAAAGGAGTAGTGCTCAGTCAGAAGGCTAATGAATACATTTTTTTTAAAAACTGACCATCGAATCCAAACATAGGCTAAGTGTGAATAGGTGCTGAACCTACAGTCACCATCTCGCATACAGTCAAATAAATAAGGCAGCACACTGTAGCGCCAAAACCTGCAAACATGAAAATTTAATTGCATTACAGGACTAGAAATATGAAAAATTGAGAAAGTTTGGCGCATAAATTGTCCAATTTATGTGTACCTTGTAGCCACGACAAGGCATTTCTCTTTAAAAGGGCCTAGCAATGCCTTTTCTCTCTGAAAATAAAGTCTTCTTCTGAATGGGAACCTAATGTGAGTCCTCTCTTTGGAAAAAGCATTTTTACCGACCCCGGTTTTGAAATCGCCAGTATTAACCGTTTACCAACGTGCGCAAAAATAAAAAGTCCTATGTGCCATTTAATTTCTCTCTCCGCTGATGTGATTGCACATCAGAGGAGGAAGAAATAGGGTCCCCGACTCCCCCCATACTTATCAGTGTCTCCCGATGCTCCTCAGCCCTCCTGCTTCCTCAAGTGGGCGCCGCCATCTTGATCAGGGAAAAAAATGGCGGGCGCATGTGCAGTGCCCCCGCTAAGATCTGCCGGCTGGCGCCAATAGGAAGATTTTTCCTATTGGTTGATTTTGGTCACTGTGATAAACCCTATCACAGTGATCAAAATGAAAAAAAAAAATAGAAACAAATAGTAAATAAACCCCCCTTTATCACCCCCTTAGTTAGAGAAAAATAATAAAGAAAATATATTTATTTCCATTTTCCCATTAGGGTTAGAGTTGGGCTAAAATTAGGGTTAGGATTAGGGTAAGGCTTCTTTTACACTTACCTTGGTTTTGAGTCCCGTTTTTGCAGTCCCAATAGATTTCTATGGAGCCACAAATAATTCTATGGAGCGCTGTATGTCGTATGGCCGTGAGGGCCGTATTTACGGCTGTGAAAAAATAACGAGCCTGCTTGACATTTTTCATGGCTTATGGACACGGCCCCCATTGTAATTCAATGGGGCCGCAAAAACATCCTTCCGTTGTGCACCATGATTTCCGGTTTTGCGGACAGCTGTTTTTTTCCCAATACTTTTGCCATAGTATTGCAAACCCACAAAACGGCGATCCGCAAGTTTTTTGGGACCCGTTATTGCGGCAAACCGTGAAAATTGCGGCAATACAGCCCACAAAAAAGGTCCTGCGGGCCGCAAAAAACCCAGTAAGTGTAAAAGAAGCCTTAGGTTTGGGATTAGGGTTATGGTTAGGGATGGGATTAGGGTTAGGTTTGGGATTAGGGTTAAGGGTGTTTTGGGATTAGGGTTAAGGGTGTTTTGGGATTAGGGTTAGGTTTGTGGTTAGGGTTATGGTTAGGGTTGGGATTACGGTTAAGGGTGTGTTGGGGTTAGGGTTGGGTTTAGGATTAGAGTTAGGGGTGTGATTAGGATTATGGTTAGAGCTGGGATTAGGGTTGGAGTTAGAATTGAGAGTTTCCACTGTTTAGGTACATCAGGGGGTCTCCAAACACGACATGGCTGCAACAATTGTTTCCAGCGAATTTTGCTTTGAAAAAGTCAAATGGTGCTCCTTCCCTTCTGAGCTCTGCCGCGCACCCAAACAATGGTTTAAACCCACATATTGGGCTTCAGCATACTCAGGACAAATTGGACAACTTTTGGAGTCCAGTTTCTCATGCTACCCTTGGGAAAATAAAAAAAATTGGGGGCTAAAAAATCATTTTTGTGGAAAAAAAAGATTTTTTATTTTCACTGCTCTACGTTATAAACTTCTGTGAAGCACTTGGGGGTTCATAGTGCTCACCACACAACTAGATAAGTTACTCGGGGGGTATAGTTTCCAAAATGGGGTCACTTGTGCAGGGTTTCTACTGTTTAAAGGGACACTGTCTCCTGAATTTGGAGGGAACAATCTTCAGCCATGGAGGCGGGGTTTTTGGGTGTTTGATTCACCCTTTCCTTACCCGCTGGCTGCAATATTGGATTAACGTTCATTCTCTGTCCTCCGTAAAAAAATGCCTGCACAAGGCAAGATTGCCTTGCGCAGGCGTGTATTATGGAGGACAGAGAATGAACTTCAATCCAATATTGCAGCCAGCGGGTAAGGAAAGGGTGAATCAAACACCCAAAACCCCCGCCTCCATGGCTGAAGATTATTCCCTCCAAATTCAGGTGACAGTGTCCCTTTAAGCACATCAGGGGCTCTGCAAACGCAACATGGCGTCCGATCTCAATTCCAGCCAATTCTGCATTGAAAAAGCCAAACCATACTCTTTCTCTTCCAAGCTCTGCCGTCCGCCCAAACAGTGGTTTACCCCCACATATAGGGTATTGGCGTATTCAGGAGAAATTGAAAAACAAATTTTGTGGTTCATTTTCTCTTTTTACCCTTGTAAAAATAAAAAAATTTGTTCTGAAGTAAAATATTTGCAAAAAAAAAGTTAAATGTTTATTTTTTCCTTCCACGTTGCTTCACTTCCTGTTAAACATGTAAAGGGTTAATAAAATTCTTGAATGTGGTTTTGAGCTCCTTGAGGGTTGTAGTTGTTAGAATGGTGTCACTTTTGGGTATTTTCTGTCATGAACACCCCTCAAAGTGACTTTAAATGTGAGATGGTCCCTAAAAAAATGGTTTTGTAAATGTTGTAAAATGAGAAATCGCTTGTCAACTTTTAACCCTTATAACTTCCTAACAAAAAAAAATTGTTTCAAAAATTGTGCTGATGTAAAGTAGACATGTGGAAAATGTTATTTATTAACTATTTTGTGTGGGGACGTGGCCTAGCACCTGATGTGAGCGGACGGCTTCTGGAGCTCCTCCGCTGTAACCCTGCAATTATCCTGGTAATAGGTCCCTTGTGAGAGCCGATAACACTGAGTTCTGGTGTGGGAGGATACCGGAGGTCGGTCCAGACGTGCGGGGGCTGCGGGGAGCTGTCATGATGGTTCGAATGCTGCAACAAGACGCCAAGGCTGGAGCAGCAAGTCGGACCCAAGATGGCGCCGACAGCGTGGAGGCCGCAAAGAGAGAGAGCAAATGCTGCAAACCCCTCCTATGCAAGGAGACTGGACGTGGCTGCTAAGTTGGAGAAATATGCCTGGGTGGAAGGAGCAGGGAAACAGGCGGCAGATGAGGAGGAGGAACAGACCAAAGAGAAAGTAAAAGTGCAAGGAGAAGGCGCAGAGCAGGGGTGTCAAACTGCATTCCTCAAGGGCTGCAAACAGGTCATGTTTTCAGGATTTCCTTGCATTGCACAGGTGATAATTTAATCACCTGCAGAGAATGATTCCAGCACCTTGTGCAATGCTAAGGAAATCTTGAAAACACGCATGGTCTGAGGCCCTCGAGGAATGCAGTTTGACACCCCTGGCGCAGAGGATAACACGGTACAGGGGGAGACAGAAGGGGAGGAAGGATGGCGGGAAATGGACGTTGTGGAGCAAATGACTGTGGAGGAGCCTATAATAGGGGAGCCCATATTGCGGGACATTTATGATCGGATTAGATCCTGCAAAACGGAAATAATGACCCTTACACAGAGTGGATGGGAATAAAGAAGAAGTTGCTAAAATTAAGGCAGACATGACCAAAATGGATAAAAGAGTGGGTGAGGTGGATTAAAGAGTAAGTGTGCTAGAGGACCAACTTGCTAAAGTGCAGAGGTCCCACACGCAATGCCTGCAAAAATGTGCTGTTTTGGCTAATAAGAATGATGATTTGGAGAATCGTTCAAGGAGGAATAACGTGAGACTTGTGGTTGTCCCTGAGAAGACTGAAGGGACTGATCCTACAAAGTTCATCGAGCAATGGCTCCACAACAAGATTGGTGCTGATAATCTGAAGCCTCTGGGCCTTGTTTTAACCCCTTAGCGACCGCCAATACGCCTTTTAACGGCGGCCGCTAAGGGTACTTAAACCACAGCGCCGTTAATTAACGGCGCTGTGGAAAAAGTAAATAGCGCCCCCCAGAGTCGGATTTTCTCCCGGGTCTCGGCTACCCCCGGCAGAACATGATTCGGGTTTTTTTTTACCGACCCCGCATTTGCGATCGCCGGTAATTAACCGTTTACCGGCGATCGCAAAAAAACAAACAAACGCAATCTCTTTTTAATTTCTCTGTCCTCCGATGTGATCGCACATCAGAGGACAGAGAAAAGGGGTCCCAGATAGCCCCCCGATACTCACCTACCTCCCTCGGTGCTCCTTGTGGCTCCCGGTGGGCGCCGCCATCTTCAAAATGGCGGGCACATGCGGAGTGCGCCCGCCGGCCGGCACCGGGAGAATCTTTGGGGTCTCGGCTGCCGGGGGTAGCCAAGACCCCAAAGAACATGATCGGGGTCAGTTTTACCGACCCCTGTTTTGCGATCGCCGGTAATTAACTGTTTATCGACAACCGCAAAAAAAAAAAAAGTCAAAGTGTAATTCTCTGTCCTCTGATGTGATCGCACATCAGAGGACAGAGAAATAGGGGGATTCGGGGACCCTATTATACTTACCGGTGTCCCTGGATCCTCCTGCTGCTCCTCCTGGCTGCCGGGGAAAAGAAAATGGCGGGCGCATGCGCAGTACCCCCGCCATCTATCGCCATCTGCCGGCCGACAGGAGAAGAGCAGTTGGGGCTAAAATTAGGGTTAGGGCTAGGGTCAGGGCTAGGGTTGGGGCTAAATTTAGGGTTAGGGTTGGGGCTAAATTCAGGGTTAGGGTTCTTTCACACTTACGTCGGTATGGGGACGTCGCAATGCGTCGGCCCGACATACCGACGCACGTTGTGAAAATTGTGCACAACGTGGGCAGCGGATGTAGTTTTTCAACGCATCCACTGCCCAATCTATGTCCTGGGGAGGAGGGGGCGGAGTTAAGGCCACGCATGCGCGGTCAGAAATGGCGGACGCGACGTACAAAAAAAACGTTACATTGAGCGTTTTTTGTGTCGACGGTCCGCCAAAACACAACTGATCCAGTGCACGACGGATGCGACGTGTGGCCATCCGTCACGATCTGTTGGCAATACAAGTCTATGGGCAAAAAAAACGCATCCTGCGGGCACATTTGGAGGATCCGTTTTTTGTCCAAAGCGACGGATTGCGACGGATGCCAAACGACGCAAGTATGAAAGTAGCCTTAGGGCTAGGGTTAGAGTTGGGGCTAAAGTTAGGGCTAAAGTTAGGGCTAGGGTTGGGGCTAAAGTTAGGGTTAGATTTGGGGTTAGGGTTTGGATTAGTTGGTATTAGGGTTAGGGTTGGCATTAGGGTTAGGTTTGGGATTAGGGTTAAGGTTAGGGTTGTGATTAGGGGTGTATTGGGATTAGGGTTAGGTTTGAGGTTAGGGTTGAGATTAGGATTAGGGGTGTGTTGGATTTAGGGTTTTGATTAGGGTTATGGTTAGGGTTGACATTAGGGTTGTTTTGGGGTAAGGGTTGTGATTATCGTTAGGGTTAGTGATTAGGATTATGGATCGGGTTGGGATTAGGGTTAGGGGTGTGTTGGGGTTAGGGTTGGAGCTAGAATTGGGGGGTTTCCACTGTTTAGGTCCATCAGGGGGTCTCCAAACACGACAGCCAATTTTGCGCTCAATAAGTCAAATGGTGCTCCCTCCCTTCTGAGCTCTGCCGTGCGCCCAAAAAGTGGGTTACCCCCACATATGGGGCATCCGCGTACTCGGGATAAATTGGACAACAACTTTTGGGGTCCAATTTCTCCTGTTACCCTTGTGAAAATAAAAACTTGGGCTACAAAATCTTTTTTGTGGAAAAAAAATATTTTTTTATTTTCACGACTCTGCATTCTAAACTTCTGTGAAGCACTTGGGCATTCAAAGTTCTCACCACACATCTAGATAAGTTCCTTGGGGGGGTCTAGTTTCCAAAATGGGGTCACTTGTGGGGGGTTACTACTGTTTAGGTATATCAGGGGCTCTGCAATCGCAACATAACGCCCACAGACCATTCTATCAAAGTCTGCATTCCAAAACAGCGCTCCTTCCCTTCCGAGCTCTGCCGTGCACGCGCGGCATCCTGCGGCCATTTTCCTGAAGCCCCGTGCAGCAGAGCACTCGATCTGCGCATGCGCGGCCCCAGGAAGATGGCCGCCCCACCGATGCAAGGGATTACAGTGCAGATCGCGCGCTGCTTGTTCACCACTACGCCACCAACGTAAAGCTGAGGAAGAACCAGCGATGTCACCACGCCCTCCCGACCTGACCAGCCTGATTGACAGGCGAAAACGGCGACTTTGGTAAGTTATTTCTCAGCATAGGTGGGGAATCGGGGTACACTACATACACTATAGGAACACACAGCGCAGGCCCGATTTAACAGTATTTATAGCTCAATCTCAAAAAACGGGGTGACAGGTTCCCTTTAAGGGGTCTAGTTTCCAAAATGGTGTCACTTGTGGGGGGGTTTCCACTGTTTAGGCACATCAGGGGCTCTCCAAACGCGACATGGCGTCCAATCTCAATTCCTGCCAATTCTGCATTAAAAAAGTCAAATGGCGCTCCTTCACTTCCAAGTTCTTCGGTGCGCCCAAACAGTGGTTTACCCCCACATATGGGGTATTGGCGTATTCAGGAGAAATTGTATAACAAAATTTATGATTACATTTCTGTTTTACACATGTGAAAATAAAAAAAATGGTTCTGAATTAAAATGTTTGCAAAAAAAAGTTAAATGTTCATTTTTTCCTTCCACATGGTTTCAGTTCCTGTGAAGCACGTAAAGGGTTAATAAACTTCTTGAATGTGGTTTTGAGAACCTTGAGGGGTGTAGTTTTTAGAATGGTGTCACACTTCGTTATTTTCTATCATATAGACCCCTCAAAATGACTTCAAATGTGATGTGGTCCCTAAAAAAAAAGGTGTTGTAAAAATGAGAAATTGCTGGTCAACTTTTAACCCTTATAACTCCCTAACCAAAAAAAATTTTGTTTCCAAAATTGTGCTGATGTAAAGTAGACATGTGGGAAATGTTATTTATTAACTATTTTTTGTGACATATCTCTCTGATTTAAGGGCATAAAAATACAAAGTTTGAAAATTGCAAAATTTTAAAATTCTTTGCCATATTTCCATTTTTTTTCCATAAATAATCGCAAGTAATATCGAAGAAATGTTACCACTAACATGAAGTACAATATGTCATGAAAAAACAATCTCAGAATCAGCGGGATCCGTTGAAGCGTTCCAGAGTTATAACCTCATAAAGTGACAGTGGTCAGAATTGCAAAAATTGGCTCGGTCATTAAGTACCAAATTGGCTGTCACTAAGGGGTTAATAATTGATGCGAACCATAGAGGGACCTATTGTTATAATGTTGATTATATATATATATATATATATGTGTGGAGGAGTTGGGGAGGTAGTATAGTTAGAGCGGTTTACAGTCACTGCGGAAAGGGTAGCTAGATGTTGGACTACTCACTCTCTGATAAGAGGTGAAATACACCAACGGAAGGTTATGGTTTACTGTGTTAATAAATATTGGGGAGGGAGAAGGGAGGGAAGTGATGGGGTTTATTGTTGGAAAATGGGACTTACTGTATACGGGGAGCAGCACACTACTTTAAGGGGTCAGAAATTTGCATTTGTGAGGTTCTATGATGGGGGATAAAATTAAAGTTCTCAGTTGGAATATAAGAGGGCTGTTGGAGGGAACTCATAGAACAGCAATTATGGAATACTAGATTGTGGCCCGATTTTAACGCATCGGGTATTCTAGAATATGCATGTCCCCGTAGTATATGGACAATGATGATTCCAGAATTCGCGGCAGACTCTGTCCGTCGCTGATTGGTCGAGGCAAACTTTATGACATCATCGTCGCCATGGCAACCATTATGACATCTACGTCGATACTGTGCCCGTCGCTGAATCAGAGACGCGGGATGTCTACGTCCTTTATGACATCATCGTCGCTGTGCCCGTCGCTGATTGGTCGAGGCCTGGTGGCCTCGACCAATCAGAGACGCGGGATTTCCAGGACAGACAGACAGACGGAAAAACCCTTAGTCAATTATATATATATATACAGTGGGGCAAAAAAGTATTTAGTCAGTCAGCAATAGTGCAAGTTCCACCACTTAAAAAGATGAGAGGCGTCTGTAATTTACATCATAGGTAGACCTCAACTATGGGAGACAAACTGAGAAATAAAAATCCAGAAAATCACATTGTCTGTTTTTTTAACAATTTATTTGCATATTATGGTGGAAAATAAGTATTTGGTCAGAAACAAACAATCAAGATTTCTGGCTCTCACAGACCTGTAACTTCTTCTTTAAGAGTCTCCTCTTTCCTCCACTCATTACCTGTAGTAATGGCACCTGTTTAAACTTGTTATCAGTATAAAAAGACACCTGTGCACACCCTCAAACAGTCTGACTGCAAACTCCACTATGGTGAAGACCAAAGAGCTGTCAAAGGTCTCCAGAAACATAATTGTAGCCCTGCACCAGGCTGGGAAGACTGAATCTGCAATAGCCAACCAGCTTGGAGTGAAGAAATCAACAGTGGGAGCAATAGTTAGAAAATGGAAGACATACAAGACCACTGATAATCTCCCTCGATCTGGGGCTCCACGCAAAATCCCACCCCGTGGGGTCAGAATGATCACAAGATCGGTGAGCAAAAATCCCAGAACCACGCGGGGGGACCTAGTGAATGAACTGCAGAGAACTGGGACCAATGTAACAAGGCCTACCATAAGTAACACACTACACCACCATGGACTCAGATCCTGCAGTGCCAGACGTGTCCCAATGCTTAAGCCAGTACATGTCCGGGCCCGTCTGAAGTTTGCTAGAGAGCATTTGGATGATCAAGAGGAGTTTTGGGAGAATGTCCTATGGTCTGATGAAACCAAACTGGAACTGTTTGGTAGAAACACAACTTGTCGTGTTTGGAGGAAAAAGAATACTGAGTTGCATCCATCAAACACCATACCTACTGTAAAGCATGGTGGTGGAAACATCATGCTTTGGGGCTGTTTCTCTGCAAAGGGGCCAGGACGACTGATCCGGGTACATGAAAGAATGAATGGGGCCATGTATCGTGAGATTTTGAGTGCAAACCTCCTTCCATCAGCAAGGGCATTGAAGATGAAACGTGGCTGGGTCTTTCAACATGACAATGATCCAAAGCACACCGCCAGGGCAACGAAGGAGTGGCTTCGTAAGAGGCATTTCAAGGTCCTGGAGTGGCCTAGCCAGTCTCCAGATCTCAACCCTATAGAAAACCTTTGGAGGGAGTTGAAAGTCCGTGTTGCCAAGCGAAAAGCCAAAAACATCACTGCTCTAGAGGAGATCTGCATGGAGGAATGGGCCAACATACCAACAACAGTGTGTGGCAACCTTGTGAAGACTTACAGAAAACGTTTGACCTCTGTCATTGCCAACAAAGGATATATTACAAAGTATTGAGATGAAATTTTGTTTCTGACCAAATACTTATTTTCCACCATAATATGCAAATAAAATGTTAAAAAAACAGACAATGTGATTTTCTGGATTTTTTTTTCTCAGTTTGTCTCCCATAGTTGAGGTCTACCTATGATGTAAATTACAGACGCCTCTCATCTTTTTAAGTGGTGGAACTTGCACTATTGCTGACTGACTAAATACTTTTTTGCCCCACTGTATATAGATGTTAAAAAATGGAGTCCAGATGTCATTTGTCTCCAAGAGACGCATTTACTTGAGGAGAAGGTGGGAGTGGTGAAAAGGAGGTGGATTGGGAGGTCATACTATTCTACATATTCTTCGTATGCCGGGGGGTCTCGATATTAATAGGAGCATCCACACCCTTTGAGGAAATTGAGAGTCATGTGGATAGGGATGGGCAGTATATTTTGGTACATTGCAAAATTTATGGGCAACCATTATGTATCGTGGTGGTATATTTCCCACCTCCATACTCCGGGAAAAAGGTTCGAGAAATACTTGAATTATATAAAGGGGGGCATGGGACTACCACTGTTAATTATTGGGGATTTTAATAATGTGATGGATGAAGGGTGAGAGACATAAGCAAGGCCTGGGCAAAGGCATTAAAACTATATGACAGTACTGGGAATGGTGGACCTCTGGAGAGTGAGGAATGAGAATGAAGTCTGTTTCTTCTTTTATCCTGCAACTCATTGGTCTCTCTCTAGGACTGACCTAGCACTAGGTAATGTCTCAATGACACAAATAACTTGTGGGGTAGAATACCTGCTGAGAGTGATTTCCGATCCAAGCCTATAGAGTTGTTAATTAGACGGACAGGAGGGGCGATTGGACGGGGGAGAAGAGCATTTCAGAAATTGAAATTTTTTGAGATTGAGAAGGTGGACACAGAAGATATTCTGGGGGAGTTTAGAAGTTTTGAACAACTGTATGCATCTGGACTGAGGGCCACATTAAGGGATATAGAAGATTTCCTCGAAAGGGCGGGACTTCCCAAGATCGAGGATCATGATAGAAGGATGAATCAGTGGGCAAATTAAAGATAGTCTTTGACGAGGCCTTAAAGGAAGGGGGGTTGCCAAAGACCATGAGAGAGGCAGTAGTGGTAGTTATTTTGAAGGAAGGCAAGGACCAGGGATTGGCAGAATCCTATACGCCCATCTCATTCCTGACGGCGGATGTCAAGATATTGGCAAAAGTAGTGGCCAATCGTTTGGCAAGTGTGGTCCAGAATCTGGTCCATCCCAACCAATCGGGCTTTATGCCAAACAAGTCTACAGCAAAAAATTTACGTAGACTGTTTTTGAACTTGCAGCTGCCGTCGGATAACGAGGGTAGTAGGGTTGTGGTATCACTGGATGCGTGTAAAGAGTTTGATAGTGTTGAATGGTGTTATCTGTGTCAAGTTTTGAATTTTTTTGGTTTTGGACCGACCTTTATCTCAAGGGTGCACCTATTATATTCATCCCCGACTGCTAGAGTTAGAGTTAATGGACAGCTGTCTAGTAGTTTTAGTCTTCATAGGGGAAAAGCGGTTGCAGTAAAAGGGTTTTGGTATGGCCTGTTAGAGGAAAAAATAGCCCTATATGCGGATGATCTGTTGCTTTTTCTGGAGGACCCTGGGGAGTCCTTGTTGGGGGTGATGAAAATCCTTAGGTCATTTGGAGCTGTATTGGGCCTCGAGATTAACTGGGAGAAGTCTAATATTCTGGTGGTGGATAGAGGTTGCGATGATATCCCGATATTGGGGGAGGGTAATAAGTTAGCAGTGGTCCAACAGTTCAAAATATCTGGGTATCCAGGTGTCACTTCCCCTCTCGAGCTATGTAGATTTGAATCTGTCCCCCTTGTTGGATAAATTTAGGAAGAAAATAGGGGTGTGTTGTAGATTATATCTCTCAGTGGTTGGAAGGATAAATGTAATTAAAATGATTCTTATGCCCCAATTATTGTATGTATTGCACAATACCCCCGTATGGCTGCCCCGGAGGTGGTTTTGTACCATTAATTCTATGTTTAGAGGCCTTGTTTGGGGGAAGAAACAGCCAAAAATTAGAATAGAATTGCTGCAGAGGCCTAAAGATGGAGGGGGACTGGCACTTCCGAACACTTGGATTTATTTTTTGGCAGCACAGGGCCTGCAAATAAGAGCTTGGACAGAGGTGAATGGCCTGGGCTCGGTGCAACGGATGTTGGTTTGGTAACTGGAAAGGGATACACTAGTCCAAGGTTTGGAGGAAGGTAGTTTTAAGAAGTTTGAAACGGCCTATTCCACTTTGGCACTTCTACAAAGGGTGTGGGAGGCAATTAAAAAAACATGGGGGGTGGGGCCCCTGACAAGTTTCTCCCCAATTTGGCACAACAAAATGTTACTGGAATTTATTAAAATCTGGGAATTCAAAAATTGGAAGTCACTTGGTATTCAGTATATAGCCCAATTACAGGACTCACAAGGACTGACATCCTTTGGGGCACTGCAAGAAGGGCTTTGGGTTACCGGAGGGCTGTAGGTTTCAATATGGACAGCTGAGACATGCATACTTAGCACAGAATAAAACAGTTAATATGGAGATTCATAAAGATAAACTGGTGGAGTATGCTTGTGCGGAGGGTGGAACGAAAGGAGTGGTTTCAGATATCTACAAAGATTTGTTATATACCTTTCTCAACACATACCCGATTAAAGCAAAGGAGAAATGGGAGGAAGAGTTGGGGAGGACAGAGGAGGATAAATGGGAAGATATCATGAAATATATCCCCCAGTTGTCATTGAGTGAACCGGGTAGACTCTCGCAAATATATGTGCTCCACAGAGTATATAGAACTCCCGATAATAGGCTATATAAAGCCGGGTTGAGACAGACCTCGGAGTGTCCTAGATGTCAGTCCAAAGGGGCAGGGATTCTCCACATGCTGTGGCAATGTTCGAGACTAAATTCATACTGGCTAGATGTGGGGGAAGCAATTGAGAGAGTATATGGTTGTAAGATTGAAAGGGATCCAGTAGTGAGTATCTTGGACTATGTGTAGGAGGTCCGGGTGCATAAGCTGGCAATAGCCAGATTGTTGTATGTTGCACGTAAATTAACTGCCAGACACTGGATGAGCGAAGAACCGCCGACGCTGCGAGAATTCTACAGACAATCCGTTATGGCTGTTAATAAGGAAAAAGGCATTTATGAAAAAAGAAAAAGTGTGAAAACCTTTGAAACACTGTGGAAAACCGTGGATGGACAGGAGCTGACTGATGGGTTGCTGTCTTACTGTGTATGCAATGTATGTTTTTGTCCTATTGTTGTTCACATGGGGGGGGGGGGGGGGGGGGGGCGGGAGGGAAGAGAGAGAAGGGGAGTAATTCAAAATATGTAAACAGGTCTATTCCCCTTTTGATATACTGTAATTGCAATTGTTTGTTAATTTGATTACTGTTAATAAAAAAATATGTATATGATTTAAAAATATATATATTTTGAGTGACATCTCTCTGATTTAAGGGCATAAAAATTCTAAGTTTGAAAATTGCAAAATTTAAAACATTTTCACCATATTTCCGTTTTTTCATAAACGCAAGTAATATCGATGAAATGTTACAACTAACATGACGTACATTATGTCTCGAAAAAAACAATCTCAGAATCAGCGGAATACAATGATGCGTTCCAGAGTTATAACCTCATAAAGTAACAGTGGTTAGAATTGTAAAAATTGGCTTGGTCATTAAGTACCAAATTGGCTCTGTCACTAAGGGGTTAAATGGAACCTATCGCCTCAAATTGGCGGGATATGTAAATGCCTTTTTTCCGGTCCAATGGGCGGCGTTTAGTCTTCATTTCTCCACCCCATTCGTCCCTGTTGTCCGCAATATGTTCGAGAATTAGAGTACTTGTCCTCCATAGTTCGCGTGTGCGCAATGCAATCTTCACTCGCGCACACGCAGTATGCTTTGCCCAACTGAGGGCAAAGCCGAAAAGCATTACTGCGCATGCGCCCGCGCACTATGTCCCAGAACACAGCAAAATACTTCCGAGACATAGTGCGCGGACGCATGTGTAATGCTTTTCGGCTTTGCCCGCAGTTGGGCAAAGCATACTGTGCGTGCACCACCGAAGATTGCATTGCACACTCGCGAACTATGGAGGACAAGTACTCTAATTCTCGAACATATTGCGGACAACAGGGACGGATGGGGTGGGGAAATGAAGACAAAACACCACCCATCGGACCAGAAAAAAGACATTTACATACCCGACAACTTGAGTTGACAGGTTCCCTTTAAGGAAGATTTAAAGGGAACCTGTCACCCCGAAGGTGAGCTAAGCCTACCAGCATCAGAGGCTTATCTACAGTATTCTGTAATGCTGTAGATAAGCCCCCAATGTATCCTGAAAGATGAGTAAAAGATTAGATTATACTCACCCAGGGGCGTTCCTGCTGCGGTCCGGTCAGATGGGTGTCGCGGTCCAGGGCCTCCCATCTTCTAACGATGACGTCCTCTTCTTGCCTTCATGCTGCGGCTCCGGCGCAGGCATACTGTGTCTGCCCTGTTGAGGGCAGAGCAAAGTATTGCAGTGCGCAGGTGTCAGGAAAGGTCAGAGAGGCCCAGCGCCTGCGCGCTGCAGTACTCTGCTATACCCTCAACAGGGCAGACAAAGTACGCCTGTGCCGGAGCCGCAGCATGAAGACAAGAAGAGGACATCATCCTATGAAGATGGAAGGCCCCGGACCGAGAAGCCCATCGGATCGGACCGCCCGCCCAGGTGAGTATAATCTAATCTCTTTTTCTCATCTTTCAGGATACATCGGGGCTTATCTACAGCATTGCAGAATGCTGTAGATAAGCCCGATGCCGGTGGGCTTAGCTCACCGTCGATTTTGGGGGTAACAGGTTCCCTTTAAAAGGACTGTGGTCCTGAGGGGCTGGAGGAAGTGACATTGCAGGCCATAAATGGCCCAAGGTTTCCCACCCTTATGCTAAAGGCTAGGATGTAACTGGTCACCCACTTTTTGAGGTATGTTGCCATGCTACAACTGCACAACATTTTTTGCCAAGATTCTCAAATATTTTTGTTATGCAAATTGCCTGTTCAGAGAAAAAGATGACTTGAACTCTATAGCGCCACCTGTTGGAAGTAGCGATCCTACAAGTCACAATCAACCCTTTTACAAGTCGTGCAACAGGATTAGGATAAAAGCCAAATCAGTATCTCAATTCGCAGACAGGGTGTTTCGGGCTGTTGGTCCTCGTCAGTGCGAAATATGACAACTAGTTTTGAGCATTCCGATACAGCGAATATCGGCCGATACCCGATATTTGCAGTATCAGAATTCCGATACTTTTGCGATATCGGATACAGAATCGGAAGTGTTGGCGGTGCATGGGCGGAGACTGCGTGTGCCTGACTGTGGGGGGTCTGTGCGGGCCTGCCGGGGGTCTGTGCGGGCCTGCCGGGGGTCTGTGCGGGCCTGCCGGGGGTCTGTGCGGGCCTGCCGGGGGTCTGTGCGGGCCTGCCGGGGGTCTGTGCGGCCTGCCAGGGGTCTGTGCGTGCCTGCAGGGGTCTATGCGTGCCTGCCGGGGCTCTGTGCGTGTGTGCAGGCATCGTCCGATGGGACAACAAGTCCCATCGGACGATGCCTGCTACAGTGACAGTGATTGACACATTAGCCAATGATGAGACAGTAGTAGTCCCATCATCCGGCTAATGTGTTGAATGAAAAAAAAAACCATACATAATACATACATGCATGCTACATACATACATACTACATACATACTACATACATGCATGCTACAATACATACATACATGTACAGTACATTCATACATTACAAACAAGACCAAATATGGAGTTCTTGGATGTCCTCTTTAACATCGATGATCAGGGCTGGATACAAACTGATGTACATCGTAAACCAACTTCTGTTAACACCTTACTCCAGGCTGAATCTTCACATCATAGAAACTTAACAGTATCCCAACAGGTCAGTTTCTAAGAATGCGCAGGATATGCTCTGATGACACCAAGTTCGAAGCACAGGCCAGTGACCTTAGAAAAAGATTGCTAAATAGAGGATACTCAGAGAGAGTCATACAGAGGAGCTATAGCCGGGCAAAATTCTCTAAAACATCTGATCTCTCATATCAACGTAAAATTCCTAAGAGCAATGGGGTAGTTAGATTTATTTCTACATTTAATGCCAGAAATGGCGAAATGTGGGAAGCCATGAATAAGTACTGGAATTTATTGAAGATGGATGATTCTCTTTCCAGATGTATTGCATCACATCCCACGATCACTTATCGTAGGTCAGAGAATATAAGAGATATACTCGTAAAGAGTAATCTGAAACCTAAAGTGAAAACGATCTGTAATTCCAAAGGACCTCCTTGGGGTTGTAAATCCTGTGGGTCATGCGTTGCATGCCCAAATATCGAGACTACAAAAACCTTTAATCTACAAGATTACACACAATATTTCCTGTAAAACGATTGGTGTCATCTACAGTGCTAAATGCCCTTGTAATAAATTATATATAGGACCAACGTCACGTGAATTGCGCAGAAGAGTTCGAGAACACGTTTTGGACATCAAAGCAGCAGCAGAGATTACTAATATTGCAGAACTAAAAACAATTCCCCGGCACTATAAACTATACCACAATTGTGATCCTTCATCTTTTAAGGTGAGTCGTATAGACAGAGTCATCATTGATGATCGTGGTGGCGACTGAAAAAAATTCTTAGCTCAAAAAGAAATAAGATGGATCACTATTTTGGATACAATGGCACCAAAGGGTTTCAATCAGACCATTAGTTTTGCCCCTTTTCTTTAAGTTACTTCCTCCCATCCAGATAATTTTAATCCTTGGTTTTTATGCACAATTTATGTGTTGCGCATGTGTATGTGCATGAGTGCACCTGTAAGCATGTACAGGAGTGTGCGTACCATGAGGGTGTGTGTGTTTATGTATGTATACACATATGCGTGTGTTTGTGTTCATGGTTGCACACACATGTGCATACAGTATGTACCTGTTATTTGTCTTTTGTGTGTACATGGTAGTGTATGTGTGCTCTACGTACACACATACATATATTTTTTTTATACTCTGATTGTTATTATTTCTCCTGTTCACTTTAATAATTTTCTACTAATTAATTTTCTCTTTTTATTTTTTCAGATCTTTCGCCATATTGATAATGTTATTGCTAATTTGGTTTTCATATGTTTTTGTGTATTTAACTATTTTATTGTTCCTCTGTATATATTGGTGTTGTTATCTACTATATAATTGTCTAAGGGTCACTTCCGTCTGTCTGTCCTTCTGTCACGGTTATTCATTCGCTGATTGGTCTCGCCAGCTGCCTGTCATGGCTGCCGCGACCAATCAGCGACGGCCACGGTCCGGAAGAAACTGGCCGCTCCTTACTCCCCGCAGTGTCTCCGGCGCTCCGCTCCATACTCCCCGCAGTCAGTGTCCCCGGTGCTCAGCTCCATACTCCCCGCAGTGTCCCCGGCGCTCCGCTCCATACTCCCCGCAGTCACTGTCCCCGCCGCCCGCTCCATACTCCCCTCCGGTCACCGCTAACACAGGGTTAATGCCGGCGGTAACAGACCGCGTTATGCCGCGGGTAACGCACTCCGTTACCGTCGCTATTAACCCTGTGTGTCCCCAACCTTTTACTATTGATGCTGCCTATGCGGCATCAAGAGTAAAAAAAAAAGTAATGTTAAAAATGGTTAAAAAAAACAAAAAAACCTGCTATACTCACCCTCCGTTGTCCGCTCGCGCCTGCCGCCATCTTCCTTTCCCAGCGATGCTTTGCAAAATTACCCAGAAGACCTAGCGGTCTCGTGAGACCGCTAAGTCATCTGGGTAATTTCGCAAAGCATCCTGGAAACGGAAGATGGCGCCAGCCGCGCGCCCATCGGCACAGCGCCGTTGGATCCCAGGAGGTGGAAAGACGGGATGCTGAGGAGCAGCGACGAGAATGGTATGTTAGAACTACAAGGGACCCTCGGATCGTTAGGCGAGTATGTTTATTTTTTTAACCTGTGACATACGTGACTGGGCAATATACTACGTAGCTGGGCAATGTACTACGTGGCTCTGTGCTGTATACGTCGCTGTGCAATATACTACGTGGCTGGGCAATATACTACGTCACTGGGCAATATACTACGTGACTGGGCAATATACTACGTGACTGGGCACTATACTACGTGGCTGGGCAATATACTACGTGGCTGGGCACTATACTACGTGGCTGGGCAATATACTACGTGGCTGGGCAATATACTACGTGGCTGGGCAATATACTACGTCACTGGGCAATATACTACGTGGCTGGGCAATATACTACGTCACTGGGCAATATACTACGTGACTGGGCAATATACTACGTGACTGGGCAATATACTACGTGGCTGGGCAATATACTACGTGACTGGGCAATATACTACGTGACTGGGCAATATACTACGTGACTGGGCACTATACTACGTGGCTGGGCAATATACTACGTGGCTGGGCACTATACTACGTGACTGGGCACTATACTACGTGGCTGGGCAATATACTACGTGGCTGGGCAATATACTACGTGGCTGGGCAATATACTACGTGGCTGGGCAATATACTACGTCACTGGGCAATATACTACGTCACTGGGCAATATACTACGTGGCTGGGCAATATACTACGTCCCTGGGCAATATACTACGTGGCTGGGCAATATACTACGTCGCTGGGCAATATACTACGTCGCTGGGCAATATACTACGTCCCTGGGCAATATACTACGTGGCTGGGCAATATACTACGTGGCTGGGCAATATACTACGTCGCTGGGCAATATACTACGTGGCTGGGCAATATACTACGTGGCTGGGCAATATACTACGTGGCTGGGCAATATACTACGTCCCTGGGCAATATACTACGTCACTGGGCAATATACTACGTCGCTGGGCAATATACTACGTGGCTGGGCAATATACTACGTGGATGGGCAATATACTACGTCACTGGGCAATATACTACGTCACTGGGCAATATACTACGTGGCTGGGCAATATACTACGTGGATGGGCAATATACTACGTGACTGGGCAATATACTACGTGACTGGGCAATATACTACGTGACTGGGCAATATACTACGTCGCTGGGCAATATACTACGTGGCTGGGCAATATACTACGTGGCTGGGCAATATACTACGTGGATGGGCAATATACTACGTGGATGGGCAATATACTACGTGGATGGGCAATATACTACGTCACTGGGCAATATACTACGTCCCTGGGCAATATACTACGTGGCTGGGCAATATACTACGTCGCTGGGCAATATACTACGTGGCTGGGCAATATACTACGTGGCTGGGCAATATACTACGTGGCTGGGCAATATACTACGTCACTGGGCAATATACTACGTCACTGGGCAATATACTACGTCGCTGGGCAATATACTACGTGGCTGGGCAATATACTACGTGGATGGGCAATATACTACGTGGATGGGCAATATACTACGTCACTGGGCAATATACTACGTGGCTGGGCAATATACTACGTGGATGGGCAATATACTACGTGGATGGGCAATATACTACGTCACTGGGCAATATACTACGTGACTGGGCAATATACTACGTCGCTGGGCAATATACTACGTGGCTGGGCAATATACTACGTGGCTGGGCAATATACTACGTGGCTGGGCAATATATTACGTGGATGGGCAATATACTACGTCACTGGGCAATATACTACGTCACTGGGCAATATACTACGTCACTGGGCAATATACTACGTCACTGGGCAATATACTACGTGGCTGGGCAATATACTACGTCACTGGGCAATATACTACGTCACTGGGCAATATACTACGTCGCTGGGCAATATACTACGTGGCTGGGCAATATACTACGTGGCTGGGCAATATACTACGTGGCTGGGCAATATACTACGTGGATGGGCAATATACTACGTGGATGGGCAATATACTACGTCACTGGGCAATATACTACGTGGCTGGGCAATATACTACGTGGATGGGCAATATACTACGTGGATGGGCAATATACTACGTGGATGGGCAATATACTACGTGGATGGGCAATATACTACGTCACTGGGCAATATACTACGTGACTGGGCAATATACTACGTCGCTGGGCAATATACTACGTGGCTGGGCAATATACTACGTGGCTGGGCAATATACTACGTCGCTGGGCAATATACTACGTGGCTGGGCAATATATTACGTGGATGGGCAATATACTACGTGGATGGGCAATATACTACGTCACTGGGCAATATACTACGTCACTGGGCAATATACTACGTCACTGGGCAATATACTACGTCACTGGGCAATATACTACGTGGCTGGGCAATATACTACGTCACTGGGCAATATACTACGTCACTGGGCAATATACTACGTCGCTGGGCAATATACTACGTGGCTGGGCAATATACTACGTGGCTGGGCAATATACTACGTGGATGGGCAATATACTACGTGGATGGGCAATATACTACGTCACTGGGCAATATACTACGTGGCTGGGCAATATACTACGTGGATGGGCAATATACTACGTGGATGGGCAATATACTACGTGGATGGGCAATATACTACGTCACTGGGCAATATACTACGTGACTGGGCAATATACTACGTCGCTGGGCAATATACTACGTGGCTGGGCAATATACTACGTGGCTGGGCAATATACTACGTCGCTGGGCAATATACTACGTGGCTGGGCAATATATTACGTGGATGGGCAATATACTACGTGGATGGGCAATATACTACGTCACTGGGCAATATACTACGTCACTGGGCAATATACTACGTCACTGGGCAATATACTACGTCACTGGGCAATATACTACGTGGCTGGGCAATATACTACGTGGATGGGCAATATACTACGTCACTGGGCAATATACTACGTCACTGGGCAATATACTACGTCACTGGGCAATATACTACGTGGCTGGGCAATATACTACGTGGACATGCATAGTCTAGAATACCCGATGCGCTAGAATCGTACAATATATGTGTAACTGGTCATAGTGTTTCCCATATAAACAGCTGCTGTAATCAGAAATAGCAACACTGTGATGCAGCGTCGGACCGGAGCATCTTGGGCCCACCAGAGAAAATCATTATTGGGGCCACTGTGCAGCTACCTAGAAATACAAGACCACCAATTGTGTGGTAAAACGCTAATATCAGGGTATAAATTATGTGATGCATCAGCTGAACCACAGGCGCAGTGAGGCCGGACTCCGCTCCCGACTCCTCCGGTGTCCTCTCCTCCGTGTGGCGGCTGCACAGTCCTCCGCGCACTCAGGCTCACACAGACAGGACGAGGACCCGCACAGCTCCTCCTACCCCACACGCTAGAGCTCGTCTCCGCCCACACACGTGACCGAGCACATGGCCGTGACGTCACGAAAGGTCCTCCAGCTGCGTGAGATCCTAGTTTTTTCCTCGAGAGTCGGTGCATCAGTTGGTATCGGCGATTGTGACGTCACAATGGTGAGTGCTCGATATATACCTGCACGGTGCAGCATCCCGGGAAATAACAATGTGCTTGTTTTATGTTGTAGTGGAGGCTTAGACCTCACGTGTCTGCTAAAGATAGGGGCTCACAATATCATACACGTGTCTGCGGTGGTAATGGAGGCATATACCATAGTGTACACCTGTCTGTGGTGGGAATGGAGGCATATACTATAGTGTACACCTGTCTGTGGTGGGAATGGAGGCATATACCATAGTGTACACCTGTCTGTGGTGGTAATGGAGGCATATACCATAGTGTACACCTGTCTGTGGTGGTAATGGAGGCTTATACTATAGTGTACACCTGTCTGTGGTGGGAATGGAGGCATATACCATAGTGTACACCTGTCTGTGGTGGTAATGGAGGCATATACCATAGTGTACACCTGTCTGTGGTGGTAATGGAGGCTTATACTATAGTGTACACCTGTCTGTGGTGGGAATGGAGGCATATACCATAGTGTACACCTGTCTGTGGTGGTAATGGAGGCATATACTATAGTGTACACCTGTCTGTGGTGGTAATGGAGGCATATACCATAGTGTACACCTGTCTGTGGTGGTAATGGAGGCTTATACTATAGTGTACACCTGTCTGTGGTGGGAATGGAGGCATATACCATAGTGTACACGTGTCTGTGGTGGTAATGGAGGCATATACTATAGTGTACACGTGTCTGTGGTGGTAATGGAGGCTTATACCATAGTGTACACCTGTCTGTGGTGGGAATGGAGGCATATACTATAGTGTACACCTGTCTGCGGTGGTAATGGAGGCATATACCATAGTGTACACCTGTCTGTGGTGGGAATGGAGGCATATACTATAGTGTACACCTGTCTGCGGTGGTAGTGGAGGCATATACTATAGTGTACACCTGTCTGTGGTGGGAATGGAGGCATATACCATAGTGTACACGTGTCTGTGGTGGTAATGGAGGCTTATACCATAGTGTACACCTGTCTGTGGTGGTAATGGAGGCATATACCATAGTGTACACCTGTCTGTGGTGGGAATGGAGGCATATACTATAGTGTACACATGTCTGCGGTGGTAATGGAGGCATATACCATAGTGTACACCTGTCTGTGGTGGTAATGGAGGCTTATACCATAGTGTACACCTGTCTGTGGTGGGAATGGAGGCATATACTATAGTGTACACCTGTCTGTGGTGGTAATGGAGGCTTATACCATAGTGTACACGTGTCTGTGGTGGTAATGGAGGCATATACTATAGTGTACACGTGTCTGTGGTGGTAATGGAGGCTTATACCATAGTGTACACCTGTCTGTGGTGGTAATGGAGGCTTATACCATAGTGTACACCTGTCTGTGGTGGGAATGGAGGCATATACTATAGTGTACACCTGTCTGTGGTGGTAATGGAGGCTTATACCATAGTGTACACGTGTCTGTGGTGGTAATGGAGGCTTATACCATAGTGTACACCTGTCTGTGGTGGGAATGGAGGCATATACTATAGTGTACACCTGTCTGTGGTGGGAATGGAGGCATATACTATAGTGTACACCTGTCTGTGGTGGTAATGGAGGCATATACTATAGTGTACACCTGTCTGTGGTGGTAGTGGAGGCATATACCATAGTGTACACCTGTCTGTGGTGGGAATGGAGGCATATACTATAGTGTACACCTGTCTGTGGTGGTAGTGGAGGCATATACCATAGTGTACACCTGTCTGTGGTGGGAATGGAGGCATATACCATAGTGTACACGTGTCTGTGGTGGTAATGGAGGCTTATACCATAGTGTACACCTGTCTGTGGTGGGAATGGAGGCATATACTATAGTGTACACCTGTCTGTGGTGGTAATGGAGGCTTATACTATAGTGTACACGTGTCTGCGGTGGTAATGGAGGCATATACTATAGTGTACACCTGTCTGCGGTGGTAGTGGAGGCATATACCATAGTGTACACCTGTCTGTGGTGGGAATGGAGGCATATACCATAGTGTACACGTGTCTGTGGTGGTAATGGAGGCTTATACCATAGTGTACACCTGTCTGTGGTGGGAATGGAGGCATATACTATAGTGTACACCTGTCTGTGGTGGGAATGGAGGCATATACTATAGTGTACACCTGTCTGTGGTGGTAATGGAGGCATATACTATAGTGTACACCTGTCTGTGGTGGTAGTGGAGGCATATACCATAGTGTACACCTGTCTGTGGTGGGAATGGAGGCATATACCATAGTGTACACGTGTCTGTGGTGGTAATGGAGGCTTATACCATAGTGTACACCTGTCTGTGGTGGGAATGGAGGCATATACTATAG
Organism: Ranitomeya imitator; assembly: GCF_032444005.1. Classification (NCBI taxonomy): domain Eukaryota; kingdom Metazoa; phylum Chordata; class Amphibia; order Anura; family Dendrobatidae; genus Ranitomeya; species Ranitomeya imitator. Next base: position 1,065,338,313 of record NC_091282.1, read on the forward strand.
TGTACACCTGTCTGTGGTGGTAATGGAGGCTTATACTATAGTGTACACGTGTCTGCGGTGGTAATGGAGGCATATACTATAGTGTACACCTGTCTGTGGTGGTAATGGAGGCTTATACTATAGTGTACACGTGTCTGCGGTGGTAATGGAGGCATATACTATAGTGTACACCTGTCTGCGGTGGTAATGGAGGCATATACCATAGTGTACACCTGTCTGTGGTGGTAATGGAGGCTTATATTATAGTGTACACGTGTCTGCGGTGGTAATGGAGGCATATACTATAGTGTACACGTGTCTGCGGTGGTAATGGAGGCATATACCATAGTGTACACCTGTCTGTGGTGGTAATGGAGGCATATACCATAGTGTACACCTGTCTGTGGTGGTAATGGAGGCTTATACCATAGTGTACACCTGTCTGTGGTGGTAATGGAGGCTTATACCATAGTGTACACGTGTCTGCGGTGGTAATGGAGGCATATACTATAGTGTACACCTGTCTGCGGTGGTAATGGAGGCATATACCATAGTGTACACCTGTCTGTGGTGGTAATGGAGGCTTATACTATAGTGTACACGTGTCTGCGGTGGTAATGGAGGCATATACTATAGTGTACACGTGTCTGCGGTGGTAATGGAGGCATATACTATAGTGTACACGTGTCTGCGGTGGTAATGGAGGCATATACTATAGTGTACACGTGTCTGTGGTGGTAATGGAGGCATATACCATAGTGTACACGTGTCTGTGGTGGTAATGGAGGCATATACCATAGTGTACACGTGTCTGTGGTGGTAATGGAGGCATATACCATAGTGTACACGTGTCTGTGGTGGTAATGGAGGCTTATACCATAGTGTACACCTGTCTGCGGTGGTAGTGGAGGCATATACTATAGTGTACACCTGTCTGTGGTGGTAGTGGAGGCATATACCATAGTGTACACCTGTCTGTGGTGGGAATGGAGGCATATACCATAGTGTACACCTGTCTGTGGTGGTAGTGGAGGCATATACCATAGTGTACACGTGTCTGTGGTGGTAATGGAGGCTTATACCATAGTGTACACCTGTCTGCGGTGGTAATGGAGGCATATACCATAGTGTACACCTGTCTGTGGTGGTAATGGAGGCTTATACTATAGTGTACACGTGTCTGCGGTGGTAATGGAGGCATATACTATAGTGTACACGTGTCTGCGGTGGTAATGGAGGCATATACTATAGTGTACACGTGTCTGCGGTGGTAATGGAGGCATATACCATAGTGTACACGTGTCTGTGGTGGTAATGGAGGCATATACCATAGTGTACACGTGTCTGTGGTGGTAATGGAGGCATATACCATAGTGTACACGTGTCTGTGGTGGTAATGGAGGCATATACCATAGTGTACACGTGTCTGTGGTGGTAATGGAGGCATATACCATAGTGTACACGTGTCTGTGGTGGTAATGGAGGCATATACCATAGTGTACACCTGTCTGTGGTGGTAATGGAGGCATATACCATAGTGTACACCTGTCTGTGGTGGTAATGGAGGCATATACCATAGTGTACACCTGTCTGTGGTGGTAATGGAGGCATATACTATAGTGTACACGTGTCTGTGGTGGTAATGGAGGCATATACCATAGTGTACACCTGTCTGTGGTGGTAATGGAGGCATATACCATAGTGTACACCTGTCTGCGGTGGTAATGGAGGCATATACCATAGTGTACACGTGTCTGTGGTGGTAATGGAGGCATATACCATAGTGTTCAAGTGTCTGTGGTGGTAATGGAGGCATATACCATAGTGTACACGTGTCTGTGGTGGTAATGGAGGCTTATACCATAGTGTACACTTGTCTGTGGTGGTAATGGAGGCATATACCATAGTGCAGGGGTCCCCAACTCCAGTCCTCAAGGCCCACCAACAGGTCATGTTTTCAGGATTTCCTTTGCATTGCACAGGTGATGCAATTATTACCTGGGCAAGACTAAGGAAATCCTGAAAACATGACATGTTGGTGGGCCTTGAGGACTGGAGTTGGGGACCCCTGCCATAGTGTACACGTGTCTGTGGCGGTAATGGAGGCATATACCATAGTATAATCTAATGCTGTAGATAAGCCCGAGATGTACTGTAAGGCTTCTTTCACACTAGCGTCAGAATCTCCGACGCTAGACGCTAGATTCCGACGCTAGCGTTTAACGCATTGCACAATGGAGGCAGCGGATGCATTTCTCCGGCGCATCCGCTGCCCCATTGTAAGGTGCGGGGAGATGGGGGCGGAGTTCCGGCCGCGCATGCACGGTCGGAAAAAGCGGTCAGTCAGGAGCAAAAAACGTTACATGTAGCGTTTTTTGCTCCCGACGGTCCGCCAAAGCACGACGCATCCGTCGCTCGACGGATGCGACGTGTGGCAATCCGTCGCAAATGCGTCGTCAATGCAAGTCTATGGGGAAAAAACGCATCCTGCAAGCACTTTTGCAGGATGCGTTTTTTCTGCAAAACGACGCATTGTGACGGATTGCAGAAAACGCTAGTGTGAAAGTAGCCTAACCTGCAAAATAAGAAAAATAAGTTAGATTATACTCACCCAGTGGTGGTCCCGGTGCGGTCCTGTCCGATGGGCGTCATGGTCCGGTGCCTCTCATTATTATTATTTATTATTATAGCGCCATTTTTTCCATGGAGGGGTATACACAGTAAAATCAAGTACAGTAATTTTAAACAATACAGGTCACAACTGGTACAGGAGGAGAGAGGACCCTGCCCGCGAGTGCTCACAATCTACAAGGGATGGGTGATGATACAGTAGGCGAGGGTAGAGCTGGTCGTGCAACGGTTTGGTCGATGGTTGGTTACTGCAGGTTGTAGGCTTGTCGGAAGAGGTGAGTCTTTAGGTTCTTTTTGAAGGTTTCGATGGTAGGTGAGAGTCTGATGTGTTGTGGTAGAGAGCTCCAGAGTAGGGGTGATACGCGAGAGAAATCTTGCATGCGATTGTGGGAAGAGGAGATAAGAGGGGAGTAGAGAAGGAGATCTTGTGAGGATCGGAGGTTGCATGCAGGAAAGTACCTGGAGACAAGATCACAGATGTATGGAGGAGACAGGTTGTGGATGGCTTTGTATGTCATGGTTAGGCTTTTGTACTGGAGTCTCTGGGTTATGGGGAGCCAGTGAAGGGATTTACAGGGGGGCGGGAAACGAGGAATAGCGGGGGGACAGGTGGATTAGTTGGGCAGCAGAGTTTAGAATAGATTGGAGGGGTGCGAAAGTGTTAGAGGGGAGGCCACAGAGCAGGAGGTTACAGTAGTCGAAGCTGGAGATGATGAGGGCATGGACTAGGGTTTTTGCAGATTCTTGGTTTAGGAATGTACGGATCCGTGAAATATTTTTGAGTTGAAGGCGGCAGGAAGTGGAAAGGGCTTGGATATGCGGTTTGAAGGAGAGAACAGTGTCAAGGATTACCCCGAGGCAGCGAGCTTGTGGGACTGGGGAGAGTGGGCAGCCGTTTACTTTAATGGGTAGGTTTGTTGGGGGGGTAGCGTGAGATGGGGGAAAGATGATGAATTCTGTTTTGTCCATGTTAAGTTTTAGAAATCTAGCAGAGAAGAAGGATGAAATAGAGGACAGACATTGAGGGATTCTGGTTAGTACGGAGGTGATATCTGGTCCAGAGATGTAGATCTGTGTGTGATCAGCATAAAGATGCTACTGAAAACCGGGAGATTCTATGAGCTGTCCCAGGCCAAAGGTGTAAATGGAGAAGAGCAGTTGCCCTAGGACTGAACCTTTCAGGACTCTGACCGATAGGGGGCGAGGTGAGGAGGTTGTGTGTGAGTGGGAGACGCTGAATATCCGGTCTGTTAGGTATGACGAGATCCAGGATAGGGCCAAAAGGTGAGTTAGAGAGGTTAGATAGGGAGCAGAGGCGGGTGAAGATGAGGTCCAGTGTGTGACCATCTTTGTGAGTGGCTGCAGAAGACCATTGAGTGAGGCCGAAGGAGGAAGTGAGAGATAGAAGTTTAGTGGCAGCTGAGAGGGAAGTGTCAATGGGGATGTTGAAGTCGCCCATGATGATAGTGGGGATGTCCGCAGAAAGAAAATGAGCTAGGCAGATGGTAAAGTGGTCAAAGAAGGTGGTGGCTGGCCCTGGAGGGCGGTAAATGACAGCTAGTTGGAGGTTGGAGGGGGAGTAGATGCGCACAGAGTGCACCTCAAAGGAAGGGAGAGTAACAGAGGGTGGCAGTGGGATTGGGGTGAAGGAGCAGTTATTTGACAGGAGAAAACCAACTCCTCTGCCATGCTTGCTGCTGGGGCGGGAGTTGTGAGAAAGGTGGAAGCCACCATACGAAAGTGCAGCAGGAGAGGCAGTGAGCAAGGTTTCGGTGATGGCGAGGAAGGAAAGTTTGGTAGTAACAAAAAGATCATGGATGTAGGAAATCTTGTTGCAGACAGAGCGAGCGTTCCACAGAGCTCCTGTTAGTGGTACTGGGGAAATGGGGGCTGGGCGAATGGGTATACGGTTAGAGAGGTTACGGAAATTTGTGATGGAGCGTGGATGGGAGTTAGAACTGACTGTGGAGATGTGGTGAGGAGGACCAGGATTTGGAGAGATATCACCAGCAGTGAGAAGCAGCAGAGAATGTGTTAGCAGGTGGGAACAGGAGAGGGCATGAGGGGCTGTCTGTGCTTGGAGATAGAGGATTGTATGTTGAGGAATAGTTCTGAGGAGGTGAGATGGATGGGGAGGATTGAAGAAGAGATGAACAGTTCTGTACTAGGAGTAGGGATTAGGGGACTTAGCAGAAAGTGAAGGATTATAGGGGTGAAAGTGAAAACAAACAGAAACATTGTTTACAGTGACTGTGTCCAGTTACCTTCGGTTCCCTTCTGGTTCAATTCTGGTTCTCTGGTCTCTCTGACCTTTCCTGGCACCTGTACACTGCAGTATTTTGCTCTGCCCTCAGCATGGCAGACAAAGTATGCCTGCGCAGGAGTTGTGGCACAGATGATGACATCCACTTATAAAGATGGGAGGCGACGCCCATTGGACCGGGACCGCCCCTGGGTGATTACAATCTAACTTGTTTTTCTTATCTTTTAGGTTACATCAGGGGGCTTATCTACAGCATTACAGAATGCTGTAGATAAGCCCCTGATGCCGGCGGCCTTAGCTTATAGGCGAATTTTGGGGTGACAGATTCCCTTTAATATCTGAAGAATAAGACTATCTGTACATATCAGAAGCTAATACCTAAAGGCTTCTATACCCGGGCCTAGATAGTCATTGAAAGTCATCTGATTTCAACAAAACACGTTAAGCATCTTGTGTCTATGTGGGCCTCCAGGGATATAAGGAACAGGCTCCTAAGGCCTCTTTCACACTTCCGTCTTTCAGCTCCCGTCACAATCCGTCGATTTTTGAGAATGCAGGACCCTGCAAAAAAATTTACAGGATCCTGCATTTTCTCATAGACTTGTATTAGCGATGGATTGGGACGGATGGCCATCAGTTTCATCCGTCGTGCATTGGATCCTGTGTAAAAAAAAAAGGTCTGTCGGGCAGTGAAAACATTCAGAGGAACGTTTTTTCTGCACGTCGGAAAATCGGTCAGCGACGTATCCTGCGCTGCCCGTCACTGGCTACAATGGAAGCCTATGGGCGCAGGATGCGTTGCTGACTGTGAAAAGCAGGAATCCAGTGATGGGTCCCGTCTTTTCAAACTGAGCATGCGTGGAAGAATTTCCCGTCAGGGAAATTCTCTCTCGCTCGCTCTCTTTCTCTTTTTACTATTGATGCTGCCTATGCAGCATCAATAGTGACAAGATATAATGTTAAAAATAATTAAACAAATAAAAAATCGCAATATTCTCACCTACCGACATCCCGCGCAGCGTCACCGATGCTCCCGGCAGCTAGCGTTCCTAGCAATACATTGCGACTTCTCGCGAAATTTCGCAATGTATTACTAGAAAAGCTAGCTGCCGGAAGCATCGGTGCTCGGGACGGCGGTAGGTGAGAATACTGAGATTTTTTAAAAAAAATGTTTTAACCTGGTTTGTGTTGTGTATGCGTTTTCGCAGCGGAAAACCGTTGCGAAGACGCATACACAACAGGTGCACATAGCCTCGATGGGTCCGTCAGAAAGACGGGCCCAGTGCACACGTTTTCCACAATCTGCACAGTATCCGTCATTTCAACGTCTTGATGGATCCTGTGCAGATTTGGAAGACGGAAGTGTGAAAGTAGCCTTACCCTGTCAATTAGCTTCAATTGTTTATACACCTAACATACAGTTCGATTGAGTCTCTTTAATTTGTAGTGATTGGCTGGTTATCTTATTTGCTAGTAGTTCTCTACTCCACGTTAGCTGTTGTGGTAGCGGTTGTTCACTTTCTTAATATGGATTACTAGTCAATCAATATCAATTAGTGGCGGTCTGACACCCGGCACCCCCACCAACCAATATCCGCTCTGGCTAGGATCATAATGTACAGCATACATAGCAGTACAGCCCCGTACAAGGCTTAGTTGCTGTCGATGATAGCTACTAAGCTTCTATTCACTAAGCAGTGTTGGTCGGTGCTGGCGCAGTCCCACAGCATTGTTCCTTGATTTTCTGCCGGTGTCATGTAACTTGCTATGACAGCAACTAGTCATCTTAATCATACGTTATGAACAGAGACAGGCTGTGCGGTAAGTATGGGTTCAATGAACTGTACTGTTTCCAAAAACTGTGTTTTGAATATATATGTCTTAATACGGGCACTGTCAAGCAGTTTGCAAAGATTTTCCCAAATCTCAGAATTTAGAAAAAATAGATAATCTAGATAATCAAATACTCAGCACGGTGGCGCAGTGGTTAGCACCGCAGCCTTGCAGCGCTGGAGTCCTGGGTTCTAATCCCTCCCTGGACAACATCTGCAAACAGTTTGTATGTTCTCTCCGTGTTTGCATGGGTTTCCTCCAGGTACTCCGGTTTCCTCCCACATTCCAAAGACATACTGATAGGGAATTTAGATTGTGAGCCCCATCGGGGACAGCGATGATAATGTTTGCAAACTGTAAAGCGCTGGGGAATATGTTAGTGCTATATAAAAATAAAAATAAAATAAATAAATAAATACTCACCTCTCCTTGTTCCCCACAGCTCCGGTCACCTCAGTGTGTTCTGACTCTGCATTGCTCTAGAGTGCGCCATAGTGACGTCATGCTGCCTATTGCCATGAGACATCACAAAGAGTCAGAAGACGCTGAATATATCAGAGCTGCGGGGAATGGGGAGAAATGAGTATTTGAGGAGTGCCAGCGCTGGCACCGGGCTTTCCCCCCCTGTTCGTTCATGGTCACCCCCTCCAGCCGTTGTAAACTAAAAGAGCCACCTTGTGCAGCAGTAATGCTGCATTCTAACAAGGTGGCTCTTTTAGTTTTTGGTGCATTTATTCCAAAATAAAGCGTTTTATAACTTCTCCAAAATACCTGTCTGTAGCCAGGGAGGCAGGTCCTCACCCCCCTGCTTGAAACGCCACACTGCCGTCACTCAAATCTTCAGGGGCGCGCCAGTGCGGCCACCCACCTTGGGAATCCCAGCCCCGCAGTGTGTTATGCCTTATGCACAGTGCGGGGCTGGGATTCATAGGCAGGGCGGCCGCGCAGGCGCAGTCTGCAAGCCTGGATGTGACATCAGACGGCCAGAGCTCACTGCGCCTGCACCAGCCAGTACTACACAGCGCAGGCTCCGGATTTCATGCGAAAACAGCGCGGAGGGGGCCACGCCCCTGAAGATTTGAGTGACGGCAGTGTGGCGCTTCAAGCAGGGGGGTGAGGACCTGCCTTCCTGGCTAAAGACAGGTATTTTGGAGAAGTTTTAAAACGCTTTATTTTGGGAATAAATGCACCAAAAACTAAAAGAGCCACCTTGTTAGAATGCAGCATTACTGCTGCACAAGGTGGCTCTTCTAGTTTATAACGGCTGGAGGGGGTGACAGTGGCCCTTTAAACTTTGGATCTTTGTTGTTACTTAGAAATTTCTTCACGACTTGTTTTAAAAGAATCCCAAGTCCTTTTCTCAACAGCTTTAATTTTTGTTTCAAACACGTCATACTTCATGAGTATCCGAATAGTCGGACCCACAATAAAGCCTTCCTTCAGTTTTGTTTCAGACAGTCCCTGAAACTTGGTACACAGGTACTTAACCCTTTTACCCCCGGAGGTTGTTTGCATGTTAATGACCGGGCCAATTTTTACAATTCTGACCACTGTCCCTTTATGAGGTAATAACTCCAAAATGCTTCAACGGATCTTGGCAATTCTGAAATTACTTTCTCATGACATACTGTATTTCACGTTAGTGGTAAAATTTCTTCAATATTCACTACCGTTCAAAAGTTTATGGTCACTTAGAAATGTCCTTATTTTTGAAAGGAAAGCACCGTTTTTTCCAATGAAGCTAACATTAAATGATTCAGAAATACACTCTATACATACTTAACACTAGGACTACTGGACTCGTGACCCCGCCTAGAACTACTGAAAGGAGTCATTTTGACTCCTTGCTTGTTTTCGTTTATTTTTAGCGTTTCATTTGTAGTTATTTATTAATAATTATATTTTTTGTAATGTATTATTATTGTGAGATCCAACAGTAATGCTTTTGATTGTTTTTTTTCTGCTTTTCTTATTTTTCTACAGAAAATAACAATAATTATAATAGACGTTTTTCAAACATTTTTTTTTATTCAAGTGCACACATATAAACAACAACTGAAGAACAAAAAGCAGAGAAAATGTAGGTGGAGGAGTATAAAAATGAAAATATGGCGCAGAATTCACCTTCTAAACATTTGGTGTTTCGCATTTTAGGCATTGCCTTTGATTTATGGCAGTACATTGCCCACACAAAGACTTACCACAAGTCTTAAGGCCCCGTCACACATAGCGAGATCGCTGCTGAGTCACAAGTTTTGTGACGCAACAGCGATCTCATTAGCGATCTCGCTATGTGTGACACGTACCAGCGATCAGGCCCCTGCTGTGAGATCGCTGGTCGTGTCGGAATGGCCTGGGCCATTTTTTGATCGTTGAGGTCCCGCTGACATCGCTGAATCGGCGTGTGTGACGCCGATTCAGCGATGTCTTCGCTGGTAACCAGGGTAAACATCGGGTAACTAAGCGCAGGGCCGCGCTTAGTAACCCGATGTTTACCCTGGTTACCATCCTAAAAGTAAAAAAACAAACGCTACATACTTACCTATCGCTGTCTGTCCTCGGCGCTCAGCTTCTCTGGTCTGGCTGTTAGCGCCGGGCAGCCGGAAAGCAGAGCGGTGACGTCACCGCTCTGCTTTCCGGCCGCTGTGCTCACAGCCAGACTAGAGAAGCAGAGCACCGAGGACAGACAGCGATAGGTAAGTATGTAGCGTTTTTTTTTTTTACTTTAACGATGGTAACCAGGGTAAACATCGGGTTACTAAGCGCGGCCCTGCGCTTAGTTACCCGATGTTTACCCTGGTTACCGGGGACCTCGGGATCGTTGGTCGCTGGAGAGCTGTCTGTGTGACAGCTCTCCAGCGACCAAACAGCGACGCTGCAGCGATCCGGATCGTTGTCGGTATCGCTGCAGCGTCGCTATGTGTGACGGGGCCTTTACAATTGCCGACAGATCTATTTTTCTTGCACTTTTCTTTGATCTGGCAAAATTTTGTTTGAACCATCACTTCTGAACATGTAGAAACTTGGGACGTGGAACCCTTTTCCCTATCTGTGACATAAGGACCACTCAACTCTCTCACAAGCGTTTGCAAAAATGCCTTGCGTGACATTTTTTGGTGGGTAATCTCCTTGAATATTATACATGCATTTATACCCGCAAAGTCTAAGGCATTTTCAAATGCTTGAACAGGCCATCTCCTTGTGGATGTTCGTGTGGTATATTTTCGTGCCATCTGATCCACTACATCTACTCCATATTTTGTTTCATTGTAAAACTTTACCGTTTCTGGAGTTTTTTTAGCGGAATCAGACGCAACAACAACATCTGGATGGACGGAACTCAAAATGACAACATTTTTGTTGGGCTTTCCTTGATATACTGTAAGTGTAAAATTGTCTTCATTTCTAAACACTTTAGTGTTGTACAATTCCTCTTTCATGGATTTTATTTCTTTAGGCACTTCTCGCCTTATCTTATTCAGTGTTCCCACGATGGTTGTTCCTTTGCTTTTTAGCTGTTTAGCTAATTTTAATGAAGTAAAATAATTATCGGTTGTAACATTGCGACCTTTTTTCAAAAACGGGTCCAATAACTTCATTACCACATGGTCAGCTAAACGGTCCTCAGCACGGCGTGTGTCATCTTTGCCTAGATAAGGGAAGCCATTTGCCAGATATTTGCTCTCCTTATCAACAGCTAGCCAATATTTGTAGCCATATTTATCTGGTTTGGAACGCATGTACTGCGTGAATGGACACCTAGTTTTGCTTGGGAAAAGTTGCTCATCCACCGTTATGTATGGGCCAGGTTTGTAACACGCAATACAATTTTCAATAAACCTGTCCCACACAGTAGAAAATAGAGCAAACTTGTCCGTTTGCAGTCTCTCCGATCGAGTAGATTTCTCATCAAATCTGAGAAACCTCATAATTTCAACAAAGCGGTCCCTAGACATTGTCGCTTTGCAAAACGGTATTCCCCAGTCATTACACCAAATACTGCTAATCGAGTGACGGTTCGTGCCAGATATTCCACGAGCATAGAATATCGCAATGAATGCATCTAGCTCCTCATCAGATAGAGTAAACTGTAAATTATTGTACCTGCATGCTTCTGCAAGCGTACAGTTCTTTATATGTGTCAATATATATGAATCAAAAAATAAACGCCATGCGCTCAAAGGACTATCGATAATGATATTTCTTCTGGCGTATCCTGTACGGCCAGGTGCTTCTCAAAGAATATTTTGGCTGTCACGCCTACCAGGCAAGTGTTGTCCAATTTCAACAGGTTTCCATTGAATACCATCCGCTGAAACTAGTATTCCTTCAGATTCGCCTTCTCTGGTGTTTGTTGTTGCATTACCTTCGCCGCCATCGTTATCTGTTGTTCTTTCATTTCTGGGACGTTTTGCTGATTTTTTTCTGTCCACGACCAGGAGGATGGTCACGAGGCAACATAACTGCATGAGCCCGATCCCCAGTTGATGTGCTTGGAATATCTGGAAAAAAGTTGATGAATATTTAGAATTTTTGTTTTGTAAGGGTCCGTGCACACTGGCTGGATTAGCGGCGGAATATCCGACCGGATATTCTCACCACAATCCGGCCCGTACCTGCCCGCTCAGGTACAGAGCGGAGTTTCATACCTGAAGCCGTGCTCGCGCGTAAGCAAGCGCTGCTCTGTCCCTGACAGCGGCTCCAGCCCGGGGTTCGGAGCGGAGCTTCAGGCATGAGCGGGCAGGTACGGCCTGTATTGCGGCAAGAATATCCAGATGGCTATTCAGCCAGAATTCTGCTAGTGTGCCCAGGCCCTAACTCAGTGTGTGGAAGAACAAATAAATACACATAACTACTTACCTTCTGGATTTGTTCCTTCTGAGTCTTCAGATTCACTTGATATGTTCTGAAGAATGAAATCTTCATCACTGTCAGAATCAAAAACATGTTCCTGCAATTCGGATTCCGATTCATCCTCCGGTATGGATTGCAAAGTAGCCAGAATATCCTGAGGCTTTATCAAACGTCTTCTCTCCATATTCCTCACAAATTCCATAATTCTATATAGTTCCCTGCTGAAAAATAGAAATGAAATGAAAACTAAAAGAAATAATAACTGTTCTGCCACCTTCAAAAGTAGGTGGGCTGAATCAGTTGACAGACAGCTAAACTATTTCATAACAATTCATACCTGTATGAGTCTTCAGAGCTCGTATGTCTGCGTCTGTTCTCTTTGTCTCTTCAGCTGAACTGAAAGTAAAGTTACTATCCAGAATACTGTCTCCTGCTAGGACCTTAGAAAAACACCACCCTTCATTAGCATAAGATAAGAGCCTAGAGTAAACAAGCTATTTTGTTCAGCATTACACAGTAATACAAGCAGGTAAAACACAAGGAAAATGTGAAAAGTTGACATGTAAATTGAACTACATCTATATGAACATCAGGGTAAATAAGACAGAGTGAAAAAATTATGCACAAAACTTTATAGCAACATTTAGTGACAAAAGGACCTCAAAATATAGTAGGGAGTCAAAATGACTCCCTTCAGTAGTTCTTGGTAAATTTTGAAAAAAACGCGCAAATTTTTTACCAAAATTATTTATTCTCACAAAATCTTTTTTCACATCATATTTGAGGAAAAGTCACCGAGTTTCAAGCCGGAATTCTGAAAAATGTAGTCACAGAAGAGAAATAAAAAACGAAAGGAGTCAAAATGACTCCATCAGTAGTTCTAGTGTTAACCCCTTCATGACCCAGCCTATTTTGACCTTAATGACCTGGCCGTTTTTTGCAGTTCTGACCAGTGTCCCTTTATGAGGTAATAACTCAGGAACGCTTCAACGAATCCTAGCGCTTCTGAGATTGTTTTTTCGTGACATATTGGGCTTCATGTTAGTGGTAAATTTAGGTCGATAATTTGTGCATTTATTTGTGGGAAAAAATGGAAATTTGGCAAAAATTTTGAATATTTCGTAATTTTCTAATTTTGAATGTTTATTCTGTTAAATGAGAGAGTTATGTGACACAAAATAGTTACTTTACATCAGCGCAATTTTGGAAACAAAATTTTTTTTGCTAGGAAGTTATAAGGGTTAAAAGTTGACCAGCGATTTCTCATTTTTACAGCAAAATTTACAAAACCATTTTTTTTAGGGACCACCTCACATTTGAAGTCAGTTTCAGGGGTCTATATGGCTGAAAATACCCAAAAGTGACACCATTCTAAAAACTGCACCCGTCAAGGTGCTCAAAACCACATTCAAGATGTTTATTAACCCTTCAGGTGCTTCACAGCAGCAGAAGCAACATAGAAGGAAAAAATGAACATTTAACTTTTTAGTCACAAAAATGATCTTTTAGCAACATTTTTTTTTATTTTCCGAAGGGTAAAAAGAGAAACTGGACCCCAAAAGTTATTGTACAATTTGTCCTGAGTACGCCGATACCCCATATGTGGGGGGGAACTACTCTTTGGGCGCACGACAGGGCTCCGAAGGGAAGGAGCGCCATTTGACTTTTTCAATGAAAAATTGGCTCCAATCTTTAGCGGACACCATGTCGCGTTTGGAGAGCCCCTGTGTGCCTAAACATTGGAGCTCCCCCATAAGTGACCCCATTTTGGAAACTAGACCCCCCAAGGAAGTTATCTAGATGCATAGTGAGCACTTTGAACCCCCAGGTGCTTCACAAATTGATCCGTAAAAATGAAAAATTACTTTTTTTTTCACAAAATTCTTTTAGCCTCAATTTGTTCATTTCCACATGGGCAACACGATAAAATGGATCCTAAAATATATTGGGCAATTTCTCCTGAGTACAGTGATACCTTACATGTGGGGGTAAACCACTGTTTGGGCACACGGTCGGGCTTGGAAGGGAAGGAGCGCCATTTGACTTTTTGAATGAAAAATTAGCTACAATCGTTAGCGGACACCATGTCACGTTTGGAGAGCCCCTGTGTGCCTAAACATTTGAGCTCCCCCACATGTGATCCCATTTTGGAAACTAGACCTCCCATGGAACTAAACTATATGTGTGGTGACCACTTTAAACCCCCAAGTGCTTCACAGAAGTTTATAACGCAGAGCCGTGAAAATAAAATTTTTCTTTCCTCAAAAATGATGTTTTAGCAAGCAATTTTTTATTTTCACAAGGGTAACAGAATAAATTGGACCCCAATAATTGTTGCCCAGTTTGTCCTGAGTACGCTGATACCCCATATGTGGGGGGTAAACCACTGACTGGGCACACGTCGGGGCTCGGGAGGGAAGTAGTGGCGTTTTGAAATGCAGACTTTGATGGAATGGTCTGCGGGCGTCACGTTGCATTTGCAGAGCCCCTGATGTGCCTAAACAGTAAAAAAAAAACTACAAGCGACCCTATTTTGAAAACTAGACCCCCAAAGTAACTTATCTAGATATGTGGTGAGCACTTTGAACTTCCAAGTGCTTCACAGAAGTTTACAACGCAGAGCTGTGAAAATAAAACAATAATTTTTCTTTCCTCAAAAATGATGTTTTAGCAAGCAGTTTTTTATTTTCACAAGGGTAGCAGGAGAAATTGGGCCCCAATAGTTGTTGCCCAGTTTGTCCCGAGTATGCTGGTACCCCATATGTGGGGGTAAACCACAGTTTTGGGGCACGTCGGGGCTCGGAAGGGAGGGAGCACCATTTGACTTTTTGAACGCAAGATTGGCTGGAATCAATGGTGGCGCCATGTTGCGTTTGGAGACCCCTGATGTGCCTAAACAGTGGAAACCCCTCAATTCTACCTCCAACACTAACCCCAACACACCCCTAACCCTAATCCCAACTGTAGCCATAACCCTAATCACAAACATTCAAGAAAAGAGGAGGGGGGAGAGGAAAAGTTAGGAGCTTGACACGCCAAGATATGCATCTGTAAGTTGTTGCAAATGAATGTAACTGGTGGGTGCAGTACCTGCTGGTGATTTCAGCTGAAGTAGAAGAAAGGAAAAGGGAATATCCAGCCCATCCATCCAGTGTAAGTAAAATATCCAAAATTTATTGAAGCATTTTAAAAAACAATATTAAAACAGAGAGAGGGAGACTCTCTCTGTCTGACGTGTTTCTGGCGCACCACGGCGCTCTTAGTCATTGCAGCATCGGCCATGGCTGGATTGTAATATTTCACCAGTTTTTTTAGGTGAAATATTACAAATCGCTCTGATTGGCAGTTTCACTTTCAACAGCCAATCAGAGCGATCGTAGCCACGGGGGGGTGAAACCACCACTCCCCCTGTCCCTGCAGATCGGGTGAAATTGGAGTTAACCCTTTCACCCGATCTGCAGGGACGCGATCTTTCCATGACGCCACATAGGCGTCACAGGTCGATTGCCACCGACTTTCATGACGCTAACGTGGCGTCAAAGGTCCGGAAGGGGTTAATGTGGTAAATGACTATTCTAGCTGCAAACGTCTGGTTTGGAATGCAATATCTTCATAGGTGTATAGAGCCCATTTCCAACAACCATCACTCCAGTGTTCTTATGGTACTTTGTGTTTGCTATTTGTGTAAGAAGGCTAATGGATGGTTAGAATACCCTTGAAAACCCTTGTGCAAGTATGTTAGTACAGCTGAAAAAAGTTTGGTTGAATAGAGAACCTATAAACCTGACCTTCCTTTGAGCTAGTTGAGGATCTGGAGCATTACATTCGTTGGTTCCATTAAACTCTCAAAATGGCCAGAAAAAAAGAACTTTTATGTGAAACTCAACAGTCTATTCTTGTTCTTAGAAACGAAGGCTATTCCATGTGAGAAATTGCCAAGAAACTGAAGATTTCCTACAATGGTGTGTACTACTCCCTTCAGAGGAGAGCACAAACAGACTCTAACCAGGGTAGAAAGAGTAGTGGGAGGCCCCGCTGCACAACTAAGCAACAAGACAAGTACAGTAGAGTCTGTAGTTTGAGAAATCGACGCCTCACAGGTCCTCAACTGGCAGCTTCATTAAATAGTACACGCAAAATGCCAGTGTGAACGTCTACAGTGAAGAGGCGCCTCTGGGATGCTGGCCTTCAGGGCAGAGTGGCAAGGAAAAAGCCATATCTGAGACTGGCTAATAAGAGGAAAAGATTAATATGGGCAAAAGAACACAGACATTGGACAGAGGAAGATTGGAAAAAAGTGTTTTGGACTGACAAATCCGAGTTTGAGGTGTTTGGATCACACAGAAGAACATTTGTGAGACGCAGAACAACTGAAAAGATGCTGGAAGAGTGCCTAACGCCATCTGTCAAGCATGGTGGAGGTAAAGCGATGGTCTGGGGTTGCTTTGGTAAAGTGTGAGATTTGTATAAGGTAAAAGGGATATTGAATAAGGAAGGCTATCACTCCATTTTGCAATGCCATGCCATACCCTATGGACAGCGCTTGATTGGAGCCAGTTTCATCCTACAACAGGACAATGACCCAAAGCACACCTCCAAATTATACAAGAACTATTTAGGGAAGAAGCAGGCAGCTGGTATTCTATCTGTAATGGAGTGGACAGCACAGTCACCAGATCTCAACCCCATCGAGCTGTTGTGGGAGCAGCTTGACCGTATGGTACACAAAAAGTGCCCATCAAACCAAACCAACTTGTGGGAGGGGCTTCTGGAAGCATGTGGTGAAATTTCTCCAGATTACCTCAAGCAAATTAACTGCTAGAATGCCAAATGTCTGCAATGCTGTAATTGGGAGCATTCTTTGACGATAGCAAAGTTTGAAAGAGAAAATTATTATTTCAACTAAAAATCTTTTTTTTGAACCTTGTCAATGTCTGGACTAGATTTTCAATTCATTTGGCAGCTCATTTCATTAACCCCTTCCCGACCCATGACGCCACGTAGGCGTCATGAAAGTCGGTGCCAATCCGACCCATGACGCCTATGTGGCGTCATGGAAAGATCGCGTCCCTGCAAGATCGGGTGAAAGGGTTAACTCCCATTTCACCCGATCTGCAGGGACAGGGGGAGTGGTAGTTTAGCCCAGGGGGGGTGGCTTCACCCCCAACCGTGGCTACGATCGCTCTGATTGGCTGTTGAAAAGGAAACTGCCAATCAGAGCGATTTGTAATATTTCACCTATTAAAACTGGTGAAATACTACAATCCAGCCATGGCCGATGCTGCAATATCATCGGCCATGGCTGGAAACACTAATGTGCCCCCACCACACCGATTGCCCCCCCAGTCCTCCGATCAGTCCTATGCACCGCTCCGTCCTGTGCTCCACCCCCCCGTGCTCCGATCCACCCCCCCGTGCATCATCCACCCCACCCGTGCTCCGATCCACCCCCCCCGTGCTCCGTTCCACCCCCCCGCGCTCCGATCCCACCCCCCATGCTCCGATCTCCCCCCCCCCAAGTGCTCCCCCCCACCCCATCATACTTACCGATCCTGCCGGGGTCCATCCGTCTTCTCCCAGGGCGCCGCCATCTTCCAAAATGGCGGGCGCATGTTCAGTGCGCCCGCTGAATCTGCCGGCCGGCAGATACGTTCCAAAGTGCATTTTCATCACTGAGATATAATCTATCACAGTGATCAAAATAAAAAAAAAATAATAAATGACCCCCCCCCCCCCCCTTTTGTCACCCCCATAGGTAGGGACAATAAAAAAATAAAGTTTTTTTTTTTTTTCCCACTAAGGTTAGAATAGGGTTGGGTTAGGGTTTTGGTATGTGCACACGTATTCTGTTCCTCTGCGGATTTATGGCGGATTTACCGCGGTTTTTCTGTGCATTTCACTGCGGTTTTACAAGTGCGATTTTCTATTGGAGCAGTTGTAAAACCGCTGCGGAATCCGCAGAAACAAGTGACATGCTGCAGAATGTAAACCGCTGCGTTTCCGTGCAGTTTTTCTGCAGCATGTGTACAGCGATTTTTGTTTCCCATAGGTTTACATTGAACTGTAAACTCATGGGAAACTGCTGCGGATCCGCAGTGTGTGCACATACCTTTAGAATTAGGCTATGTGCACACGGTGCAGATTTGGCTGCGGATCCACAGCGGATTGGCCACTGCGGATTCGCAGCAGTGTTCCATCAGGTTTACAGTACCATGTAAACCTATGGAAAACCAAATCCGCTGTGCCCATGGTGCGGAAAATACCGCGCGGAAACGCTGCGTTGTATTTTCCGCAGCATGTCAATTCTTTGTGCGCATTCCGCAGCGTTTTACACCTGTTCCTCAATAGGAATCCACAGGTGAAATCCGCACAAAAAACGCTGGAAATCCGCGGTAAATCCGCAGGTAAAACGCAGTGCCTTTTACCTGCGGATTTTTCAAAAATGATGCTGAAAAATCTGACACGAATCCGCAACGTGGGCACATAGCCTTAGGGTTAGGGTTGGAATTAGGGTTGTGATTAGGGTTATGGCTACAGTTGGGATTAGGGTTAGGGGTGTGTTGGGGTTAGGGTTGTGATTAGGGTTATGGCTACAGTTGGGATTAGGGTTAGGGGTGTGTTGGGGTTAGTGTTGGAGGTAGAATTGAGGGGTTTCCACTGTTTAGGCACATCAGGGGTCTCCAAACGCAACATGGCGCCACCATTGATTCCAGCCAATCTTGTATTCAAAAAGTCAAATGGTGCTCCCTCACTTCCGAGCCCCGACGTGCGCCCAAACAGTGGTTTACCCCCACATATAGGGTATCAGTGTACTCAGGACAAACTGCGCAACAATTACTGGGGTCCAATTTCTCCTGTTACCCTTGTGAAAATAAAAAAAATGCTTGCTAAAACATCATTTTTGAGGAAAGAAAAATGATTTTTTATTTTCACAGCTCTGCGTTGTAAACGTCTGTAAAGCACTTGGGGGTTCAAAGTGCTCACCACATATCTACATAAGTTCCTTGGGGGGTCTAGTTTCTAAAATGGGGTCACTTGTGGGGGGTTTCTACTGTTTAGGCACACCAGGGGCTCTGCAAAGGCAACGTGACGCCCACAGACCATTCCATCAAAGTCTGCATTTCAAAAGTCACTTCTTCCCTTCTGAGCCCCGACGTGTGCCCAAACAGTGGTTTACCCCCACACATGGGGTATCAGCGTACTCAGGAGAAACTGGACAACAACTTTTGGGGTCCAATTTATCCTGTAACCCTTGGGAAAATAAAAAATTCTGGGCTAAATAATTATTTTTGAGAAAAGAAAACGTATTTATTATTTTCACGGCTCTGCATTATAAGCTTCTGTGAAGCACTTGGGGGTTCAAAGTGCTCACCACACATCTAGATAAGTTCCTTTCGGGGTCTAGTTTCCAAAATGGGGTCACTTGTGGGGGGTTTCTACTGTTTAGCCACATCAGGGGCTCTGCAAACGCAACGTAATGCCCGCAGAGCATTCAATCAAAGTCTGCATTTCAAAACGTCACTACTTGGGAAAATAAAAAATTGCAGGCTAAAAGATCATTTTTGAGAAAATATTTTTTATTTTTTTTATTTTCATGGCTCTGCGTTATAAACTTCTGTGAAGCACCTGGGGGTTTAAAGTGCTCAATATGCATCTAGATAAGTTCCTTGGGGGGTCTAGTTTCCAAAATGGGGTCACTTGTGGGGGAGCTCCAATGTTTAGGCACACAGCGGCTCTCCAAACGCGACATGGTGTCCGCTAACAATTGGAGCTAATTTTCCATTCAAAAAGTCAAATGGCGCGCCTTCCCTTCCGAGCGCTGCCGTGTGCCCAAACAGTGGTTTACCCCCACATGTGAGGTATCGGTGTACTCAGGAGAAATTGCCCAACAAATTTTAGGATCCATTTTATCCTGTTGCCCATGTGAAAATGAAAAAATTGAGGCTAAAAGAATTTTTTTGTGAAAAAAAAGTACCGTATATACTCGAGTATAAGCCGAGATTTTCAGCCCAAATTTTTGGGCTGAAAGTGCCCCCCTCGGCTTATACTCGAGTCACGGTAGTGGTGGGGTCGGCGGGTGAGGGGGAGAGGGCGCTGAGGTATACTTACCTAGTCCCAGCGATCCTCGCGCTGTCCCTGCCGTCCCACGGTCTTCTGTGCTGCAGCGTCTTCCCCTCTTCAGCGGTCACGTGGGACCGCTCATTAGAGATATGAATAAGCGGCCCCACCTCCCATAGGGGCGGAGCCGCCTATTCATTTCTCTAATCAGCGGTGCCGGTGACCGCTGACAGGAAGATGCTGCAGCACAGAAGACGGGGAGGAAGGCAGGGACAGCGCGAGGATCGCTGGGACTAGGTAAGTATGTTATATTCATCTGTCCGCGTTCCAGCCGCCGGGCGTCGCTCCATCTTCCCGGCGCCTCCATCTTCCCGGCGTCTGCGCTCTGACTGTTCAGGCAGAGGGCGCGATGACGCATATAGTGTGCACGGCGCCCTCTGCCTGATCAGTCAGAGCAGAGACGCCGGGAAGATGGAGGCGCCGGGACCGGACGCTGGGAGCTGCAATCAAGGGAGGTGAGTATGTGGTTTTGTTTTTTTATTGCAGCAGCAGCAGCGGCAGCACAGATTTATGTGCAGCATCTATGGGGGCAGTATGAACGGCACACAGCACTATATGGGGGCAGTATGAACGGCACACAGCACTATATGGGGCATCTGTGCAGCATCTATGGGGCAGTATGAACGGCACACAGCACTATATGGGGCATCTGTGCAGCATCTATGGGGCAATATGAACGGTGCAGAGCACTATATGGCACAGCTATGGGGAAATAATGATCTATTTTTATTTTTGAAATTCACCGGTAAATGCTACATTTCCACCCTAGGCTTATACTCGAGTCAATAAGTTTTCCCAGTTTTTTGTGGCAAAATTAGGGGGGTCGGCTTATACTCGGGTCGGCTTATACTCGAGTATATACGGTACTTTTTCATTTTTACGGATCAATTTGTGAAGCACCTGGGGGTTCAAAGTGCTCACTATGCATCTAGATAAGTTCCTTGGGGCGTCTAGTTTCCAAAATGGGGTCAATTGTGGGGGAGCTCCAATTTTTAGGCACACGGGGCTCTCCAAACGTGACATGGTGTCCGCTAAAGAGTGGAGCCAATTTTTCATTCAAAAAGTCAAATGGCGCTCCTTCCCTTCCAAGCCCTGCCGTGCGCCCAAACAGTGGTTTACCCCCACATATGAGGTATCGACGTACTCAGGACAAATGGGACAACAACTTTCGTGTTTCAGTTTCTCCTTTTACCATTGGGAAAATTAAAAAATTGTTGCTAAAAGATAATTTTTGTGACTAAAAAGTTAAATGTTCATTTTTTCCTTCCATGTTGCTTCTGCTGCTGTGAAGCACCTGAAGGGTTAATAAACTTCTTGAATGTGGTTTTGTGCACCTTGAGGGGTGCATTTTTTAGAGTGGTGTCACTTTTGGGTATTTTCAGCCATATAGACCCCTCAAACTGAGTTCAAATGTGAGGTGGTCCCTAAAAAAAAATGGTTTTGTAAATTTCGTTGTAAAAATGAGAAATCGCTGGTCAAATTTTAACCCTTATAACTTCCTAGCAAAAAAAAATTTTGTTTCCAAAATTGTGCTGATGCTGCTAAATCATAAGGTAAACCTCAGTAAATATATAAAACCACCTTTATTGATTAAAAACAAGGCAACGAACCCAACCAATAGTGACCAATAAACAAAAACACCAAACCAAAAATACAAAAAGTGCTATAAAAACACCATTGAACTAATGGGGGAGGCTACATAACCCTAGCCAAGGCACCTATATACACCCCTACCTGGCTGCGGAGGTTGACACCCTAGGGGAAAACGTAATGGCGCCCCCGCTCAACGATGACTGTCCCTAGGGGCCCTACTGTGCCCTGCAGCAACTAGTGACAACCTCTACCCAGCCTTTAAAGGGTCCTCTGGCACTATACAGAGATCGACTGTGCTAGGGAAAGCCTATACCCCAAACAGAACATGGAAAATAATAGACACCTATGGCGGTAGGTGAGAAGAATAAATCCATATGATAGATAGTAATATCCAATAGGTGGACTATTAAGGGTAGCTCACATTTAGATAAATATACTGCTACCAGACAGAGCTTCCTGATTCAAACCGGCTGGAGCACCCGTATTGGGTACCCCTGATATATCACCAGTCTCTGTCATTCCCAATGCATTGATATATATATATGGAGACCATCAGTACTCATCTGTCAGTATATCCACAGCACCGCCATTTATATTAAGCGCCTCAACGCGTTTCGCCTGCCACGGCTCATCAGGAGGCCAGATATCATGATGCGTAGTGTCACTTGTGATAATGGATAGCTTGAATGCCCAGTCCCACATCACCTACTTTTATAATTACCGCCGATCCAGCTCACTCCAGGTGCCGCCTGACCACTTCCTGTGGCGTGCCCCAAGTTGCACTGCGCATGTCCGCTCCGATCTGCGCATAAGGGACCTCAAATTGCCATCTACTGCGCATACTCTAGTGCGCAGGTTTCCCTGTGCTTGTCCAAAACGGAAGACTTCAGTGCACTACTGCGCATGTCAATATTGCAGCGCACCGACTGATACCCCTGACTAGCTAGGTAGATACAGCAGAGACACAGCCTGCCGGGATAATTATGCGACGTATGCCCGACTTATTGCAGGCTTCTTATACACGCTCACATGAGCCAGGACCTTCTGTACATAACCTATATAGGGATAGATACTCCCCACTGCGCATGTCCTTACAGGGAACTATCTCTTCTTGTCATACTATTCTCCATTAGCATTAAAATAACTGGCTAATTATACGGAGCTTGCCCCAACAGGGGGGTACTTATGACATATTCCTCCCACTAAGGTATGCGGAAGTATAAACACAATACCCAGCAAATTTACAGCATGCACTCTTCAGCTCATGTACATATAGTGCGTACATCACAGTGCAACGTACCTGGTTCGATTGTCACCAGGACTGACTATACTTACCGTATATCTAGAGGTTAATATCATGATATAGCACAGTATAAGTGTAGGTGCATGAAAATAGACCAGCACCATGTACATAGTATGTCACGGCCACAAACACCTCACTCTTGGATCCAAATCCCAATCCAGGCCATGTACTAAGCATCACCATTTTGATAAATGCATACCATATGTACAGACTTCGCATTTGCTGAAGTATCACGTGCAAATTGCATTCTAATAGATTCAAGCGACCCTAAGGAGATATAGTAATTGCTTGGGTGGTTTACCCTACTAGATAATATGCTCCACTGCCTTAAGCCAAACACATATTCCATAGTAACTTCAGGAGAATAAGATTGAAAATCCCATGATATAACTAAAGACCTCGATGGGCATGGAACATGGTATACGTAAGGGCACCTTTTATTGTTCACCATATTGCAGATTGCCTGCTTAGTAAGATAAAAGAATGCATATATTGGGTCACCTGGAGAAAAGATAAAGCTATACTGCGGCAAAACAAAAAGCAGACGGTAAGATAAAAATAAAAATAAATCATAAGAATGCTATGCATACTAGATACACCATGGAAATCCATGTAAATCCTCAACAGTGAGGACTCCATCGAAGCAATGGTTTGGCCATAGCCTCCTTTGTGCCGAACCTGTAAGTGGTATAAAATTACACATCCAGAGGGTATCAGACTATCAGTGAATTACAGAAAACATGTATACGATATTTGCTCGTTAATTCCCTTTGGTTCAAGAGACTCCATCCTGAAGATCCATTCACATTCCCGTCTAAGGATCAATCTATCCAGATTGCCTCCTCTCGGGTTCACTTTACCCACTTCCAGGACCGTGAACCTAACTCCTGTTGGATCTTCACTGTGGTAGGTGTGCATATGTTTCGCCAGTGGTGTATCCCTGTTATGGCGAATGTCGCCCATATGCTCCCCACTCTTCTCCTAAACTCCCTCTTGGTCTTACCGATATAATCTTTTGGGCAGGAGCAGGACGCCACATATACCACCCCAGTTGTTTTACAGTTTGAAAACTCGCGTTGGTAAAAAATTCTACCCGTGGTGGAGCTCTGAACCCATTTGCACGGTCTCATCCATTGACACAAATTACAGTCTCCGCACTTGAAAAAGCCGCAGGGCCTCCTGTCCAACCAGGTCCCACCCGATTTAGGTCGCTGGTATTGGCTATGTACCAGCATATCTCTGATGGAACGGCCCTTTCTAAAGGTAATATTAGGGCGTTCACCTACTACGTCCATCAGATCCGGGTCTAACTTCAGGATATCCCAATGTCTAGCAAAGGTCTTCCTAATCTTCTGATGCTGTGTATCAAAAGTGCCGATGATCCTTACAATATCATCGACCTCCGTCTTACTATGTTTCTGCAGTAACCCTTGTCTTTCAGTCCTCTTTGCAAAATCATAGGCCTTACTCACAACAGGTCTCGGGTACCCCTTCTCTCTAAACCTGTCAAACATGTCCCCAGACTGGCTCTTAAAAGTATCCTCCTTGGAACAATTCCTCCTAAGTCTGAGGAATTGGCCCTTAGGTATCCCCCTCTTAAGGGAGGCCGGATGATGACTGTCCCAATGTAACAGACTGTTAGTGCTTGTCGGCTTTCTATAAATGCTTGTTACTACTTGTCCATGCACTTCTTTCACAATTCTCAAATCCAAGAACGCCAGCTCTCTCTCACTGATCTCCGATGTAAATTTCAGGCCCACCTTGTTTATGTTCAGACATCCCATGAACTTTGTGAACTCCTCTTTTGTACCAGTCCATACCATAAAAACATCGTCGATATATCTGTACCAGATGGATATAAATTTATGCCACCACCTCTCCTCGTCTCCAAACACAATGGTCTCCTCCCACCAACCTAGGAACAGATTAGCATACGACGGGGCACATGGACACCCCATCGCTGTGCCCCTGAGCTGGTGGAAGTGTTTGCCATCAAAGGTAAATGCATTATGGGTGAGTATGTACTCAAGCAATGTTACGACAAAATCATTATGTTCTCTGCACCTGATTGATCTTTGTTGCAGAAAGAACCTAACTCCCTCAATCCCTGCCCAGTGCGGGATACTGCTATACAACGCTTCTATATCAATGGAAGTTAGCCACGCGTCTTGTCCCAGATGCACCCCCTCCAACTTAAGAAGCAAGTCAGATGTATCCCTGAGGTAGGATGGAATAGCGGTGACAAATGGACGGAGAACTTGGTCCACATACAGTCCACAATTCTGTGTCAGGGAATCCACCCCAGACACAATGGGACGCCCCTTAAGGGGATGATACCCCTCATGCACCTTCGGTAGTGCGTAGAAGATTGTGGTTAAGGGAAATTGTGGTAGCATGAAGTCGAATTCACTCAGTGAGATAAGTTGGTGCGACAACGCCTCTTCCAAAATTGATCTCAAATCATTTTTAAAAGTCTCAAGTGGATTACTGGTAAGTATTTCATATGTGGTCCTATCTTGTAGGATAGAGACACAGATTGCACGGTATTCGGGATGATCCATGATTACTAAATTACCCCCTTTGTCAGAGGGCTTTATAATCAACAGATCATTTCTCTTAAGGCTATCTAATGCTCTCCGCTCTTCCTCTGTGAGATTGTCACCCGTCCGCCAATCTGTTTTCCTCAATTTTTTAAGGTCTCTTTCCACCAGAAGAGAAAATAGATCAATGTTACTCGTGTCGCCTCGTGGTGGCATTTTCACACTTTTATTTTTCAATGAGGTGAACGGGCCTTTACCTTCCTCCGGGGTCATATTAGACTCCAGGAGTAGCCTACATAGGGCCTCATATCCCTCCATATCTTCCTGGTCAAGCCCTAGTCTTTCACATTCTTCACGAGTATTATGTTTAAAGAACTTTTTCCATTTTAATTTTCTAGTGAACAAATTGAGGTCCTTTACCCACTCGAAACAATTAAAATTATTTGTTGGGACGAAGTTAAGGCCTTTCTGCAGGACATCATACTCATATCTGGAGAGTACATGCGAGGACAGGTTAATAATTTGGCCCCTATTTAATTGAGCCGGGTTCTTAGTTGATACCCTGTTCTCGCACCCTGCTCCAAAAAAGAAACAGACACAGAAGAGGATGCCCCAGATGATTGGCCGGGTGCCGGACTGGGTGTCAGAAAGGGAGTTAGGGTACCCACACCATTCCTGTGTCTCCCCTTCCCTTCCCCTTTCTTCCGGACTTCCCTCTTCCACCTTGCCATCCCTGTCTGCTCTGCTGGCCTCTAAAGAGCTGTATATTCCTAACTGTAGTTTCAGTCCTTTCTGTGTCGGATATATCAATGTCTGACGAGGATGCCTCCGATTGCCTCTCTACCGGGACGCTCACAATCCTATTGTCACTGAACTCCCTCAGATCTCTCTGGAATTGTAGATGCTTCCTCTCTTTTAACCCCTTCCCGACCTTTGACGCCACGTAGGCGTCATGAAAGTCGGTGCCAATCCGACCCATGACGCCTATGCGGCGTCATGGAAAGATCGCGTCCCTGCAGATCGGGTGAAAGGGTTAACTCCCATTTCACCCGATCTGCAGGGACAGGGGGAGTGGTAGTTTAGCCCAGGGGGGGTGGCTTCACCCCCTCGTGGCTACGATCGCTCTGATTGGCTGTTGAAAGTGAAACTGCCAATCAGAGCGATTTGTAATATTTCACCCATTATAACGGGTGAAATATTACAATCCAGCCATGGCCGATGCTGAAATATCATCGGCCATGGCTGGAAATACTAGTGTGCCCCCACCCCACCCCTCCGATCGCCCCCCCACCCCCCCGATCTGGCCGGTACACTGCTCCGGCTCCCCTCCGTCCTGTGCTCCGCTCCCCCCCGTGCTCGTGTCCGCTCCCCCCGTGCTCCAATCACCCCCCGTGCTCCAATCACCCCCCCTGCACTCCGATCCACCCCCCCCCGTGCTCCGTTCCAGCCCCCCCGTGCTCCGTTCCACGCCCCCCGCGCTCCGTTCCACCCCTCCCGCGCTCCGATTCCCCCCCCCGTGCTCCGATCCCCCCCCCCGTGGTCCCCCCCCACCCTATCATACTTACCGATCCAGCCGTGGTCCCGTCCGTCTTCTCCCGGGCGCCGCCATCTTCCAAAATGGCGGGCGCATGTGCAGTGCGCCCGCCGAATCTGCCGGCCGGCAGATTCGTTCCAAAGTGCATTTTGATCACTGAGATATAATCTATCTCAGTGATCAAAATAAAAAAAATAATAAATGACCCCCCCCCTTTGTCACCCCCATAGGTAGGGACAATAAAAAAATAAAGAAATTTTTTTTTTTCCACTAATGTTAGAATAGGGTTAGGGTTAGGGGTAGGGTTAGGGTTAGGGGTAGGGTTAGGGGTAGGGGTAGGGTTAGGGGTAGGGTTAGGGTTAGGGTTAGGGGTAGGGTTAGGGTTAGGGCTAGGGTTAGGGGTAGGGTTAGGGGTAGGGTTAGGGGTAGGGTTAGGGTTAGGGTTAGGGGTAGGGTTAGGGTTAGGAATGTGCACACGTATTCTGGTCCTCTGCGGATTTTTCCGCTGCGGATTTGATAAATCCGCAGTGCTAAACCGCTGCGGATTTATGGCGGATTTACCGCGTTTTTTTCTGCGCATTTCACTGCGGTTTTACAATTGCGATTTTCTATTGGAGCAGTTGTAAAACCGCTGCGGAATCCGCACAAAGAAGTGACATGCTGCGGAATGTAAACCGCTGCGTTTCCGTGCAGTTTTTCCGCAGCATGTGTACAGCGATTTTTGTTTCCCATAGGTTTACATTGAACTGTACACTCATGGGAAACTGCTGCGGATCCGCAGCGTTTTCCGCAGCGTGTGCACATACCTTTAGAATTAGGCTATGTGCACACGGTGCGGATTTGGCTGCGGATTCGCAGCAGTGTTCCATCAGGTTTACAGTACCATGTAAACATATGAAAAATCAAATCCGCTGTGCCCATGGTGCGGAAAATACCGCGCGGGAACGCTGCGTTGTATTTTCCGCAGCATGTGAATTCTTTGTGCGGATTCCGCAGCGTTTTACACCTGTTCCTCAATTGGAATCCGCAGGTGAAATCCGCACAAAAAACACTGGAAATCCGCGGAAAATCCGCAGGTAAAACACAGTGCCTTTTACCCGCAGATTTTTCAAAAATGGTGCGGAAATATCTCACACGAATCCGCAACGTGGGCACATAGCCTTAGGGTTAGGGTTGGAATTAGTGTTGTGGTTAGGGGTGTGTTGGGGTTAGGGTTGTGATTAGGATTATGGCTACAGTTGGGATTAGGGTTAGGGGTGTGTTGGGGTTAGTGTTGGAGTTAGAATTGAGGGGTTACCACTGTTTAGGCACATCAGGGGTCTCCAAACGCAACATGGCGCCACCATTGATTCCAGCCAATCTCGTATTCAAAAAGTCAAATGGTGCTCCCTCACTTCCGAGCCCTGACGTGTGCCCAAACAGTGGTTTACCCCCACATATGGGGTACCAGCATACTCAGGACAAACTGCGCAACAATTACTGGGGTCCAATTTCTCCTGTTACCCTTGTGAATCTAAAAAAATGCTTGCTAAAACATAATTTTTGAGGAAAGAAAAATGATTTTTTATTTTCACGGCTCTGTGTTGTAAACGTCTGTGAAGCACTTGGGGGTTCAAAGTGCTCACCACATATCTAGATAAGTTCCTTGGGGGGTCTAGTTTCTAAAATGGGGTCACTTGTGGGGGGTTTCTACTGTTTAGGCACACCAGGGGCTCTGCAAACGCAACGTGACACCCGCAGACCATTCCATCAAAGTCTGCATTTCAAAAGTCACTACTTCCCTTCTGAGCCCCGACGTGTGCCCAAACAGTGGTTTACCCCCACATATGGGGTATCAGCGTACTCAGGAGAAACTGGACAACAACTTTTGGGGTCCAATTTCTCCTGTAACCCTTGGGAAAATAAAAAATTCTGGGCTAAATAATTATTTTTGAGGAAAGAAAACGTATTTATTATTTTCACGGCTCTGCATTATAAACTTCTATGAAGCACTTGGGGGTTCAAAGTGCTCACCACACATCTAGATAAGTTCCTTTCAGGGTCTAGTTTCCAAAATGGGGTCACTTGTGGGGGGTTTCTACTGTTTAGGCACATCAGGGGCTCTGCAAACGCAACGTGACGCCCGCAGAGCATTCCATCAAAGTCTGCATTTCAAAACGTCACTACTTCAATTCCAAGCCCCGGCATGTGCCCAAACAGTAGTTTACCCCCACATATGGGGTATCACCGTACTCAGGAGAAACTGGACAACAAATATTGGGGTCAAATTTCTCCTGTTACCCTTGGGAAAATTAAAAAACTCTGGGCTAAATAATTATTTTTGAGGAAAGAAAACGTATTTATTATTTTCACGGCTCTGCATTATAAACTTCTATGAAGCACTTGGGGGTTCAAAGTGCTCACCACACATCTAGATAAGTTCCTTTGGGGGTCTAGTTTCCAAAATGGGGTCACTTGTGGGGGGTTTCTACTGTTAAGCCACATCAGGGGCTCTGCAAACGCAACGTGACGCCCACAGAGCATTCCATCAAAGTCTGCATTTCAAAACGTCACTACTTCACTTCCGAGCCCCGGCATGTGCCCAAACAGTGATTTACCCCCACATATGGGGTATCAGCGTACTCAGGAGAAACTGGACAACAACTTTTGGGGTCAAATTTCTCCTGTTACCCTTGGGAAAATAAAAAATTGCAGGCTAAAAGATCATTTTTGAGAAAATAATTTTTTTTTTTTTTTTCATGGCTCTGCGTTATAAACTTCTGTGAAGCACTTGGGGGTTCAAAGTCCTCACCACACATCTAGATTAGTTCCTTTGGGGGTCTAGTTTCTAAAATGGTGTCATTTCTGGGGGATCTCCAATGTTTAGGCACACAGGGGCTCTCCAAACGTGACATGGTGTCCGCTAATGATTGGAGCTAATTTTCCATTTAAAAAGCCAAATGGCGTGCCATCCCTTCCGAGCCCTGCCGTGCGCCCAAACAGTGGTTTACCCCCACATATGGGGTATCAGCGTACTCAGGACAAACTGGACAACAATATTTGGGGTCCAATTTCTCCTATTATCCTTGGCAAAATAGGAAATTCCAGGCTAAAAAATCATTTTTGAGGAAAGAAAAATTATTTTTTATTTTCATGGCTCTGCGTTATAAACTTCTGTGAAGCACCTGGGGGTTTAAAGTGCTCAATATGCATCTAGATAAGTTCCTTGGGGGGTCTAGTTTCCAAAATGGGGTCACTTGTGCGGGAGCTCCAATGTTTAGGCACACAGGGGCTCTCCAAACGCGACATGGTGTCCGCTAACAATTGGAGCTAATTTTCCATTCAAAAAGTCAAATGGCGCGCCTTCTCTTCCGAGCCCTGCCGAGTGCCCAAACAGTGGTTTACCCCCACATATGAGGTATCGGCGTACTCAGGAGAAATTGCCCAACAAATTTTATGATCCATTTTATCCTACTGCCCATGTGAAAATGAAAAAATTGAGGCGAAAAGAATTTTTTTGTGAAAAAAAAGTACTTTTTCATTTTTACAGATCAATTTGTGAAGCACCTGAGGGTTTAAAGTGCTCACTAGGCATCTAAATTAGTTCCTTGGGGGGTCTAGTTTCCAAAATGGGGTCACTTGTGGGGGAGCGCCAATGTTTAGGCACACAGGAGCTATCCAAACGCGACATGGTGTCCGCTAACGATGGAAATAATTTTTCATTCAAAAAGTCAAATGGCGCTCCTTCCCTTCCGAGCCTTACCATGTGCCCAAACAGTGGTTTACCTCCACATGTGAGGTATTGGTGTACTCAGGAGAAATTGCCCAACACATTTTAGGATCCATTTTATCCTGTTGCCCATGTGAAAATGAAAAAATTGAGGCTAAAAGAATTTTTTTGTGAAAAAAAAGTACTTTTTCATTTTTACGGATCAATTTGTGAAGCACCTGGGGGTTCAAAGTGCTCACTATGCATCTAGATAAGTTCCTTGGGGCGTCTAGTTTCCAAAATGGGGTCACTTGTGGGGGAGCTCCAATTTTTAGGCACACGGGGGCTCTCCAAACGTGACATGGTGTCCGCTAAAGAGTGGAGCCAATTTTTGATTCAAAAAGTCAAATGGCGCTCCTTCCCTTCCAAGCCCTGCCGTGCGCCAAAACAGTGGTTTACCCCCACATATGAGGTATCAGCGTACTCAGGACAAATTGGACAACAACTTTCGTGGTTCAGTTTCTCCTTTTACCATTGGGAAAATAAAAAAATTGTTGCTAAAAGATAATTTTTGTGACTAAAAAGTTAAATGTTCATTTTTTCCTTCCATGTTGCTTCTGCTGCTGTGAAGCACCTGAAGGGTTAATAAACTTCTTGAATGTGGTTTTGAGTACCTTGAGGGGTGCAGTTTTTAGAATGGTGTCACTTTTGGGTATTTTCAGCCATATAGACCCCTCAAACTGACTTCAAATGTGAGGTGGTCCCTAAAAAAAATGGTTTTGTAAATTTCGTTGTAAAAATGACAAATCGCTGGTCGAATTTTAACCCTTATAACTTCCTAACAAAAAAAAATTTTGTTTCCAAAATTGTGCTGATGTAAAGTAAACATGTGGGAAATGTTATTTATTAACTATTTTGTGTCACATATCTCTCTGGTTTAACAGAATAAAAATTCAAAATGTGAAAATTGCGAAATTTTCAAAATTTTCGCCAAATTTCCGTGTTTATCACAAATAAATGCAGAATTTATTGACCTAAATTTACCACTAACATGAAGCCCAATATGTCACGAAAAAACAATCTCAGAACCGCTAGGATCCGTTGAAGCGTTCCTGAGTTATTACCTCATAAAGGGACACTGGTCAGAATTGCAAAAAACGGCAAGGTCTTTAAGGTCAAAATAGGCTGGGTCTTGAAGGGGTTAATAATGCTTGATATCTCTCCACAGAAGTCTGAAGCAGACCCTCCCTTCTATTAAAGTCGGGATCTGTTTTGCACTTCAGAGCCCGTTCTATCAGTTTGTTCAGCAGTTCAGTGGATTTTTCAAAGACCTTCTTCTCCTCTAAAAAAAAAATGGTTTTGTAAATTTCGTTGTAAAAATGAGAAATCGCTGGTCAAATTTTAACCCTTATAACTTCCTAGCAAAAAAAAAATTTTGTTTCCAAAATTGTGCTGATGTAAAGTAGACATGTGGGAAATGTTATTTATTAACTATTTTGTGTCACATAACTCTCTGGTTTAACAGAATAAAAATTCAAAATGTGAAAATTGCGAAATTTTCAAAATTTTCGCCAAATTTCCGCTTTTATCACAAATAAACGCAGAATTTATTGACCTAAATTTACCACTAACATGAAGCCCAATATGTCACGAAAAAACAATCTCAGAACCGCTAGGATCCGTTGAAGCGTTCCTGAGTTATTACCTCATAAAGGGACACTGGTCAGAATTGCAAAAAACGGCAAGGTCTTTAAGGTCAAAATAGGCTGGGTCATGAAGGGGTTAAATAGTAGTGTAATGGCTTTTAAATGGTAGTGTAACTTGCGTTTATTTGTGTAAAAAATGGAAATTTGACAAAAAAATTGGAAAATTTTGTAATTTTCAAACTTTGAATTTCTGTGCCCTTAAAACAGAGAAATATGTCACACAAAATAGTTATGATTTAGCATTTCCCACATGTCTACTTTACTTCAGCACAGTTTTGGAAACGCATGTTTTTTTCTTTATGAAGTTATAAGGGTTAAAAGTTAATCAGTGATTTCTCATTTTTACAACAAAATTTAGTAAACCATTTTTTTTAGGGACCACCTCACATTTGAAGTCACTTTGAGGGGTCTATATGGCAGAAAATACCAAAAACTGACACCATTCTAAAAACTACACCCCTGAAGGTACTCAAAAGCACATTCAAGAAGTTTATTAACCCTTCAGGTGTTTCACAGGAGCAGAAGCAACGTAGAAGGATAAAATGGACATTTAACTTTTTAGTAACAAAAAATGATCTTTGAGCAACAAATTTTTTATTTTCCCAATGGTAAAAGGAGAAAATGGACCCCAAAAGTTGTTGTCCAATTTGTACTGAGTACGCTGATCCCCCTCCCCCCCCCAATATATGGGTGGGGAACCACTGTTTGGGTGCACAGCAGGGCTCAGAAGGGAAGGACTTGACTTTTTCAAACTAAAATTGGCTGCAATTGAGATCGGACGCCATGTCGCGTTTGGTGAACCCCTGATGTGCCTATACAGTGGAAACCCCCCCACAAGACCCCCTAAGGAACTTATCTAGATGAGTGGTGAGCACTTTGAACCCCCAAGTTCTTCACAAAGGTTTATAACGCCCGGACGTGAAATTAAAACATCGTATTTTTTCCACAAACATGATAGTTTAGTCCCCAATTTTTTATTTTCCCAAGGGGAACAGAAGAAATTGGACCCCAAAAGTTGTTGTCTAATTTCTTCTGAGTACGCTGATTCCTCCCCCCATATGTGGGAGAAAACTACTGTTTGGGCACACGTTGGGGCTCAGAAGGGAAGTAGTGACTTTTTGGAATGCAGACTTTGATGGAATGGTCTGCAGGCGTCATGTTCCATTTGCAGAGCCCCTGATGTACCTAAGCAGTAAAAAAAAACCCACAAGTGACATCATTTTGTAAACTAGACCCCCAAGTAACCTATCTAGATGTGCCCCCTTCTTGGAACCAATCTACTATAAATCTAAGTAAATTATTAGTTCATGGAGGTGTGGTACAATTTGAAGCAATTTTTCATACGCAGGCCAGGTTTTTCGGGGCAGGTGTTTTTTTTTTCCAGTTTGCAGGACTTCCCCCTGGGAAATGCAGTTCCAGAAGTACTGGGGCCCGCTCCTTCCTGAGTGCCAAATATCGGGGCCTTAACCACTACCTCCTGGCTCTGAAGGTACGACGTATTGGTGTGGCGTGCACATCGTGACAGTAGGAAAGTGTTGAGCATTGCCATCTGTACGATGTGCACGGCCAGCTTTTTGTACTGCAGTGCGCAGGCGCCGGGAAAGGTCAAAGAGGCCCAGCGCCTGCGCTCTGCAATACTTTGCTGTGCCCTCAACAGGGCAGACAAAGTACGCGTGCGCCAGAGCTGCGACGTGAAGACAAGAAGATGACGTTTTTCTCACCTTTCAGGTTACATAGGGGGCTTATCTACAGCATTACAGAATGCTGTAGATAAGCACCTGATGCCGGTGGCTACAGCTCATCTTCGATTTTTGGGGTGACAGGTTCCCTTTAAGATATTTATGTGGAAACCACGGTTTAATCGCTCAGCTCAGAATAAATGCGTGTCGAGCTTTACTGCGATGTTTGGGAGGCAGAATGAAAAAAATCAACAGCAGGTGAATAATTTGTTTTATTTATTTTTTACGCAGTTCCTCGTGCTTTGTATGTGATACGTAACATAGTAACATAGTATTTAAGGTTGAAGGAAGACTTTAAGTCCATCTAGTTCAGACCATAAATATTAGATGACTTTATTCTTCGGGTCAATGCGATACCAGATTTATAGATTTATATCTGTGTTTAAGAGACATTTTTTATTGCAAAAACAATTTTTTTGCATCACCATATTTTGATATTTTGAGATCTCTAATTTTTCCATATGTTGGCCCACAGAGTCATGTGAGGGCTTGTTTTTTGTGGGACGAGTTGTTTTTATTGGTACTATTTTTAAACACATGACTTTTTTATCGCTTTCTATTCCGATTTTTGGGGGCAGAATGAACAAAAACTATCAATTCAGGAATTTTTTTGGGGGGGTGGGGGATTATATGTCATATCGCATGTGGTAAAATTATTGAGGCAGTTTTATTCTTCGGGTCAGTACTATTACAGCGATACCTCATTTATGTAGTTTTATTAATGTTTTGGCACTTGTACACAATAGAAACTATTTTATAGAAAAATAATTATTTTTGCATCGCTTTATCCTGAGAGCTATAACTGTTTTATTTTTCCGCTGATGGAGCTGCATGGCGGCTTGTTTTTTTGCGGGATAAGATGACGTCTCCCCAACTGTGATTATATAAAAATCACCTCTTTTTAAACAATTTTACCCTTACAGACCTGTGTCCTCATTAAAAAGAATGAACCTATGCAGAACAGTGTAAAAACGCCTTTCCGTGCACATGTTTAGGCCTTGAGCTTTTTAACCACTTTGTAATTATGAAGAGTTGTTAAAAGAAGTGACTGGTTCACTTTTCAGGCGACTTCACAATTTCGTACATACAAGTAAAATAAAAGAAATACAAGAAATAATATAAATAAAATTAAAAAAAAAAAACCTTTGCAGGAAAAATGCCGGAAGAGATTCTTCAGGAAAAAGCACCCCCACTGTTTTCATGAAGAGTCTTCTGCTTGGCAATGTCAGCGGGTGGGCCGGCATCTTACAGAAGTCGTGTGCGCGCACCCTTATGTGGAACTCTATATTTTCTGCTTTAGTTTGCTCTGTAACTATAAGTAGCAGTCATTATGTGAGCACGTGATAACCTGGAATATTTGATGACCCAGATTCTGCCGTATATATTAATTATCGGCGCATTTCTGTATGTTGTTAGATCTGTAATAGCGGAAGAAGAATATCCTTTTTGTGTTTCTCGCTTCTAGAGGGTTTAGTTGTCACATATTAATTTGTGTAGTTTAGTCCAGCGTTCTTTAAAGGAGAAATGGAGCAAATGATGGACAGTCACATTTTCTTCACCTTTTATAGGTGTTTTCTTGCTTTCTGCCGTTTGTTCTTATAATACCTTCTTGTGTGTTTTTATGCTGCTCAAAGCTTTTTGGAATTAATTTATATTTTAGTTCTGAAGAAAACCTGCCACATCACAACAGTGGCCAGTTTTTGCGCTTCTGTTATTCCCCCACTGTTCTTGTATATGCCTATTTTTTTAAAGTCTGTCATACTTCTACCACAGGAATGTGGGCCTTTTTATTATGTGCTAATTATGATCTTTACCAAGGAGGCGCTGCTTACAGGATATCTTTAGGCTGCTGTGCATTATTTCCATGTGAGCCACATCACTCTGGTAAAGACCATAAAATTTAGCGCTAAATGAAAAGGCTTATATTTCTGATACTGTATGGCAGATTTAAACAGAGCAGTGGGAATAAAACAAAAACTGACAACATTTGACCTGGTGACAGTTCCTTCTTAAAACCCAATTCTGAGACAAAGGGGCCGATTCATCAACGCTTTTACACCAGAAAAAATACAGGTTTTTTTGTGCAATGGGAAAATTGCTTACAAATTTTGCAACCTTTGTCGTTCTCCCGAATCAGCTCTGTGTTTCAAATTCATCAAAAGTGCCAACATGTTGTACCCCAGAAATGCTACTCTAGACCATGACTGGAGTAGAATTTCTGGCAAGCCACTCAGAAGAGGCACCAAATTTACTAAGTGGCATCTCTTAATGAATTTGGCAACTTCGTCTACAGCAAGACTTGCATAGCTACTCTACCCTTGATGAATTGGCCTATTTCCAGCTATTCTACCCTTGATGAATTGGCCTATTTGTTATTGAGCGTAATATGTGTTATATTGGATGCAGAAAAAACGAAAACGCAAAAGACTGAAAATCGTAAGGTAGTGAAGTTTAAACAATAGGAAAGCCGTTAGCAAATAGTTTCTAATGTTGCAGGGGAAAGCTGCAGCGACATTTACAAGTCATCATCTCAGCAGACGCACCTTGGGCGCTTGTTACCTTGTGGCCTAAAAGTTTTACAGAGTATTTTTTAGCAAGCCTCATGAGCTTATCCTGAGCAGTGATTGGAGTTAAAGTGGAGCAAGAAGGAATTGGTTATTACCCTGCAGCAGAAGTGGGTGAGGAAGAACCAGGGGAGATACACTATGGACAAAAGTATTGGAACACACTTTTTATCATTGACTGCAGGTTTTTATATTCCTGTATAAAATCCATCCCCTGATCATGCTGTCTGCCGTTACAAAAATATATGAAAGAATGGCTTATACTAAAGAACTCAATTCATACTGATATTTAAGAGGATGTCTTACCTCCTACTCCATGATCCGCTGTGAGTGGTATTATTGAAAATTAAAAGTGTTTATGACGTGTTAGAGCTGGGTCACCAAGAGCTGAGGTTCATAAAAGTCACCAACACTTTTCTGACTCAGAAATTGCAGGGTCCAAACCTTCTCCAACATAAACATCAGCACAAAAACTGCTCCCGGAGCTAAAAAGCCATTACAAACCAGTAAACAGATATTTGAAGCTTCTGGTGCCTCTGGAGTCCCTAGAACCTCAAGGTGTAGGATCTTTAAAGGCTTGCTGTGGTTCATAAACCTACTATTCGGCCACCCCTAAACGGTGTTCACAAGGAGAAATGGTTGCAGTGGGCCCAGACATACATGAAGACTAATTTTCAAACAGTTGTTTACTGATGAGTGTCGAGCAACCCTGGATGGTCCAAATGGATGGAGTAGTGGATGGTTGGTGGATGGCCACCATGTCCCAACAAGGCTGCGATGTCAACAAAGAGGTGGAGGAGTCATGTTTTGGGCCGGAATCACGGGGAAACAGCTGGTAGGGCCTTTTAAGGCTCCTGAAGGTGTGAAAATAACCTCTGCAAAGTATATAGAGTTTCTGACTGACAACTTTCTTCCATGGTATAAAAATCAGAAACGTGCCTTCAGGGGCAAAATCACCTTCATGCATGACAATGCACCATCTCATGCTGCAAAGAATACCTCTGAGTCATTGGCTGCTATGGGCATAAAAGGGGCCATGGATATTGGCATCCCCTCAGGCTAAAAACATTAGCGCTCAGCAAATGGCGCATCTTATAGATGCACCTATTCTGGCACTTCGCCTCACTCTTCCCACTTGCCCTTGAGTGGTGACAAATGGGGTTCATATTTGTGGGGTTGATGTCACCTTTGTATTGTCAGGTGACATCAAGCCCCCACATGTTAGTAATGGAGAGGCATCTATAAGACATCTATCCATTATTTATCATATAGTTACATGGTAAATAAAGACACAAACAGAATAAAGTCCTTTATTTAAAATAATCACACAGTCCCCTTTTATTGAATCTAAATTTACCATACTTACTGAATGCCTAATCCCCAACGCCTTCGTCTCCTGCAAACAATCAAAAATAATAAACCAACATATAATACTATCCTGTCCGACGTAGTCCATTTAATACCGAATGTCCCACGGCGATCTCATGTGTAGAACAGTCACATCGGGAGATGTGATGGCTCTACCCGGCCTCCGGTGATTCACACTGGAGTTAATCGCTCTCGCAGTGTATCACTGAGCCACTGTGAGAGTTCACCGGAGTTCGTCCACTCCAGTGCTCTCAATTAAGGTACTACCGCTGTTTGAGAACTTTCCCATGCAGCGGTGCCGTAAGTGAGTGCACCAAAGCTGATCAGCTGATGAACTCCAACGGCAGCTCAGTGATACACTGCAGAAGCGATTACCTCCTGTCAGTGTATCACCGGCTGCCGGGCGAGATCGACGTGGGACACTCAGTATTACAAGTCATCATCTCAGCAGACGCACCTTGGGCGCTTGTTACCTCGTGGCCTAAAAATTTTACAGAGTATTTCTAGCGAGACTGATGAGCTCATTCAGAGCAGTGAATGGAGTTAAAGCGGAGCAAGAAGAAATTGGTTATTACCCTGCAGCAGAAGTGGATGAGGAGGAACCAGGGGAGATTGTTGTGAATTCTGTGGCTGAGTTCATTTCTGTGGTCACAAGTGGTATTGCAGTCTCTGGGCTTCCTCCCTCAGGTGTTTTGGTGAGCTCGTTGGCTGCCTTGCTATTTAGCTCCACCTGAGTCTGTCTTCCTTGCTCCTTGTCAATGTTCCAGTGTTGGATCTGAGCTACTGCATCTTTCCTTGGGCCTGCTGCTCTGCTAGATAAGTGCTTCTAGTTTGTTTTCTGTTTTTTCTGTCCAGCTTGCTATTAACTTTTGCTGGAAGCTCTGAGAAGCAAAGGGGTGCACCGCCGTGCTGTTAGTTCGGCACGGTGGGTCTTTTTGCCCCTTTGCGTGGTTTTCGTTTTAGGGTTTTTTGTAGACTGCATAGTTCTCTTTGCTATCCTCGCTCTGTCTAGAATATCGGGCCTCACTTTGCTGAATCTATTTCATTCCTACGTTTGTCTTTTCATCTTGCTAACAGTCATTATATGTGGGGGGCTGCCTATTCCTTTGGGGTATTTCTCTGAGGTAAGTCAGGCTTGTATTTCTATCTTCAGGCTAGTCAGCTCCTCAGGCAGTGCCGAGTTGCATAGGTAGTGATAGGCGCAATCCACTGCTGCTTATAGTTGTGTGAGGATAGATCAGGTACTGCAGTCTACAGAGATTCCACGTCTCAGAGCTCGTCCTATTGTTTTTGGTTATTGCCAGATCTCTGTATGTGCGCTGATTACTGCACGCTGTGTTGCCTGATTGCCAGCCATAACAGTACAAGGAGCCACACCAATGATTCCCAATAGAGGGAAAAAAGAAATCCTGACATCATTTTTTTTTCTTAGCTCTGTCTTCAGTCTTTTTTTTCCCCTAGACATTAGAGTGCTTCAGGACACAGCTGTGGACATGGATATTCAGGCTCTGTGCTCCTCAATGGATAATCTCGTTGTAAATGTACAAAAGATTCAAGATGCTATTGATCAGAAATCGATGCTAGAACCAAGAATTCCGATTCCTGATTTGTTTTTTGGTGACAGAACTAAGTTCCTGAGCTTCAGAAATAATTGTAAGCTATTTTTGGCCTTGAAACCTCATTCTTCTGGTAATCCTATTCAACAGGTTTTGATTATTATTTCTTTTTTGCGCGGCGACCCACAGGACTGGGCGTTTTCTCTTGCACCAGGAGATTCTGCATTGAGTAATGTTGATGCATTTTTCCAGGCGCTGGGATTGCTTTACGATGAGCCTAATTCAGTGGATCAGGCTGAGAAAAATCTGCTGGCTTTATGCCAGGGTCAGGATGATATAGAAGTATATTGTCAGAAATTTAGGAAGTGGTCAGTACTCACTCTGTGGAATGAATCTGCACTAGCGGCTTTGTTCAGAAAGGGTCTCTCTGAAGCTCTTAAGGATGTAATGGTGGGATTTCCTATGCCTGCTGGTTTGAATGAGTCTATGTCCTTGGCCATTCAGATCGGTCGTCGCTTGCGCGAGCGTAAATCTGTGCACCATCTGGCGGTATTGTCTGAGAGTAAACCTGAGCCTATGCAGTGCGACAGGACTATGACTAAAGTAGAACGGCAAGAACACAGACGTCTGAACAGACTGTGTTTCTATTGTGGTGATTCTACTCATGCTATTTCTAATTGTCCTAAACGCACTAGGCGGTTCGATAGCTCTGCCGTTATTGGTACTGTACAGTCCAAATTCCTTTTGTCCATTACCTTAATGTGCTCTTTGTCATCGTATTCTGTCATGGCGTTTGTGGATTCAGGCGCTGCCCTGAATCTGATGGATTTGGATTATGCTAAACGTTGTGGATTTTTCTTGGAGCCTTTGCGGTGTCCTATTCCGTTGAGAGGAATTGATGCTACACCTTTGGCCAAGAATAAGCCTCAGTACTGGGCCCAGCTGACCATGTGCATTGCTCCTGCACATCAGGAAGTTATTCGCTTTCTGGTACTGCATAATTTGCATGATGTGGTCGTGTTGGGGTTGCCATGGCTACAAACCCATAATCCAGTATTGGATTGGAACTCTATGTCGGTAACCAGCTGGGGTTGTCAGGGAGTACATGGTGATGTTCCATTTTTGTCTATTTCGTCATCCATTCCTTCTGACATCCCAGAATTATTGTCGGACTTTCAGGATGTATTTGAAGAGTCCAAGTCTGATGCCCTACCTCCGCATAGGAATTGTGATTGTGCTATCGATTTGATTCCTGGTAGTAAATTCCCTAAGGGTCGTTTATTTAATTTGTCCGTACCTGAACACACCGCTATGCGCAGTTATGTGAAGGAGTCCCTGGAGAAGGGACATATTCGCCCATCGTCGTCACCATTGGGAGCAGGGTTCTTTTTTGTAGCCAAGAAGGATGGTTCGCTAAGACCGTGTATTGATTACCGCCTTCTTAATAAGATCACTGTTAAGTTTCAGTATCCCTTGCCATTGATTTCTGACTTGTTTGCTCGGATTAAGGGGGCTAGTTGGTTTACTAAGATTGATCTTCGTGGTGCGTATAATCTGGTGAGAATCAGGCAGGGAGATGAATGGAAAACGGCATTTAATACGCCCGAGGGTCATTTTGAGTATCTGGTGATGCCGTTCGGACTTGCCAATGCTCCATCTGTTTTTCAGTCTTTTATGCATGACATTTTCCGTGAGTATCTGGATAAATTCTTGATTGTTTACTTGGATGACATTTTGATCTTCTCAGATGATTGGGAGTCTCATGTGAAGCAAGTCAGAATGGTTTTCCAGGTACTGCGTGCTAATTCCTTGTTCGTGAAGGGATCAAAGTGTCTCTTCGGTGTGCAGAAAGTTTCATTTTTGGGGTTCATCTTTTCCCCTTCTACTATCGAGATGGATCCGGTTAAGGTTCAGGCCATCCAGGATTGGACTCAGCCGACATCTCTAAAAAGTCTGCAGAAATTCCTGGGCTTTGCTAATTTTTATCGTCGCTTCATCTGTAATTTTTCTAGCATTGCCAGACCATTGACCGATTTGACCAAGAAGGGTGCTGATTTGGTTAATTGGTCTTCTGCTGCCGTGGAAGCTTTTCAGGAGTTGAAGCGTCATTTTTGCTGTGCCCCTGTGTTGTGTCAACCTGATGTTTCTCTTCCGTTCCAGGTCGAGGTTGATGCTTCTGAGATTGGTGCAGGGGCGGTTTTGTCACAGAGAGGTTCTGGTTGCTCAGTGTTCAAACCATGTGCTTTCTTTTCCAGGAAATTTTCTGCTGCTGAGCGTAATTATGATGTGGGCAACCGAGAGTTGCTGGCCATGAAGTGGGCATTCGAGGAGTGGCGTCATTGGGTTGAGGGTGCTAAGCATCGCGTGGTGGTTTTGACTGATCATAGGAACCTTACTTATCTTGAGTCTGCCAAGCGCTTGAATCCTAGACAGGCCCGTTGGTCGTTATTTTTTGCTCGTTTTGATTTTGTGATTTCATACCTTCCGGGCTCTAAAAATGTGAAGGCGGATGCTCTGTCTAGGAGTTTTGTGCCCGACTCTCCGGGGTTATCTGAGCCGGCGAGTATCCTCAAGGAAGGAGTCATTGTGTCTGCCATCTCCCCTGATTTGCGGAGAGTGTTGCATAAATTTCAGGCTAATAAACCTGATCGTTGTCCGGCCGAGAAACTGTTCGTCCCTGATAGGTGGACTAGTAAAGTTATCTCTGAACTTCATTGTTCGGTGCTGACCGGTCATCCAGGAATCTTTGGTACCAGGGAGTTGGTTGCTAGATCCTTCTGGAGGCCATCTTTGTCGCGGGATGTGCGTACTTTTGTGCAGTCCTGTGGAATTTGTGCTAGGGCTAAGCCCTGCTGTTCACGTGCCAGTGGGTTGCTTTTGCCCTTGCCGGTCCCGAAGAGGCCTTGGACACATATTTCGATGGATTTCATTTCTGACCTTCCCGTTTCTCAAAAAATGTCGGTCATTTGGGTGGTCTGTGATCGCTTTTCTAAAATGGTCCATCTGGTGCTCTTGGTTAAATTGCCTTCCTCCTCTGATTTGGTGCCTTTGTTCTTCCAGCATGTGGTTCGTTTACATGGCATTCCTGAGAATATTGTTTCTGACAGAGGTTCCCAGTTTGTCTCGAGGTTCTGGCGAGCCTTTTGTGGTAGGATGGGCATTGACCTATCTTTCTCCTCGGCCTTCCATCCTCAGACTAATGGCCAGACCGAACGAACCAATCAGACCTTGGAAACATATCTGAGATGTTTTGTTTCCGCTGACCAGGATGATTGGGTGTCATTTTTGCCGTTGGCTGAGTTCGCCCTTAATAATCGGGCCAGCTCGGCTACTTTGGTCTCTCCATTTTTCTGCAATTCTGGGTTCCATCCTCGTTTCTCTTCAGGACAGGTTGAGTCTTCGGACTGTCCTGGTGTGGATTCTGTGGTGGACAGGTTGCAGCAGATCTGGACTCAGGTAGTGGACAATTTGACCTTGTCCCAGGAGAAGGCTCAGCTTTTCGCTAATCGCAGACGCCGTGTGGGACCCCGACTTCGTGTTGGGGATCTGGTTTGGTTATCTTCTCGTCATATTCCTATGAAGGTTTCCTCTCCTAAATTTAAACCTCGTTTTATTGGTCCGTATAGGATTTCTGAGATTCTTAATCCGGTGTCTTTTCGTCTGATCCTCCCAGACTCCTTTTCCATACATAATGTATTCCATAGGTCGTTGTTGAGGAGATACGTGGCACCTATGGTTCCATCTGTGGAGCCTCCTGCCCCTGTTTTGGTGGAGGGGGAATTGGAGTATATTGTGGAGAAGATTTTGGATTCTCGTGTCTCTAGACGGAAACTTCAGTATCTGGTCAAATGGAAGGGTTATGCTCAGGAAGATAATTCCTGGGTTTTTGCCTCTGATGTCCATGCCCCAGATCTTGTTCGTGCCTTTCATGTGGCTCATCCTGGTCGGCCTGGGGGTTCTGGTGAGGGTTCGGTGACCCCTCCTCAAGGGGGGGTACTGTTGTGAATTCTGTGGCTGAGTTCATTTCTGTGGTCACAAGTGGTATTGCAGTCTCTGGGCTTCCTCCCTCAGGTGTTTTGGTGAGCTCGTTGGCTGCCTTGCTATTTAGCTCCACCTGAGTCTGTCTTCCTTGCTCCTTGTCAATGTTCCAGTGTTGGATCTGAGCTACTGCATCTTTCCTTGGGCCTGCTGCTCTGCTAGATAAGTGCTTCTAGTTTGTTTTCTGTTTTTTCTGTCCAGCTTGCTATTAACTTTTGCTGGAAGCTCTGAGAAGCAAAGGGGTGCACCGCCGTGCTGTTAGTTCGGCACGGTGGGTCTTTTTGCCCCTTTGCGTGGTTTTCGTTTTAGGGTTTTTTGTAGACT
This sequence comes from Ranitomeya imitator, assembly GCF_032444005.1. Classification (NCBI taxonomy): domain Eukaryota; kingdom Metazoa; phylum Chordata; class Amphibia; order Anura; family Dendrobatidae; genus Ranitomeya; species Ranitomeya imitator. The sequence goes on from NC_091282.1 coordinate 1,065,381,944, forward strand.
GCATAGTTCTCTTTGCTATCCTCGCTCTGTCTAGAATATCGGGCCTCACTTTGCTGAATCTATTTCATTCCTACGTTTGTCTTTTCATCTTGCTAACAGTCATTATATGTGGGGGGCTGCCTATTCCTTTGGGGTATTTCTCTGAGGTAAGTCAGGCTTGTATTTCTATCTTCAGGCTAGTCAGCTCCTCAGGCAGTGCCGAGTTGCATAGGTAGTGATAGGCGCAATCCACTGCTGCTTATAGTTGTGTGAGGATAGATCAGGTACTGCAGTCTACAGAGATTCCACGTCTCAGAGCTCGTCCTATTGTTTTTGGTTATTGCCAGATCTCTGTATGTGTATAATAAGGAGAAGGGTGCACTCAAGCCGTATACAGAAAATACTACAAGGCGTGCAGAGCCAAGTCCAATGGTATATACCTGAACAAGCGAAGAGAAAAGAAAGGACTAACCAAAAGGCTCGCACAACCATATACAATATGAAATACAAAAAATGTTTATTCAAAACACCACAGCACAAAAGATAAAAACATTAAAAACACAATATCCTGTATAAATCACCCACATATAATTATATATACCAGTAGGAATTAAATCCAAATAGCTGTATCACAGATATCGTATAATGGACTAAGTTAGGCACCAGGTATAATACCTCAGATATCGTGGCGGCTAAATCGAAAGCCCACATAAATACATAAATACATAATAACTCCGCTGTACAGAAAAACCCCCTAAATAGAGTCTGGATGAATAGGTAAATATCAACAAGGTGTAAACCTATACAGACCTAGAGGGTGACAAAACGTCAAGTTGTAAGTCAGTTAATTGGCGGAGGAGCTAAACCGTCACCCATACCTCAATCAACCATGGGGTCCTACAAAAGAGTCCAAGCCTACATGTCCGGCATGTGAATACACAAAAGTGGGGTGAAAAGAAGACGCCCCACGCGTATCGCCGCCGCAGCGGCTTCGTCAGGGGAAGTGAGCATAATGATGATAAGAACCTACATTTATACTAACCTAAGATCATCCGGAGTGCCCTCAGCTGGGCTGCCGCCATGCGAGAGGCGGAAGTGGAGAGGCGCACGCTGACCGCAGAGAAGCGGAGTAAGTAGCCGGAAGTATACAGAGTCTCCATGGAGATGAGCGGCGTCTGCGCACAGCCGACTCAATACTGAGTCGCATTGCGCAAGCGTCGAGGGGAACATATCCAAGCCCAGGGAGATGGGCCAGACAGATCGAGGACGGGGGAAGAAGGAGCGAGGGGGGGGGGGGGGGGGAGGAAGCGAACGGAAAAAGGAGCCGTAGCACCTACATGGGAAGTTTGACGACTGAGAAGAAAGCCCGAAAGGGCAATCCGGCTATAAAGCAAGTGGGGCACCTAAGAAATAAAACAAGATTAAACAGGAGATACATCCTAAGGAATTTTATATATATGCATATATGGATACAGCAACATATAGATATGAGACATAATCAAAAATCCGTGCATCAGATACAACACCTAAAGAGGGAAAGGTGGAAATAGCTATAAGCCGACAATATAACAGCAAGCCCACAGTTATATATAATGCCCATAAAGAGTATATATGAGCGCACATGAACCCGCCCGGCATAACCCAAATACACACATATCTGCCACCATATCTATAGTACAACTAAATATCCATAATATATGTAATTCTCGTGTTCCCCCACTGGGAATAATCCACAATAATGCCGGAATAGTCCATAGGTACTGTCCCAAGAAGAAATTCTTCATCAAGTCATTCATAGTTCACAATGACACCAGAGAAAGTCCAAGGCACCAAGTCCATGCCAACCAGGTCATGTACGTAGAAGGAGTATCCAGCCCGATTCCACATCCAAGGAATCTAAGTAGAGGAATTTAGATTCCCGTCCTATAGTGAAGAGATAGCTTGTCGCACACTACGCCGTACTTCCTCCCATTCCAGGAACCAGAAACACAATCCAATGACAGTCCATTCAATTCCCGGATGGTAAAAGAGTAGATGACCGAGACTGTATGAGCAAATAGCACCATCCTGAGAATAAAATGCAAAAAGGTATCACAGATGAATCACATACTTCTCATCAGGAACAGAGGGTAGTAAGGGGAAAGCCACAAATCAACAGCCGAGGAATCCCGTAAAGAGAAGCTCCTCGTTCAGTCCAAGAGGGGCCACAGTTTGTAATAGGAAAATCCACCTAGATTCTATTTGCAGGAGATTCCTGCGTTTGTCCCCTCCCCTTTCATTATGGATAATTTTTTGAAGACCTACCACCCGCAGATTTGCAGAAGAACCGCTATGATGTGACAAAAAGTGTTCAGACACTGGGGTGAGGGCCTTTCCTTTTCTTGAGTCCGAAGCCGCTAGATGTATCGTAGATATATGCTTCTGGACCCGTTTCCTAAGTTCCTGTGACGTCTGTCCGACGTATACCATTTTACACGGACAAATAAGGGCATAGATAACGTCCCTGGATTTGCAGTTGATATATGCCTTTAGGGGATGCCTGCTAAAACGAGTAGGATGGACAAAAGAGTCTCGCGTTACTACCATGTGAGGACAGACATTGCAATCCCCACACGGAAAAGAACCCCTAAGGACGATACCTCTATTCAGCCTCGTCGTAGGCCTGTTAAAGTGGCTCCTAGTGAGTAGATCCCTTAAGTTTGGAGCCCGCCTTGCTGTCATAAGGGGTCGCTCACTGGTAATTTCGGCTGTTTGTGAATCTACTCGTAGAATCTGCCAGTGTTTGGTAAGGATATTACTGACCTGTGTCCAGCTGCTGTTAAAGTCAGTAATGAATCTGGCTTGTGTCTCCTGACACCGTTGCCTGGGGGCCAAAAGGGATCGCTGATCCTGACAACTTGCTCTTTGATAGGCCGTGGATATAACACGTTTCGGATAACCCCTCTGTCGGAAGCGATCTGTTAGATCCCGAGCCTGGATCGAAAAATCAGAATCGCGAGTACAGTTACGCCTAACACGTAAAAACTGACCTGTGGGAACACCCACCTTAGTATGCCAGGGATGAAAACTTGTAAATGCCAATAATGAGTTCGTTGCTGTTGGCTTGCGATAGAGGCTCGTCGCCAAGCCATTCCCCTGAGGAAAGATCTTTAAATCCAAAAAGGTGATCTCACTGGCAGAGAGGGAATACGTAAGATAGATGTTATAAGGATTGGAATTAAGATGGTTAAAAAAATCAACACAATCCTCTACAGTGCCCTTCCACAAGATGAAAACATCATCAATGAAGCGAAACCAGGCGTGTACGTGGGTCGCGAATGCAGATGACGGATAGACACAAATCTCTTCCCACCAGCCTAGAAAGATGTTTGCATAGGCTGGTGCACATTTCGCGCCCATCGCCACGCCTGATCGCTGCAAATAATACACCCTATCAAAGAGAAAAAAGTTGTGGTGGAGAATGAAAGTCAGCAAGTCAAGTAAGAAAGAGTCATGGCCTCTATCCATAGAACTGTTCTTATTTAGAAAGTGCGCAACCGCCTCTGCCCCCTCTTTATGACCGATATTAGAGTAGAGCGACTCAACATCGCATGTCACTAGTAGAAATTTCTCCGGAAGATCAATCTGTCTACAAATGTCAATGAAATGCGAGGAGTCGCGGACAAAAGAGGGAAGGGATGATGCGATAGGTTGGAGGAAGAAGTCCAGATACTCACATGCCTTCTCACACATGCTGCCTATACTGGAGACGATGGGTCTACCAGGAGGTCTATTCCTGTCCTTATGGATTTTCGGCAGCATGTAGAAAGTTGCCGTAACCGGGTTGGTTACCCACAGGTACTGCTTCTCCTGTTGAGTGATGATAGAAAGCTGCAGCGCCCTACAGAGAAGCTGTTCATATTTGGAAAGAAACAAAGATGTGGGGTCAGACGGGAGTCTTTGGTAATACTGGGTGTTATTAAGCTGTCTTTTTGCCTCAGCCTCATACAGTTGTACAGACCACAGCACCACATTGCCCCCTTTGTCTGCCTCCTTTATAGTAAAATCTTTATTTTCCCGTAGAGCTGTTAAAGCTCGTTTCTCCTCCATGTTCAAATTAGGCGGGCCACTTACCCGGGCAGGCATAGAAAGAATGTCTCGCTTCACCATTTCGAAAAATATTTTAATGGCTGGCACCAGGGAGAAGGACGGTGTTTTAAGTGATTTATTCCTATGTGGAAATCTTCTTCTGTTCAAACCAGATTCATTCTCCTCCAATAATTCCAGCAGATCCTGAAAAGTGCGACGTTCATCCATAGGCATATTTTGTAGGACATCGGGCCTTCTGTACATGACCTGGAAGGTAAGTTTTCTGCAAAATAAGTACAGGTCTTTAATGAGAGTAAATTTGTCCGCTGAATGTGTAGGGACAAAAGAAAGACCTCTCTGAAGGACCGACAATTCGGTCGGTGTAAGATTATAATCAGAAAGATTAATTACCTGTAGTGCCATGGAGCTGGTGTCCTGAGTCGACGTTCCTTGATAGGAAGGCTCCAAGTCCTCTATTTCCGCCTGGTTGAATAGTTGTGTCGGAAGGGAGATGTATGGCCTCTGTGCCGTGTCAATTTTCTCCTTGCGTTGTTTACGCTTCCTCCCTCGTCGGGTCCGTGGTCCACCTCGCTCCCGGTGGACGACAAAAAATCACTAGAGTAGCCCTCTCCATGCGAAGAGGTAGTAGCCAAAGGTGGAGCCTGGTCCCTGGGAGCCCTGGGGCGACGTGTATTACCCACATGTCTCCATTTATAGGCGATCTTCTGCTCGAAATCATATTTATCACGTTGAAATTTCTTACATTTACGTTGTGTCACCTCAATCTCATATTTGTCTATAGTGTCCTTGAGTTTGTTTTTAAAGGTCAGGACTTGCCCTTCATCAAAAGTGGTCAGTTTTGTTTCTAGTTCTTTAATACTACTTTTTGTAGACGTAAATAATGACCTATCGTGGTCCAATAAAAGATTCATCAAGATAGTCGAGCAGCGAGTTAAGCCCTGTTCCCATAACTGTTGGAAGGCATCAGACGGTTCCCAAGCCGGGAAAATAGAAATACGGAGCCCCCTAGGTACATAGCCCGACCTGATGTATTCATCCAAACTCCTAATATTCCACCATAATCTAACACAGGTTTTATGGGCCCTCGTTAAGTCCGAACACAGTGTGGCAAACCCATTATCAACCGGAGCTACTGAAATCGCAGCAGCTCCAAACATACTGGTTGATTTGGCCACCAAAGCCGCCTCCCTAGCCTCCCAATCCATGGCGGCTATCAACAAAAAACACCCCAGAACAAATATCAAATAATATATTGAAAATCAACGGCACCACCAAAATAGGTGTGTGCGACCCTATGAAAAGAATACCCTGGAACACAGGGCTAGAAACTGGATAGTATAATAAGGAGAAGGGTGCACTCAAGCCGTATACAGAAAATACTACAAGGCGTGCAGAGCCAAGTCCAATGGTATATACCTGAACAAGCGAAGAGAAAAGAAAGGACTAACCAAAAGGCTCGCACAACCATATACAATATGAAATACAAAAAATGTTTATTCAAAACACCACAGCACAAAAGATAAAAACATTAAAAACACAATATCCTGTATAAATCACCCACATATAATTATATATACCAGTAGGAATTAAATCCAAATAGCTGTATCACAGATATCGTATAATGGACTAAGTTAGGCACCAGGTATAATACCTCAGATATCGTGGCGGCTAAATCGAAAGCCCACATAAATACATAAATACATAATAACTCCGCTGTACAGAAAAACCCCCTAAATAGAGTCTGGATGAATAGGTAAATATCAACAAGGTGTAAACCTATACAGACCTAGAGGGTGACAAAACGTCAAGTTGTAAGTCAGTTAATTGGCGGAGGAGCTAAACCGTCACCCATACCTCAATCAACCATGGGGTCCTACAAAAGAGTCCAAGCCTACATGTCCGGCATGTGAATACACAAAAGTGGGGTGAAAAGAAGACGCCCCACGCGTATCGCCGCCGCAGCGGCTTCGTCAGGGGAAGTGAGCATAATGATGATAAGAACCTACATTTATACTAACCTAAGATCATCCGGAGTGCCCTCAGCTGGGCTGCCGCCATGCGAGAGGCGGAAGTGGAGAGGCGCACGCTGACCGCAGAGAAGCGGAGTAAGTAGCCGGAAGTATACAGAGTCTCCATGGAGATGAGCGGCGTCTGCGCACAGCCGACTCAATACTGAGTCGCATTGCGCAAGCGTCGAGGGGAACATATCCAAGCCCAGGGAGATGGGCCAGACAGATCGAGGACGGGGGAAGAAGGAGCGAGGGGGGGGGGGGGGGGGGAGGAAGCGAACGGAAAAAGGAGCCGTAGCACCTACATGGGAAGTTTGACGACTGAGAAGAAAGCCCGAAAGGGCAATCCGGCTATAAAGCAAGTGGGGCACCTAAGAAATAAAACAAGATTAAACAGGAGATACATCCTAAGGAATTTTATATATATGCATATATGGATACAGCAACATATAGATATGAGACATAATCAAAAATCCGTGCATCAGATACAACACCTAAAGAGGGAAAGGTGGAAATAGCTATAAGCCGACAATATAACAGCAAGCCCACAGTTATATATAATGCCCATAAAGAGTATATATGAGCGCACATGAACCCGCCCGGCATAACCCAAATACACACATATCTGCCACCATATCTATAGTACAACTAAATATCCATAATATATGTAATTCTCGTGTTCCCCCACTGGGAATAATCCACAATAATGCCGGAATAGTCCATAGGTACTGTCCCAAGAAGAAATTCTTCATCAAGTCATTCATAGTTCACAATGACACCAGAGAAAGTCCAAGGCACCAAGTCCATGCCAACCAGGTCATGTACGTAGAAGGAGTATCCAGCCCGATTCCACATCCAAGGAATCTAAGTAGAGGAATTTAGATTCCCGTCCTTTCTTTTCTCTTCGCTTGTTCAGGTATATACCATTGGACTTGGCTCTGCACGCCTTGTAGTATTTTCTGTATACGGCTTGAGTGCACCCTTCTCCTTATTATACTATCCAGTTTCTAGCCCTGTGTTCCAGGGTATTCTTTTCATAGGGTCGCACACACCTATTTTGGTGGTGCCGTTGATTTTCAATATATTATTTGATATTTGTTCTGGGGTGTTTTTTGTTGATAGCCGCCATGGATTGGGAGGCTAGGGAGGCGGCTTTGGTGGCCAAATCAACCAGTATGTTTGGAGCTGCTGCGATTTCAGTAGCTCCGGTTGATAATGGGTTTGCCACACTGTGTTCGGACTTAACGAGGGCCCATAAAACCTGTGTTAGATTATGGTGGAATATTAGGAGTTTGGATGAATACATCAGGTCGGGCTATGTACCTAGGGGGCTCCGTATTTCTATTTTCCCGGCTTGGGAACCGTCTGATGCCTTCCAACAGTTATGGGAACAGGGCTTAACTCGCTGCTCGACTATCTTGATGAATCTTTTATTGGACCACGATAGGTCATTATTTACGTCTACAAAAAGTAGTATTAAAGAACTAGAAACAAAACTGACCACTTTTGATGAAGGGCAAGTCCTGACCTTTAAAAACAAACTCAAGGACACTATAGACAAATATGAGATTGAGGTGACACAACGTAAATGTAAGAAATTTCAACGTGATAAATATGATTTCGAGCAGAAGATCGCCTATAAATGGAGACATGTGGGTAATACACGTCGCCCCAGGGCTCCCAGGGACCAGGCTCCACCTTTGGCTACTACCTCTTCGCATGGAGAGGGCTACTCTAGTGATTTTTTGTCGTCCACCGGGAGCGAGGTGGACCACGGACCCGACGAGGGAGGAAGCGTAAACAACGCAAGGAGAAAATTGACACGGCACAGAGGCCATACATCTCCCTTCCGACACAACTATTCAACCAGGCGGAAATAGAGGACTTGGAGCCTTCCTATCAAGGAACGTCGACTCAGGACACCAGCTCCATGGCACTACAGGTAATTAATCTTTCTGATTATAATCTTACACCGACCGAATTGTCGGTCCTTCAGAGAGGTCTTTCTTTTGTCCCTACACATTCAGCGGACAAATTTACTCTCATTAAAGACCTGTACTTATTTTGCAGAAAACTTACCTTCCAGGTCATGTACAGAAGGCCCGATGTCCTACAAAATATGCCTATGGATGAACGTCGCACTTTTCAGGATCTGCTGGAATTATTGGAGGAGAATGAATCTGGTTTGAACAGAAGAAGATTTCCACATAGGAATAAATCACTTAAAACACCGTCCTTCTCCCTGGTGCCAGCCATTAAAATATTTTTCGAAATGGTGAAGCGAGACATTCTTTCTATGCCTGCCCGGGTAAGTGGCCCGCCTAATTTGAACATGGAGGAGAAACGAGCTTTAACAGCTCTACGGGAAAATAAAGATTTTACTATAAAGGAGGCAGACAAAGGGGGCAATGTGGTGCTGTGGTCTGTACAACTGTATGAGGCTGAGGCAAAAAGACAGCTTAATAACACCCAGTATTACCAAAGACTCCCGTCTGACCCCACATCTTTGTTTCTTTCCAAATATGAACAGCTTCTCTGTAGGGCGCTGCAGCTTTCTATCATCACTCAACAGGAGAAGCAGTACCTGTGGGTAACCAACCCGGTTACGGCAACTTTCTACATGCTGCCGAAAATCCATAAGGACAGGAATAGACCTCCTGGTAGACCCATCGTCTCCAGTATAGGCAGCATGTGTGAGAAGGCATGTGAGTATCTGGACTTCTTCCTCCAACCTATCGCATCATCCCTTCCCTCTTTTGTCCGCGACTCCTCGCATTTCATTGACATTTGTAGACAGATTGATCTTCCGGAGAAATTTCTACTAGTGACATGCGATGTTGAGTCGCTCTACTCTAATATCGGTCATAAAGAGGGGGCAGAGGCGGTTGCGCACTTTCTAAATAAGAACAGTTCTATGGATAGAGGCCATGACTCTTTCTTACTTGACTTGCTGACTTTCATTCTCCACCACAACTTTTTTCTCTTTGATAGGGTGTATTATTTGCAGCGATCAGGCGTGGCGATGGGCGCGAAATGTGCACCAGCCTATGCAAACATCTTTCTAGGCTGGTGGGAAGAGATTTGTGTCTATCCGTCATCTGCATTCGCGACCCACGTACACGCCTGGTTTCGCTTCATTGATGATGTTTTCATCTTGTGGAAGGGCACTGTAGAGGATTGTGTTGATTTTTTTAACCATCTTAATTCCAATCCTTATAACATCTATCTTACGTATTCCCTCTCTGCCAGTGAGATCACCTTTTTGGATTTAAAGATCTTTCCTCAGGGGAATGGCTTGGCGACGAGCCTCTATCGCAAGCCAACAGCAACGAACTCATTATTGGCATTTACAAGTTTTCATCCCTGGCATACTAAGGTGGGTGTTCCCACAGGTCAGTTTTTACGTGTTAGGCGTAACTGTACTCGCGATTCTGATTTTTCGATCCAGGCTCGGGATCTAACAGATCGCTTCCGACAGAGGGGTTATCCGAAACGTGTTATATCCACGGCCTATCAAAGAGCAAGTTGTCAGGATCAGCGATCCCTTTTGGCCCCCAGGCAACGGTGTCAGGAGACACAAGCCAGATTCATTACTGACTTTAACAGCAGCTGGACACAGGTCAGTAATATCCTTACCAAACACTGGCAGATTCTACGAGTAGATTCACAAACAGCCGAAATTACCAGTGAGCGACCCCTTATGACAGCAAGGCGGGCTCCAAACTTAAGGGATCTACTCACTAGGAGCCACTTTAACAGGCCTACGACGAGGCTGAATAGAGGTATCGTCCTTAGGGGTTCTTTTCCGTGTGGGGATTGCAATGTCTGTCCTCACATGGTAGTAACGCGAGACTCTTTTGTCCATCCTACTCGTTTTAGCAGGCATCCCCTAAAGGCATATATCAACTGCAAATCCAGGGACGTTATCTATGCCCTTATTTGTCCGTGTAAAATGGTATACGTCGGACAGACGTCACAGGAACTTAGGAAACGGGTCCAGAAGCATATATCTACGATACATCTAGCGGCTTCGGACTCAAGAAAAGGAAAGGCCCTCACCCCAGTGTCTGAACACTTTTTGTCACATCATAGCGGTTCTTCTGCAAATCTGCGGGTGGTAGGTCTTCAAAAAATTATCCATAATGAAAGGGGAGGGGACAAACGCAGGAATCTCCTGCAAATAGAATCTAGGTGGATTTTCCTATTACAAACTGTGGCCCCTCTTGGACTGAACGAGGAGCTTCTCTTTACGGGATTCCTCGGCTGTTGATTTGTGGCTTTCCCCTTACTACCCTCTGTTCCTGATGAGAAGTATGTGATTCATCTGTGATACCTTTTTGCATTTTATTCTCAGGATGGTGCTATTTGCTCATACAGTCTCGGTCATCTACTCTTTTACCATCCGGGAATTGAATGGACTGTCATTGGATTGTGTTTCTGGTTCCTGGAATGGGAGGAAGTACGGCGTAGTGTGCGACAAGCTATCTCTTCACTATAGGACGGGAATCTAAATTCCTCTACTTAGATTCCTTGGATGTGGAATCGGGCTGGATACTCCTTCTACGTACATGACCTGGTTGGCATGGACTTGGTGCCTTGGACTTTCTCTGGTGTCATTGTGAACTATGAATGACTTGATGAAGAATTTCTTCTTGGGACAGTACCTATGGACTATTCCGGCATTATTGTGGATTATTCCCAGTGGGGGAACACGAGAATTACATATATTATGGATATTTAGTTGTACTATAGATATGGTGGCAGATATGTGTGTATTTGGGTTATGCCGGGCGGGTTCATGTGCGCTCATATATACTCTTTATGGGCATTATATATAACTGTGGGCTTGCTGTTATATTGTCGGCTTATAGCTATTTCCACCTTTCCCTCTTTAGGTGTTGTATCTGATGCACGGATTTTTGATTATGTCTCATATCTATATGTTGCTGTATCCATATATGCATATATATAAAATTCCTTAGGATGTATCTCCTGTTTAATCTTGTTTTATTTCTTAGGTGCCCCACTTGCTTTATAGCCGGATTGCCCTTTCGGGCTTTCTTCTCAGTCGTCAAACTTCCCATGTAGGTGCTACGGCTCCTTTTTCCGTTCGCTTCCTCCCCCCCCCCCCCCCCCCTCGCTCCTTCTTCCCCCGTCCTCGATCTGTCTGGCCCATCTCCCTGGGCTTGGATATGTTCCCCTCGACGCTTGCGCAATGCGACTCAGTATTGAGTCGGCTGTGCGCAGACGCCGCTCATCTCCATGGAGACTCTGTATACTTCCGGCTACTTACTCCGCTTCTCTGCGGTCAGCGTGCGCCTCTCCACTTCCGCCTCTCGCATGGCGGCAGCCCAGCTGAGGGCACTCCGGATGATCTTAGGTTAGTATAAATGTAGGTTCTTATCATCATTATGCTCACTTCCCCTGACGAAGCCGCTGCGGCGGCGATACGCGTGGGGCGTCTTCTTTTCACCCCACTTTTGTGTATTCACATGCCGGACATGTAGGCTTGGACTCTTTTGTAGGACCCCATGGTTGATTGAGGTATGGGTGACGGTTTAGCTCCTCCGCCAATTAACTGACTTACAACTTGACGTTTTGTCACCCTCTAGGTCTGTATAGGTTTACACCTTGTTGATATTTACCTATTCATCCAGACTCTATTTAGGGGGTTTTTCTGTACAGCGGAGTTATTATGTATTTATGTATTTATGTGGGCTTTCGATTTAGCCGCCACGATATCTGAGGTATTATACCTGGTGCCTAACTTAGTCCACTATACGATATCTGTGATACAGCTATTTGGATTTAATTCCTACTGGTATATATAATTATATGTGGGTGATTTATACAGGATATTGTGTTTTTAATGTTTTTATCTTTTGTGCTGTGGTGTTTTGAATAAACATTTTTTGTATTTCATATTGTATATGGTTGTGCGAGCCTTTTGGTTAGTCCTTTCTTTTCTCTTCGCTTGTTCAGGTATATACCATTGGACTTGGCTCTGCACGCCTTGTAGTATTTTCTGTATACGGCTTGAGTGCACCCTTCTCCTTATTATACTATCCAGTTTCTAGCCCTGTGTTCCAGGGTATTCTTTTCATAGGGTCGCACACACCTATTTTGGTGGTGCCGTTGATTTTCAATATATTATTTGATATTTGTTCTGGGGTGTTTTTTGTTGATAGCCGCCATGGATTGGGAGGCTAGGGAGGCGGCTTTGGTGGCCAAATCAACCAGTATGTTTGGAGCTGCTGCGATTTCAGTAGCTCCGGTTGATAATGGGTTTGCCACACTGTGTTCGGACTTAACGAGGGCCCATAAAACCTGTGTTAGATTATGGTGGAATATTAGGAGTTTGGATGAATACATCAGGTCGGGCTATGTACCTAGGGGGCTCCGTATTTCTATTTTCCCGGCTTGGGAACCGTCTGATGCCTTCCAACAGTTATGGGAACAGGGCTTAACTCGCTGCTCGACTATCTTGATGAATCTTTTATTGGACCACGATAGGTCATTATTTACGTCTACAAAAAGTAGTATTAAAGAACTAGAAACAAAACTGACCACTTTTGATGAAGGGCAAGTCCTGACCTTTAAAAACAAACTCAAGGACACTATAGACAAATATGAGATTGAGGTGACACAACGTAAATGTAAGAAATTTCAACGTGATAAATATGATTTCGAGCAGAAGATCGCCTATAAATGGAGACATGTGGGTAATACACGTCGCCCCAGGGCTCCCAGGGACCAGGCTCCACCTTTGGCTACTACCTCTTCGCATGGAGAGGGCTACTCTAGTGATTTTTTGTCGTCCACCGGGAGCGAGGTGGACCACGGACCCGACGAGGGAGGAAGCGTAAACAACGCAAGGAGAAAATTGACACGGCACAGAGGCCATACATCTCCCTTCCGACACAACTATTCAACCAGGCGGAAATAGAGGACTTGGAGCCTTCCTATCAAGGAACGTCGACTCAGGACACCAGCTCCATGGCACTACAGGTAATTAATCTTTCTGATTATAATCTTACACCGACCGAATTGTCGGTCCTTCAGAGAGGTCTTTCTTTTGTCCCTACACATTCAGCGGACAAATTTACTCTCATTAAAGACCTGTACTTATTTTGCAGAAAACTTACCTTCCAGGTCATGTACAGAAGGCCCGATGTCCTACAAAATATGCCTATGGATGAACGTCGCACTTTTCAGGATCTGCTGGAATTATTGGAGGAGAATGAATCTGGTTTGAACAGAAGAAGATTTCCACATAGGAATAAATCACTTAAAACACCGTCCTTCTCCCTGGTGCCAGCCATTAAAATATTTTTCGAAATGGTGAAGCGAGACATTCTTTCTATGCCTGCCCGGGTAAGTGGCCCGCCTAATTTGAACATGGAGGAGAAACGAGCTTTAACAGCTCTACGGGAAAATAAAGATTTTACTATAAAGGAGGCAGACAAAGGGGGCAATGTGGTGCTGTGGTCTGTACAACTGTATGAGGCTGAGGCAAAAAGACAGCTTAATAACACCCAGTATTACCAAAGACTCCCGTCTGACCCCACATCTTTGTTTCTTTCCAAATATGAACAGCTTCTCTGTAGGGCGCTGCAGCTTTCTATCATCACTCAACAGGAGAAGCAGTACCTGTGGGTAACCAACCCGGTTACGGCAACTTTCTACATGCTGCCGAAAATCCATAAGGACAGGAATAGACCTCCTGGTAGACCCATCGTCTCCAGTATAGGCAGCATGTGTGAGAAGGCATGTGAGTATCTGGACTTCTTCCTCCAACCTATCGCATCATCCCTTCCCTCTTTTGTCCGCGACTCCTCGCATTTCATTGACATTTGTAGACAGATTGATCTTCCGGAGAAATTTCTACTAGTGACATGCGATGTTGAGTCGCTCTACTCTAATATCGGTCATAAAGAGGGGGCAGAGGCGGTTGCGCACTTTCTAAATAAGAACAGTTCTATGGATAGAGGCCATGACTCTTTCTTACTTGACTTGCTGACTTTCATTCTCCACCACAACTTTTTTCTCTTTGATAGGGTGTATTATTTGCAGCGATCAGGCGTGGCGATGGGCGCGAAATGTGCACCAGCCTATGCAAACATCTTTCTAGGCTGGTGGGAAGAGATTTGTGTCTATCCGTCATCTGCATTCGCGACCCACGTACACGCCTGGTTTCGCTTCATTGATGATGTTTTCATCTTGTGGAAGGGCACTGTAGAGGATTGTGTTGATTTTTTTAACCATCTTAATTCCAATCCTTATAACATCTATCTTACGTATTCCCTCTCTGCCAGTGAGATCACCTTTTTGGATTTAAAGATCTTTCCTCAGGGGAATGGCTTGGCGACGAGCCTCTATCGCAAGCCAACAGCAACGAACTCATTATTGGCATTTACAAGTTTTCATCCCTGGCATACTAAGGTGGGTGTTCCCACAGGTCAGTTTTTACGTGTTAGGCGTAACTGTACTCGCGATTCTGATTTTTCGATCCAGGCTCGGGATCTAACAGATCGCTTCCGACAGAGGGGTTATCCGAAACGTGTTATATCCACGGCCTATCAAAGAGCAAGTTGTCAGGATCAGCGATCCCTTTTGGCCCCCAGGCAACGGTGTCAGGAGACACAAGCCAGATTCATTACTGACTTTAACAGCAGCTGGACACAGGTCAGTAATATCCTTACCAAACACTGGCAGATTCTACGAGTAGATTCACAAACAGCCGAAATTACCAGTGAGCGACCCCTTATGACAGCAAGGCGGGCTCCAAACTTAAGGGATCTACTCACTAGGAGCCACTTTAACAGGCCTACGACGAGGCTGAATAGAGGTATCGTCCTTAGGGGTTCTTTTCCGTGTGGGGATTGCAATGTCTGTCCTCACATGGTAGTAACGCGAGACTCTTTTGTCCATCCTACTCGTTTTAGCAGGCATCCCCTAAAGGCATATATCAACTGCAAATCCAGGGACGTTATCTATGCCCTTATTTGTCCGTGTAAAATGGTATACGTCGGACAGACGTCACAGGAACTTAGGAAACGGGTCCAGAAGCATATATCTACGATACATCTAGCGGCTTCGGACTCAAGAAAAGGAAAGGCCCTCACCCCAGTGTCTGAACACTTTTTGTCACATCATAGCGGTTCTTCTGCAAATCTGCGGGTGGTAGGTCTTCAAAAAATTATCCATAATGAAAGGGGAGGGGACAAACGCAGGAATCTCCTGCAAATAGAATCTAGGTGGATTTTCCTATTACAAACTGTGGCCCCTCTTGGACTGAACGAGGAGCTTCTCTTTACGGGATTCCTCGGCTGTTGATTTGTGGCTTTCCCCTTACTACCCTCTGTTCCTGATGAGAAGTATGTGATTCATCTGTGATACCTTTTTGCATTTTATTCTCAGGATGGTGCTATTTGCTCATACAGTCTCGGTCATCTACTCTTTTACCATCCGGGAATTGAATGGACTGTCATTGGATTGTGTTTCTGGTTCCTGGAATGGGAGGAAGTACGGCGTAGTGTGCGACAAGCTATCTCTTCACTATAGGACGGGAATCTAAATTCCTCTACTTAGATTCCTTGGATGTGGAATCGGGCTGGATACTCCTTCTACGTACATGACCTGGTTGGCATGGACTTGGTGCCTTGGACTTTCTCTGGTGTCATTGTGAACTATGAATGACTTGATGAAGAATTTCTTCTTGGGACAGTACCTATGGACTATTCCGGCATTATTGTGGATTATTCCCAGTGGGGGAACACGAGAATTACATATATTATGGATATTTAGTTGTACTATAGATATGGTGGCAGATATGTGTGTATTTGGGTTATGCCGGGCGGGTTCATGTGCGCTCATATATACTCTTTATGGGCATTATATATAACTGTGGGCTTGCTGTTATATTGTCGGCTTATAGCTATTTCCACCTTTCCCTCTTTAGGTGTTGTATCTGATGCACGGATTTTTGATTATGTCTCATATCTATATGTTGCTGTATCCATATATGCATATATATAAAATTCCTTAGGATGTATCTCCTGTTTAATCTTGTTTTATTTCTTAGGTGCCCCACTTGCTTTATAGCCGGATTGCCCTTTCGGGCTTTCTTCTCAGTCGTCAAACTTCCCATGTAGGTGCTACGGCTCCTTTTTCCGTTCGCTTCCTCCCCCCCCCCCCCCCCCTCGCTCCTTCTTCCCCCGTCCTCGATCTGTCTGGCCCATCTCCCTGGGCTTGGATATGTTCCCCTCGACGCTTGCGCAATGCGACTCAGTATTGAGTCGGCTGTGCGCAGACGCCGCTCATCTCCATGGAGACTCTGTATACTTCCGGCTACTTACTCCGCTTCTCTGCGGTCAGCGTGCGCCTCTCCACTTCCGCCTCTCGCATGGCGGCAGCCCAGCTGAGGGCACTCCGGATGATCTTAGGTTAGTATAAATGTAGGTTCTTATCATCATTATGCTCACTTCCCCTGACGAAGCCGCTGCGGCGGCGATACGCGTGGGGCGTCTTCTTTTCACCCCACTTTTGTGTATTCACATGCCGGACATGTAGGCTTGGACTCTTTTGTAGGACCCCATGGTTGATTGAGGTATGGGTGACGGTTTAGCTCCTCCGCCAATTAACTGACTTACAACTTGACGTTTTGTCACCCTCTAGGTCTGTATAGGTTTACACCTTGTTGATATTTACCTATTCATCCAGACTCTATTTAGGGGGTTTTTCTGTACAGCGGAGTTATTATGTATTTATGTATTTATGTGGGCTTTCGATTTAGCCGCCACGATATCTGAGGTATTATACCTGGTGCCTAACTTAGTCCATTATACGATATCTGTGATACAGCTATTTGGATTTAATTCCTACTGGTATATATAATTATATGTGGGTGATTTATACAGGATATTGTGTTTTTAATGTTTTTATCTTTTGTGCTGTGGTGTTTTGAATAAACATTTTTTGTATTTCATATTGTATATGGTTGTGCGAGCCTTTTGGTTAGTCCTTTCTTTTCTCTTCGCTTGTTCAGATCTCTGTATGTGCGCTGATTACTGCACGCTGTGTTGCCTGATTGCCAGCCATAACAGGAGATACACTATGGACAAAAGTATTGGAACACACTTTTTACCATTGACTGCAGGTTTTTATATACCTGTATAAAATCCATCCCCTGATCATGCTGTCTGCCGTTACAAAAATATATGAAAGAATGGCTTATACTAAAGAACTCAATTCATACTGATATTTAAGAGGATGTCTTACCTCCTATTCCATGATCAGCTGTGAGTGGTATTATTGAAAATTAGAAGTGTTTATGACGTTATAGAGCTGGGTCACCAAGAGCTGAGGTTCATAAAAGTCACCAACGCTTTTCTGACTCAGAAATTGCAGGGTCCAAACCTTCTCCAACATAAACATCAGCACAAAAACTGCTCCCGGAGCTAAAAAGCCATTACAAACCAGCAAACAGATATTTGAAGCTGCTGGTGCCTCTGGAGTCCCACGAACCTCAAGGTGTAGGATCTTCAAAGGCTTGCTGTGGTTCATAAGCCTACTATTCGGCCACCCATAAACTGTGTTCACAAGGAGAAATGGTTGCAGTGGGTCCAAACATACATGAAGACTAATTTTCAAACAGTTGTTTACTGATAAGTGTCGAGCAACCCTGGATGGTCCAAATGGATGGAGTAGTGGATGGTTGGTGGATGGCCACCATGTCCTAACAAGGCTGCGATGTCAACAAAGAGGTGGAGGAGTCATGTTTTGGGCCGGAATCACGGGGAAACAGCTGGTAGGGCCTTTTAAGGCTCCTGAAGGTGTGAAAATAACCTCTGCAAAGTATATAGAGTTTCTGAATGACAACTTTCTTCCATGGTATAAAAATCAGAAACGTGCCTTCAAGGCAAAATCACCTTCATGCATGACAATGCACCATCTCATGCTGCAAAGAATACCTCTGAGTCATTGGCTGCTATGGGCATAAAAGGGGCCATGGATATTGGCATCCCCTCAGGCTAAAAACATTAGCGCTCAGCAAATGGCGCATCTTATTGATGCACCTATTCTGGCACTTCGCCTCACTGTTCCCACTTGCCCTTGAGCGGTGGCAAATGGGGTTCATATTTGTGGGGTTGATGTCACCTTTGTATTGTCAGGTGACATCAAGCCCCCACATGTTAGTAATGGAGAGGCATCTATAAGACATCTATCCATTATTTATCATATAGTTACATGGTAAATAAAGACACAGACAGAATAAAGTCCTTTATTTAAAATAATCACACAGTCCCCTTTTATTGAATCTAAATTTACCATACTTACTGAATGACTAATCCCCAACGCCCTCGTCTCCTGCAAATAATCAAAATAATAAACCAACATATAATACTATCCTGTCCGACGTAGTCCATTTAATACCGAATGTCCCACGGCGATCTCATGTGTAGAACAGTAACATCGGGAGATGTGATGGCTCTACCCGGCCTCCGGTGATTCACACTGGAGTTAATCGCTCTCGCAGTGTATCACTGAGCCACCGTGAGAGTTCACCGGAGTTCGTCCACTCCAGTGCTCTCAATTAAGGTACTACCGCTGTTTGAGAACTTTCCCATGCAGCGGTGCCGTAAGTGAGTACACCAAAGCTGATCAGCTGATGAACTCCAACGGCGGCTCAGTGATACACTGCAGAAGCGATTACCTCCTGTCAGTGTATCGCCGGTGGCCGGGCGAGATCGACGTGGGACACTCAGTATTAAATGGACTACCACGGAAAGGTGAGTATATGTTGGTTTATTATTTTTGATTGTTTGCAGGAGACATGGGCATCGGGGATTAGGTGTTCGGTGAGTATGTATTTTGTATGTGAATATGTAAATGTTTTGATTTTTTTTTTTTTTTTACAATTGAACACAGGCGCCGGATGATGAGACTATTCTCCTATCATCGGCTCATGCTGTCTCTGTTATATGTGACAAAACACGTACCCGGATGGGAGTAGTAGTCCCATCAGACAACGTCTGGGTACACACACACAAACACACACACATATTCTCCACGCACATACTCTCCGCCCACACACAGGGACACACGCACATACTCTCCGCCCACACAGACACACGCACATACTCTCTGCCCACACACTCTTCCTCCTGACATAATTTCCCTTTGACAAATCGCAGTGTTTTTGGCAGCAAATAAGCAAAACTTTTACACCTGCGTTTTTGCTACAGATTAGACTGACTCAAATGAAGTCAATGAGACAAAAACGCAAAAAGAATTGACATGCTGCAGAAAATAAAAGGCTGAAAATATGGACTGAAATTTACAGATCATGTGCACAACACTTCAGGATTGTCATTGAATTACCTTGCTTTAGTATTCCATTGCGTTTTTTGAGCATTTACGCGCATAAAAAAACTCCGTGAAAATGCATCGTGTGCACATAGCCTGACTATTTATATGTGAAGAACAATATTTTATAACAATACTGATGGACACTTTGTCAGAAAAATAGGGATCCCCAGAAAACAAACCCTGTCTTTCACTATGTGAGGAAGAGGAACACAGAGAAGAGACAGGAACAAAACCAGAAAACTTTCCCAAAACTCCCAAACTTCTTGTACTGGAAAGGCCTAAAACATAATATGTTTATTACTCATTATATTATTAATTATATATAGAACTTCTTACTCTGAACAGCAATTTTGCACTTTTTGAATGGCTATAATTTTCGATAACCATATTGTTCCCACTCAAGTTTTGAAGCTTCCATGTCTCTTATGTTTATTGCCACCTCTGTAGGAACAAATATTTTTGATGCAATATTAAAATGAAATAATGTTTCTGTATACAAAACAGAAGTTTACAGTAACCGCAGCCCACACTGTGGCACATAAATGACCGCAGAAGTTTTCTTTTTGCTTTCTTTAAGTTTATAGAATAATGTTTGTCCATAGACTTTTCATTTATCTTACTTTACCTTGCATGTAAGTTGCTATTAGTTTTTTTTAGTGAATGCTTTCTTTTGTCTGCAATCCATTTACTTGACTTTCAAAAGTCTGCTTCAAATAGATCTGCCAATTGTGGGCAAATGATGGCTATTTACTAGCAATTGTGACTGTATAGTCAGTCCGCGCCTATCTGGCTGCCTGAACGTAAGACAAGGTTATTCTCCTGTAGTTCTGGGCATTTGTATGAGATGGCAATGTTTCCTGCTGCTGCGTTAGAGTGAATGTAATTTATCCAAAAGGGGTAATTCAGTTTAAGAAACGCTGCAGATCCGCAATTGATTTACAGTACAATGTAAATCAATGAGAAAAAAAAAATGCTGTGCACACTTTTCGGAAAATCCGCTGCGGAAACGCTGCGGTTTAAAAGAAGTAGCATGTCACTTCTTTTTTGTGAATCTGCATCGTTTTTGTACCGCAGGGGTTTAAAATGCAGAAAATCTGCAAAAAAAACCGCAGCAAAAACGCACAAAAAACGGTGCGGAACCGCACAAAAAAGGGGACAAATCCGCAGGTGCATTTTCTGCCAGGAGAGGCTGAATCCACACCAGAAATTCCTAAGCCTAATCCGCAACGTGTGCACATAGCCTAAGGCAGGGGTGTCAAACTGCATTCCTCGAGGGCTGCAAACAGGTCATGTTTTCAGGATTTCCTTGTACTGCACAGGTGATAATTGAATCACCTACACACATAATGATTGCAGCACCTTGTGCAATGCTAAGGAAATCTTGAAAACACGCATGGTTTGCGGCCCTCGAGGAATGCAGTTTGACACCCCTGGCCTAAGGGTATGTACACATGTCGTCTTTAGGAGGCCGATGTGAAGTAATGCCGTATGCACTACTAGAATAGGTGCCTTAGTAGGTTCCATACATAGAGAATATAATAAACTAGGCACTCCACTTACGCTGAATTTTTGTGGTTTTTAATGCAGCCAAAAAATAAAACATTTTGGCCACAGGCGCCTTCCTAAGTTACCGCCTGAAAAGAAGGAGATAGGTACGTAGTGAACGTTGATGAACAGATTAGACACGTATAAGCAGTATCTGGACTCCGGTATGGGGTCCCAACCAGTGTAACCGGTATATTACGCAGACCCGGAGGGCTGACGTGTCGGCGTGTCAGGCAGTGACGCGGTATCCACCACTTGTCCTTGGATGAAAAGTATGAAAAAAATATAAACAATAAAAGTACACATATTTGGCATTGCCGTGTCCGGAACGACCCAACCTACAAAACTGTCCCACTAGTTAGCCCATTATAATAACAATAATCTTTATTTTCATATTCCGCAGCGCTTTACAGCTTGCACACATTATCATCGCTGTCCCCCATGGGACTCACAATCTATATTCCCTATCAGTATGTCTTTGGAATGTGGGAGGAAACACACGCAAAAGCGGGGAGAACATACAAACTCTTTGCAGTTGTTGTCCTTGGTGGGATTTTTGAACCCAGGACTCCAGCACTGCAAGGCGGCAGTGCTAACCACTGAGCCACTGTGCTGCCATTTAGTGAACACCATAAAAAAAAAAAACAAACAAGGCTTTATCATCATACTGCTGAATAAAAACTGGAATAAAACGCGATCACAAAGTCGGATATAAATAAACATGGTATCACTGAAATCGACATCTTGTCCCGCAAAAAAACAAGCCATCAGAAGCCATCAGTGCAAAAATTAAAAAGGTATAGCTCTCAGAATAAAGCAATGAAAAAATAATTATTTTTTTCTATAAAATTGTTCTTACTGTATACAAGCGCCAAAACATAAAAATATATATATAAATGAGGTATCGCTATAATAGTACTGACCCAAAGAATAACTTCCTTATCAATTTTAGCACACACGGAATTGCATAAACCCCCACAAAAAAAAAAAAATTTGCTTGTTTTAGTGTGTGACAGCAGCCAAACATAAAGACCCGATATAAATCTGGTATCGCTGTAATTGCACTGACCCGGAGAATAAAGTCACCTAATCACTTATAGCGCACGATGAATGGCGTAAAAAATAAAACCAATTCTTCACATGATGTTGATTTTTTCATTCTGCCTTCCAAATATCGCAGTAAGGCTCGGCGCACATCCTGTGCTCTGTGCTGAGCACTTACGTCGGGGTTTCCGTGTAAATCTCTTAAATACGTGATTCAGACATAACCCCCGGTGGAGGATTCCCTATAATGAGGCAGATGGAGGCACTGTGAACGCTAGAGAACATCTGATCCGACGGTGTCCGTCTTTTAGGATTGCATAAAAGTGCCGTCGGCCACAGTTTTGTGCACTTCTGAAAAGAAGGACACCGCTGAACAGAGGCCAGACGTAGTTCAGAGGAACTCTGCTGCCTCATTAAATTAGTGAAAGGATCCCTCGGGGGTTTCATTTGAATCCCGTCACTCAGAGATTTAGATGGAAACCCCAAAGTAAGACGTCAGTGTAGAGCGCCGGATAAATGTGATCCCAAACGTTATGTAAAATGTTCCCAATAAAAGCTTAAACTCAATCTACAAAAAAAAGCAAGTCCCCACTCAGATCTGTCATCTGGAAATGTCAAATGGAAATATTGGGGACTTCCATGTTACTGGTTGCACAAAGGCTCTGGAAAAGCAAAATGGCTCCCCACCCTCCAAAAGAAATTCAGCAAGTTCTTCGCTCCCAAATCCAAATGCCGCCCCCCCTCTTCTGAGCCCCACAGTGTACCCAAACAACATATAATGTCCACATGTTTGGCATTTCTGAAGCAGTGAGCGCCCTCCTAACTTACAGGTGCGTGTCCAGAAGCACGGGCTGGGCATAACATACAGGTTACTACTGCGTACTGGTCCTTAGAACGGCAGCTTGCAATTTTCATTCTACAACATTTATTGCAGCTTGTTTCTGAAAAATACCCATGGAGTCAATATCGTCACTACACCTGTAGATGAATTCCCAAAGGGTTATAATTTCCAAAATGGGGTCACTTGAGGGAGAATTCTGCTCTTCTAGCAGTTAGGGGCTCTGTATATGGAGTCTGCAAACTGTTCTAGGAAAATCTGCGCAACAGTAGGCAAATAGCGCTCTGTTCCTCCTGAGTCTCTCCGCATGGCTAAGTAGTACTGTATAGCAACATATGGAGCATTGCCACGTTCAGTAGAAATTGTGGGACAAATTTTGGTGCCATATTTACTCAATTGTGAGAAAATGTAAAATGTGGGACTAAAACTAAATTTTGGTGCTAAAAATGTAAATTATTTTTTCTTCACTGCCCAATGGTCTAAAATTCTGTGACATACCCATGGGGTCAATATGATCACTGCACCCCTAGATAAATTCATTTAGAGACGTAGTGTGTAAAATGGAGTCCCGTATTGGGGGTTCTGCTGTTCTGGCACATCATGGGCTCTACTAGCGGGTCATGGCACCTGCACACCATAACAGTAAAATATGGGGCTCCTTGCATTCTGAAAAATATATACATGGAGGTTATTGGCGCACTCAGAAAAATAAATGGACCTCCGTTTGTTGTAAAAAAAATTCCTATTAGCCCTTAGAAAAATTAACAACTTGGGCCTAAAACAACATTTTGGTGGTAAAAATGTAATTTATTCTTTCTCAGTGGTAAAAGATTCTGTGAGGTACAAGTGATGCACCCCTAGATGAATTCAATGGGGAGTGTAGTTTGTAAAATGAGTTCACATATGGGGGGGTTTCTGTTGTTCTGGTACCTCAGAGGCTCTGCCAATGTTAAATGGCACCCTCAAACCATTCCAGCAAAATCTGAACTCCAGTATGGTGCCTCTTCCCTTCTGAGCTTTGTACTGTGCCGTAGGCCGGGGTCACACTAGCGATGAATATGGACGAGTGCTATGCGATAAAACATTGCATGGCACTCTGACCAGTATTCCTCTATGAGGCAGCTTACATCAGCGTTTTTTTCTCTCTGCTGTTTTCAACATGCGAGTGAAATCGTAGCATGCTGCGATTGTCACCAACACTCGGCGGAGTCTCGGCTCACTCGCACCCATATAAGCCTATGGGTGCGAGTGAGACAACGCACTTCACTCAGATATCATCCGAGTGATGTGCGATATACCCCGACCCCGGCAATGGAGGAGATGGAGAAATTCATTTTTTCGCCTCCGAGGCACTGAGCACGGACGCATGACACTCGGCTCCCGCTCGCAGCAGAGCAGGAGCCGAGGGTCATTAGCACATCACATCTGATGCTCTTGCATCAGATGACGTATGCTAGTCTGACCCCGGCCTTTAAAGTAGTATTCCCCCACATATGGGGTATGGGTGTACTCAGAAGAAGAAATTGCACTACAAATTGTATGGTGCATTTTCTCCTCCACACGCAGTATGCTTTGCCCAACTGCGGGCAAAGCCGAAAAGCATTAGTGCGCATGCGCCGGCGCACTATGTCCTGGAAGTATTTTGTTGTGTTCTGGGACATAGTACGCCGGCGCATGCGCACTAATGCTTTTTGGCTTTGCCCGCAGTTGGGCAAGACATAATGCGCGTGCGCAAGGCAAGATTGCATTGCGCACGCATGTACTACGGAGGAAACCTAATCAAATTCAACACAATATTGCGGCCAGCGGGAAAGGAAGGGGTGCATGAAAGAAAGGAAAACACCGCCCATCGGACTGTAAACAGAGCCCGCCAAATTCAGATGACAGAGTCCCTTTAAGTATAAGCCAATGAGGGCATTTTCAGCATAAAAAATGTGCTGAAAAACTCTGCTTATACTCGAATATATACGGAAACTTTTTTCTTTAACTTTCATGTTGTTTCATGTTGTAGAAACCATGTTTTTATGACTTGTGGCCATGTACACCGGGATGTTCTCCGACAGCTGGCTTGAAGTCTTTATGTCATAGATGAAGGCTAGCCGTTAGAATCTATCAGTATGTGTTTCCATGGAAATGTATCTAAGTTCTAAATTTAGCAGCTAACAAGTACAATAAATCAAAGCAGCGCACGTTTTCTCATATACGTTGCACACATACGCTAGCTCGCTGCCTGAGGGGCTCACTTCCAATTTAGAGGCGCAGGATTGTAGGACCTTTCCTGCAGGTCAGAAGAATTGAAATAATAGACTTCAAGCAATCTGGTTATTTAGAGAAATGTGAGCAGATTTTCAGCTCCGTCCTCCTCTCGTAAGAAAGAGATCCTGCTCACTGTCATTCCGTTACCTCAGTCTCTGACTGTTTAAGAGATCCTGCTCGCTGTCATTCCGTTACCTCAGTCTCTGAATGTTTAAGAGATCCTGCTCGCTGTCATTCCGTTACCTCAGTCTCTGAATGTTTAAGAGATCCTGCTCGCTGTCATTCCGTTACCTCAGTCTCTGAATGTTTAAGAGATCCTGCTCGCTGTCATTCCGTTACCTCAGTCTCTGAATGTTTAAGAGATCCTGCTCGCTGTCATTCCGTTACCTCAGTCTCTGAATGTTTAAGAGATCCTGCTCGCTGTCATTCCGTTACCTCAGTCTCTGAATGTTTAAGAGATCCTGCTCGCTGTCATTCCGTTACCTCAGTCTCTGAATGTTTAAGAGATCCTGCTCGCTGTCATTCCGTTACCTCAGTCTCTGAATGTTTAAGAGATCCTGCTCGCTGTCATTCCGTTACCTCAGTCTCTGAATGTTTAAGAGATCCTGCTCGCTGTCATTCCGTTACCTCAGTCTCTGACTGTTTGGGACAAGAGAAGCAAATTGGCTAATTATTTTACATAATCATCAGTCTACGGTATATCAATTAGCAGACACTCAAAAAATGTACAGCCGCCCTCAGAATTTAGATAATTGCTTTTCTGTGTCTATCAAAACTATTTTAGAATATGACAAAATATGTATTAGCTGAGGCGATGGTAAAAAGGGCAATATGTTCTCTAATGCACCCTTACATTAGAGAAAAGGTGGTCAAACCCACCAATTCTGCCTGGACCAATGTTTATGGGGGGCCTCCCAACTGATGACAGGTGAAGGATCAGACATCACCCTAGAGATAACTAACGTGTCTTGTAGGGGCTTCATCTCCACTCCCCACTGAAATCATGCACATTCAACCAAACTGTGTGTTCATATCTAACAAACAGGCATTCCGGGCATGTGTTGTATTTGTCTAAGGCAGTGTTCCCCAACTCCGGTCCTCAAGAGCCACCAACAGGTCATGTTTTCAGGATTTCCTTAGTATTGCCCATGTGTGCATTACCTGGATAGGCAAGAATTACATCAGCTGGGCAATACTAAGGAAATCCTGAAAACATGACCTGTTGGGGAGCACTAGTCTAAGGCTGTGTTCACATGCTGTGTTTTTTAATGCAAATTTTCAGCTGCTTTTTACAGTACGAGCAAAGTCTGAGATTTCCGAAATCTCGTGCACACAGCTTGTTTTTTTTTTTTGTCTTCATTATTTTGTGGAATACCTTTTGTTTTTTTCAAAAATGCAGCATGTCACTTCTTTCAGCATTTTTTTAGCGTTGAAAGCAATGGGTGGTGCAGAAAACACTGACAAAACACAGATATCCGTTTTTACTGCTTTTTTGGTGCCAAAACCTGATGAAGTAGAATCACATTTTTTTTATGCACTAAACTTCATCAGCATGCTCAAGAGACAAATGTACCCTGACGAAAATGCAGGAAAAACGCACCAGAATCGCAACAAAAGCTAAGCAAAACCTGCTTTTTTGAAGCAAGTTTCTTACTGCTAAGAAAGCAGGTTTTGCCTGCGGAAAACAACGCATCAAAAACGCAGTGTGTGAACATAGCCTTACAGCCGCGAAACATGCAGCCGCGGGGAGCTCAAACATATTTTTCGAGCACGCCAAAGACACTGTTAGCACACGAGCATGCTCAGATAACGCCTTGTCCGAGCACGTTCACTCATCACTAGTTTTAGCACATTGTAAATCATTATTCTAATGTGATGATTGTATATTGCAGCCGAAAGCAGCACAACATAAAGGTAAAGCGGAAAAGAAAGTCATCCATCCGTATAGCAGAAAAGCTGCTCAGTTAACGCGAGAAGGCCACAAGCAGGACAGGAAGGAGAAGTAAGTACCCGTACTATAGTCTCTAATTGTTCAGCGCCTAGTCTCCCATCCTCAGGCTGTGTCTGTAATCCAGACATTATGGCTGTAACGTCGCGGGAATACAAAACCTTCTCAGGTTCATCATGATTCCTGTGCAAGAAAATGAAGTAATGCAGATTTCTGCTTCATGCTTTCTGCTCCAATTTTTGTAGAACCAAGTAAAAACAAATGAGATTAGGCAGCACTTTGTCCATAAGCTGTAAATGTTATGGTTCTTGCCTCTTACCCCATGTGAGATTTACCAAATTGTAAAAATATTCATTGACTGCCTTTTTCTCTTTAAGATTGAAGAGTGAGAAAGCCTTAAAGTTAAGCATTCTGCGTAAGTAAAATCTACTTTGTGTTATTAGCAACTGTGTAATGCAGGCTGCCCTTTGACCGCAGTGTAAAGGTGTCCACACACCCCTTATTTGTGGTACTTCTATAGCCCCATTAATTCCACAGCACTTTACAGACCTCATCACTGTCCCCATTGGGGATCACAATCTACGGTAAATTCCCTATCGGTATGTCTTTGGAGTGTGGGAAGAAACCAGAGAACCCGGAGGAAACCCACGCAAACATGAGGAGAACATAGAAACTCTGTACAGGTGTTGTTCTGGGATGTGAACCCAGGACCACAGCTGAAAGGGTACAGTGCAGACCACCGAGCCACAACACTGGCTGACTGTTAGCCAAATCCTAGCTTCGGACCACTCCTTCCAGCCTCTACATACGCATGCACTCCCATACACATGAGCTGGTTGCTTTGGTCCAGCTGATATCCGTGGGTTCATTAGCCATTCATCTATTGTATGGCCACATAAGGTTGCAAGTAGTGTCTGCAATTTCCAGGCGGCTGCTGATGACGTGAACTGAACTCGTACGTCTGAGCATCACAATCTGTATTCAGACCATGACACTGGATACCTGAATTCAGTTTTAGGATGGGCGTTCATTGCTTTTGCATTCATTTATAATTTAGTCTAAATGCACAAGAGGAAAAAAATCCTACATATAAGTTGCTACTATTGCAAAATTTAAAAAGAATTGTTTATTTTTTTTCTAGTTCTTTATTTTTTAGTCTTCCTAGGAGCATGAACCTGTTTAATAGCTGGCACTATTTTGCATTATATAAGAAAATGAATAGACTGTGCTTCATGGGAGTGCAAAAATGGTGGCAGCAGCATTGGTAAACATTTAGCATAGAGCGCTAACTGACAAGCAGTGAAATACCACCGTCAGAGATTGACCATGACAATAAACGCTGAAGTGACAACAATCAGACCTTGCTGTTGTCCTTGCTGTTAGGTTCAGCTTTTCCCTACAGCTGCATCAGATGGACGACATACGAGGACATCCATCATTGGGAAAGAGTACATAGGATCTCTACAAAAAAGTTCTAATTATTGTTTAATTTGCTTTTCAATTTTTGTAAAAACGCCTGTTCCCAGGCGCAGTTTTGTTTAAAAAATATATGTATATATATACATATATTATATATATATATATATATATATATATATATATATATATATATATATATATATATATATACTGTATATATGTGTATATATATATATATATATATAATGCTTTACTCAGCCACCCTTGGTCTAGTGCTGAGTGTCCGTTACGGCCTCAGTGTCTGTCATTGTCTGCAGTGCTCACGTCTTGTGACCAGTGCTGCAGCCCATCCGTGCTGGTTGGTGCCGTCTGCACAGACAGCTGCCAGACTCACTGACTTCAGCACTGTTGAGGTGACATCGGCACTGCAGACAATAACAGATGCTGGGGCAGCGACAGAGGCTCAGAGCTGGACCCAGGGAGAGTATGTAATGCACAGTTTGTTATCTTTAGCAGAAACTGTGCCTTGGGGCCGAGGTTTTCTGAAAATGGCAAACCCCTTTAATTGACAAACACTTTTACAACCACACAAATACTTCCATGTGTAAGGCTACGTTTACATTAGCGTTGTGCGACGCAGCGTCGGGCGCCGCTGCGGCGACGCATGCGTCATGCGCCCCTATATTTAACATGGGGGGCGCATGGACATGCGTTGTGCTGCGTTTTGCGACGCATGCGTTTTTTTTTGCCACAAGCGTAGGGCGCAGAGGACGCAGCAAGTTGCATTTTTCGGCAAAAAAGGACGCATGCGTCGCAAAACGCAGCGTTTTAGTGTGCGTTTTGTTGCGTTTTGTGTGCGTTGCGTCTCCGACGCAACATCGCACAACGCAAATGTGAACGTAGCCTAACAGTCTTACAAGAGCAAGGAAGTATATGCCAAATAAAATTAAATAATTATTGAAAGAAATATAAACATAGTTTTTTTTTACATAAAAATTATATTTAAAGGACATATAATTGCAAAATTTACTGCCTGTGTTGGAGGTATACCAATCCTAAGAGATCAGTGTCATGATTTAGGAAAATATTCAGAACCTATTAGATTGTACACGAAGATCATTAAAATTGGTGTTATATAACCATAGGCTAAGGTAGCTAAATGGGGCCAAAGGCTTCTATAAATGTCCAATAGCATGTGAGGGTGCCATACAGACACTATAATACTAAGGGTTAATTAGCACAGAGGAGACAACCTAGCAGCTGTCAATAGACTTAAGTAATCCGGACATGGTCCTAACAGTTTGATAAGGTGCTAAATCATACAGCTAAATTGTTAAAGTGCTTTAATAGTGCTAAACTATGTATGTGTCCCAAGGGACCAAAAGTGCTAAAATACAGTGCAAAAAGCAAATGCACACTAAAAGGCACAGTGGCCACTGATCAAATAGCTGGTAGACAGAAAGTACATGCTCCTTTAAAGTTAGGCAAACACATCAGGTAAGGGAGTAAAAGCAGCAGATAAATAAGGTGTCTCAAGTGCATAGGCTGGATAGGGTATACTACCTGGCTGTGCAGTTCTGAGCCCCAAGGCGCGTTTTGCTTGTTGCTTCTTCCTGGGGGGTTATGTAAGTTGTGCTCACAGATTCCCTTTAATGTGTCTGTTCTGTCAACCACCAGCAATGTGAAATGCGGCTCATGGGCGAATGTCACTGTTTCTTTAAACCAAGTCGGCCTTTTATTTCTAATCTTTTCTGAAGTTCACATTGTATTGGTCTCGTTGACATGAGCTTCCCCTTCTGTCTCTGACGACATGTCAAGCCTTACATCTAACCATGATCTGTCCACAAGGAGGTAGAAGAAGAATAAAGCAAGCAGGAGCCGAGAGCAGTCATATAGGACTACTGCACATCAATACAAATTCCGGAACTCTGGGAATGGAACAGTGATAGTAACGCTCAGCTGTGCTAAAACCAATTGCTGAAATACTCATTTCTGATATTCGGGCAACAATTATAGAATGGATGGGAAGAATATCTTTAAAACTGTAGGAACCTTCACTCACCTTCGAGACGTCGCCACAGATGAATAAATGTGTGTTGAGTTACCATGGTTGTTTTAATTTCACATAGGTGAAAAACTGGAATGGTTTCAAAGTCATCTTGATCCTAACCAGGCTGAGTACAGTAAAAAGGAAGCATGCGAGCTGATCGAGAGGTAGGAAATCCGGCATTACACGCAGTACATCCGATTGACAGCTGCTTTGTTATTAACCCTGCTGTTCTGTTCGGTCTGGGGAGACCTATTTTGAACTTTGGTATTTTTTGGGGTGTTCAAGATGCGGTTCTGAAACTTGTGGTTGATTGACTTAAATGAGGATGGGTCGGTCGGCCACGGGTTTCAGAGCCGCATCTTGAATATTTTAAAGAATATTGAAGTTCAAAGTCGGTCATTTTTGACCAACAGAACAGCAGGGTTAAAGGGATCCTGTCAGCAGGATTGTGCACAGTAACCTACAGACAGTGTCAGGTCGGCGCCGTTATACTGATTACAATGATACCTTGGTTGTTGTGTAATCTTTATTTTCAGTTTTGTGTTAATGATATGCCCGTGCCCCGGGGCGGCCTCTTGGGGGTCATCGTGTGGTGCTCTGATTAGCTATTCATACTGCATACTGCTGACAGGTCACTGACCCTTAGTTTACATAATGAATACCTGTACATAATGAAGAAAAAACAAAAAACCCATCTGCAGGCAGGTACCAGCCGTAGCCAGCATAACCGCATGCTTAGTGTCCAGTTAATAAGTATTATTGATGTTATTGAGCAAGTATAAAAATAGCTACTCCACAAAATAAAGTCCCCTCTCGGGTCAGTCACCTGTTATCAGTACTATTGTGCAGGCACTAGTGGCGCCATCTTACTTGACAAATGTCCTCCTCCAAGATGGCGTCTCCCGCGCCTGTACAATAGCAGCTCTCAGAGATCTCTATACAGGTGAATTGAGCGTAGCAACGCACGTCTAGTCAGAATGTGGCTGGGAGAGGGCATATTGCATACTTGCGGTCACATGACGGCCCGCATCGGAGAAGCCACAGAGGTCAGGTTCGATTATTGTGAGTGAAGATGCTGAATGACGTGAACCTCTTTTTTGCATCTTCTGGATGCATCATATCTGTAGACTCATGCATTTTAAGAATAGACTTCAGATAAAAATGACGTTATTGCTGAAGTTGCTCCGCTCTTCTGATCCTGCTGTGCCAATCAATAACGTATACTAGACCAGATTTGTTGATATCATTGTTTGTGCTGTTAAAATGACTGATATTCTGGTCGTCATCTTGGTAATTTTCTTTGCATTTTCAGCTATTTACATCGGTTCGATACTGAGCTGGAACAAATTGAATTACATAACAGCATCAAAGGTAGACAAGCGAGACAGCATGGCTCCCGGGAGACCGTCATTAAACAGACCGTAGAGCGCGAAAGAAGGCTGTACAGTGGATATGGGATGGGTAATAATTTTGCTTTATTCCCCTGAATTATTTTCGTTTTTCTTCCTTAGTAGGGCCATTCTGTCTTACTAGTTTTATAGTGCCCGTAGTT
This sequence comes from Ranitomeya imitator, assembly GCF_032444005.1. Classification (NCBI taxonomy): domain Eukaryota; kingdom Metazoa; phylum Chordata; class Amphibia; order Anura; family Dendrobatidae; genus Ranitomeya; species Ranitomeya imitator. The sequence continues at coordinate 1,065,414,044 of NC_091282.1, forward strand.
CCATTGCTTGAACAGATGCAGTCTCCGAATGTTCTCATTCTGCGAAACCATCCAGAGCTCCATAAAAGTAACTTTTCTTTATTACACATCCCAGAAGACATGAGTCAACACATTTTTTTGTCTTTTGCGCATGCAAAAAATGAAAGGCAATATTTTATATGGTGTGTTTGCTGCATAATGCCACCGCATACAATAGTCTAAATATAAGTTCTGCCAGAGGGTTGATGACTACCGGCTGGATCCTGGCCCTCACAATGACGGCAGCGGCTTGGACTTGAGACAAATGAAACATTCCAGTTCCCTACAGTGTGCCCGTATCATCCGGACAGCAGACACAGGAATTTGGCATCATTGTATAGTCACAATTGGCTGCTGACTTACAGTTGAAATCATTGTAGATCTGAACTAAGGTTGAAATCAAACTGTCTTGTCCTTGTTTCCCTTGTCCTGAAGTCATTCTAGGCATTCAATTGTCTGTGCAACCCATCAAGATAGAAACAAATAATGTGCTATGGGAGAGAGTATAGTGTAAAGGTGGGAGAGAAGGGGCCCCTACCGGACTCAAAGTATAAGCTGACAGTTGTGTATACTGTCTGAGGGGTGAGAATGGGGGAGGCACTTACATTTGCTCTAAAAAGCTAGCACTTTAGATAAAATATAACTACAAATTACACTGTCTTATCTCCACTAAATGTAAATAGATAAGGGAAATACTAGAAGATAAGATAAAATTACAATTACATTATATGAGTGTAAAACAACAAAATGCTCATCCAGAGAAAGGAAAGCAAGAAACCTGATAAATGTCAATTTAACTCGTGTAAAGGGAAAAAGACAACTATTGATATTCTATATTTATCAGAAAGACAGCCAGAATCATTCATTAATGGTAGTCTGTCAGTCCAAACTTCCAGTATAAACTAGGCATGCAGCCTTGTAGGGTATAGAGCCCTTACAAAAAATAGCACCTTTTGGTGTTCTAATTGCATCTTCTATTTTGCAGAAACTAGAGTTTAATCACATATGCTAATCAGGTTCTTAGTGCACTGTGGGCGTGGCTAGTGCACTTTTTCCACCACTGGTTTGTTATTCTACCGCCTCCCTTACTGGTGATTGACAGAGCTGGTTTGGTTAAGCATTCTGTCAGCACACAAGTGTCTCTCCAGGTCTACAATGGCTGTCAATCACCAGAGTTGGGGTATGTGGAACTATGCTCTGAGCCTCTGGGCCACACTCGGGGTGCACCGAACACTCTAATTAGTATGTCTGATTAAACTTCCATTTCAGCAGAATGGAGGCAGCAATTAGAATACTTAAATGGCCATTGTTCTCTATACCCTACAAGGCTGTGTGCCTAGTTTATACCAACTTTATTCTCCACCCTACAAGGCTGTGTTCTTAGTTTATACCGACTTTATTCTCCACCCTACAAGGCTGTGGGCCTAGTTTATACCGACTTTATTCTCCACCCTACAAGGCTGTGTGCCTAGTTTATACCGACTTTATTCTCCACCCTACAAGGCTGTGGGCCTAGTTTATACCGACTTTATTCTCCACCCTACAAGGCTGTGGGCCTAGTTTATACCGACTTTATTCTCCACCCTACAAGGCTGTGTGCCTAGTTTATACCGACTTTATTCTCCACCCTACAAGGCTGTGTGCCTAGTTTATACCGACTTTATTCTCTATGCATTTTGAAGTTTAACCTCTTCCTCTTTAGGAGAACACAAAGATTGTTTGTAGTTCTTCTGAATAAGAATTGTAATACTTTGGAATACCTAGGATAAACTGCCCTGTCAATATCTTTGTTTGATTCTGACTCCTTGATCTGATGTGCACCAGCTGTGCAGATCACCCGTTATTAACCTACTCCTTAAATGACCACTTTAAATCCATCAACCTGAGGGGTTGCAGCAGCTGGGACCTTTTTTTGATTCTTTTTTACACTTGCGCCTCACACAACCAACTCACATCATCAGAACCACCTCTAATCAGCAAGTGAGCGGTGACGTCCGTAAAGTTACCGCAGCTCACATCCTGAGAAATTTCTCACGCTACAAATGGTGACGTCAGTAAGGTTACCGCAGTTCACGTCCTGAGAAATTTCTCACGCTGCAAACAGTGACGTCAGTAAGGTTACCACAGTTCACGTCCTGAGAAATTTCTCACGCTGCAAACGGTGACGTCAGTAAGGTTACCTCAGTTCATCAGGTATGGACTGCGATAATCTTACTGATGTCAACCTTCTTCTCAGCAACCAGATTCACACGCTACTTGGCATGGCTGTGATGGAGCCGGGACTGCCCACACTGGAAAAGCGTGTTCAGTGAACACCGTAAAAAAAAAAAGAGGCAAAAAACAACACATTATTGTCATACTGCCAAACAAAAAGTGGATATAAATAACCATGGTACCGCTGAAAACGTCATATTATCCCGCAAAAACGAGCCGCCATACAGCATCATCAGCGAAAAAATAAAAAAGTTATAGTCCTCAGAATAAAGCGATGCAAAAATAATTATTTTTTATATAAAATAGTTTTTATCGTATAAAAGCGCCAAAACATAAAAAAATGATATAAATGAGGTATCGCTGTAATCGTACTGACCCGAAGAATAAAACTGCTTTATACATTTTGCCAAACACAGAACGGTATAAACGCCCCCCCCCCCCAAAATAAAGAAATTCATGAATAGCTGGTTTTTGGTCATTCTGCCTCACAAAAATCGGAATAAAAAGCGATCAAAAAACGTCACGTGCCCGAAAATGTTACCAATAAAAACGTCAACTCGTCCCGCAAAAAAACAAAACCTCACATGACTCTGTGGACCAAAATATGGAAAAATTATAGCTCTCAAAATGTGGTAACGCAAAAAATATTTTTTTGCAATAAAAAGCGTCTTTCAGTGTGTGACGGCTGCCAATCATAAAAATCCGCTAGAAAACTAAATCAAACCCCCCTTCATCACCCTCTTAGTTAGGGAAAAATTTAAAAAATGTATTTATTTCCATTTTCCCATTAGGGCTAGGGTTAGGGTTAGGGTTTGGATTACATGTCATGTGTCAGGGTTAGGGGTGTGGTTAGGGTTACCGTTGAGATTAGGGTTAGGGGTGTGTTTAGATTAGGGTTTCCGTTATAATTGGGGGGTTTCCACTGTTTAGGCACATCAGGGGCTCTCCAAACGCGACATGGCGTCCGATCTCAATTCCAGCCAATTCTGCGTTGAAAAAGTAAAACAGTGCTCCTTCCCTTCCGAGCTCTCCTGTGCGCCCAGACAGGGGTTTACCCCAACATATGGGGTATCAGCCTACTCAGGACACATTGGACAACAACTTTTGGTGTCCAATTTCTCCTGTTACCCTTGGGAAAATACAAAACTGGGGGCTAAAAAATAATTTTTGTGGAAAAAAAGATTTTTTATTTTCGCGGCTCTGCGTTATAAACTGTAGTGAAACACTTGGGGGTTCAAAGTTCTCACAACACATCTAGATAAGTTCCTTGGGGGGTCTAGTTTCCAAAATGGGGTCACTTGTGGGGGGTTTCTACTGTTTAGGTACATTAGGGGCTCTGCAAACACAATGTGATGCCTGCAGACCATTCCATCTAAGTCTGCATTCCAAATGGCGCTCCTTCCCTTCCGAGCTCTCCTATGCGCCCAAACGGTGGTTCCCCCCCACATATGGGGTATCAGCGTACTCGGGACAAATTGGACAACAACTTTTGGGGTCCAATTTCTCCTGTTACCCTTGGGAAAATACAAAACTGGGGGCTAAAAAATAATTTTTGTGGTAATAAAAAAGAATTTTTATTTTCACGGCTCTGCGTTATAAACTGTAGTGAAACACTTGGGGGTTCAAAGCTCTCAAAACACATCTAGATGAGTTCCTTAGGGGGTCTACTTTCCAAAATGGTGTCACTTGTGGGGGGTTTCAATGATTAGGCACATCGGGGGCTCTCCAAACGCAACTTGGCGTCCCATCTCAATTCCAGTCTATTTTGCATGGAAAAGTCAAATGGCGCTCCTTCGCTTCCGAGCTCTGCCATGCGCCCAAACAGTGGTTTACCCCCATATTTCGGGTATCGGCGTACTCAGGTCAAATTGTACAACAACTTTTGTGGTCCATTTTCTCCTGTTACCCTTGGTAAAATAAAACAAATTGGAGCTGAAGTAAATTTTTTGTGAAAAAAAGTTTTTATTTAAACATTCCAAAAATTCCTGTGAAACACCTGAAGAGTTAATAAACTTCTTGAATGTGGTTTTGAGCACCTTGAGGGGTGCAGTTTATAGAATGGTTTCACACTTGGTTATTTTTTATCATATAGACCCCTCAAAATGACTTCAAATGAGATGTGGTCCCTAAAAAAAAAATGGTGTTGTAAAAATGAGAAATTGCTGGTCAAGTTTTAACCCTTATAACTCCCTAACAAAAAAAATTTTGGTTCCAAAATTGTGCTGATGTAAGGGTGGTTTCACACTTGCGTTTTTGTCTGCAGCGTTTTTTGCACAAAAAACGCATGCGTTTTTTTCCCTATATTTAACATTGAAAACGCATGCGTTTTTTTGTGTACGCGTTTGGTCGCGTTTTCAATCGTATGCGTTTTTTTACTGCATGCGTTCATTTTCAAAAATGCAACTTGTAGTATTTTTGAGAGGCGTTTTTTGGACACAAAAAAACGCATGCGTTTTCATGCGTTTTTTTGGGGTCAAAAAACACATTGGAGTCAATGCGTTTTTTTTTTTTAAAAAACATAAAAACACACTGATAAACCACCCCACACCATAAAATTGATAAAGGGATCCTACCCCTAACCCTAACCCTACCCCTAATCCCTTTAATGGTAGGTTTAGGGGTAGGGTTAGGATCCATTTAGGGTTAGGGTTAGGATCCCTACCCCTAACCCTAGCTCTTTCTGTTTATAGTGGGTTTTTTACTTTATTTTGATGATTGGCAGCTGTCACACATTTATCTGCATGTGTTTAAAAAACGCAAACGCATGAAAAAACGCATGTAAGCGCGTCAAAACGCCGCGTTTTTTTCACCACATGCAAAAACGCATGCGTCAAAAAAACGCAGCGTTTGCACGCGTTTACATGCGTTTTTTCACCATGCGTTTTTTTTTTAAACGCATGCGTTTTGAAACGCAAGTGTGAAACCAGCCTAAAGTAGACATGTGGGACATGTTACTTATTAAGTATTTTGTGTGACATATCTCTGTGATTTAATTGCATAAAAATTCAAAGTTGGAAAATTGCGAAATTTTCTAAATTTTTGCCAAATTTCCGTTTTTTTTTTTTCACAAATAAATGCAAGTTATATCGAATAAATTTTACCACTATCATGAAGTACAATATGTCACGAGAAAACATTGTCAGAATCACTGGGATCCTTTGAAGCATTCCAGAGTTATAACCTCATAAAGGGACAGTGGTCAGAATTGTAAAAATTGGCTCGGTCATTAATGTGCAAACCACTTTTGGGGGTAAAGGGGTTAAATATTACAGCACTTCTTGCTTCCTTCTACCGAAAAGGTTTTTGGAAATGGAGATTTAATTCTCCAGCAGGACTTGGCACCTGTCCACACTGCCAAAAGTACCAATACCTGGTTTAAAAACAACAGTATCACTGTGCTTGGTTGCCCAGCAAACTCACCTGACCCTAACCCCATAGAGAATCTATGGGGTATTGTCAAGAGGAAGATGAGAGACGCCAGACCCAACAATGCAGATGAGCTGAAGGCTGCTATCAAAGCAACCTGGGCCTCCATAACACCTCAGCAGTGCCACAGACTGATCGCCTCCATGCCACGCCACACTGATGCAGCAATTTATGCAAAAGGAGCCCAGACCAAGTATTGAGTGCATTTAATAAACTTACATTTCAGAAGGCCAACATTTCGGATATTAAGATCATTTTTCAAGCTGGTGTTACCTAAAATACAAAGGAAATGTGTCATCTTTACCTTTAGGCCTTTTAGAAATCATTTCTTCTTCAACTTGCTTAACTGTTCACCATTACAGTAATTTTGACCAGAGGTGCCCAAACTTTTTCATGCCACTGTATGCCAGCTTTTATTCAGGCATTGTAGAAGTGGTGCTTTAACCTGCCATGAGCCTACATATTCATATATTGTATGCATTGTGATCTTATGATTTCTTGTATTCACCTGGAGAACTATTACAATGAATGGTGTCTATGGACCAGGCTTTTGTGTATGAATATGTAAAAGTGAAGTGCCATGCAACATCTCATGTTGTGTACGGAGGTAGCCTCATCAAGAGACATTGCTTTACAGAGGTATAACAATTGGGCATACAGAGTGCATGCTGCTATGTAATAGCATGGATCCTTTGGGTATATCTGTCAGGGAAGGTAGTCTTTTATAGAAGGCTGTATTCTTCTAGAAACCAGCAAATGGCACAACACTTCCTGCAGACTATGCAGAATTGTACATGACATTTCATGAAATAAACGTGGTTACAGAGGCTGAAAATAGGACAAGATGCAATTTGACCTTTTTGTGCTCCTGTAAATTGATTGTGGGCTAGAGGGACGGAGGGAAGAGAGCGAGATAAATACATTTGTTACCTCTTGTACGAGTGCCCATTTTCTGTCCGACTCTTCGGCAGAAGGAAGAACAGTTTCCGGTTGAGATCTCCATGGTAGGTTCTTACTGCCTCCTTTTCCTTCCAAGCTTTGCAAGTCTCATTGGAAAGAATGCGTTTTCGATAAATTTTCACCCTAAGGCTATGTGCACACATTGCGGTTTTTACCGCAGAACCGCGGCGATTTTGCCGCTGCGGGTCCGCAGCAGTTTCCATTGCGTTTACAGTAACCTGTAAACCCCATAGAAACCGCAAACCGCTGTGCACATGCTGCGGGAAAAAACGCGCAGAAACGCAGCGGTTTATAACCCGCAGCATGTCACTTCTTTGTGCAGAATCGCAGCGATTCTGCACCCATAGAAATGCATTGATCCGCTTACTTCCCGCATGGGGCTGTGCACACCATGCGGGAAGTAAGCGGATAATGTGCGGGTTATACCCGGGGTGGAGGAGAAGAGACTCTCCTCCAGGCCCCGGGAACCATATTTGTGGTAAAAAAAAGAATTAAAATAAAAAATAATGTTATACTCACCTCTGAAGTCTCAGCGCTGCACGCGGCCGTCCGGTCTCAGGTTTGCTATGCGACCAGGACCTGCGGTGACCGTGACGTCACGAAGGTCCTTCTCGCACAGCATCTTTGGAACCGGACCGCCGCCTGCAGCGCCGAGGAGATCGGGACGTCGGAGGGTGAGTATATAATCATTTTTTTTTTTTAACATTACTATTGATGCTGCATATTGCTGCATATGCAGCATCAATAGTAGGAGTAAAATCCCGCAGCGGAACCCACAGGACAAAACATGATAAATCTGCAGGGATAACCGCAGCGGGTTTGCCCTGCAGATTTATCAAATCCGCTGCGGGAAAACCCGCAGGGACCCGACGCAACGTGTGAACATGGCCTAATTCTTATTATGGGTAACTTTTCTTTATTTGACCTCTTTAAGAAATGTTGTCAGGCGTTGTACCCAAGTTTGTAAATATGCACGGGCTCAGGAAAACCTATATTTGGATATCTGTGAGTGCAGTGCGTGATGTCCTGTTTTACAGCCATTTAATAACTTAATGTTGCTGATCTTAATAGCCTATGCAATGGGATGACGCATGTTAAGTGTAACAGTGGCTTATAATTTATATATTCTCCCCTAAAATAATATTATTATTATTATTATACATTTTTATAGCGCCATTTATTCCATGGCGCTTTACATGTGAATACGGGGCAAATATAGACAAATACATTAAACATGAGCAGATAACAAGGCACACGAGTACATAAGGAGGGAGGACCCTGCCCGCGAGGGCTCACAGTCTGCAGGGGATGGGTGAGGATACACTAGGAGAGGGAAGAGCTGGCTGTGCGGCTGTTCAGTAGGTTGAGGATCACTGCAGGCTGTAGGCTTGTCGGAAGAGATGAGTTTTCAGGTTCTTTTTGAAGGTTTCTATGGTAGGCGCGAGTCTGATGTGTTGGGGTAGAGAGTTCCAGAGTATGGGGGAAGCACGGGAGAAGTCTTGGATGCAGTTATGGGAAGAAGAGATGAGAGGGGAGTAGAGAAGGAGGTCTTGGGAGGATCGGAGGTCGCGTGTAGGTAGGTACCGGGAGACCATGTCACAGATGTATGGAGGAGACAGGTTGTGGATGGCTTTGTATGTCAGTGTGAGGGTTTTGAACTGGAGTCTCTGGGCGATAGGAAGCCAGTGAAGGGCTTGACACAGGGGAGAGGCTGGGGAATAGCGGGGGGACAGGTGGATTAGTCGGGCAGCAGAGTGTAGGATGGATTGGAGTGGTGCCAGAGTGCTAGAGGGGAGTCCAGAGAGTAGGAGGTTGCAGTAGTCGAGGCGGGAGATGATAAGGGCATGCACTAGCGTTTTTGCAGTGTTGCGGTCAAGGAAAGCACGGATCCGGGAAATATTTTTGAGTTTGAGACGACAGGAGGAGGCAACGGCTTGGATATGTGGCTTGAAAGAGAGGGCAGAGTCGAGGATCACCCCGAGGCACCGGGCGTGTGGGACTGGGGATAGTGAGCAGCCATTGACATTGATGGATAGGTCTGGTGGAGGGGTAGAGTGAGATGGGGGAAAGATGATGAATTCTGTTTTGTCCATGTTCAGTTGTAGAAAGCGAGCAGAAAAGAAGGCTGAAATGGCAGACAGTGCGGGATTTTGGTAAGCAAGGAGGAGAGGTCGGGTCTGGAGAGGTAGATCTGCGTGTCGTCAGCGTAGAGATGGTACTGCATACCGTGGGATTCTATGAGCTGTCCCTGGCCGAAAGTGTAGATGGAGAAGAGTAGGGGTCATCAATCTTTATTGTATCATCTTTCTGGCTGATCCAGGTTATTTCCGTTTGGTTCTTTCGCACTTCCTATCAGTTCTCATGCACTATAATTGTAGTTCTGCCAATTCTACTGTTTATACACATACAGTTGTAAAACACCATTATACAGTCAGCCATAGGATAATTACAAAATTGTAATAAGATATCCATATACAGTATATTCAGCATAGAAGGTACTACATTCTTTTGCCTCTCTGAAAAGACAGGCAACAGTGCAAAGTATAGCAAGCAGAGTCCATTTGACTCTTTCCCGTTGTGATGAATGGCTCAGCCATTGGCATAAATAATTCCCAGATTTCAGGGAGTCAAACTGAAACCGCAAATAAAAGCCATGAAAATACGGCAGGACATTCTGTATACTCAGCCTTACCTGCATAGATTTCTGAAGAGCCTAGATTTTATATGTGAAAAACAATTGACTAAAAGATTTTTAGTTACATCTAACTTTTATAATAATCCAAACCATACATTTAGGTACACATCTAAAAATAAATCTATTGATAAAAGAATAGGCTTGTTATTGAGTATTCTATATTTTTGTTATGCACTGTGGAGATCTATACATATCATGTTTAATGTGGAGATCTATACATATAATGTGTACTATAGAGATCTATACATATGGTGTGCACTGTGGAGATCTGTATGTATAGTGAGTACTGTGGAGGTCTATACTTATGGCGTGTACTGTGACTGTGGAGGTCTGTGTGTATGGTGTGTACTGTGGAGGTCTGTACGTATGGTGTGTACTGTGGAGGTCTGTACGTATGGTGTGTACTGTGGAGGTCTGTACATATGGTGTGTATTATGGAGAGCTGTACGTATGGTGTTTACTGTGGAGAGCTGTACGTATGGTGTGTACTGTGGAGGTCTGTAAGTATGGTATGTACTGTGGAGGTCTGTATGTATGGTGTGTACTGTGGAGAGCTGTATGTATGGTGTTTACTGTGGAGAGCTGTATGTATGGCGTGTACTGTGGAGGTCTGTACGTATGGCGTGTACTGTGGAGAGCTGTATGTATGGCGTGTACTGTGGAGAGCTGTGCGTATGGTGTGTACTGTGGAGGTCTGTATGTATGGCGTGTACTGTGGAGAGCTGTACGTATGGCATGTACTGTGGAGGTCTGTACGTATGGCGTGTACTGTGGAGAGCTGTACGTATGGCGTGTACTGTGGAGAGCTGTACGTATGGCGTGTACTGTGGAGAGCTGTACGTATGGCGTGTACTGTGGAGAGCTGTACGTATGGCGTGTAAGGTGGAGAGCTGTATGTATGGAGTGTACTGTGGAGAGCTGTACGTATGGTGTGTACTGTGGAGAGCTGTACGTTTGGCGTGTACTGTGGAGGTCTGTACGTATGGTATGTACTGTGGAGGTCTCTATGTATGGTATGTACTGTGGAGAGCTGTATGTATGGTGTTTACTGTGGAGAGCTGTATGTATGGTGTGTACTGTGGAGAGCTGTACGTATGGTGTGTACTGTGGACAGCTGTATGTATGGTGTGTACTGTGGAGAGCTGTACGTATGGTGTGTACTGTGGACGTCTATATGTATGGTGTTTACTGTGGAGAGCTGTATGTATGGTGTTTACTGTGGAGAGCTGTACGTATGGTGTGTACTGTGGAGAGCTGTATGTATGGTGTTTACTGTGGAGAGCTGTACGTATGGTGTGTACTGTGGAGGTCTATGTATGGTGTTTACTGTGGAGAGCTGTTTGTATGGTGTTTACTGTGGAGAGCTGTATGTATGGCGTGTACTGTGGAGAGCTGTACGTATGGTGTGTACTGTGGAGGTCTATATGTATGGTGTGTAATGTGGAGAGCTGTACGTATGGTGTGTACTGTGGACGTCTATATGTATGGTGTTTACTGTGGAGAGCTGTATGTATGGTGTTTACTGTGGAGAGCTGTACGTATGGTGTGTACTGTGGAGAGCTGTATGTATGGTGTTTACTGTGGAGAGCTGTATGTATGGTGTGTACTGTGGAGGTCTGTATGTATGGTGTTTACTGTGGAGAGCTGTTTGTATGGTGTTTACTGTGGAGAGCTGTATGTATGGTGTGTACTGTGGAGAGCTGTACGTATGGTGTGTACTGTGGAGAGCTGTACGTATGGTGTTTACTGTGGAGAGCTGTACGTATGGTGTGTACTGTGGAGAGCTGTATGTATGGTGTTTACTGTGGAGAGCTGTATGTATGGTGTTTACTGTGGAGAGCTGTATGTATGGCGTGTACTGTGGAGAGCTGTACGTATGGTGTGTACTGTGGAGGTCTATATGTATGGTGTGTAATGTGGAGAGCTGTACGTATGGTGTGTACTGTGGAGAGCTGTATGTATGGTGTGTACTGTGGAGAGCTGTATGTATGGTGTTTACTGTGGAGAGCTGTACGTATGGTGTGTACTGTGGAGAGCTGTACGTATGGTGTGTACTGTGGAGAGCTGTATGTATGGTGTGTACTGTGGAGAGCTGTACGTATGGTGTGTACTGTGGAGAGCTGTACGTATGGTGTGTACTGTGGAGAGCTGTACGTATGGTGTGTACTGTGGAGAGCTGTATGTATGGTGTGTACTGTGGAGAGCTGTACGTATGGTGTGTACTGTGGACAGCTGTATGTATGGTGTGTACTGTGGAGAGCTGTACGTATGGTGTGTACTGTGGACGTCTATATGTATGGTGTTTACTGTGGAGAGCTGTATGTATGGTGTTTACTGTGGAGAGCTGTACGTATGGTGTGTACTGTGGAGAGCTGTACGTATGGTGTGTATTATGGAGAGCTGTACGTATGGTGTTTACTGTGGAGAGCTGTACGTATGGTGTGTACTGTGGAGGTCTGTAAGTATGGTATGTACTGTGGAGGTCTGTACGTATGGTGTGTACTGTGGAGAGCTGTATGTATGGTGTGTACTGTGGAGAGCTGTATGTATGGTGTGTACTGTGGAGAGCTGTACGTATGGTGTGTACTGTGGAGAGCTGTACGTATGGTGTGTACTGTGGAGAGCTGTATGTATGGTGTTTACTGTGGAGAGCTGTACGTATGGTGTGTACTGTGGAGAGCTGTATGTATGGTGTTTACTGTGGAGAGCTGTACGTATGGTGTTTACTGTGGAGAGCTGTATGTATGGTGTGTACTGTGGAGAGCTGTATGTATGGTGTTTACTGTGGAGAGCTGTACGTATGGTGTGTACTGTGGAGAGCTGTATGTATGGTGTGTACTGTGGAGAGCTGTACGTATGGTGTGTACTGTGGAGAGCTGTATGTATGGTGTGTACTGTGGAGAGCTGTATGTATGGTGTGTACTGTGGAGAGCTGTACGTATGGTGTGTACTGTGGAGAGCTGTACGTATGGTGTGTACTGTGGAGAGCTGTACGTATGGTGTGTACTGTGGAGAGCTGTACGTATGGTGTGTACTGTGGAGAGCTGTACGTATGGTGTTTACTGTGGAGAGCTGTACGTATGGTGTGTATTATGGAGAGCTGTACGTATGGTGTTTACTGTGGAGAGCTGTACGTATGGTGTGTACTGTGGAGGTCTGTAAGTATGGTATGTACTGTGGAGGTCTGTACGTATGGTGTGTACTGTGGAGAGCTGTATGTATGGTGTGTACTGTGGAGAGCTGTATGTATGGTGTTTACTGTGGAGAGCTGTACGTATGGTGTGTACTGTGGAGAGCTGTATGTATGGTGTTTACTGTGGAGAGCTGTATGTATGGTGTGTACTGTGGAGAGCTGTATGTATGGTGTTTACTGTGGAGAGCTGTACGTATGGTGTGTACTGTGGAGAGCTGTACGTATGGTGTGTACTGTGGAGAGCTGTACGTATGGTGTGTACTGTGGAGGTCTGTAAGTATGGTATGTACTGTGGAGGTCTGTACGTATGGTGTGTACTGTGGAGAGCTGTATGTATGGTGTGTACTGTGGAGAGCTGTATGTATGGTGTTTACTGTGGAGAGCTGTACGTATGGTGTGTACTGTGGAGAGCTGTATGTATGGTGTTTACTGTGGAGAGCTGTATGTATGGTGTTTACTGTGGAGAGCTGTATGTATGGTGTGTACTGTGGAGAGCTGTACGTATGGTGTGTACTGTGGAGAGCTGTATGTATGGTGTTTACTGTGGAGAGCTGTACGTATGGTGTTTACTGTGGAGAGCTGTATGTATGGTGTGTACTGTGGAGAGCTGTATGTATGGTGTTTACTGTGGAGAGCTGTACGTATGGTGTGTACTGTGGAGAGCTGTACATGCAGGATATCACAAAAGTGAGTCCATCTCTAACATTTTTGTAAATATTTTGTGTCTTTTCATGGGACAACACTGATGATCTTACACTTTGATACAATGTTGTCAGTGTAAATTTGGTGTACCCTCTAAATAACGCATTAATGTCTAAACTACTGGAAACAAAAGCGAGTACACTCCTAATTTTCAAAATCAGTCAGGAAAAAAGCCATTGTGTGTGCATGATATTTGTGAAATCTCCTACCTTTGCCGTTACTGTAAAACGCAGCTTAAAATTAGCATTAAAAAAAAGCAGCAAAAATCCAATATGTGAACAAAGCCTAAATCAGAGGTGCACTTGTTTCAGTATTTTATGGCTTGCCTTAAATCAATAATGCACTTGAAAATAAGCAACTTTGTAATGTATCTCATCTGAGATTTTTTTTGTTTCCCCTCTTGGACCGATCTTTCACTTTTCAATTCATGGGTGACAGTTGGTGCTTTTAAAATTCTGTGGAGGATGAGGGTTAAGCTATGGGCAGACTCCACATTCTGCTACAAGTTCTCCTGAAAGGACAAAGTTCTCCAAAGAGTTTTGAAAGCTGCACCTGCCACCTCCTGTCTGGGTAGTGGTAACATTTGTGTTCCCTGGAGACAGATTTAACCCATAATTTGAGAATTTTGATAAATGATCATTCGGGAAGGAGTAGGAGAAAGAAGAGGGTTACTCTTATAAGATATATTCCAAAGTTTCTTATTTTCATGTATTCTGTTGATTTATAGAACAAAAAATCTATGGTTATATTTTAAAAGACCTACCTTACTTGCATCAGAGCTTAAAGGTAACCTGTCACCTGAATTTGGCAGGTCCTTTTTGGGGTCATATGGGTGGTGTTTTCGGGTCTTTTATTAACCCCTTTTTTCCCGCTGGTCGCGAAATTGACTTGCCGTTGATTTGCTTTCCTCCCTAGTTAACGCGTGCGCAAAGCAATCTTGCCTTGCGCACGCGCAGTATGCGTTGCCCAACTTCGGGCAAAGCCGAAAACCATTAGTGCGCATGCGCCGGCGCACTATGTCCCGGAAGTATTTTGCTGTGTTCCGGGACATAGTACGCCGGCGCATGCGCACTAATGGTTTTCGGCTTTGCCCGCAGTTGGGCAAACCATACTGCGCGTGCGGGAAAAAAAGGGTTAATAAAAGACCCGAAAACACTGCCCATATGACCCAAAAGAGTACCCGCCAAATTCAGGTGACAGATTCCCTTAAACATCATGAAAATATCAGCTGAGCCATCAGATCAAAGATTGTGGACTTCAACATGTCTGGTGCACCCTTGGAGTAATTTGGAAATGCCTGAAGGTGCCATGTTCATCTGCTGAATTGATAATATACAAGTTTAACACCACGCAGCCATCAATCTTAAGGCGACAAAGCATCTCTCCTGAGGATTAAATGACATTGGTTCCAAAAATACAAATCAGTCCAAGAATAGCAACAAACAACTTTGTGAAGATCCTGGAAGAGGCGCTAAAGTGTCGCTATGAACATGACTAAAGGCCGCTCTGCACGAAAGAAGCCACTGCTACAAAAACTGCCATGAATCATCCTGGTTACAGTTTGTTTCTGCACATCGGGACAAAGATTGAACTTTTTCAAGTTATGTGCTCTGGTCCGATTAAACAAAAATGGGGGAAAAAATAAAAGACCACCATCCCGACCATTTACTGCAGAAGGGACTGATGCATTTCACAAGACCGATTGTGTTGTGATGAAGGAAAATTTGTGGAGATATTGAAAGAAGATTTCAGGTCCGTAGCCAATAAGATTAGGATTTGGCACAAATCGTTTTTTTTTTTTTTTTCAAATTGCCCCAAACATATATCAAAATTTATGGCTTAAAGGGAATCGGTTTTTGATATGTAATATTACCGCAGCATGAGTTAGGGACAGAGACCCTGATTCCAGCGATGTATCACATAGTTTACTGCATGTAGTCGTTATGACAGTCACAGTTTTCTCTGCTGCAGAGCTCAGTTGTTGAGTCCTGTATAATCCACCCACACCACACCTTTCTGTGTACATTGTATAGTGAAAGAGAGATGCTAATCAGTACTGGGGGAGTGGTCCTCTAGTGATAATCTCCGGCAGATAAAGCACTGATTGTATTGAAGCAACAAAGCTTATCCAAGTAAGTGACACATCTCTGCAATCAGGATCTCTGATTACATAGTAACAACCTGGTGACAGATTCCCTTTAATCACAACATAGTAAAGGTTAGGGAGTGGCCATGACAAAGCAATGACCTAAATCCCACACAAAATGTATGGGTAGAACTGAAAAAAAATGTGTACAAGCAAGGAGACCTGTGCTTTCACGAGAAATTGGCCAAAATTCCAGCACTTTTATTGTGGGAAGCCAAGTTGGACACTATGAAGACAATGCTACTTAATACTAGCTACGTGGATCTAAACTGATCTGCTGATATCGCGGGTGTGTCAGAGGCTGCAGACAGTGAAAGAATCTAGCTGCAGAAGGTCTCAGTAGATGGCTTTGCAGACTCCTTCCTAGTACTTCTGACTTTAGGATCCAGTCGCAACCTCCCCCATCTCTAGTTGGCTTGCTGCTGGGAGTTGCTGGTGATATTTCCCTGTTGAGGCTTGGAGCTATTGCAGTCGGCTATCTTCATCTTTTGTGTTTGGAGGATGTCTGTGTTTCTCTCTGTCTACTCAAGCTAAGCGTTCCCCTTGTTTGTGTATCCCATCTGTCTTTAGTGATATTAGGAATTGACTATTACCCTATCCTGTCCTTCCCTATGCAGAGCTTATCGCCAGGGACAGGCAGGAGTTAGGTATCCTTTTCGGTGATAGGTGCGGTACCTACAGTGGGGGAAATAAGTATTTGATCCCTTGCTGATTTTGTAAGTTTGCCTGCTGACAAAGACATGAACAGTCTATAATTTTAATGATAGGTTAGTTTTAACACCGAGAGATAGAATATCAAAAATAAAATCCTGAAAATCGCATTTTATAAATTATATAAATTTATTTGCATTTTGCAGTGAGAAATAAATATTTGATCCCTCTGGCAAACAAGACTTAATACTTGGGGCAAAACCCTTGTTGGCAAGCACAGCAGTCAGACGTTTTTTGTAGTTGATGATGAGGTTGGTGCACATGTCAGGAGGAATTTTGGTCGACTCCTCTTTGCAAATCATCTCTAAATCATTAAGATTTTGAGGCTGTCCTTTGGCAATTTGGAGCATCAACTCCCTCCACAAGTTTTCGATGGGATTAAGGTCTGGAGATTGGCTAGGCCACTCCATGACTTTAATGTGCCTCTTTTGAGCCACTACTTTGTTGCCATGGCTGTATGTTTTGGGTCATTGTCTTGCTGGAAGACACAGCCACGGCCTATTTTTAATGTCCTGGCGGAGGGAAGGAGGTTGTCACTCAGGATTTCACGGTACATGGCTCCATCCATTCTCCCGTTGATGTGGTGAAGTAGTCCTATGCCGTTAGCAAAGAAACATCCCTAAAACATAATGTTTCCACCTCCATGCTTGACAGAGGGGACAGTGTTCTTTGGGTCATAGGCAGCATTTCTCCTCCAAACACGGCGAGTTGAGTTAATGCCAAAGACCTCAATTTTTGTCTCATCTGACCACAGCACCTTCTCCCAATCACTCACAGAATCATTGAGGTGTTCATTGGCAAACTTCAGACGGGCCTGCACATGTGCCTTCTTGAGCAAGGAGACCTTGTGGGCACTTCAGGGTTTTAAACCTTTACGGCGTAATGTGTTACCAATGGTTTTCTTGGTGACTGTGGTCCCAGCTGCCTTGAGATCATTAACAAGTGCCTCCAGTGTAGTTTTAGGCTGATCTCTCACCTTCCTCATGATCAAGGACACCCCACAAGGTGAGATTTTGCATGGTGCCTCAGATTGATGTCGATTGACAGTCATTTTGTATTTCTTCCATTTTCTTACTATTGCACCAACAGTTGTCTCCTTCTCACCCAGCGTCTCACTTATGGTTTTGTAGCCCATTCCAGCTATGTGCAGGTCTATGATCTTGTCCCTGACCTCCTTATAAAGCTCTTCAGTCTTGCCCATGTTGTAGACATTAGAGTCTGACTGATTGAGTCTGTGGACAGAAGTCTTTTATAAAGGTGAGTATGTAAGACAGCTGTCTTTAATGCAGGTAACGAGTTGATCAGGAGCGTCTAATTGGTCTGTAGGAGCCAGAACTTAAGGTACCGTCACACTGAACGATATCGCTAGCGATCCGTGACGTTGCAGCGTCCTGGCTAGTGATATCGTTCAGTTTGACAGGCAGCAGCGATCAGAATCCTGCTGTGATGTCGTTGGTTGCTGCAGAAAGTCCAGAACTTTATTTCGTCGCTGGACTTCCTGCTGACATCGCTGAATCGGCGTGTGTGATGCCGATTCAGCGATGTCTTCACTGGTAACCAGGGTAAATATTGGGTTACTAAGCGCAGGGCCGCGCTTAGTAACCCGATGTTTACCCTGGTTACCAGTGTAAAAGTAAAAAAAACAAACACTACATACTTACCTTCCGCCTTCTCCAGCGACCAAACAGTGACTCTGCAGCGATCGACATCGTTGTCGGTATCACTGCAGCGTCGCTGAGTATGAAGGTACCTTTAGGGTATGTGCACACGATGCAGATTTAGTGCAGAATTGGTGCAGAACTGCAGCAGATTTTTCTGCTGTAGAAGTGCACTGTGATTTACAGTACAATGTAAATCAATGTGAAAAAAAGCTGTGCACATGGTACAGAAAAATCTGCGCAGCAACGCTGCAGATTTCAAAGAAGTGCACGTCGCTTCTTTTGTGCAGTTCTGCAGCGTTTCTGCGCAGATTTTTCTGCACCATGTGCACAGATTTTTTTTTTCACATTGATTTACATTGTACTGCACAGAAACTGCATAGAAACTGCATAGAAACTGCACAGAAACTGCATCAAATCTGCAGATGCAGATTTAGTGCAGAAAATTCTGCACCACATTTCCTATGTGTGCACATAGCTAATGGTTGGTAGGGGATCAAGTACTTATTTCTCACTGCAAAATGCAAATAAATGTATACAATGTGATTTTCTGGACTTTATTTTTGATATTCCAACTCTCAATATTAAAATTGACCTACCCTTAAAATTATAGACCGTTCTCGTCTCTGTCAGTGGGCAAACTTACAAAATCAGCATACTTATTCACTTCCCCCCCCCCCCCCCCCCCCCCCCCCCCCGTATATAGGAACGCTTAGGGCAGACAGGGTGACGTTAGATCTGCCTAGGGGTCTCCACTCTACGCTTCCCTAGTGTTTGGTTCCCTTCCCCTTATCCCTTCATGTTCGTCTTTCCTACACTGTGCGTGACAGCTGGGCATGTGAAGAAACAAAGGCTGCCATAAATCATTGTCTCTAGCATTATTCTGGCATTTCAAGTTCTTGAAATGTAGTAGTGATCTTAAGTGACCTAAGATGGGGAATATCCTAGGACTAAATGTCAGAAATTGTGAAAACCGGAGTTTTACTGAATGTGGCTATGGTGTATGTAAACGTAAGATTTCAGCTGTGTATTGTAATTCTGTATGTTGTCATCTTTTTCTTTTTTTGTCAAGGTCTTTAGAGCAAAACGCCTTTATTATTCTATAGATAAATCTATACCATTTTACTGTAAAAAGTACAAAACCTGTTCTGCTTCCTTTCTGATATGAATGTCACCCAGTGTGAGAAACAAAAAAAAAGAATGACTCACAACGTATGTTATCCAATCCTGACCTTTCATGAAGTCGTGTTATTTCAGTCATCCATCTGCTTTCTGCTAAAAAAGCCAATATTACCCAGAAGAGAATCTTTAATGTCATCTCACGTCAGGCTTCGCTGTAAGCTGTGGTTCCTTTCATTGCGGAACTGAAATTGTACAATTAATGGACTGTTTACAAAGTAACAAAAAAAGGCCGGAATTTGATTTTTATTTTTTTTTACAGTATTTAAAATGAAGAAAAGTTCAGCGTATGCATGGAAGTGCGTTATGTGCCCTCAGTTAGCAATTGTTTCTGACTTATTATATGTCCTATGTAGTTGATGGTAACTGACAATAGAGTGTTATGACAAGCATTGCGCTGGCGAGTGACGTCGTGCTGCGGATGTTATTTTTCATGACTTCTAAAAGATCTGTTGGCTACACTTGCTGTAAAGTTGTTATTTTTAAGGCCTGCAGGTTTATCGTTGAGGACTGCATGCTACTCCGTATTCCCCCCAAGGTGCTATGTTCCTCTACACCGCCAGTAGACCGTTCACTATCCAGGCACTGTTCCCTCTTGTCTTTCATATTTTGTGCTTTCTTAGGCCACAAAAGTGCTGAAAAGCCCTGTATTTTTTAAGACCAAAAAACAATTAAAGAGTAAATCTTTGTAAGTAATTTACAAAGTAAAAAGTAGTAAAACTAATAAAATTTGTTACACATAAAACAAAGCCTCATGGGGTCACATTAGTAATAAAAAAACAAAGTTATGTATACTGAAAATTGTAGAGGCAAAAAAGAAAAAAAAAGCTCATTATTAAAGGTGTATCCCCATCTCCAAGATCCTATCCCAATGTTTAGTAGGTATAGTAATAATATTAGCAAATATCTCCTATTAGAAACATAGTACAGTTCTTCTGATTTGCTGTGTTGCTTACCCCATGTGCAGGGCAGTGCAGTGGCTTAGGTATCCAAGGTTACGACCAGTAGCAACTAATTAACTCACTATATGAGTGGTCGTAACCATGGATGCCTCAGTGTCAGGAACATGAGGTATTTGACTGTCTTTGATCGCGCACACTGAGCTCTGCTACATCCAAGAGCAGAGAACAGACACGCTGTGGGCCATTCCGACCTCCCCTCTTGTCTTCTTTGCCTGCAGCACAGTGGAATTCAGCCACTCGTTTCCCCCTCTCCCAGGAGTGTCTGTTTCCTCTCTGAAGCTAAACATAAAGAGTCCAGAAAGCATGAGATTCTTTATTCTCTTAAGGTTATATATAGTGGCACTGATCCAGGCTAGAGATAATAAGAATTATATATTCCGGATGTCCATCGATACATCTATCACTCACTGAATCCACTAGCAGCTAAATGCAACGAGTGCAAAGCGTGGATCTCTCTGTAAGCGTTTCAGGTAATTGCTCCATTTTTATACTTAAAAGAACCGCCCTGATGTGGTGCACCTCGTGAACCTGGTGTATTTCTTAGACGAGGTTCATACAGCGAGATAGACGTAAAAATGGCATTTCATACCTCCAAGTAAAGGGGTGGTTTCAGCCTCTAAGTGATGTCAACACAGGGGGAGTGCCGGGGTTTTGGGCTGTGAGATAACTTAGTGAGACAGCAGTCTTCAGCATCTGTTGTCCGGGGTCTAGTTGCTTTACAGATGTGCTATGCATCTAGATGTGTGCATCCTATAAAGCAAACAGTCGGCCACAAGATAAGATGACATAACGAAATGTAAATGTTCTTTTCAATTTTAATCCTTCTTTATTTGTAATTGTAATGTACATATGATTTTGTCTCCTTTATAATATCTTTTTATACTTTGTAAACACTGCCTACCTTTTTTTGGAGTAACTTGAGGTGAATTACGCTACTGATTTTGGGTTGGCTCCGGACCCGTTAATCCTTGGAAAATTGGAGCTGGTGGCAGCATACCTTGTCCTGTGCAATTAGGCGTCTTTGCAGCGAATGGCGGCGTTGATAATTATTGTTCTCGCCTGTGTGGGAGTAGTTATATTGGCCTCGCTGCAGCGTGCCCAATAGCCAGTACATAGCAGGCAGCTCTTCTGGTGACTAATTACCATAGCTGCAGTACCTTGACTGACCTGAGGGTAAGGGGGTGCCAGAGAGCTGCAAGTTCCAAACCAGAACTGAGAAGTGGGATATAGATAAATCCCCTTCAGAAGGAACCAGGGGCAACCAAACAACCCTGGTTCGTGAGAAATTGGTGAGAGTGGTGGGGATGATAAAGGTAACTTCCTCGTGAACCGTGACAGATTGGTGGGATCCCTGACATATCCGGTGGAATCCGTGACATTCGCTACTACAATGCCCTGCAGATTTTGTGACCTAGCAAAGATGTAATATGTGCAAAAACTGTAAAGTGCTGTGGAATATGTTGGCTATATATAAATAGAGATTATACAGAGATTATAATCAGAAGAACTATACCACTTTTCTAATTGGAGGTAATTAATATTATTACATCCACTAAATACTGGTATATGATCTTGGAGATGGGAAGGGGCTTTCCACTTTCAGGAAAGTGGACCTCAAATGCTCTAGCCTAACAAACCGTGCAGGTACTCACCCTCTCACGTCCAGCACCCACTGCTGTTCAGGTCTCGGTGTTTTTGCTGTTGTAGTGATGTCCCGTCAACAGCACACATCACCACTGTAGCCAGTCACTGACCTAAGCAGCTGTTCGGCCCACCATGCAGGCTTGAGACCACCTGGTGGGCCACCATTGTACCTGGGATGGGTGAGATCCTAGGTTCTGTTTATTGTAGGTATTGTACAGTGTGTGAGGTCCATGTTCCTGAAAATAGAATACCCCTTTAACCCATTAACAACCGCCTATATGCTTTTTAACGGCCGCAGCTAAGGGTACTTAAACCACAGCACCACTTTTTAAAAGTGCTGAGGTTTAAGTGTAAAGCGCCCCCCAGCTTTGGAATTTCTCCGGGGTCTTCGCTACCGGGGGTAGCTGAGACTCCGGAGAACATGATTTGGGTTGGTTTTTACCAACACCAGTGTTGCGATTGCCGTTATTAACTGTATAATGGCGGCTGCAAAAAAAAAAAAGTCAGATTTTCAATTTATTTTCTCTCTCTTCTGATATGCGATCACATGATGTTCCTGCATGGCCCCGTAAAGTCCCCCGGGCCACCGGCGTCGTCTTCCAGAAGAAAATGGCGGCCGCATGCACAGATTTGCCCACCAGTACCAGGCAACAATAGGAAATTTTTCCTATTGGTTCATTTTGATCACTGTGATCGACCCTATCACAGTGATCACAATATAAAAAACAGTAAATAAAACCCCCCTTATTCACCCCCTTACTTAGGGAAGAATAATAAAATAAAAAATATTAATTTCCATTTTTCCATTAGGGTTAGAGTTGGGCTAAAGTTAGGGCTAAGTGACTTCAAATGTGAGGTGGTCCCTAAACAAATGGTTTTGTAATTTTTGTTGGAAAATGAGAAATCGCTGGTCAACTTTTACCCTTATCGCTTCCTAACAAAAAAAAATGTTTCCAAATTTGTGCTGATGTAAAATAGACATGTGAGAAATGTTAGTTATTAAGTATTTTGTGTGACACTGCTCTCTGATTTAAGGGCATAAAAATTCAAAGTTTGAAAACTGCAAAATTTTCAAAATTTTTGCCCTTTTCCGTTTTTTTGCATAAATAAACCCAAGTCATGTCGAAGACATTTTACCACTAACATGAAGCACAATATGTCACGAAAAAGCAGTCTCAGAATCAGTTGGATTCGTTAAAGCGTTCCAGAGTTATAACCACATAAAGTGACAGTAGTCAGAATTGTAAAAATTGGCTTGGTCATTAAAGGGAAGGTGCCACCAGTTTTTTTTTTTTTTTGTTTGTTTTTTTTTTGTTTGTTTTTTGTGAAATTAAGCTTAAAATAGTAATTAAAATGTGTTAATGCAATGTTTGCACTATTTACAAACATTTCTTTTCTTGCAAATATATTTACCACTAGGGGGAGCATTTTTCATTTTAGACCTCAAGCAGCTATAGTAAGACTGGCCAGCTTTACTGTTAGCAGCAAAATTGGGGCAGTAACTGCTGACATCACCATTTCCCTCCCCTTTTGGGTGGTCTACTACCCCTGGGGCAGAATGAAGAGTAGCATCACAGGGCAGCGCCATTTTGTGGGAGACTGCCCTGTAATCTGCTGTCACCAGCAGTTACTGTCTCTCTCTCTCTCTCGCATCAGTCTCTCTCACCCAGATTACATGATTCACCCCCCTCCACAATGTCTGGCCATTCACTGCAGACCAGCTGAGCAGCTGACCGCTCCTGTTCCAGTAATGCTAATGGTACGCTGTTCCTCCTTGATGTCTCTGCTATTCTGCCGTACTTTTCTCCTACATTTTACTCCAGTCAGCCGTCAATCTAGGATCTGTTCTACTGGAAGCAGTACTGCTTATGTTAGCAGATCCGAGGGCTCCATGAATATGGCAGCAGAACACTCTAACGACTGTGAATTATGCAGTCCACAGAGGCGTGCCCAGTTCACAGCAGTGACAGTTTTATTACAATAGATAGGGTTGGAATTTGTCTGTTATCTCCTATGACCATGGGATGCCCTATTATGACACTGAGTGTCGTGCTGCTACTGTGAAAGCAAGATGTCAGCCCCCAGTGCCTTCTTTAAACTCCTATAACACACAAAATATGTTTCAAATGGTTATAACAGCATGTTATGCTACATTACATTGATTTATTAATGATCTACAAACGCAGTACCTTCCCTTTAAGCACAAAAATGGCTCTGTCACTAAGGTGTTAAGGCCCTTTCAAGTCTGTTCACTAAGTGGTTAAGATATTCCAAGTTGGAATTCCTGTGATTATTGCTTCGCTGTGTAAATAGAATGTGTCACCATAGTGATTACTGGTCTCTAGTAGAAGGAGATAGTTATTGCATTTTTCCTTTATGTGCACTACCTTTACATAACTAATAAGTGAGGTAATGCCGAGATTTTAAAGTTAGCTGTGCTTCTATGGAAACTGAGGAGAAGGGGAGTGCAGTGAGCGACCTCTGAAAAGGGAACAAACAGATGTGTACATCATTGCTTGCTGTAGTTTATGACAACTTTTTCTGTATGTGTGTGTATACAAACTTAAAAAATTGAAAATATTGTAAAAATATGTCTTGAGGACTAAAATGTGTTTTTGTGTGTGTGTGTACACATACAGTCAGGGCTGAAAGTGTTGGCACCCTTGGAGTTGTTACAGAAAATAAAGTATTTCTCTCAGAAAACTATTGCAATTACACATATTTTGTTATAGACATGTATATTTCCTTTGTGTGTATTGGAGCGACACAAATATACATAAAAAAAACAAATCTGGCAAAAATGTGTAAAATTTTGCAATTTTCAAACTTTTAATTTTTGTGCCCTTAAATCAGTCATGTCACACAACATACGGTAGTTAATAAATAACATTTCCCACATGTCTACTTCACAGTGGGTATGGAAAGTATTCAGACCCCTTTAAATTTTTCTCTTTGTTTCATTGCTGCCATTTGGTAATTTCAAAAAAGTTCATTCTTTTTCTCATTAACCCCTTCATGACCTTGGGATTTTTAGTGTTTCCGTGTTCGTTTCTCACTCCCCTCCTTCCCAGAGCCATAACTTTTTTATTTTTCCGTCAATTTGGCCATGTGAGGGCTTATTTTTTGCGGGACAAGTTGCACTTTTGAACGACATCATTGGTTTTAGCATGTCGTGTACTAGAAAACGGGAAATAAATTCCAAGTGCGGTGAAATTGCAAAAAAAGTGCAATCCCACACTTGTTTTTTGTTTGGCTTTTTTGCTAGGTTCACTAAATGCTAAAACTGACCTGTCATTATGATTCTCCAGGTCATTACGAGTTCATAGACACCAAACATGACTAGGTTATTTTTTACCTGAGTGGTGAAAAAAAATTCCAAACTTTGCTTAAAAAAAAAAAAAAAAAAAAAAGCCATTTTCCGATACTCGTAGCGTCTCCATTTTTCATGATCTGGGGTCGGTTGAGGGCTTATTTTTGGCGTGCCGAGATGACGTTTTTAATGATAGCATGTTGGTGCAGATACGTTCTTTTGATCGCCCGTTATTGCATTTTAATGCAATGTCGCGGCGACCAAAAAAACGTAATTCTGGCGTTTCGAATTTTTTTCTCGCTACGCTGTTTAGCGATCAGGTTAATGCTTTTTTTTAATTGATAGATCGGGCGATTCTGAGCGCGGCGATACCAAATATGTGTAGATTTGATTTTTTTTTAATTGATTTATTTTGATTGGGGCGAAAGGGTGGTCTCAAGGACCTCTATGGTTACAATGGAGAAGCATCGCCGACCCCCGATCATGTGACGGGGGTCGGCGATGACGTCATTTCCGACCGCCCGGCCGGATGCGGTAGTTAAATGCCGCTGTCTGCGTTTGACAGCGGCATTTAACTAGTTAATAGGCGCGGGCAGATCGCGATTCTGCTTGAGCCTATTACGGGCACATGTCAGCTGTTCAAAACAGCTGACATGTCCCGGCTTTGGTGCGGGCTCACCGCCGGAGCCCGCATCAAAGCGGGGCTTCTGACCTCGGACGTACTATCCCGTCCGAGGTCAGAAAGGGGTTAATGTACACTCTGCACCCCATCTTGACTGGAAAAAAACAGAAATGTAGTAATTTTTGCAAATTTATTAAAAAAGAAAAGCTGAAATATCACAGGAAAAATCAGATTTCACCGTCAGATCTCGGTGGGCACACTGTACATGCGCCCGCCATTTTCTTCCCGGAAGAAGACGCCGACGGCCAAGGGAAAGGAACGGGAGATGCAGGAGGTGCCGGGGAGCTAGAGGGACCCCATTTCTCTCCTCTGATGTGCTAGCTCATATCAGAGGAGAGAGGAATAAATGATAAATCAGACTTTTTATTTTGCTGTTGCCTTTATTCCGTGAATAATGGCGATCGCAACACTGGGGATGGTAAAAACGAACCCGAATCATGTTCTCCGCGGTCTCAGCTACTCCTGGTAGCTGAGACCCCAGAGATTTTCAGATGTTACGGGTTGTTATAACCTTATTTTTCTGCGCCATTAAAAAGTGGCACTGAGGAATATAGTACCCTTAACTGCCGCCGCTAAAAGGCGTTTCGGCAGTCGTTAATGTTTGATTACATTCACTCTGGAATAATTAACTGCAATTATTGGCTTCCTCTAACCGTCACCAAGCTTCTTACACCTCTCAAATGGAATTTTTGACCCATGACCTAGGACGCAAACCAAGCTTTCTGACACTGGGCACTACATTGCGAACCACAATCTTTTGGTAATCTTCAGATTTCATGATACCTTGTACACTGTCAAGGCACCCAGTTCTAGAGGCAGCAAAACAATCCCAAAATATATTTGAAATTCCACCATATTTCTCTTTAGGTGCTGTGTTCTTTTCTTTGTAGGCCTCATTTCGGTAAACAGTAGAATCATGTGCTTTACCTAAAAACTCTATCTTGGTCTCATGTGTCCACAAGACGCTTTCCCAGAAGAATTTTGGCAGACTCACATTTTGGCAAACTGCAATCTAGCTTTTTTACGTTTGTGTCCTCCTGGGTCTCCTTCCATATCATTTAATTTTATTGAATCGAAGGATAGTTTATGCTGACACTGATGCGGGACAGTTTGAATTTATTTGGAACTTGGAGCTGCTTATTCACCATCCGGATTATCCAGTGTTGCAACACTTTATCAGTTTTTTGCTGCCATCCACTTTGAGGGAGAGTAGCTACAGTGCCATGGGTTGTAAACTTCTTTATTATGTTGCACACCACGGAGAAAGGAACATTAAGATCTCTGGAAATGGACTTGTAACCTACAGAATTTTGATATTTTTCAACAATTTTGGTTCTTAAGTTCTCAGACAGTGCTCTCTTCTTTTTGTTCTCCATGCTGTTGGTGGAACACACAGATTCACACTCAGTCAGCGCCTCCCCTTTTTATCTGGTTTCAAGTGTGATTTTCATATTGCCCACACCTGTAAATTCTCACATGCGAGTTTGAACGAGCATCTTATGCTTGAAACAAAGTTTTTTACCCACAATTTTGGAAAGGTGTCCACAATTTTTTTAAGCCTATTTTTGGCTTTTGCCTGAAATTATGTCCAATTTGCCTTTTTTCTCTTTTTTTGTGTTGGTCCTATTCACTCAAAGGAAATAAATGTGTATAGCAAAACACATGTCTTTGCAATAATTTTCTGGGCAAAATATGTAATTTTATGGAACAATTTCAAGGGTGTATATATAAAAATATATATGTTTTAAATAGCTTTCACTGTTGACTAACACTTTTGTTTTACTATTTTTCAGAGATCCCAGATATTGTGAATGCAAAAAACTTAAAAACTTTTAGGTAAGGTTCTCTTTAATACTTACCTTTTGGATGATATATACTCTTTATCGGCCACTCCTCTTAATGATTGAATTTAAGCTTTGCATTTGTGAACTAATCAGTCTTTTTAAAAAGTTCAATTAATTTGAGTGTGGTCCTCTAATACGATGTCACTTTTGTAACAAGCAGTCCGTGAATATTTTCTCTCCTAAATATTCCATAATCAACTCATTTGTATTAGTCAAAAGTCAAACATTTAGGAACCAAAACAACTTGGCCTCAAAATGTCACACCACATAATAAACAGGCATGGGTTTATGCGCATTGTGCAAAAAATCATCACTTTTCTCAATAATTGCAGTGTCCTAATCTTCCTCCAGCATTAAAGAAGCACTCCTCCCATTAAACTTTTTATCCTCTTAAAATATTGCAATCGTCATATTATAGCACTGTGTACTACTGTGTATTTACAGTTGCTCATTTTGCCTTTCTACTCCTTCTAAGCTCTACATAGAAATAGGTCTCTTTTCCCTGGATGAGTCATAAATCGCTGCAAAAGTCCCTGGCAGAGGGGAGGAGATCGCAGCTGAGTAAAGAGTTGAACAGGGGAATGATAAATGCATGGGATAGAAACTTTCTATTTCTACATAGAGCAAAGAAAAGAGAGTGACCTGGGTAGAAAGGCAAAATGAGCAATTGTAAGTACACAGTGCTATATAATACGATGACTGCAATATATTTAGAGGATAAAAACCTTGATGGGATTGCAGCTTTATCAGGGCATGGATTTCCATGGCTTGGGGTATGTGCACACGATCAGGAATGGCTCCGTGTTTGTTCAGGATTTGACGCAGGTGAAATCTGCACCAAATCTGTATTTGAGGTCACTGGCAGGTCACCTGCATTTTTACATGCGTTTTTTCCGCATGCGTTTTTGAAGTACATGACACAGGAAGTGGAGAAAAGCACAGAGCGAGGTCAGTTCAATGTAATGTCTTCCCCTCCTTTTTTAATAAATAAATAATAAGCAAAGCAGACTACTGGGACTGGTACTTCAGGCTGGTAAGGATCCAATATCCATGAACCTTACCAGCTTGATAATACCAGGCCGCAGCAGTCTGCGTACCTTAGATGGTTAGCAAAAATAGTGGGATCCCCTCCAAAAAAAAACAGCGTGGGGTCCCCCTATATTTGTAAACCAGCCAAGGAAAAAGCAGACAGCTGCAGCCTGATATTCTCATGCTGGCGACGCTCATGGATTTTGGCCCTCACCAACCTAAAAATAGCAGCCCGCAGCCGTCCCACGATTGGCAAATCCAAAGATGTGCCAATTGTGGCACGTTACCTGGCTCTTCCCACTTGCCCTGTAGCAGCAGCAAGTGGGGTTCATATTTGTGGGGTTGACGTCACCTTTGTATTGTCAGATGACATCAAGCCCACGGATTACTAATGGAGAGGGGCCTATAAGACTCCTATCCATTACTAATCCTATAGTTACATGTTAAATAAACACACAGACACCCAGAATAAAGTATTTTAATTGAAATAATGACACAGACTCTTTTAGTACATCTTAATTAAACCATACTTACTGCATCACCTATTCCTCGGACCCCCTTGTCTCCTAGAAGAGAATTAAAATAAAAAAGCAACAATATTCCTTACCTGTTCGCTGAAAAGATATACATACTGTCCCACGACGAGTCCAGCTCTGCTACAGCTGAATGCCTTTGGCTGAACGGTGGCATTATGCCACCATTCAGCCTGACATCCAGAACACAGCTGAGCTTGAAGCTGATGACCGGAGATAGCTCGGTCCCCGGCGGTTACGTGCACTGCAGTCTGCAGTTCTTGCGACTAGATGATCATGAGAACTTGAAGCTGATGCTAGTGACCGGAGATAACCCCATCTCCGACGGTCACATGCACTGCAGTTCTCGCAATCAGCTGATCGCGAGAACTGCAGTGTACATGTACTTCCGGCTAAAGAAAAGATTCATCATTATTTAAATTAGTACACGTGCGTAGTAAGCTGTGTTCCCACACTTAATACGCATGTGACTAGGAAGATAATGCGGTTTTACCGCATCTAATGAAAGTCCATGGGTAATTTATGCAGTGTAGACTGAATGTCTCCACCACATAAGTTGACATGCTGCGGTCTGCAAAGACGTGCTGCATGTCGGTCTCCCCAGGTAAGCGAGAGGCGTTGGTGCACGTATGGGTTTGTCGAATATGAAAAGGTTATTTGCCTGACTGCATTCTGTCAACTGTAAAGTTTGGTGGGTTAAGGATACTTCTATCTGGTTGTTTTTCATGGGTTGCCCTAAGTCCCTTAGTTCCAGTTTAAGGGAAATCTTAATGCTTCAAAATACATACCATGAGATACAGCCTTCCCAAGTCCCTGTCTGATGACAAATGCACACTTAGCAGGATGCAGCAGGCCTCCACTGATAAAGGCTCGGGGCGGCACAGGTGCAAACTACTTGATAAAAACAGCCACCAAACCAAACATTGCGGGGGTTGGCTGCCTAGTAGAAAAAATGCACATTGATGCAACTCACATAGGACGCCAGTCACACTGATAAGTGTGGTGCACAGTGTCTGGTATGTAGCCTATTAATGACGCCCCTTGTATTAACAGGCGGGCTGCCCAGCACTATAATATGCAGCAAACAGTGACAGATGCCCCAGAAAAACCTAACCAACAAAAAGAGGCCTGGCCACATCCTGCAAAAAAAGCTATGATATAGTGCAAAAAATGTATGCATATGATACACACACACACTATATGAGGTATTGGTTTAATATTTTGGTCAAAATAAAGTAAGCTTGCAACCCAACGTCAAGGGTCCTCATAATCTTGCGAGTCCTACCACTAATATCAAAAAACAGCTAACATAGAAAAAAACTCAGAAAAAATGCATACCATGAGATACAGCCTTCCCATGAGATACAGCTGTTTTTATCAAGTAGTTTGCACCTGTGCCGCTCCTAGCCTGTATCAGTGGAGGCTGCTGCATCCTGCTAAGTGTGCATTTGTCATCAGACAGGATTTTGGGAAGGCCGTATCTCATGGTATGTATTTTTTCTGAGTTTTTTCTATGTTAGCTGTTTTTTAATGCTTCAAAATACCAAGATATTGTGGATAACTGTATGTTTCTAATTTTATGGTACACTTTGGGGAAGGCCATTTTGTGTAGCAACATTACTGTGACGTGTGAATAAAGCAAGATCTATAAAAGATTTGCTGACTTAGTATGGACTGGAAGAACTCGTTTGGCCTTCCCAAAGCCATGACCTCAGCCCTATCCAATAATTCTGGGATGATCGAAAGCAGACATTGTGAGCCAGACCCAACATAATTATCTGACGTCAGAAATGATTTTCTGGCTAAATGAGCAAAGATTACCAAAGATGCATCCCACAACCTTACAGAAGCCCTACAGGAGTGGAAGCTGTTCAGCTGCAGATTTAGAATGGCCTATCATGGAAGATCCTCGAGGTGTCCTTGTACTTTTATGCTTATAGTGTAGCTAATGTAACCTTTTCACCCAAAAGTCGGCCATATACTAGTAATTGAGGAGTTAGAGCAATGTTTAGCAATCATCTTTTATTGGGATTGAGATTATTTTTTATTCTTCTCCACTTAGATTCTTAGTTCAGAGGGAGAGCAGCAAGTGCAGCCATATTGTCTTTCAGGTATAAATTAGAGGTGGTGCAAACGTCCCATTTGATTTGTCTGCGACATTGGTCCATGGTCTCTAGATTGGGAAAGGAAATATCACCTCTTAACTGACAGTGTCGGCCGCCCACCTTTTAACGAGCCGGCCTTCCACACAACTGATGTTATTCCATGTCCCGACCTGGCCGATGGAATGGGACATATCAATAGATTCACACCAACGCTAGTCATTTTTTCGTTATGGTCCATCTGTTTTTGAGGAACTAATTAAAAGGCTAGATCTGTAAGTAGTAAAATAAGTTGGCACAGTGGTTGATAAATTAATGCTACATTTTATTGTGACATTTTATGGATTATATAGTTACAAGTCGATAGCTCTTTAAGACAAAGCGGAGCTTAGATTTGGCAGGCTTTTTATTTAATTCCAATGCGCAAGCAATGGAGCTCATAGAGTGGAGATTCACGCTTTGTTTTACCGCTTCACGTGATTTATAAAAACCTTTTTCTAGTTCTGCCTTCTGTACCATTTTATGCATTGAAGGTATATTTGATTGATGAAGTATTTGTCAACATTCCTCAGGGTATATCTGTTCAGTTCTGATAAATTAACAAATGTCATTTTTTTTCCCTTCATTGTTTTTTGTTCACCTCTCGCTGCTCATTTTCAGAGAATGGGATTTGGATCTGAACAAGCTGCCAAACATCAAAATGCGCAAATTGTCAGTCAGTGACTCACTACTTAAAATTAAGAAAGACGTTCCAGCAGATGATGCTAAAGATGACGAGAAAACGGAACATAAAGATGAGTCCGAGGACATTGAAAGCGAGTAAAGCGTGCCTAGAGACCGATGAATTCACCTCCGACAACCTAAAGGAACATATTGGCCAAGACAGTAATGCCGTCTAAACTAAGAGTTTGCAGTGAAAAAAAACCTTTGATTTGGAACAGTGGGATGAAATGCAAATATGAAAGCTCTGCAAGTTTGTTTCATGTTAATTATTCACGTTGGTGGGAGCTGCTCATGCAAGAGCTATGAGGAAAACATATTTGATAATTCTGTAACTCAATATGCTGAGGAATATGGCTCGATGTCTCAAGTGAGATGATTAACTGAAGTGAGAATATTTCAATAAGAATCAGCTGCACTTGATGTGCTGCAATTAATTGCTATCTAGAGTCCAGGGACTTTGTATGAATTTTGAAAGGATTTATATGTGACACTGTTATTTATTCCTTGCAGGCTTTTTTTGTAAAGGGTATCTGTCACCGGGTTTTTGCCCCCTAGTTTGAGAGCTGCATAATGTACAGACACAGATCCTAATTCCAGCAATGTGTCACTTACTGGGATGTTTGCTGCAGTTTTGATAAAAGGACCTGATTTATCTGCTGCAGACCTAGCAGTTCTCTGAATGCTGAGTTCTGTGTAACCCCGCCCACACTGCTGATTGGCAGCTTTCTGCTCATGTACAGTGTACACAGACAGCTGCCAATCAGTGGTGGGGGCGGAGTTATACAGAGATCATGAATATGGAGCACTACATGGCAGCAGATTTACTAGTCCTCTAGTGATAATGTATTGCTGATAAAACATTGATTTTTATTACTAGACGTATAGTAAACCTGTTGGCAAGCAATCCTCCATATTCATGAGCTCTGTATAACATAGCCCACATCACTGGCAGTTTTTTGCCTATGCACAGTGTTCACAGAAAGCTGCCAATCAGATGAGTTAGAAATACAAAGGTACAGATTCCCAATCAATCTATGCAAATGTTACATTTTTTACTGAACATCAACCACAATGGCAATTACTGATATCTAAACTCAGAGTAATTTATGTTAAATAATGTTATGTTAAATAAATCTTTAAATTGGGGTAAGAAAATAGGGTTGTTTTTTTTTTTTTTTTTTTTTTTTTTAAATTCGTTTATTAACCACAAAATAAAATATACAATATACACATTTGTATAAATTATTAAGCACGATACAGCGCACACATACTTATGTATATTATTAAACATAGAATAAAATGCGCACTCTTATTTATATCCAAGATGATACATTTGTCACCTACGGAGCATTTGCAAAAGGACAACAGGTCATGTATACCAAATCATTTATGTCATGTAAATTATACAAGTCCTTATACTATTACATAAGTGATAATCCTATTAACAAAGAAACATGGAACAGTAAGTATACGAAGTTCCTAAACTACGACTATAGCAACTACTATTTCGCCGCTTAATACTTTACATTGTGTTATCCTTTATGTGATGCCCCAAAAACAAGAAGCCTGACTTCTTACAGTGATGTCGAGTCATTATGCATTTATAGAGTAAGATGGGAAGAGTTCTATCTATCCCATATTCCATCAAATTTACCCGGACATCCCCTGTTCTCATGCAATGTGCGCTCGTATGGAATAACAGAGTTCACCAATTCAATCCAGGCTCTAAGGCAGGGACATGAGCCCCCCCATCCATCGTAATGCCAATACCTTTCGTGCCATAAAAAGCGTCTCCCGTTGAAAAATCCCAACATAGTGACCCCAACTTTCCTCATCCCATACCCCAAACAAACAGACCAGCGGTTCAAGAGGAACAGGAGTTTGTACCAGGGATGTCAATAATGACATCACATCTTTCCAGTAGTGAAGGATGATAGGGCATTTCCATAGCATACAGTGCCTTGCAAAAGTATTCGACCCCCTTGAACTTTTCAGCCTTTTCCCACATATCGTGATCCAAACATAAAGATACCAAATGTAAATTTTTGGTGAAGAATCAACAAGTGGAACACAATTGTGAAGTTCAACAAAATTTATTGGTTATTTAAAATTTTTGTAGAAATTCAAAAACTGAAAAGTTGGGCATGCAATACTATTCGGCCCCTTTATCTTAATACTGTCCTGAGCCACCTTTTGCTGTGATTACAGCTGCAAGTTGCTTGGGGTATGTCTCTATCAGTTTTGTACGAGTACATCAAGAGACTGAAATTCTTGCCCATTCTTCCTTGGCAAACAGCTCAAGCTCAGTGAGGTTTGATGGAGATCGTTTGTGAACAGCAGTTTTCAGCTCTTTCCACAGATTCTCAATTGGATTGAGGTCTGGTCTTTGACTTGGCCATTCTAACACCTGGATACGTTTATTTGTGAACCATTCCATTGTAGATTTTGCTTCATGTTTAGGATCATTGCCTTGCTGGAAGACAAATCTCCGTCCCAGTCTCAGGTCTTTTGCAGACTTCCAACAGGTTTTCTTCAAGAATGGTCCTGTATTTGGCTCCATCCATCTTACCATCAATTTTAACCATCTTCCCTGTCCCTGCTGAAGAAAATCCGGCCCAAACCATGATGCTGCCACCACCATGTTTGACAGTGGGGATGGTGTGTTCAGGGTGATGAGCTGTGTTGCCTTTACGCCAAACATATTGTTTGGCATTGTTGCCAAAAAGTTCGATTTTGGTTTCATCTGGCCAGAGCACCTTCTTCCACATGTTTGGTGTGTCTCCCAGGTGGCTTGTTGCAAATTTTAAACAACACTTTTTATGGATATCTTTGAGAAATGGCTTTCTTCTAGCCACTCTTCCATAAAGGCCAAATTTGTGCAGTGTATGACTGATTGTTGCCTATGGACAGACTGTCCCACCTCAGCTGTAGATCTCTGCAGTTCATCCAGAGTGATCATGGGCCTCTTCGCTGCATCTCTGATCAGTCTTCTTGTTTGAGATGAAAGTTTAGAGGGACAGCCAGGTCTTGATAGATTTGCATTGGTAGGATACTCCTTTCATTTGAATATGATTGCTTGCACAGTGCTCCTTGGGATGTTTTGGAAATCATTTTGTATCCAAATCCGGCTTTAAACTGCTCCACAACAGCATCACGGACCTGCCTGTTGTGTTCCTTGATCTTCATGATGCTCTCTGTGCTTCAAACAGAACCCTGATACTATCACAGAGCAGGTGCATTTATACAGAGACTTGACTTGGAAAATAATTGTACCAATAGAGCATTTCAGCTAACTTTTTTAGCTTGCCTCCAAACTGATCGTGCTAGTCGAAGTAGGAGCAACAGAAGAGGGACATTACTTTTTTCCAACTCCAGGAAACCCAATGGGCAGTCAATCCGTGCAGCATGAAGCAAATTACTTTCAGAATTGGGAAGATAATTATCAGGCATCCATTTACTTAGGGCTTTAGCCTACCCGGCTAAATAATATAACAAATAATCCTGTAGCGCTGCCCCATCCCCCTATTTAAGTCTCTGTAAGGCCGGCTTCACACTTGCGAGATTTACGGACGTAAGAGCGCAGAAACTACGTCCGTAAAACTCGCAAAACATACGGCACAATTATTCTCTATGCCCCTGCTCCTATCTGCCGTATTAAACTGATCAGTATTATACGGCTTTCTACGGCCGTAGAAAATCGCAGCATGCTGCGTTTGTCACCGTATTGCGCAAATAAAACGTCAATGAAAGTCTATGGAAGCCCCAAAAATACGGATCACACACGGACCAGCAGTGTGACTTGCGAGGAATACGCAGCGGTGTTAGCGAGAAAAGCCGGTAATTCATTGCGGTGTACAGTAAAATCACACTGACAGCTGACATTAGAATAGGTAGAATAAATGTGTACACATAGAATAGGTGTATATATATATATATATATACATATATATATGTATATATATATATACATATATATATATATATATATATATATATATATATATATATATATATATATATATATACATATATATATCCGGGAGACACATATATGTATATATATTAATATTTCTTCCAGCGCTAGACAGCTTTAAAGCCGGTAATTCAATTACTGGCTTTTGCTTTCTTCCTAAAACCCGACATGATATGACACATGGTTTACATACAGTAAACCATCTCATATCACCATTTTTTTGCATATTCCACACTACTAATGTCAGTAGTGTGTATATGCAAAATTTGGCCGTTCTAGCTAGTAAATTAAGGGGTTAAATGGCGGAAAAAATTGGCGTGGGCTCCCGCACAATTTTCTCCGCCAGAGTAGTAAAGCCAGTGACTGAGGGCAGATATTAATAGCCTGGAGAGGGTCCACGGTTATTGGCCCCCCCCTGGCTAAAAACACCTGCCCCCAGCCACCCCAGAAAAGGCACATCTGGAAGATGCACCTATTCTGGCACTTGGCCACTCTTCCCATTCCCGTGTAGCGGTGGGATATGGGGTAATGAAGGGTTAATGCCACCTTGCTATTGTAAGGTGACATGAAGCCAGATTAATAATGGAGAGGCGTCAATTATGACACCTATCCATTATTAATCCAATACTAGTAAAGGGTTAAAAAAATACACAAACACATTATTAAAAATTATTTTAATGAAATAAAAACAAAGGTTGTTGTAATATTTTATTGAACGCCCAATCCAATCACTGAAGACCCTCGTTCTGTAACAAAAAAAACATAATAAACAAACAATATCCTTACCTTCCGCAGATCTGTAAAGTCCAACGATGTAAATCCATCTGATGGGGTTAAAATATTTTGTAGACACGAGCTTTGCTAATGCAGCTGCTCATGTCTGCAAAACCCCGGAGAATGTAGGTAAAGTAGGTCAATGACCTATATTTACCTGCATTTGCGGTGAGGCGCCCTCTGCTGGTGGTCCCTAGATCGTGGGAACTTTCTGCTACATCGCGCTGGATGAAATATTAATATATATACATATATGTGCCTACTGACATTATATATATATATATATATATATACGGTATATATGTTTTTTTTTTTTTTTTACACATGGATCCCTTGTATATCCGTATGTCGGTTTTGCAAGCCTGCGATAAAAACACGCAGTACGGATGACATACGGATTACATACGGAGGATGCCATGCGCAAAAAACGCTGAAACACCCTGCCTACGGAGGAGCTACGGACCACTATTTTCGGGACTTTTCAGCGTATTACGGCCGTAATATACGGACCGTATTTTCATACGCTGAATGTGAAGCCGGCCTAAGGCAGATAGCCTAAGTTTGAGTCTAGTTTTCCCCCATATAAAAGATGTAATTTGGGAACTTAAATTCTTAAAAGGAATTTAGGTATCAGTACAGCACTGTGTTGAAGGGAATAACTGAGTTTAGGGAGGAATATCATTTTGATCAGATTAATACGACCGGCTACAGATAGCGGGAGTTTACTCCAAGTTGCCAATTTTTGATTTGACTATCTCTAGCAGTGGGTAAACATTAAGTTGTAGGTCAAGTTTACTGTATTGAGATATGTGGATACCTAAATATTTGAAATTCGATACAATAGGTAGCGAGGAAAGGGTCTCAAGGTGGGGCATGGGAGGTAGTCAATAGAGCAGACTTTTCCCAGTTTATAAATAAGCCAGAGTTTTTACTGAATTTATCTATAGTGGCAATCACCTGTGTCAGGATTTCCTTCTCCCTATCCATAAATATCGCCATGTCATCAGCATATAAACCGATGGTATCCACACGACCTGCTATATCTATACTCCTAATATCAGGGAAAGACCTTATGCGTATTGCCAATGCCTCGATCGCAAGAGCAAGGAGGGCCGGGGAAAGGGGGCACCCCTAACGGTTCCCCCTATATAATGAAAATGACTCAGAAATGGAATTATTTACAATTATATCAGCTTTGGGTTTCATATATAGTATACAAACCCATTTTAAAAACTTATCACCAAAACCATATCTTTGCAAACATGCAGACCGGAAAGGCCGCTCAAGAGAGTCAAAGGCCTTGCTCGCGTCCAGCGACGCCAATGCCCAATTGTTGTTTGGTATCAAGAAACTATATTGGACCGCCGACTGGACTCGCCTGATGTTAATAGAAGTACTCTTACCAGGCATAAAGCCAGTTTGGTCTGGATGTATCAGGTCCAGAATGACTGAATTCAGTCAGGTGGTTAGGACCTTAGTAAAGATTTTATAGTCTACATTTACTAACGATATGGGGCAATAAGATCCTCACTCCAAAAGGTCTTTCCCCTCCTTAAGTACAATAATATTTGTCTCTTTAAAATATTCTGGCAGAAGTGGTGCTAGTATATCCCGGTATTTCCTGTACAATTCAATAGAAAACCCGTCCGGCCCAGGAGCCATCCCGGAGGCCTTGTCCGCCATGGCATACTCTATCTCCTCCAAAGTAAACTCAGCGTCCAAAAAGGCCCGCTGGGCAGGGCTCAATGTGGGAAATGTTATATCTGATATCTAGACATTCCAAAATATCAGAGCTGCTCTTAGTGTCTATATGTTGGGTGTATAACCTTTGAGAAGCTAGCCACTCAATTCTTTTGCCATTAGTCTGGTTAGATATGTATCTAGCCGCCAAGTCTTTAAATCATCGCTCCATCTCATCATCCTCCCTTGAGGTTGCCCGCTTAATATAAGAAATCGTAGAGGATAGACATCCTCTTAAATATGCCTTAAGGGTATCTGAAAATAAATTGACATTCTGAGGTTCTAGGTGGGACGAAATCAAGCAATTCAACTGATCAATCGTTCTATCGTTAGATCCTATTAACTTCAGCCAGAAAGGGTTCAGCTTCCAGACATACCATTATTTCGTTGCCCATATTTAAGTTTGAGTACAACTGGGTTGTGATCTGAGACCCCCCATTGCCATGTTCTATGCTATCCACCCACATCGCCAGACCACCAGATCCAAATATATAATCTATGCATGACAGAGAGCGCCTAGTGGATGAGTGACAAGTATATTCTTTCATCTCAGGGTTTCGCACCCCCCACAAATCCAACCATCCACTACCCTCCATGAATAATGCTAGCTGGGACGGAACCAGATAAGGGGGTCTTCCCAGACACCTCATCTCCCAATCTCAGTCTATCCAGACGGTTGTCCATGACTAAATTAAAATCTCCCATGCAAATGACATTTGCCTCCGGATAATTTAAGGCGAAACTCATCGCCATCTGAAGGATTGACGTAGTAGCCGGGGGGGGATGGGGGGGCGGGGGGGTTATAAAACACAATATAGTATATTTTCTAGAGTTAATAATAATAATATAATAATAATAATAATCTTTATTTTTATATAGCGCTAACATATTCCGCAGCGCTTTACACACATTATCAATTGCATTAATTAATTAATTAATCGATTGCATTAATTGATTAATTAATCAATTATTAATCAATGCATATACAAGACAAAGCGACTCTGGATCCTTCTGGACTTCCCTGGCCTCCCACCTAACATCCCTATGTATCAATAATGAACCCCCTCTCGAATAACTAGTATGGAACGTGTGGTTGTACCATTGTACCCATGGTTTCTGTACGCACCGGGCTGTATCCCTGGTCTGGTGTGTCTCCACCAAAGCCACAATGTGAGAATGGTAGCGCCTGATTTGCAAAAATGCCTTAATTTTCTTCGGAGGAGATTTAGTACCCCTCACATTCCAGGTCATGCATACCATTTCAGACCCCATACTTACTCATCTGAATATGGTATACATTATTACTCAAGTAAAGTTCAGAGACATCACACAAAAAATGAAAATGATGTTGGCAACGACTTCTACATAAACAAATAAAACCAATGTAAAAGAAAGAACAGAGCAAGAACCAAACAGTATAGGAGCCAAGTCCTGTGCTCCTATCATTAAGTAGACAAGGGTATACCCTCACTGAATTCAGTGTCCGGTATTGCTGGTAAACTGGACGCCCATGGAAAGAGCTCTGTTCATGCCTTTGTTAGAAGAATTCTGCTTGACTGTGAACATATTAGGATTCCTTCACGCTAGACACCTTATGAGACCTTAGCCATTCAGCTGCTTCCGCTGGATCCATTAAGAATATGGAAGAACCTTTGTGGACAATTCGTAGTCAAGCTGGATAAATAATTGAATATATAAAGTTTTTGTCTCTAAGTTGTTTCTTGATTTCCGTGAACCATGCCCACTGTTTCTGGGGTTACATAGAGAAATCCGGAAAAATCGAGATCGTAGCATTGTTGAACTTAATGGGGCTTTTTTTGCCTTGCCAAACGTAGAATGCCATCTTTATCCTTACAGTTGAGGAGACGTGCAAGGAAAGGTCTAGGCGGGGCCTCCGGAGGAAGGGGTTTTGTAAGGACTCTGAGCCCTTTCCATGGAGAATGTTGGAGAGAATTCATCCCCCCCAAGAAGCCTTAAGCCAGCCTTCTAAAAATTGCTCAGGCTGCTGACCCCTGAGCGCTCTGGCAGACCAATGATTCGGATATTATTCCAACGTAGTCTATTCTCTAGATGAGAGGTGTCAAACTGCATTCCTCGAGGGCTGCAAACAGGTCATGTTTTCAGGATTTCCTTAGCATTGCACAGGTGATGGAATCATTCTGTGCAGGTGATTAAATTATCACCTGTGCAACACAAGGAAATCCTGAAAACATGACCTGTTTGCAGCCCTCGAGGAGTGCAGTTTGACACCTCTTCTCTAGATCGTGTGCTATTTGCTTCCAGGCATTTATAGAGCCAGCCACTCTTGTCAACTTAGCCTCCATAGGTGTAATGGTATCTTCTATATGGGACACTCTTGTTTCCACTTCTGTAATGGGCCCGTCATGGCCTCCATATCCTGCCGGAGACTCCCCACCTCAGTGTGTACGTCCTCTATTTTTCCAGTCAGGAATGTTCTGGTTAAGGATATAGCCTGCATTAACTGTTCAGACGCCTGTTTAAGAGTTCATTCTTCCTGTTCAACCCCCTCCTCACCATCAGAGGGACGATTTTTACACTGAACTTGTGAGGGATTATTTCTGAGGGGGAATCAGTTCTAGCAAACTCTTAATTTATCGGCGGCTCCTGATCCATTGGAGCGAATCATGGTTAACAACAATGTGGCACATCAGGATGACTAAAATTATATTTTATAGGGGTTCCTCACTCCCAGTCACAGACACAGCAGGGCTACTGTAAAGTACTTGTGCCTTGAAATAACTCTAAGTAGACGCTTAGAATTATAGATATTATAAATATAATAACAGGCTCTGGGTCAGTACCAGAGTTCTGTTCAGCAGGAAGGATCCACAGTGCCGGTAGTGACAGGTCCAGGGGCCCCCCAAAGTAGTGGCACTGACGGGTCAAGCGTCTTATTGATAGGGAAGCGCGGGGCCCAATTTTTCAGAACACACACCGTGCGTCTCCCTAATATCCCAGGATATGTGCTCACCTCCCGAGAAGCGCTGCAGTGATGAAAGTTGGTGTCGCGTCTCTTCCTGTGAGAGTGAATGCTTTAGAAGATGGCCGCCGCCTCACACAAGCCCTGCTGTCTGCCCTGGTCCCTTCAGCTCCCGGCACACCAGAGCCTCACAGCACCCTCCTGCAGGAGCCAAGAACTTCCTGGGGCCCAGGGGTTCCCGATGCTGGTAAATATACCTTGCTGAAGGGGATCTTAGGGCTCTTTTCCATTTGCGAGAAACACGTCCGTGTCTCACATGTGAAAACCAAGCTCTGACGCCGGCACTTGGGAGCGAAGCGTGCAGCTGCATGTGTTGCTA
The DNA here is from genome assembly GCF_032444005.1 of Ranitomeya imitator. Taxonomy (NCBI): domain Eukaryota; kingdom Metazoa; phylum Chordata; class Amphibia; order Anura; family Dendrobatidae; genus Ranitomeya; species Ranitomeya imitator. Next base: position 1,065,455,582 of record NC_091282.1, read on the forward strand.
TGCGGCCGCACGCTCCGCTCTGGAGTGCCGGCGCCAGAGCTTGGTTTTCACATTCGAGACACGGACGTGTTTCTCGCAAATGGAAAAGAGCCCTTAAGTGCAGGATAAGATCAGGATTCCAGGAGCTCTCTCAAGACGTGTCCTCTGCTACATAGCCAAGCACCCATTGAGTTGTTTTTTAATTGTCACCTGTTTATGGCCATTGCTGTTAACTTTGAATTACCTTTTGGTGTTTTCTATTCTGTATCTGCACATTACAAAGGAACCTATCAGCAAGATTGACACCTACGAGTATAAACTAATTACCTGGCTGCATTTTCTTTTAAAGCTGATTACAGACAACCCCTTGCATGGAACAAGTTCACAGTATATAGTGATACCTTGTCAAATTTGTCACCATATATTTAAATGCTTGGACTAGTCTACAATGAGTGCAACCCTCACTGAGCAATCCTCCCCTGTCACATTGGCAGAAGCCACAGAGCACCTGCCTGAACCATGGTGTTCACAAGCAGCCACAAGATTCAGGCTATGTGCACACATCAGGATTTTCTGCAGAATTTTCCTGAACAAAACCAGACTTTTTCTGCAGGAAATACGCATGTATTTTTTTCGCGGTTTTGGCACATTTTTTGCATGTTTTTTGTGCGTTTTTTTCCAGGGCTTCCCAATGCATAAAATAGCGGCAAAAATGTGAAAAATCCGCAAAATTAATGAACATGATGCGTTTTGTACCACTATGCGTTTTTTTCGCGGAAAAAAATGCATCATGTGCACAAAAATTGCAGAATGCATTAAAAATGATGGGATGCTTATATATGCGTTTTTAAGCGTTTTTCCCGCGGCAAACAGCTGAAAATACACGAAAAATCCCGAACATGTGCACATAACCTCAAAGTCATGGGAGGAAAGTGTAAGAACGTCTCGGGGAGATCATCAGTCACGCCTCAGTGGGCGTGCGATTGGAAGATGAGGTGGGGCTGGACAGTAGTGCAATCCTTCCCGACTAGTCCAAGGCATTTGAATATATGGTGAAAGACGTGAGATAAAATGAGTATCATTCTGTATGGGACAAGTTCACACTATAATCTTGTTGTCTGTAATTAACTTTAAAAAACAAATACAGCCAAATAATCAGTTTATAGTTGTTGATGCTGATGCCACAGAAGATCCCTGATTGCAGTGCCCACAGGAGGGAGGATGACTTGTATTACTGAGGGAGTGCAGGGCGCAGGCCAGGATTCCGGGACTGTAACTGACGCTGATGGGAGGAGGTAAGTATTAGGCCAGGATCACACATACGCGAGATACGGCAGAGTCTCGCAGGTGAAATCCCTCCTCTGGCGCCGGCACTCCGGAGCGGAGCGTGCAGCCGCATACCAATACATGGAGCTGCAAGCTCCGCGCCGGAGTGCCGGCGCCAGAGGAGGGATTTCACCTGCGAGACTCGGCCGTATCTCACGTATGTGTGATCCCGGCCTTACAATGAGGAAAGGAGGCAGGGATTTTTCTTCCAGGCACCGCACGCCCCGGAACCTCAAAGAAATCATTAACATAAAGACAGAATACAACAAGACCATTAATATGAGGCATACAGGTAGGACTAGTGTAACATTTCTATTACCTGTATGCCCATATTAATAGGTCATTTACATCCCGGGGGGTGACCGATTCCCTTTAAGAATATTTTTTAGGACTAGTAGCAGGATATTTTGTATTACATATTTCCATAGAATTATTAACCCTGGCTTAGTTAACTTTGGCATATGCAAGAGATTGTTAGCATAGCATCGCCCTGATGGAAATTTATGGTAACATTTGCCAAACGGGGAGAATACAATTTCTTTTATTTTAGTATTCTGTTTTCTGTTAAAGATGAACTGATAAATCTGCCCCTTTTATTCTGTTCCCATGCAGCCATTGTCTTATGTTCTTTTATATTTGACCCTGTAACCAATAAGGAATTCTCTGGCTTACTGATTTTGTATTTTATTTTTGCTGTGCCTTGCCTGTCTGTCATACCGGCAATTATTCCTTATTTAGCCTGTTCAACTTTTTCCCTTTACCCTTTTTTGGTAGGCTTCATCAAAAGCCAGGTTTGGAATCTTTGTTTTTGGTTGTTCTCTGCACATGACTAGGAGATCTAGGAGATTCTAGTGGTCAGACATGTATCATATATCCCTTGGAGAGATGGTTTTTAGGGGGAAAGACCCCTATAATCGCTCTAATTTGATGTGTTCCCACCTTTAGGCTATGTGCACACATCAGGATTTTCTGCAAAATTTTCCTCAACAAAACTGGACTTTTTCTGCAGGATATCCGCATGCGTTTTTTTTTTCCGCGTTTTTGACGCATTTTTTGTGCTTTTTTTTTCCGGAGCTTCCCAATGCATAAATAGCGGGAAAAAGGGAGAAATCTGCAAAACTAATGAACATGCTGCGTTTTTTACTGCCATGCGTTTTTTTCGCGAGAAAAAAACGCATCATGTGCACAAAAATTGCAGAATGCATTAAAAATGATGGGATGCTTATGTATGCGCTTTTTAAGCATTTTTCCCACGGAAAACGGACGAAAAAACGTGAAAAATCCTGAACGTGTGCACATAGCCTAAGTCATAGTTGAACATACACTGTATATCCAAGAGTATTGGGACACCTACACATTACTCCCACAGCAGCTTTTAGGACATCCCATTCTAAATCCATGGGCAAGGACATGTAGTTGGTTACAGGGTCCATTCTTCTGGGAAAGGCTTCTGTAAGAATTTGAAGTGTATATATGGGAATTTTGCCTGTTCATCCAGAGACCATAAATTGTAAACTTCATATACACTGCTGATTCCAAAAAGGATCCGAATACCAGATAAATGAATAGTGGTGGTTTATTTGTTTCAAGGGCAAAACTAAACAACAAACAGAAATTACCTAATGATAAGCACACCTGTGATACAAACTGTACACATTTTATTGGAAACAACAAACCATGTATGATAAAAACAATAAAAAAACAAAATGTCCCAAAAGTACACTGAAACTTGTAGCAATGACACTGGGATATACGGGAACAGTATAACAAGGATATGATCCCAAAAATATTTCATGGGGTTGGTGTCTATTCAAGTTCTTCCACACCAAATTTGACCTTCCATGCCTTTATGAACCTTGTTTGGTCTTCACCAATTTGTTCTGACAAATTTGGAAGCTATTGACTAAAATATTTCTTATTCTGAAACATTAAATTTTCATTACGGGAATTAAGGAGCCCAGTCCAACCCCATAGCACTATCCTTCCTGCACCAAATGTTACAGTTGGCATAATGCAGTCAGGTTGGGTAATGTTCTCCTGACATTTGATGAGCTTACATGCAACTGTGATACCATGAAAACCCATGTCGTAAAGCTACCAGTCCAGTTTTTATGTTGATGTTAATGTCAGAGAAGGTTTGCAACTTTGCAGTCATCGAGTTCGCAGTATATTGGCGACTTTTATGCACTTGACAACTCTGCTCTTCAACTTATCGAGCTCTGACCTGACACTTTGTTGCTGTGGTACCTAAACATTTCCACCTTTCAATAATAAAACTGACTGTTGATGGTGGAATATTTAGCTGCAAGGCCAGGGCTTGGATTTTATACATCTGTGACAATGGAACTGAATGAGTAACCTGAATTCAATTATTAAGTGGAGTGTTCCATCACTTGTCCCCATAGTGCATCTTCAAATTGCACATAAATTGTGGTGCTGAATGCTTTATGAGCCTCGTCTTATATGGACAGTTTGTGGGTTGTTTTTTTCCCTCTGAATTTAACTTGAGGCACCTGTTTTTCAGTCTGTGCTTCAGCAAGATTATTAATTTATATACGCACAACATGCTCACTATTTGATCTCAGTAATCCATCATAATCCCACACCAAATTAAATTTCATATTTTATTCCTGCAAATAGTCTCTTCAGAGAGAACTAGAACCCTAGTGCCACCTATTGGAAGTAGCAATCCTAAAAGTCAATGTCGACCCTTTAATGAGCCTTGTCACATGACTTAGGATTAAAGCCAAAACCAGAATATTTTATTCCTGTAAGTGAGCGATAATGTTTATGTTCTGCTCCTAAAAAAAGAAAAAAAAATCAATTGCATTCATACCAAACACCATTTATTGCTTGTTGAATCCCTCCTTACCCCTTTCCTGCAAAAGGACAATTGTATTCATGTCCTGGGACTATATTATACACAGTGGGGAAAATAAGTATTTCATACACTGCTGATTTTGCAAGTTTTCCCTCGTACAAAGAATGGAGAGGTCTGTAATTTTCATCATAGGTACCGGTACTCTTCAATTGTGAGATGCGGAATCTTTAAAAAAAATCCAGAAAATCACATTGTATGATATTTACATAACTAATTTGCACTTTGTTCCAGTAAGTAAATTTTCGATCGCCCACCAACCAGCAAGAATTCTGGCTCACAGACCTGTTCGTTTTTCTTTAAAGCGAACCCGTCCGCAGGATTTTGCTCACTGTTGAAGTTCCTGAAGGAGAAAAATGTAAAAAAGAGAACAAGGAGACAAGCACAGCAGCACGGATCACCATACAAAATCACACATTTGTATTCATATTTGTAAATCACACGCAATTATTAAAACCATTTAAAAAACACAAAAGAATATAAGCATCATGCCCTTAAAGGGCAGAAACTGCAGATTGCTTACGGACGCCTCAACAAAATCTATCAAAGTGAGAGTTGTAACAAGAATATCTGAGTAATTATGCTATGTCAAACATAGGTCAATGCAACTTGATATACCAACATGTCCTCTCCTGATATGATTATACGTTACAGACATTGCCTTTAAATGGTACAAACGTACAGAAAGGGGAGTTCTTGAACAGAAATATCCTAATACCATGCAGAAAGAGCTTGGTACCCAATATATACACATGAAAATATCAAAAAGGAATTCTTAAATGGAACAATTCTATAAGGTAAAGAATGAAATAGAAAACAATCAAATATGATAAGGATAAGGGCCGATCAAAATTATACCATATCCGGCACTAAGGCCCTTCCCTTAGGCTAGGTTCACATTGCGTTAGTGGGTGTCCGCTGACGGAATCCGTTTCATAGCGGCACTAAAGCTATGTAACGGATCCGTTAGCGCACCCATTGACCGCAATTATGTAGCGCATCGCTAACGCATGCCATTATTGGCATGTGTTAGTGATGTGCCGTTATTTTGTGACAGACCCTCGAACGCTGCTCGCAGCGTTTTTGGATCCGTTCCCGCTAGCGCAGATAGAGCATCTGCGCAAGCGCGATCGCATAATGCGATCCCTTTTCGGCAATTGCGTTAACGTTGCGTATGCGCTAAACGGACTGGACTAACGCAATGTGAACCTAGCCTTAGTTTTCAGTAGGTAACCATGATGGACATGCTAACAGAACACACAGGTAAGTGTGTGAGGCACAGGAGCGAGATCCGGCTCCTCTTAAACACGACCGCGTATTGTCACATCTGTGACTTCATCAGGGGCAGAGAGTGGTTCTCATACACATGTATCAATGTATACCCATGCATAAATTAAGCAACTCTCAACAGCTGATTGACTTACCCCATCGGGGCTACATGCAGTGTCGATATGTGTGCTTGGCCACCGGAAGTTCCTTATCCAGCACTTGCGTATAAGTCACTATAGAGCAGCAGCCACCGCATTGCGCATTGGCGGTATGTTATCAATCACCGCATAGAGCAAAGATACCGAAGCGCTTGCAAAGGAGGTCATGCAGAGGTTGTCATGGAGACAGCCAAAGCCATAAGGTTGGGAATGCGTTACATAACAGCGCTATGCATATCAGTCATCGTACAGGTGAAGCAGCAGCCATCATACTGCGCAGGCGCAGCGCCGCCCTTGGCGCTGAATTGAGTAGACAGAGCTAAAATAATAACATGCTTGCAAAGGAGCTCAAGTTTAAGTTGTCACAACAAGCCATAAGACCGCGCTATATACAGTAGAAAGGGGCATACTGCAATCTGTAATCAGTCACAGTGTGTTAGCCCACCACTATATCGATATCGTGGCTGGTACACATGTAAAATTTCCTATGTATCTGGACAGGCAGCCAGACAAAGACTATTTACTAGACAATGTCTCTAAGGTTTTTTACAAATTACTTAATGCTCAGAATAGTGGCGCATGGATTTAGCAAATGCCTGATTCCCCAGGGGCAAATACACTGCTAAAAAAAAATAAAGGGAACACTAAAACACCACATCCTAGATATCTCTGAAATATTCTAGCTTCAAATTTGTATTCATTGCATAGTGGAATGTGTTCAGAACAATAAAACGTAACAATTATCAATGCAATTCAAAATGAATACCCATGGAGGTCAGGATTTGGAATGATACTCAAAATCAAAGTGGAAAATTAAATTACAGGCTGATCCAACATCAGTGAAAATGCCTCATGAGTCATGACAAGGAAAAGAAGCTCAGTATTGTGTGTGGCCTCCACGTGCCTGTATGACCTCCCTACTGTACAATTCCTGGGCATGCTCCTGATGAGGCAGCGGATAGTCTCCTGAGGGATCTCCTCCCAGACCTGGACTAAAGCATCCGCCAACTCCTGGACAGTCTGTGGTGCAACGTGACATTGGTGGATGGTGCGAGACATAATATCCCAGATGTGCTCAATCGGATTCAAGTGTGGGGAACAGGCGGGCCAGTCCTTAGCTTCAATGCCTTCATCTTGCAGGAACTGCTGACACACTCCAGCCACAATGAGAACGAGAAGCTAACACTCGACAATTTGAAGAGTTTTTTGATGGTGCAAGTGAAAGGAGCCAATGGTTCCATAAGCACTTGAGGTAAGAAAATCACTGCACTCATCCAGTTCAAAAAAGTTGCTTAGGTGAATCATTAATTGAAAAATGGTGATGGAAACGAAGCGACAAGTGAGGCAATATTTTAACGTTTCGGCCACCCAGTGGCCTTGATCACAATAGTGCTGTAACAGAAAAAATCTATACAATGAGCCCTCAGGTACATTTCTACAGAGAAAAACACATACTCAAAGTAATATATACAATATATACAATGATCCAATGAACTATTGGAACTATATACAATACAAAGAGAAAATCCTATATACAATGTTTGAGAAACATGTCAGGGTTCTCAGATGACCAAAAAAATGGAGACCTATAATGTTGAGACCTATGTTCTTCTAGACATACAGAAAGAGACTGGTTTAAAGGGATTAGGTTGAATTTCTAGAGAGAGACTACATGTCACATATTACGGACAATAAAACAAATGCACATACCCTGTGTAGTGGTTCGCTTCTATGAGTAGTTCTGTTGCTTTAGGATAAAGAGGCTGGCCAAAAGTATAACCTGGTTAACGTAATAGGAGATAATAAGAGATAGCTAAAGATACACCATATGTGTTCATGAATAACTCCATAGACATTGGGCAACCTAACCGCCTCTAGTGCGTTATAGTGAATAATGCCTCTGCAGCTACAGTTGTGGCCAAAAGTATTAACACCCCTGCAATTCTGTCAGATAATACTCAGTTTCTTCCTGAAAATGATTGCAATCACAAATTCTTTGATATTATTATCTTCATTTAATTTGTCTTAAATGAAAAAACACAAAAGAGAATGAAGCAAAAAGCAAAACATTGATCATTTCACACAAAACTCCAAAAATGGGCCAGACAAAAGTATTGGCACCCTCAGCCTAATACTTGGTTGCACAACCTTTAGCCAAAATAACTGCGACCAACCGCTTCCAGTAACAATGAGTTTCTTACAATGCTCTGCTGGAATTTTGGACCATTCTTCTTTGGCAAACTGCTCCAGGTCCCTGATATTTGAAGGGCGCCTTCTCCAAACTGCCATTTTTGGATCTCTCCACAGGTGTTCTATGGGATTCAGGTCTGGACTCATTGCTGGCCACCTTAGAAGTCTCCAGTGCTTTCTCTCAAACCATTTTCTAGTGCTTTTTGAAGTGTGTTTTGGGTCATTGTCCTGCTGGAAGACCCATGACCTCTGAGGGAGACCCAGCTTTCTCACACTGGGCCCTACATTATGCTGCAAAATTTGTTGGTAGTCTTCAGACTTCATAATGCCATGCACACGGTCAAGCAGTCCAGTGCCAGAGGCAGCAAAGCAACTCCAAAACATCAGGGAACCTCTGCCATGTTTGACTGTAGGGACCGTGTTCTTTTCTTTGAATGCCTTTTTTTTTCTCCTGTAAACTCTATGTTGATGCCTTTGCACAAAAAGCTCTACTTTTGCGTCATCTGACCAGAAAACATTCTTCCAAAATGTTTTAGGCTTTTTCAGGTAAGTTTTGGCAAACTCCAGCCTGGCTTTTTTATGTCTTGGGGTACGAAGTGGGGTCTTCCTGGGTCTCCTACCATACAGTCCCTTTTCATTCAGATGCCGATGGATAGTACGGGTTGACACTGTTGTACCCTCGGACTGCAGGGCAGCTTGAACTTGTTTGGATGTTAGTCGAGGTTCTTTATCCAACATCCGCACAATCTTGCATTGAAATCTGTTGTCAATTTTTCTTTTCCGTCCACATCTAGGGAGGTTAGCCACAGTGTCATGGGCTTTAAACTTCTTGATGACACTTCGCACGGTAGACACAGGAACATTCAGGTCTTTGGAGATGGACTTGTAGCCTTGAGATTGCTCATGCTTCCTCACAATTTGGTTTCTCAAGTCCTCAGACACTTCTTTGGTCTTCTTTCTTTAATCCATGCTCAATGTGGTACACACAAGGACACAGGGCAGAGGTTGAGTCAACTTTAATCCATGTCAACTGGCTGCAAGTGTGATTTAGTTATTGCCAACACCTGTTAGGTGCCACAGGTAAGTTACAGGTGCTGTTAATTACACAAATTAGAGAAGCATCACATGATTTTTCAAACAGTGCCAATACTTTTGTCCACCCCCTTTTTTATGTTTGGTGTGGAATTATATCCAATTTGGCTTTAGGACAATTCTTTTTGTGTTTTTTCATTTCAGACAAATTAAATGAATATAATAATAGCAACGAATTTGTGTTTGCAATCATTTTCAGGAAGAAACGGAGTATTATCTGACAGAATTGCAGGGGTGTCAATACTTTTGGCCACAACTGTATTTCTAGTGATCCAAGGCATATAGGGATAGAGACCTACAGATAGGTATTTACCTTGTGTAGGCGTGTATGGCCAGTAATCCAAATGGAGGATATCCCAGATGGTGTGTATGCACCATCTACCCAAAGAGAGGGGGTGCTGCAACATAAATACACAAATGAAAAAAAGGGAAAAAATTCCTATTGGATATTACGAGCAATGGAAATCTCCCAGAACATAGACTATACAATACTTACCCGTATGGCGTTGCGCCCGTGGGGATGGAGTAAATCCCAAAATATACAGTGGTACTGGTGCAGTATGCGCACACTTGCCCAGAGGAATTACGGATACTTAGGTCTGTAAAAAGGTAAATAGAATTGCTTAGGATAACTAGGATGAAAAAATAAAGAGGACTTATCCGTCATGGCTGATTATCTCACTTCCATTGGTAGCGCAGTGGGAGCCGCAATCCTGGTCCTAGACGCTAGCGTTGGTGGCAAAGTGGGGAAAGCCGACACGATCTGTATCTTGGCAAACGAAGCAGCTGAGGAGTTTTAGAGCGTGGTGCTGCCGTATAAAAAATGCTCCAGCTGGTCATGTGACCAGATATTGTGGTGGACGCCGGTGCCTGCGCTGTGTATAGCAGCAGTACGGCAGTAGCCTGCGCTTGCGCAGTAGGGCTGAATTAGCGGCGCATGTACAGTGCGTGGCGCAGGCAGTGGCAGTTCAGCATCTTGTGCAGTAGGGCCGAATTAGCGGCGCATGCGCAGTGTGTGGCGCGGGCAGCGGCAGTTCAGCATCTACACAGTAGGGTGCATGGGCCCCAACCAATGTCCGTGATATCAGCTTGGTGTGCGATTATAGTCGTTACCATGGTACTAATATGTTGCGTGGAGAGGGACCGGTGATACTTATTATAATACCCTTGACAGTATCCGTGTGGAAAAATATAAAAGACTCCAAAGTACCGTATTCAATGAAATAATGTGGCAGGCAGATAACAAGGAAGATACTGGGAAATACATACAGCAAAATACTCCAAAAATGATATGGCAAACCGATATAATATTTGATATGGCAACTTAATAAAACGGAACAAATGAAGCATGAAACAAGTACAAATAATCGTAGGAGTCCAAACTGTAATGACTATATACAGGAGAAAACTTGAGTAGAAATTAAAGGTTAAACTTTTGATTAAATAGAAAATAGAACAAATAAATAGAAAAAATAAATAACGAAATGATAAAAATATAATTAATAAAAAAGTAAAAAATAATAAAAAGTAAAAAATGTAAAATAATAAATGAAAGCCAGAAGGCATTGATGTGGTCTGTTGTCCCCACCTGCAGAACCACTCCAATAATTTCCATCTGTTGTCTATTCCATTTGCACAACAGCATGTGAAATTGATTGTCAAACAGTGTTGCTTCCTAAGTGGACAGTTTGATTTCACGGAAGTTTGATTTACTTGGAGTTATATTCTGTTGTTTTAAGTGTTCCCTTTATTTTTTTGAGCAGTGTATTTCCAAAATATGGAAGTTTTATAGATCCGATACATACATAATTCAACTGTTATAACAATCAAAAGGCATAATGGTTATTGTACAAACAGAGATGTTGAGTATAATTAAGATGAAAGAAATATATCTATTCCATCACAGTTGGTTCTGTATTAACATTGTACAATAGTCAACCAAAGCAAAAACCAGACCAGACCAGTTGTACGTAACCCTTTATGGTCCTTATATGCCCCAATACCTAGTCACTCATATTCTGTATTGCTAGAGACAACTCCGCCATTATATTCAATTAAGCTTCATATCCTAAGGCTATGTGCACACGTTGCGGATTTTCCCACGGATCTGCAGAGTCAAAAACGCAAAATCTGCAGCAGTTTTCCATGCATTTAACAGTGGCATGTTAACCTATGGAAACCAAATTCGCTGTGCACTTGCTGTAGAAAAATCCGTGCGGGAACACAGCATTGTTTTTTCTGCAGCATGTCAATTTTGGGGGCGAATCTGCAGTGTTTCTGCACCCATAGACTTGCATTGAGTCAGGCACATCCGCAACAAAACCACAAATATAAAAAAGGTCTGCTGTTTAGCTTTGGGGGAAACGCTGCAGATCGGGAGGAGGGAGTGTGTGGGTGGAGTGTGGGCAGTGACTGTGTGCGCGTATGTGTGTGCAGGGGGGTCTGCGGGCAGTCCGGGGTGTCTGTGGACTGTCCCGGGGTGTGTGGCGCTGTCCGGGTTTGTGCGGCACTGTACGGGGCTGTCCGGGTGTGTGCGGGCATCATACGATGGGACTACAAGTCCCATCGGGCTATGCCTGCTACAGTGATAGTGATTGACAGATTAGCCAATGGTGGGACAGTAGTAGTCCCATCATCTGGCTAATGTGTTGAATGTAAAAAAACACATACATACAACATATAACAGTACATACAACATGACATACAGTACATACAACATATGACATACAGTACATGCAACATATGACATGCAACATATGACATACAACATATGACATACAGTACATACAACAGTACATACAACATATGACATACAACAGTACACACAACAGAACATGCAACATATGACATACAGTACATACAACAGTACATGCAACATATGACATACAGAACATACAACAGTACATACAGCATATGACATACAACATACAACAGTACATACATCATATGACATACAACAAATGACATACAGTACATACAACATGACATGCAACAGTGCATACAACATACAACAGTACATACAACATATAACATACAGTACATACAACATATGACATACAACAGTACATACAACATATGACACATGACATACAGAACATACAACAGTACTTACAACAGTCCATACAGCATATGACATACAGTACATACAACATATGACATACAGTACATACAACATATGACATGACATACAGAACATACAACATACAACAGTACATACAACAGTGCATACAGCATATGACATACAGTACATACAACAGTACATACAACATACCACATACAACAGAACATAAAACAGTACATACAACATATGACATACATACAGTGCATACAACATATGACATACAGTACATACAAAATACAACAGAACATACAACATATCATACAACATATGGCATACAGTACACACAACATATGACATACAACAGTACATACAACAGTACATACAACATATGACATACAGTACATACAACATATGACACACAACAGGGCATACAACATGCAACATACACCACTACATACAACATATGACATACAATACATACAACATGCAACAGTTCATACAACATACAATATATGACATACAGTACATACAACATATGACATACAACAGTACATACAACATATGACATATGACATTCAGTACATACAACAGTACATACAACATATGACATACAACAGTACACACAACAGAACATGCAACATATGACATACAGTACATACAACAGTACATACAACATATGACATACAACAGAACATAAAACAGTTCATACAACATACAACATATCATACAACATATGCCATACAGTACACATAACATATGACATACAACAGTACACACAACATACAACAGTACATACAACATATGACATACAGTACATACAAAATACAACAGTACATACAACATATACAACACATGACACACAGTGCACACAACATATGACATACAACAGAACATACATCATATGAAATACAGTACATACAACATATGGCATACAATACAACATATGACATACAACAGTACATACTACATGCAACATACAACAGTACATGCAACATATGACATACAGTACATACAACATACAACAGTACATACACCATACAACATATGACATACAGTACATACAACAGTACATACAACATACAGCATACAATACATACAACAGTACATACACATACAACATATGACATACAGTACATACAACATACAACAGTTCATACAACATATGACATGACATGACATACAACAGTGCATACAACATACAACAGTACATACATCACATGACATACAGTACATACAACAGAACATACAACATATGACATACAGTACATACAACATATGACATACAGTACATACAACATATGACATACAGTACATACAACATATGACAAACAACAGTACATACAACATATGACATACAGAACATACAACAGTACATACAACAGTACATACAACATATGACAAGCAGTGCATACAACATACAACAGTGCATACAACATATGACATACAACATTACATACAACAGTACATACAACATATTACATACAGAACATAGAACATGCAACAGTACATACAACATATGGCATACAGTACATAAACATATGACATTCAGTACATACAGCATAAAACAGTACATACAACAGTACATACAACATATGACATGCAGGGCATACATCATACAACAGTGCATACAACATATGACATGCAGTACATACAACATATTACATACAACAGTACATACAACACATACGGACATACAGTACATATACACAACACATACAGTACATACAACATAGAGTACATACTCACCAATCACCTTGATCTCGAAGCCCTTGCTCACCTGTAAAAAATATTAAAATAATAAACAAACAATATACTCCCTGTGTCCGCAGATATCCAATTAAAACGAGTGTCTCACGACGATCTCCCATGGAGAGCTGCCACATCTGCTGATGCGACTGCTCTCCAGTGGCTCCGGGATACAATGATGGAAGGTATCCTTCCGCACAAAATTGAAATTTTGTTCAATAATATATTTATTTAGCTTTCAAATACACATACAAAAGTGGATGAAAAAACACATCAAAAACATGCAAAAAATGCACCTGCGTTTTCTGCCAAGAGATGCAGATTCAGTGCAGAAAAATCCGCAGGCAAATCTGCAACGTGTGCACATACACTAAGTGTGGTAGTTGTGGAAAAATCAGTTAGAGCCATACTCAGTAATGTTGGTTCACATAATAGCCGACAGGAGGTATGAGAATATTTTGGGAATGGAGGGGTTGTTACAATGGGCATATTGAGTCCCACTCCCCTCTAAAAAGTTCAATACCATTAAGGGTCAATGTGACCTGATTTTTATATTGGCTACCAATCGGAACCAAAAAAACAGACCAATATTCTTTTTCAGATCAAACAAAGCATTTTATCCATACAAGAGTTAGAAAGTTATTAATAGTAAGTAGTGAAGAGCGAGCACTAAAATGCCTGAGTGCTCATTGCTCGGGCCGAGCAAATTGGAACACTCGGGTACTTGACCCGAGCAATGAGCCCAATGTAAGTCTATGGGAAACCCGAGTATTTTTACTGCGATATCCCCCGGGGGTCCTTTTAAGGTCTAAAACATCTGAAAATGATGGAAACACTGCTCAAATGACACGGGAACATCATGGGGAGCACCCTGGAAGCATTTCTGACTCCAAGGTCACAGCTGTAAGCAATGTTGACAGAGATTCATGCCATTTTTATAGATGCACCAAAAAACATACAAAAACGAAACCAAAATGGATTTTGCTAGGAAATATGTTAAGGTACATCCTTTCCAGGGTAATGAATTGTATATAAGGCAAACTCATTATCCCCAGACGAAAATGTTCCTCCATCACTTGGGCTATGTTCCCATGCAGTGTTTTCAACTTTAACATTGCTTTCAACCAATACAAATGCATTCACTTGGACATGTCATTGTAACATTTAACAACCCTAGCTGGCCATGTGGTGTGTGACACATAAGGAGACTCATCTTCTTTCATTTATGAAGGAGGGACTCTTAAAGTCATAAAGCCTATTTTTACAGGGGCATCAGGTGGGATTAATATTCTTAAAGGGCCATTATTAAACAGTGGGTCTCCTAGGCTTATTGCCGATGCAGTGAGTGGCTGGGCTGCTAACAATTACAATGCACCCCAATACCCCTTTCGCGAGAGGTACAGGAGGGCTTACTGAAAAATGTTGCATTGAATGCAAGGCCTGCTGTTGTGAATTCTGCTCTTGGGCTCCCTCCGGTGGTTATGAGTGGTAGTGCTGCGGTAGTTGGATCGCAGCATTTATCAGGTGTATCTATTTTTTGCAATTTGGGCGGGGCTATATAGCCTTGCTTGTTCCTTTAGTCAGTGCCAGTTGTCCATTGTTTTTGGAGGATTCACATCCCTTCTGGTCTCTCCTGTTCGCTGTGCTTTTCTTCAAAGATAAGTCCTGGCTTTGTTTTTGCTGTCCACCTGCTGTGGACCTTATAGTTCTGTGCATTTTTCATGTTTTGTCTTGTCCAGCTTTGTTGTGAAGGATTTTTTGCAGCCTAGCTGTGTCTCTGGAGATGCAGATATACCCTCCATGTCTTTAGTAAGATGTGGTGTTTTGTATTTTCTGTGGTGGATATTTTCTAGTGTTTTAATACTGACCGCATAGTACTCTGTTCTATCCTTTCTTTTTAGCTAGTATGGCCTCCTATGCTAAATCCTGATTTCATGTCTGCGTATGTTATTTCCCTCTCCTCTCACAGTCAATATTTGTGGGGGGCTGTCTATCCTTTGGGGATTTTCTCTGAGGCAAGATAGGTTTCCTGTTTCTGTCTTTAGGGGTAGTTAATTCTTAGGCTGTGTCGAGGGGTCTAGGGAGCGTTATGTACCCCCCATGGCTACTTCTAGTTGCGCTGCTAAGTTCAGGGTTTGCGGTCAGTACAGGTGCCACCTTCTCCAGAGTACGTCTCATGCTGCTCCAAGGCCACCAGATCATAACAGTACAACTGGCCAACAATGAGTTAATTGCATCTCAAAAGAAGGAAGGAAAGGTTTTGAGCCATTTTTTTTCCTTAGCCTGTTCCTCCCTCTTAATCTCTGGGTGGCTGCGGAACATAGTAATAACACGAGTGTTCAGGAGTTAGTTTCTCGTATGGATCAGCTTGCTGCTAGGGTACAGGGTATTTCAGATTATATTGTTCAGACTCCTGCCTTAGAACCTAGGATTCCCACTCCTGATTTATTCTTTGGTGACAGATCCAAATTTTTGAGTTTCAAAAATAACTGTAAACTGTTTTTTGCATTGAGACCCCGGTCTTCTGGTGATCCCATTCAGCAGGTTAAAATCATCATATCCCTGCTGCGTGGTGACCCACAGGATTGGGCATTTTCCCTGGAAACTGGCAATCCTGCTTTGCTTAATGTTGATTCTTTCTTTCAAGCATTGGGGTTATTGTATGATGAGCCTAATTCTGTGGAAAATCTTGCTGGACCTGTGTCAAGGTCAAGAAGCGGCAGAATCGTATTGCCAGAAATTTAGAAAATGGTCTGTACTGACTAAATGGAATGAGGATGCCTTGGCGGCAATTTTCAGAAAGGGTCTTTCTGAATCCGTTAAAGATGTTATGGTGGGGTTCCCCACGCCTGCTGGTCTGAGTGATTCTATGTCTCTGGCCATTCAGATTGATCGGCGCTTGCGTGAGCGCAGAGTTGTGCACACTATGGCGTTGTCCTCTGAGCGGAGCCCTGAGCCTATGCAGTGTGATAGGATTTTGTCTAAAGCTGAACGTCAAAAATTCAGGCGTCAGAATAGGTTGTGTTTTTACTGCGGCGATTCAGCTCATATTATTTCTGATTGCCCTAAGCGTACAAAGAGAATCGCTAGTTCTGTTACCATCAGTACTGTACAACCTAAATTTCTGTTATCTGTGACCTTGATCTGCTCATTATCATCATTTTCTGTCATGGCATTTGTGGATTCAGGCGTCGCTCTGAACTTAATGGACTTAGAATTTGCCAGACGTTGTGGTTTCCCCTTGCAGCCTTTGCAGAACCCTATTTCTTTAAGGGGCATTGATGCTACACCGATGGCTAAAAATAAACCTCAGTTTTGGACACAGCTGACCATGTGCATGGCGCCAGCCCATCAGGAAGATTGTCATTTTCTGGTGTTGCATAATTTGCATGATGATATTGTGCTGGGTTTTCCATGGTTACAGGTACATAATCCGGTGTTAGATTGGAGATCTATGTCTGTGACTAGTTGGGGTTGTCAGGGGGTTCATGGTCACGTTCCTTTAATGTCAATTTCCTCTTCCCCCTCTTCTGAAATTCCTGAGTTTTTGTCAGACTTCCAGGATGTATTCGATGAGCCCAAATCCAGTTCCCTTCCACCACATAGGGACTGTGATTGTGCTATTGACTTGATTCCAGGTTGTAAGTTCCCTAAGGGCCGACTTTTCAACCTGTCGGTGCCAGAACATGCCGCCATGCGGAGCTATATTAAGGAGTCTTTGGAGAAGGGGCATATTCGGCCATCTTCTTCACCATTGGGAGCAGGTTTTTTTTTTGTTGCCAAGAAGGATGGCTCCTTGAGACCCTGTATTGATTATCGCCTCTTGAATAAGATCACTGTCAAATTTCAATACCCTCTGCCTTTGCTTACTGATTTGTTTGCTAGGATTAAGGGGGCTAGCTGGTTTACTAAGATTGACCTTCGAGGGGCATATAATCTTATTCGTATTAAGCAGGGTGACGAATGGAAAACTGCATTTAATACGCCCGAAGGCCATTTTGAATACCTTGTGATGCCATTCGGACTCTCTAATGCCCCATCTGTGTTCCAATCCTTTATGCATGATATCTTTCGGAGTTATCTTGATAAATTCATGGTTGTATATTTGGATGATATTTTGATTTTTTTCCGATGATTGGGAGTCTCATGTGAAACAGGTTAGGATGGTATTTCAGATCCTCCGTAATGATGCTTTATTTGTGAAGGGGTCAAAGTGCCTCTTTGGAGTGCAGAAGGTTTCTTTTTTGGGCTTCATTTTTTCTCACGCATCTATAGAAATGGATCCGGTTAAGGATCAGGCCATTCATGATTGGATTCAGCCCACATCTGTGAAGAGCCTTCAGAAATTCTTGGGCTTTGCTAATTTTTATCGTCGTTTCATTGCCAACTTCTCCAGGGTGGTTAAACCTCTGACCGATTTGACGAGGAGGGGCGCTGATGTGACGAATTGGTCCTCTGTGGCTGTTTCTGCCTTTCAGGAGCTTAAACGCTGATTTACTTCTGCCCCTGTGTTGCGTCAGCCGGATGTTTCTCTTCCATTTCAGGTTGAGGTTGACGCGTCTGAGATTGGGGCAGGGGCCGTTTTTGTCTCAGAGGAATTCTGATGGTTCCTTGATGAAACCGTGTGCCTTCTTTTCTCGGAAGTTTTCACCTGCGGAACGCAATTATGATGTCGGCATTCGGGAGTTGTTGGCTATGAAGTGGGCATTTGAGGAGTAGCGACATTGGCTTGAGGGGGCCAAGCACCGTATTGTGGTCCTTACCGATCATAAGAATCTGATTTACCTCGAGTCTGCCAAACGGCTGAATCCTAGACAGGCTCGATGGTCCTTGTTTTTCTCCCGTTTTGATTTTGTGGTCTCGTACATTCCTGGTACTAAGAATGTTAAGGCGGATGCCCTCTCTAGGAGTTTTTTTCCTGATTCCCCTGGGGTTCTTGAGCCGGTCGGCATTCTGAAGGAAGGGGTGGTTCTTTCTGCCATCTCCCCTGATTTACGACGGGTTCTTCAGGAATTTCAGGCTGATAAACCTGACCACTGTCCAGTGGGGATACTGTTTGTTCCTGATAGATGGACTAGAAAAGTGATTTCTGAGGTTCATTGTTCTGTGTTGGCTGCCCATCCTGGGATTTTTGGTACCAGAGATTTGGTTGGTAGGTCCTTTTGGTGGCCTTCTTTGTCGCGGGATGTGCGTTCTTTTGTGCAGTCCTGTGGGATTTGCGCGCGGGCTAAGCCTTGCTGTTCCCGCGCTAGTAGGTTGCTTCTGCCTTTGCCGGTCCCTGAGAGACCTTGGACGCATATTTCTATGGATTTTATTTGAGATCTTCCGGTTTCCCAGAGGATGTCGGTTATCTGGGTGGTTTGTGACCGGTTTTCTAAGATGGTTCATTTGGTACCTTTGCCTAAATTGCCTTCCTCTTCTGATTTGGTTCCATTGTTTTTTCAGCATGTGGTTCGTTTGCATGGCATTCCGGAGAATATTGTGTCCGATAGAGGTTCCCAGTTTGTTTCTAGGTTTTGGCGGGCCTTTTGTGCTAGGCTAGGCATTGATTTGTCTTTTTCTTCCGCATTTCATCCTCAGACAAATGGCCAGACCGAGCGAACTAATCAGACTTTGGAAACTTATTTGAGATGCTTTGTGTCTGCTGATCAGGATGATTGGGTGGCTTTCTTGCCATTGGCCGAGTTTGCCCTTAATAATCGGGCTAGTTCTGCTACCTTGGTTTCGCCTTTTTTTTGTAATTTTGGTTTTCATCCTCGTTTTTCTTCAGGGCAGGTTGAGCCTTCTGATTGTCCTGGTGTGGATTCTGTGGTTGACAGGCTGCAGCGGATTTGGGCTCATGTGGTGGACAATTTGGTGTTGTCTCAGGAGGAGGCTCAGCGTTTTGCTAACCGTCGTCGGTGTGTTGGTTCCCGGCTTCGGGTTGGGGATTTTGTCTGGTTGTCTTCCCGTCATGTTCCTATGAAGGTTTCTTCCCCTAAGTTCAAGCCTCGGTTTTTTGGTCCTCCTTATAGGATTTCTGAGATTATCAATCCAGTGTCTTTTCGTTTGGCCCTTCCAGACTCGTTTTCCATCCATAATGTGTTCCATAGATCTTTGTTGCGGAAGTATGTGGTGCCCGTTGTTCCCTCTGTTGATCCTCCGGCCCCGGTGTTGATTGATGGGGAGTTGGAGTATGTGGTTGAGAAGATTTTGGATTCTCGTTTTTCGAGGCGGAAGCTTCAGTATCTGGTCAAATGGAAGGGTTATGGCCAGGAGGATAATTCTTGGGTTGTTGCCTCCGATGTTCATGCTGACGATTTGGTTTGTGCCTTTCATTTGGCTCGTCCTGATCGGCCTGGGGGCTCTGGTGAGGGTTCGGTGACCCCTCCTCAAGGGGGGGGACTGTTGTTAATTCTGCTCTTGGGCTCCCTCCGGTGGTTATGAGTGGTAGTGCTGCGGTAGTTGGATCGCTGCATTTATCAGGTGTATCTATTTTTTGCAATTTGGGCTGGGCTATATAGCCTTGCTTGTTCCTTTAGTCAGTGCCAGTTGTCCATTGTTTTTGGAGGATTCACATCCCTTCTGGTCTCTCCTGTTCACTGTGCTTTTCTTCAAAGATAAGTCCTGGCTTTGTTTTTGCTGTCCACCTGCTGTGGACCTTATAGTTCTGTGCATTTTTCATGTTTTGTCTTGTCTAGTTTTGTTGTGAAGGATTTTTTGCAGCCTAGCTGTGTCTCTGGAGATGCAGATATACCCTCCATGTCTTTAGTCAGATGTGGTGATTTGTATTTTCTGTGGTGGATATTTTCTAGTGTTTTAATAGTGACCGCATAGTACTCTGTTCTATCCTTTCTTTTTAGCTAGTATGGCCTCCTATGCTAAATCCTGATTTCATGTCTGCGTATGTTATTTCCCTCTCCTCTCACAGTCAATATTTGTTGGGGGCTGTCTATCCTTTGGGGATTTTCTCTGAGGCAAGATAGGTTTAATTCTTAGGCTGTGTCAAGGGGTCTAGGGAGCGTTATGTACCCCCCACGGCTACTTCTAGTTGCGCTGCTAAGTTCAGGGTTTGCGGTCAGTACAGGTGCCACCTTCTCCAGAGTACGTCTCATGCTGCTCCAAGGCCACCAGATCATAACAGCCTGCCCTGCTATCAAGTCATATGCACCCCAATAAGCCTTTGAACCCCGGTACCGGATGGCCACAGGAAAACCCCCTTCACATTCTTCAGTTTGTCCTGCCATACTGTTTTCTTATGTATTAACTACAAGGCCTGCCCTGCTACCAAGTCATATGCACCCCAATAAGCCTTTGAACCCAGGTACTGGATGGCCACAGGAAAACACTCTTCATATTCTTCAGTTGGTCCTGCCATACTGTTTCCTTATGCATTGAATGCAAGGGCCACTTTGACCCAAATTTTTCACGCACCCCAAATCCCCTTTGGAAGAAACATGGAGGATGCCCTCATAAAAAACTGTCCCATTACAAAGGAGCGGGCCTCCTAGACTCGTAATGCCCATACACTAAGTGTATGGGCTGACAAACATTTCCCCATGAGGGATACATTTTTTAAAAATAATGGGGATCGCAGACACCCTTGCCCAAAATTTGAATGGCTGTAGCAGCATACAACATGTTCACCATGGTGATCTAGTGGTGGAGAATGAGGAAACATTGATGAAGGCCTCATTAAAAACTAGGCCCAATGAAAAGGAGCATGTCTCCTAGACTTTTAATGCCCATACACGAAGTGCATGGGCTGACAAACATTTTCCCATGGGGGTTACAGTTTTAAAAAATATTTCATTGGGATCACAGACACCCTTGTCAAAAAATTGACTGTCTATAGCAGCACAGAACACATGAACCCTGGTGATCTAGTGGTGGAAAATGATGATAAGTGGAGGAAGGCCTCATTAAAAACTAGGCCCAATTTAAAGGAGCGGGTCTCCTAGACTTGTAATGCCCATACACTAAGTGTTTAAATCTTTTTTGTTGTTTTCTGATTTTTTGAAAAAAAAAATAAAAATGAGTTGAACAAGGCTAGCAGACAGAACTATGCAACTTATGCCCGCGAAGCTACGATTTTTCCAAGACAGATACACCAGGCCTCAGCCTGACATAACAGACTGTATAAATTTTATTTTTTGTAAACCAATAAATACTGAGTACGCCAAGGCTAGCAGACAGAACAATGCAATGTATGCCTGCAAACAGAAGATTTTTACACCACAGATACACCAGGCGCGTGACGTAGATAACAGACTGTATAATTATTTTTTTTTTACTTTTTAAAACAGTAAATATTGAGTAGACCAAAGGTAGCAGACAGAAGAATGCAACGTATGCCTGCAAAGCACGGATTTTTACACCACTGATACACCAGGCGTCAGCCAGAGATAACAGACTGATCAAAATGTGGCCTTTTTTTTGGCACACCAAAATTTTGTCAAAAAGTTGGCTATGACACCCGAAAATAAAATTAGAGTACTAAAATTTTAAGATATTTAGCGCAATGATATGCGATGCATGATGTGTACAACAGACAGTGATAAATATAACATATGTAGCTAATTTTTGGGGGGCCAGCTAAAGTTTTTTGGGGCAGCAAAATGGTGTCCAAAAATGTTATAAGACACTACAAAATATTAGATAGTACCCCAAAAAAAGGACAGTTTGTTAGACCCACTCACATCTGATGCCTGGACCAACCAAAAATAGGTAAAAAATTATATTTTCACGCTCTTGTATTGCAATGACCTGGCTGTAGTCTGCAGCATGACCAAGCAAATAAATGTCGAAAAAAGTGGGCTATGTATTGCTTTATAACAAAATGAGCAGGTATAATCTTAAAAATGAAAAAAATAAAAAATTGCCACGGATAACTGCAGCTAGGTATATATAAAATACGCAGCAGCAGACAGTAATGGAGCCTTTTGATATATGCAGGGAGATCTAAACACTCACATACAGTGCCTGCAAGCTTTGCAGTTATGTGGATATGTGCACATAGACTCCCCTGCCCAACTAGCACAATTAAAAACTAGGCCCAGTGATAAGGAGCGGGTCTAGTAGACTTGTAAAGCCCATACACGAAGTGCATGGGCTGATAAGCATTTCACCATGGGGGGCACCTTTTTTAAAAATCTTTTATGGACATCATAGACAGGCTTGGCAAAAATTGGACTGCCTGTAGCATCACAGAACACGTTAACCCTGGTGATCTAGTGGTGGAGAATGAGAAGACATTGCTGAAGGCCTCATGAAAAAATAGGCACACTATAAAGGAGTGTGTCTCCTAGACTTGTAATGCCCATACAAACAGTGCATGGGCTGATAAACATTTCCCTAATGGGTATACATTTTTTAAAAATATACTATGGCCATCATAGACACCCTTGCCAAATATTGGACTGCCTATAGCAGCACAGAACACGTTAAGCGTAGTGAATGGTGATCTAGTGGTGGAGAATGAGGAGACATTGCTGAAGGTCTCATTAAAAACTAGGCCCAATGTAAAGGAGTAAATGAGTGTGTCTCCTAGACTTGTAATGCCCATACACGTAGTGCTTGGGCTGACAAACATTTTCCCAAGGGGGATACATTTTTAAAAAAATATACTGTGGGCATCATAGAAACCCTTGCGACAAATTGGAATGCCTGTAGCAGTACAGAATACATTAAGCCTGGTGATCTAGTGGAGGAGAATGAGGAGACATTGCTGAAGACCTCATGAAAAAATAGGCACAATGTAAAGGAGTGTGTCTCCTAGACGTGTAATGACCATACACGCAGTGTATGAGCTAACAAAAATTTCCCCAAGGGGGATACATTTTTTAAAAATATACTATAGCGGTGTTTCCCAAACTCCAGTCCACACGGACCCCCACAGGTCATATTTTCAGGATCTCATTAGTATTGCAAAGGCGAGAGAACTTATGGCCATTTCTGACACCTTGATAATAATTCCATCACCTGTGCAATACTAAGGAAATCCTGAAAACATGACCTGTTGGGGACTGTGAGGATTGGAGTTTGGGAAACGCTGTACTACAGGCATCATAGACACCCTTGCCAAAAATTGGACTGCCTGTAGCGGCACAGAAGACGTTAAACCTGGTGATCTAGTGGTGGAGAATGAGGAGACATAAAGATAAATCATACTGAAATAAAAAAAAAGGATGTTGTTCAACGAGATATGTTTGCCCCTACCAACAGCTCAGAGACAGGGATATAAAAAAAAAATACAATAGTATTTCAATATTTTCATATTGTAGATGTATACACTGGGTCATAAAAGGATGATGCAGAGATATTAAAACTGGAATATATAAGAATAAATGGGAAAATATACATACATCTCATTTTGATAACAGTTCCCCCTGGGGGAGTTTATTTTGGTTTCTAATTAGTAACGGGCATCTACAAAACACCCTTGCACAAAAATGGAGTGACTTTTGCATCACGTAATACGTTCACCTTGGTGTTGTACTGGTTGTGGATGATGAGAATGAGGATAAGGAGGAGGATAACACCAAACAGACAAAATCAGGAAGCGGATAGCCATGTGTGGTTGGGGAGAGGTGCATGACAATACACCTCCACAAAAAAGACAATGTATTATAGATAGTGTTGAGCATTCCGATACCGCAAGTATCGGGTATCGGCCGATATTTGCGGTATCGGAATTCCGATACCGAATTCCGATACTTCCCGCGTATCGGATACCGGAATCGGAAGTTCCCAGAATTCAAACAGAACGCAGCAGCCAATGAGGAATGATTGGAAGTGTGGGCACATCCTGTTTAGCATGGTGGGCATGTAAGTACTGGCAAGGCTGTGATTGGCTGCTGAAATGATGTCACTCTGCACTATAAAAAACGCTGCCGCCATTTTGCGCTCACTCTGCTGTGATTTCAGTTAGGGACAGGACGCTGTGTTCTAACTGAGGGCCAGTTGAGCTAGCTAATTGCTTTATTTTCCTTTCCAAAGGCTAATTTAGCAAAACGCTGTGTGTTCTTCACTGTTCACCTTGCTCTTGCCTTGCAGCGCTGTTTTAACAGCGTTCTGCAAGGTCTCTGTGTGTGTGTGTGTGTGCAGCTCACTCTGTAGTCTGTGTGCAGCCATATACCCGGTTGTATTCAGCTCAGGGGGGTTCACACTGCCTCACACAGTTGTCCTTTTTTGCTCATAGTGCAGCCTGCTGCACATTTTTTCTCAAATTTCCTATTAGTGTTTTTCCACCCGTCTCCAGCTAAATTGTGGAAAAACACTACATAGGATAACCTAGAGGGGGGTTTTTGGGCCTTGCAGCGCCGTTTACGGCTGTCTGCACGGTCTCCGTGTGAGCCCAGCTCGCCCTGTAGTCTGTGTGCAGCCATAGCCGGTTGGATTCAGCTCAGGGTTCGTTACTGGCTCATACCTTGAGAAAAATTTTCCTTTCTTTCAAATAGTGCAGCCTGTTTAAAAATTTTAAAAAAAATTCCCTATTAGTGTTTTTCCACCCGTCTCCAGCTAAATTGTGGAAAAACACTACATAGGATAACCTAGAGGGGTTTTTTTGGGCCTTGCAGCGCCGTTTACGGCTGTCTGCACGGTCTCCGTGTGATTTAAACTAGCTCTGTAGCCCGATCTGCACAAAAAAAAAAGTAAAGTTCACCAAACACAACTTAACACTTGTGTAGGCCACATTTGAAAAATAATAAAGTTTAGTCCACACTTTACAACATTAGTGTTTCTTACACCTGTTAGGAGGAGCATTTCAGGAATAAGCACGCTAAGGCCTTAGTACTTTTCTGCTTATCTTTATCTGTCAACCAAGATGAAGAGGGCAGGGAGTAAGGCACGTGGGCGTGGGCGCGGAGCATGGAGAGGAGCAGGGAGAGGACGTGGTGATTCTGTGCCTGCTGCGGGCGCCGGTGACTCGTTGTCACTCAGTTTCAGCAGGGAACAGTCCTTCATGCGCAGCTTTGTCGGAGAGCGCCGTGCACCGCTGCTGCGTGAAGACCAAATTGAAGCCGTTGTCGGGTGGATGGCAGCTAACGCCTCGGCATCGACTTCAGTTAGTGCCACATCCTCTCAGGCACAGAGCACTGGAGAGCAGCCATCTGTCTCTTCACCACCTGCCAAATTGGCCAGGCAGTCAGAGAGCCCAGGACAGGAGCCGTCTCTACTTCTGTTCTCTGAATCGCTTGGCTTGGAAACAGGGGGCCAGCCAAGCAGCATTGGAGAAATGGAAGAAGAGGCAGTGTGCAGTGATGCCCAACAGCTTTTTCTCTCTGACTCTGAAGAGGCAGGTGGGCCAGTGCCTCCGGTGACCACAGCGCAGTACGCATCTGATGATGAAACTCAGGTGCCGCTTTCTGATGCGTACTGTGCTGCCGAGACTACCCAGGAGGAGCAGTTGGTGGCAGAGGGTAGTGGAGATGATGAGGTCCTTGACCCATCGTGGCGTGAGGAACAGGAAGGTGGTGGGAGCAGCTCTGAGGAAGAGCTTCCCCTTACGGGCCAAAGAGGGAGAGGGAGGGGGAAGACTGCGGAGCCTGTAGCCTCCACTTTGGCACCCGTTAGGAGCCTGTCTCTTTCCAAAGCCAAAAAGGGCGCTCCCAAGACTTGCAGTGCCTGGTCCTTTTTTGACACAGTTGCAGATGACATTTGTTTTGTCAAATGCAAGCTGTGTCATCAGAAAGTAAAAAGAGGTAAAAGTGTCAGCAACCTCAATACCACAAATATGTGGAAACATGTGCGGACCAGGCACGCGGTGGAGTTACAGAAACACAGTGAAGACGTAGGCCAACCAACAGCGGCAGCTACCACCTCTTCATCTCGTGTTGCCTCTTCCTCCACTGTTGTCCAGAGACCTAGTGTAATTCCACCCACAGCACCACCTTCCCAGTCATCCTCACACTCCCAGTCTACTCTACAGCCATCGGTAGTACAGGCATGGGAGA
This sequence comes from Ranitomeya imitator, assembly GCF_032444005.1. Taxonomy (NCBI): domain Eukaryota; kingdom Metazoa; phylum Chordata; class Amphibia; order Anura; family Dendrobatidae; genus Ranitomeya; species Ranitomeya imitator. The sequence continues at coordinate 1,065,482,216 of NC_091282.1, forward strand.
AAAGGCGGGCATTCTCGGCCAACCACCCCCGAGCACAGGCTCTGAATGCAGGCATTGCCAAACTGTTGTCCCTGGAAATGCTCTCGTTCAGGCTGGTGGAGACTGACAGCTTCCGTGACTTGATGGCATTGGCAGTCCCACAGTACAAGGTGCCCAGCCGCTTTTACTTCAGCAGGCAGGCTGTCCCTGCCCTGCACAGGCATGTTGAGGCAAACATAAAACATGCGCTACTGAACTCCCTCAGTAGCAAGGTCCACCTCACCACCGATGCGTGGACCAGTCAGCATGGACAGGGGCGATATGTTTCCCTCACTGCCCATTGGGTTAATGTTGTTGAGCCAGGTACAGATCGTGCGAGTGGCGCAGGACGTGTCCTGCCCACTCCAAGGATTGCAGGAATCCAGTCTGTACGCATCGACTCCTCCTCTTACACCAGTTCCTCAGATTCCTCTCTGCAGGATCCGTCACAGTCCACCTCCACATGGACCCGTGAACGTTTACCTATGACCGACATGAGCACAGCCGTGGCCAAACGTCAGCAGGCCGTCTTGAAACTAGTTTCATTGGGGCATCGAAGCCACACAGCGCAGGAGCTCTGGAATGCCATCAAGCAGCAGAGCGATGTGTGGTTACTGCCAGCGAATCTCCAGCCAGGCATGGTAGTGTGTGACAATGGCCGAAATCTGGTGGCAGCTTTGGCCCTTGGCAACCTCACTCACATCCCATGTCTGGCACATGTGCTCAATTTGGTTGTGCAGAGTTTTCTGAGGGACTATCCGGATCTTTATGCCCTGCTGCACAAGGTCCGCCTAGAGTGTGCTCACTTGCGGCGTTCCAGCTTGGCCAGATCCCGCATTGCTGCTCTGCAGCGCCGATTCCGCCTTCCGGAACACCGCATCATATGTGACCTACCTACCCGGTGGAATTCCACGTTACATATGTTGGAGCGGCTGTGTGAGCAGCAGCAAGCAGTTATGGAGTACCAGCTGCATCAGGCGCAAAGAAGTCGCAGTCAGCGCCGATCAGACTTCACAACCACAGAGTGGGCCACTATGAAGGACGTCTGCCAGGTTTTGCGTCCTTTTGATTATTCCACGCGGATGGCAAGTGCAGATGATGCACTAGTCAGCATGACTGTCCCCCTTATCTGCCTGCTTCAGCAAACTTTGCAAGGGTTAAGGGATGATGTTGTGGAAGAGGTGGAGGATGAGGAGTCACCTTTTCCATCAGCTTCTGGAGAGTCAGCGCCACGTGGTTCCTCACAAAGGGGTACGCAGGGGCCAATTTGTGAGGAGGATGAGGAGGAGTCAATGGAGGAGGAAGAGCTCCGTCCAGAGGAGGGAGCGACACAATTGTCCAGTGGTCAGTGTGTACAGCGAGGGTGGGGTGATGACGAGTGGGCAGAGATCATGTCTCAAGCAGGGGACAGCGTTTCTGGGCCAGTTGGCACTCTGCAGCACATGGTGGATTTCATGCTGCAGTGCCTGAGAAACGACCGCCGCATCGACCACATTCTCAACATGCCTGATTATTGGGTGTTCACCCTCCTCGATCCTCGCTACCGGGACAACGTCCAAAACCTCATCCCTGCGTTGACCCGGGAGCGTAAATTGCGGGAGTACCACGACACACTGGTGAATTCCATCATCTTCTCCTGTCCAACTGAGAGGAGTGCTGCTAGTGCTTTACAAAGCAGCTCAGTGCGTCGAGGCAGTGGGGGAGGCTCTGCCCAAAGAGGGAGCAGAAGCAGTGCCTCTGCCCAAGGCAAGCCCAGTATGGCACAACTCTGGCACACTTTTGTGTGCCCGCCCCAAATGTCTACACCATCACCGGCGGCTCCAGTCAGCAGGAGGCAACGGTTCCGTCAGATGGTGACAGACTACATGGCTTGCCCTCTTACTGTACTCCCAGACGGCTCTTCCCCGTTCAAGTTTTGGGTCTCTAAGCTGGATACATGGCCAGAGCTAAGCCAGTATGCATTGGAGGTGCTGGCTTGCCCTGCGGCTAGTGTCTTATCGGAACATGTCTTTAGTGCCGCAGGTGGTGTACTAACAGACCGTCGCATGCGACTATCCTCCGATAACGTTGACCGGCTTACTTTCCTGAAAATGAACCAGGCCTGGATCTCGCAGGAATTTGCCACTCCTCTGCCTGATTAAGTAATTGGGTGTCATCCAGGTCTCCTGCTGTGTTCATCTTTCTACCACCTGAACTGCTTTTCCTGGGCTCCAACACCGCCAGTTGCGGCTCAGAAGTGCAGGCTGCACAGTAAAAACATACGACCCAGTGTTATTGGGTTTCAGTAACGTCAGCTGATCCCCAGCTGTGTAGCCGGCAATGTGTCCTGCGACCGCCACGCTGGCACAACAACCTAAATGTAAGGGAACCTGTCCCCCCCCCCCCGTCGTTTGTTACTGAAAGAGCCATCTTGTGCAGCAGTAATGCTGCACAAGGAAAAGGTAGCTCTTTTTTTTTAGCTCCTTGCACACGCAGAACTTAACACTTATAAAATGTGTTCACTGATACCGTTATACTGTCCCGGAGCTGGGACTTTCCTTCGCAATGTGACGCAGCACAGCCGTCATTCCTACCCCCTTGGTGCCATGCGCTGCCTCCTCAGCGTTGTTTTAAGCTGTCACGGAGCCTGCGCTGTTCTGTTATCCCTTGGGCATGCCCTATTTGCGCTGCCTGTCTTCTGACATAATTTGGTGTCAGGATGGCTGCGCCTGTGCGGCCGCGCTGCCCGAGATCCCGCCTCGCAGTGTCTTCTGATTGAGTCACACTGCGGGTCTGGGATCCATGGGCATGCGCAGTGCATATCTTCCCCTCGGGCTCTCGCTCATTTCCCTCCGCCTTCTTTAGACTGTGCGCCGTCAGCTGATCCCTAATAGCATGCCACGGCCGTGACACCGCACAGTCTGAAGAAGAGGGAAGGAGGGGAGTGAGAGTCGAGGATATGCACTGTGCATGTCCATGGTTCCAAGGCCCGCAGTGGGATTACGTTGGACGAGACTGCGAGGTGGGATCTGGAGCAGCGTGGACGCACAGGCAGTGACAGCCTGACACCAAATTATGTCAGAAGACAGGCAGCGCTAATTGGGCATGGCCAAGGGCTAGCAGAACAGCGCAGGCTCCGTGACAGCTTAAAACAACGCTGAGGAGGCAGCGCACGGCACCAAGGGGATAGGAATGACAGCTGTGCTGTGTCCCATTACGAAGGAAATTAGCACCTCCGGGACGGTTTAACGGTATAAGGGGACACATTTTTAGTGTTTACTTCGGTGTTTGCAAGGAGCATAATTAAAAGAACCACCTTTTCCTTTTGCATCGTTAGTGCTGCACAAGATGGCTCTTTCAGCTACAAACGTCTTGGGGGGGGTTAAAGGTTCCCTTTCAACTTGCTCCAATCAGGCTTCGGCCTACACTCTGTTCCTCTGCTCCTCCTGCTGTCCCTGGGCTCTAACACTGCCAGTTGGTGCCTGGAAGTGCTGTGTGCACAGTCAACAGTCGCTCCTCTGTTATTGGGGTTCAGTAACGTCAGCTGATCCCCAGCTGAGTGTGCGGCAATACCTCCAATCTGCTCCTCCTGCTGTCCCTGGGCTCTAACACCGCCAGTTGGTGCCTGGAAGTGCTGTGTGCACAGTCAACAGTCGCTCCTCTGTTATTGGGGTTCAGTAACGTCAGCTGATCCCCAGCTGTGTATCCGGCAACGTGTCATGCGACCGCCACGCTGGCACAACTAAAATGTAAGGGGACCTGTCCCCCCCCCCCTAGGCGTTTGTTACTGAAAGAGCCACCATGTGCAGCACTAATACTGCACAAGGGAAAGGTCGCTCTTGAAATTATGCTCCTTGCAAATGCTGAACTACACACTCATGTAATGTGTCCCCTCACACCGTCCAACCGTCCCGGAGGTGGGACTTTCCTTTGTAATGTGACGCAGCACAGCCGTCATTGCTACCCCCTTGGCACCGTGCGCTGCCTCCTTAGCGTTGTTTGATTCCGTCATGGATCCTGCGCTGTTATGTTATCCCTTGGCCATGCACAGTTTGCGCTGCCCGTTCTCTGACATCATTTGTTGTCGTCCTGGCTGCGCCTGTGCGTCCACGCTGCCCGAAATCACACCTCGCAGTGTCGTCTAATGTGATCCCACAGTGGGCCTGGTATCCATGGCCATGCGCAGTGCATATACTAGCCTCTCACTCCCCTTCTTCATGCTTCTTCAGACTAGGCGGCGTCAGCTGATCCCTAATAGCATGCCACGGCCGTGACGCCGCACAGTCTGAAGAAGCAGGAAGGAGGTGAGTGAGAGGCGATGATATGCACTGCGCATGCCCATGGATCCCTGGCCCGCAGTGGGACTACATTAGATGACACTGCAAGGTTGGATCTCGGGCAGCTTGGACTTACAGGCACTGCCAGCCTGACACTTACATGATGTCAGAAGACGGGCACCGCTAACTGTGCATGGCCAAGGGATAACATTACAGCGCGGGCTCCGTGACAGAACCAAACAACGTTGAGGAGGTGGCGCCCGGCACCAAGGGGGTTGGAATGACGGCTGTGCTGTGTCACATTACAAAGGAAAGTCCCACTTCCGGGATGGTTTGACGGTGTGAGGGGACACATTATATGAGTGTGTACTTCAGCGTTTGCAAGGAGCATAATTTTCGGAGCCACCATTTTCCATGTGCAGTATTACCGCTGTACAAGATGGCTCTTTCAGCAACAAATGCCTGGGGGGGGGGGGGGGGTTAAAGGTTCCCTTTCAACTTGCTCCACTGCAGGCTTCGGCCTACACTCTGCTCCTCTTTGATTCCCTGGGTTTCAACACTGTCAGTTGCCACCTGGAAGTGTTGTCTACACAGAAAAAACACTAGGTGATGTGTCAGTGGGGTTCAGCACCGCCAGCTGTTCCCCTGCTGTGTAGTCGGCAACGTGTCCAGCACAAGCCACGCTGGCACAACAGAACAAAAGCTGCCACCAGTGCAGGCTTCGGCCTACACTCTGCTCCTCTCCTCCTCCTGCTGACCCTGGGCTCAAACACCGCTAGTTTTTGCCCGGAAGTGCTAGCTGCACAGAGAAAAACACCAGCCAATGTGTTAGTGGGGTTCAGCAACGCCATCTGTTCCCCTGCTGTGTAGCCGTCAACGTGACCTGCAAACGCCACGCAGGCACATGAACTGAAATTAAAGGGAACCTGGCCCCACCCCCCCAGGTGTTTCTATGTATAACAGCCACCTAGTACAGCAGTACTGCTGCATTTGTACAAGGTGGCTGACTTTTTCTCCTTGCCCACGTGGAACTCAACACGTACAAAATGTGTCTCATTGAGACCATTCCACTGTCCCTGAGGTGTGACTTTCCTTTCTAATGATACGCAGCACACCCCTTGGTAGCGTTTCCCGTCTTTTGTCATCATGGTTAGCTGGCTGCGCCTGTGCATCCGCCCTGCTAGAAACAACGCCCCTCGTTGTCATATTTATTTTGTCAGCGAGGGTGTGGTTTATGGGCACGAGCAGTGCATATGTTCGCCTGTGGTAGGCGATAAGGGATCAGCTGAGGCCGCCCAGTCTGAAGCAGGTGTAAGGACATGTGTGAGCGGCAAACCTATTTACTGCACAAGGCCACGAATCCCAGCCACGCAGTGTGATTTTTTGAAAACACACTGTGGGTCTGGGATTCATGTCCATCGCTAACCGCAACGGCCGACATGAAATGAGGTCAGAAGACAGGAAGCGCTCACAGCGCATGGCCAAGGGATCACAATAGCGCAGACTCCTGTACAGCAAATAACAACGCTCAGGAATCTGCGCCCAGTACCTAGGTGCTAATTTTGACACCTGTGCTGCGTCTCCTTAAAAAGACAAGTCACGCCTCCACAACTGTTTGATAGTATAATGGGCTAAATAGTGTACGTGTTTTATTCAGCGTGTGCAAGGAGCAAACTAAATAGAGTAACCTTTTACTTGTGCAGCATTAATGATGCACAAGGTGTGGCTCTTGTACCTTGCAACACCTGAGGGGGGGTTAAAGGTAACCTTTGAAATTGGTTCAACTAGGCTTCGGCCTACACTCTGCTCCTCTACTCCTCCTGCTGACCCTGGGCTCTAACACCGCCAGTTTTTGCCCGGACATGCGATCTGCACAGAGAAAAACACCAGTCAATGTGTCAGTGGGGTTCAGCAACGCCAGCTGTTCCCCTGCTGTGTAGCTTGCATCGTGTCCAGCACAAGCCACGCTGGCACAACCGACCAAAAGCTGCCACCAGTGCAGGCTTCGGCCTACACATTGCTCCTCTCCTCCTCCTGCTGACCCTGGGCTCTAACACCGCCAGTTTTTGCCCGGACATGCGAGCTGCACAGAGAAAAACACCAGTCAATGTGTCAGTGGGGTTCAGCAACGCCAGCTGTTCCCCTGCTGTGTAGCTTGCAACGTGACCTGCAAACGCCCCGCAGGCACATGAACTGAAATTGAAGGGAGCCTGCCCCCCACCCCCAGGTGTTTCTATGTATAACAGCCACCTTGTACAGCAGTACTGCTGCATTTGTACAAGGTGGCTGACTTTTTCTCCTTGCCCACGTGGAACTCAACACGTACAAAATGTGTCTCATTGAGACCATTCCACTGTCCCTGAGGTGTGACTTTCCTTTCTAATGATACGCAGCACCACCCTTGTTAGCGCTGCCCGTCTTTTGACATCATTGGTTAGCTGGCTGCGCCTGTGCGTCTGCCCTGCTCGAAACAACGCCCCTCGGTGTCTTATTTTTTTGGACAGCGAGGGTGTGATTGATGGGCATGTGCAGTGCATATGTTTGCCTGTGTTCACTCATCTCCTTCCGCCTTCTTCAGACTGGGTGTCCTCATGGCCGCGGCAGGCGATAAGGGATCAGATGAGGCCGCCCAGTCTGAAGCAGGTGTAAGGACATGTGTGAGTGTCAAACATATTTACTGCACAAGGCCACGAATCCCAGCCACGCAGTGTGATTTTTTGAAAACACACTGTGGGTCTGGGATTCATGTCCATCGCTAACCGCAACGGCCGACATGAAATGAGGTCAGAAGACAGGAAGCGCTCACAGCGCATGACCAAGGGATCACAATAGCGCAGACTCCTGTACAGCAAATAGCAACGCTCAGGAATCTGCGCAAAAGCAGCTAGGTGTAAATTTTGACACCTGTGCTGCATCTCCTTAAAAAGACAAGTCACGCCTCCACTACTGTTTGACAGTATAGTGGGCTAAATAGTGTACGTGTTTTATTCAGCGTGTGCAAGGAGCAAATTAAATAGAGCAACCTTTTACTTGTGCAGCATTAATGCTGCACAAGGTGTGGCTCTTGTACCTTGCAACACCTGAGGGGGGGTTAAAGGTAACCTTTGAAATTGGTTCAACTAGGCTTCGGCCTACACTCTGCTCCTCTCCTGCTGACCCTGGGCTCAAACACCGCTAGTTTTTGCCCGGAACTGCTAGCTGCACAGAGAAAAACACCAGTCAATGTGTTAGTGGGGTTCAGCACCGCCAGCTGTTCCCCTGCTGTGTAGTCGGCATCGTGTCCAGCACAAGCCACGCTGGCACAACTGACCAAAAGCTGCCACCAGTGCAGGCTTCGGCCTACACTCTGCTCCTCTCCTCCTCCTGCTGACCCTGGGTTCAAACACCGCCAGTTTCTGCCCGGACAGGCTAGCTGCACAGAGAAAAACACCCACCATTGTGTCAGTGGGGTTCAGCACCGCCAGCTGTTCCCCCGCTGTGTAGCCGGCATCGTGTCCAGCACAAGCCACGCTGGCACAACTGACCAAAAGCTGCCACCAGTGCAGGCTTCGACCTACACTCTGCTCCTCTCCTCCTCCTGCTGACCCTGGGCTCAAACACCTCCAGTTTCTGCCCGGAAGTGCTAGCTGCACAGAGAAAAACACCAGCCAATGTGTTAGTGGGGTTCAGCACCGCCAGCTGTTCCCCTGCTGTGTAGCCGGCAACGTGTCCTGCAAACGCCACGCAGGCACATGAACTGAAATTGAAGGGAGCCTGCCCCCCACCCCCAGGTGTTTCTATGTATAACAGCCACCTTGTACAGCAGTACTGCTGCATTTGTACAAGGTGGCTGACTTTTTCTCCTTGCCCACGTGGAACTCAACACGTACAAAATGTGTCTCATTAGAGACCATTCCACTGTCCCTGAGGTGTGACTTTCCTTTCTAATGACACGCAGCACCCCCATTGTTAGCGCTGCCCGTCTTCTGACATCATTGGTTGGCTGGCTGTGCCTGTGCGTCCGCCCTGCCCGACACAACGCCCCTCGTTGTCTCATATATTTTGACTGCGAGGGTGTGATTGATGGGCACGAGCAGTGCATATGTTCCTCTGTCTTCACTCCCCTCCTTCCGCCTTCTTCTGACTGTGCGGCCTCATGGCCGCGGCATGCGATAAGGGATCAGCTGAGGCCGCCCAGTCTGAAGCAGGTGTAAGGACATGTGTGAGCGGCGAACATATTTACTGCACAAGGCCACGAATCCCAGCACCGCAGTGTGACTTTAGGAAAAGGCACTGTGGGTCTGGGATTTATGGCCATCGTTAACCGTACCGGCCAACATGAAATGAGGTCATGAGACGGCCTGCACTAACAGGGTATTGCCAAGGGATAACACAAGAGCGCAGTTTCCTGTACTGCAAATAACAACGGTAAGGAATCTGCGCCCAGCACCTAGGTGTAAATTTGTACACCTGTGCTGCGTCTCCTTAAAAAGACAAGTCACGCCTCCACTACTGTTTGACAGTATAATGGGCTAAATAGTGTACGTGTTTTATTCAGCGTGTGCAAGGAGCAAAATTAAGAGAGCAACCTTTGACTTGTGCATCATTAATGCTGTTCAAGGTGTGGCTCTTGTACCTTGCAACACCTGAGGGGGGGTTAAAGGTTACCTTTGAAATTGGTTCAACTAGGCTTCGGCCTACACTCTGCTCCTCTCCTCCTCCTGCTGACCCTGGGCTATAACACCGCCAGTTGTAGCCTGGAATTGCTAGCTGCACAGAGAAAAACACCAGCCAATGTGTTAGTGGGGTTCAGCACCGCCAGCTGTTCCCCTGCTGTGTAGCCGGCATCGTGTCCAGCACAAGCCACGCTGGCACAACTGACCAAAAGCTGCCACCAGTGCAGGCTTCGGCCTACACTCTGCTCCTCTCTGTTGTGAATTCTGTGGTGGAATTCACTCCTGTGGTCACAAGTGGTACTGCAGCTTCTGAGCTTCCTCCCTCAGGTGTTCTGGTGAGCTCGTTAACTGCTTCATTACTTAACTCCGCCTGATGCTGCTATCCTTGCTCCTTGTCAATGTTTCAGTGTTGGATCTGAGCTTCTCCTGATTGTTCCTGTGACCTGCTGCTCTGTATAGCTAAGTGCTTTTTGCTTTTTTGTTGCTTTTTTTCTGTCCAGCTTGTCTTTTGTTTTGCTGGAAGCTCTGAGACGCAAAGGGTGTACCGCCGTGCCGTTAGTTCGGCACGGTGGTTTTTTTTTGCCCCCTTTGCGTGGTTTTGCTTTAGGGTTTTTTGTAGACTGCAAAGTTCGCTTTACTGTCCTCGCTCTGTCCTAGAATATCGGGCCCCACTTTGCTGAATCTATTTCATCCCTACGTCATGTCTTTTCATCTTACTCACAGTCATTATATGTGGGGGGCTGCCTTTTCCTTTGGGGAATTTCTCTGGGGCAAGTCAGGACAATTTTTCTATCTTTAGGCTAGCTAGTTTCTTAGGCTGTGCCGAGTTGCCTAGGTAGTTGTTAGGAGCAATCCACAGCCGCTTTCAGTTGTGTTTAGGATAGGATCAGGTGTGCAGTCTACAGAGTTTCCACGTCTCAGAGCTCGTTCTTGTATTTTTGGGTATTTGTCAGATCACTGTGTGCGCTCTGATCGCTAAGCACACTGTGTTTCTGGATTGCCTTCATGACACCTGTCATTAGCAAACATAACAGTACAAGGAGCCTAACTAATGATTCTCAATAGAGGGAAAGAAAAAGTTCTGACATCACTTTTTTTTTTCTGCTCTGTGTTCACTTTTTTTTTTTTCCCCTAGACATTTGGGTGATTCTGGACACAGGTGTGGACATGGATATTCAGGGTCTGTGCTCTTCAATGGATAATCTCGTTATAAATGTACAAAAAATTCAAGATACTATTGATCAGAAATCTATGTTAGAACCAAGAATTCCTATTCCTGATTTGTTTTTTGGAGATAGAACTAAGTTTCTAAGTTTCAAAAATAATTGTAAGCTATTTCTGGCCTTGAAACCTCATTCTTCTGGTAATCCTATTCAACAGGTTTTGATTATTATTTCTTTTTTGCGCGGCGACCCTCAAGACTGGGCATTTTCTCTTGCGCCAGGAGACCCTGCATTGAGTAGTGTCGATGCGTTTTTCCTGGCGCTCGGATTGCTGTACGATGAGCCTAATTCAGTGGATCAGGCTGAGAAAAATTTGCTGGCTTTGTGCCAGGGTCAGGATGATATAGAAGTATATTGTCAGAAATTTAGGAAATGGTCAGTACTCACTCAGTGGAATGAATCTGCGCTGGCAGCTTTGTTCAGAAAGGGTCTCTCTGAGGCTCTTAAGGATGTCATGGTGGGATTTCCTATGCCTGCTGGTTTGAATGAGTCTTTGTCTTTGGCCATTCAGATCGGTCGACGCTTGCGCGAGCGTAAATCTGTGCACCATTTGGCGGTACTGCCTGAGGTTAAACCTGAGCCTATGCAGTGCGATAGGACTATGACTAGCGTTGAACGGCAGGAATACAGACGTCTGAATGGTCTGTGTTTCTACTGTGGTGATTCCACTCATGCTATTTCTGATTGTCCTAAGCGCACTAAGCGGTCCGCTAGGTCTGCCGTCATTGGTACTGTACAGTCCAAATTCCTTCTGTCCATTACCTTGATATGCTCTTTGTCGTCGTTTTCTGTCATGGCGTTTGTGGATTCGGGCGCTGCCCTGAATCTGATGGATTTGGATTATGCTAAACGTTGTGGGTTTTTCTTGGAGCCTTTGCGGTGTCCTATTCCATTGAGAGGAATTGATGCTACACCTTTGGCCAAGAATAAACCTCAATACTGGGCCCAGCTGACCATGTGCATGGCTCCTGCACATCAGGAAGTTATTCGCTTTCTGGTGTTGCATAATCTGCATGATGTGGTCGTGTTGGGGTTGCCATGGCTACAAACCCATAATCCAGTATTGGATTGGAATTCCATGTCGGTATCCAGCTGGCGTTGTCAGGGGGTACATGGTGATGTTCCATTTTTGTCGATTTCGTCATCCACCCCTTCTGAGGTCCCAGAGTTCTTGTCTGATTATCAGGATGTATTTGAAGAGCCCAAGTCCGATGCTCTACCTCCGCATAGGGATTGTGATTGTGCTATCAATTTGATTCCTGGTAGTAAATTCCCTAAAGGTCGATTATTTAATTTATCCGTGCCCGAACACGCCGCTATGCGCAGTTATGTGAAGGAATCCCTGGAGAAGGGACATATTCGCCCATCGTCATCACCACTGGGAGCAGGGTTCTTCTTTGTAGCCAAGAAGGATGGTTCGCTGAGACCGTGTATTGATTACCGCCTTCTTAATAAGATCACTGTTAAATTTCAGTATCCCTTGCCATTGTTATCTGACTTGTTTGCTCGGATTAAGGGGGCTAGTTGGTTCACTAAGATAGATCTTCGTGGTGCGTATAATCTGGTGAGAATCAGGCAAGGAGATGAATGGAAAACTGCATTCAATACGCCCGAGGGTCATTTTGAGTATCTAGTGATGCCGTTCGGACTTGCCAATGCTCCATCTGTGTTTCAGTCTTTTATGCATGACATCTTCCGTGAGTATCTGGATAAATTCCTGATTGTTTACTTGGATGACATTTTGATCTTCTCAGATGATTGGGAGTCTCATGTGAAGCAGGTCAGAATGGTTTTTCAGGTCCTGCGTGCTAACTCTTTGTTTGTGAAGGGATCAAAGTGTCTCTTCGGTGTGCAGAAAGTTTCATTTTTGGGGTTCATCTTTACCCCTTCTACTATCGAGATGGATCCAGTTAAGGTCCAAGCCATCCAGGATTGGATTCAGCCGACATCTCTGAAAAGTCTGCAAAAGTTCCTGGGCTTTGCTAATTTTTATTGTCGCTTCATCTGTAATTTTTCTAGCATTGCCAAACCATTGACCGATTTGACCAAGAAGGGTGCTGATTTGGTTAATTGGTCTTCTGCTGCTGTGGAAGCTTTTCAGGAGTTGAAGCGTCGTTTTTGTTCTGCCCCTGTGTTGTGTCAGCCAGATGTTTCTCTTCCGTTCCAGGTCGAGGTTGATGCTTCTGAGATTGGAGCAGGGGCGGTTTTGTCACAGAGAGGTTCTGATTGCTCAGTGATGAAACCATGTGCTTTCTTTTCCAGGAAGTTTTCGCCCGCTGAGCGTAATTTTGATGTGGGCAATCGAGAGTTGCTGGCCATGAAGTGGGCATTCGAGGAGTGGCGTCATTGGCTTGAAGGAGCTAAGCATCGCGTGGTGGTATTGACTGATCATAAGAACTTGACTTATCTCGAGTCTGCCAAGCGCTTGAATCCTAGACAGGCCCGTTGGTCGTTATTTTTTGCCCGCTTCGACTTTGTGATTTCGTACCTTCCGGGCTCTAAAAATGTGAAGGCGGATGCTCTGTCTAGGAGTTTTGTGCCCGACTCTCCGGGTTTATCTGAACCAGCGGGTATCCTCAAGGAAGGAGTCATTGTGTCTGCCATCTCCCCTGATTTGCGGCGGGTGCTGCAAAAATTTCAGGCGAATAAACCTGATCGTTGTCCAGCAGAGAAACTGTTCGTCCCTGATAGGTGGACTAATAAACTTATTTCTGAACTTCATTGTTCGGTGTTGGCTGGTCATCCTGGAATCTTTGGTACCAGAGAGTTAGTGGCTAGATCCTTCTGGTGGCCATCTCTGTCATGGGATGTACGTACTTTTGTGCAGTCCTGTGGGATTTGTGCTAGGGCTAAGCCCTGCTGTTCTCGTGCCAGTGGGTTGCTTTTGCCCTTGCCGGTCCCAAAGAGGCCTTGGACACATATTTCGATGGATTTCATTTCTGACCTTCCCGTTTCTCAAAAGATGTCAGTCATTTGGGTGGTCTGTGATCGCTTTTCTAAAATGGTCCATCTGGTGCCCTTGGCTAAATTGCCTTCCTCCTCTGATTTGGTACCTTTGTTCTTTCAGCATGTGGTTCGGTTGCATGGCATTCCTGAGAATATTGTTTCTGACAGAGGTTCCCAGTTTGTTTCAAGGTTTTGGCGAGCCTTTTGTGGTAGGATGGGCATTGACCTATCCTTTTCCTCGGCTTTCCATCCTCAGACTAATGGCCAGACCGAACGAACCAATCAGACCTTGGAAACATATCTGAGATGTTTTGTTTCTGCAGACCAGGATGATTGGGTGTCCTTTTTGCCGTTGGCTGAGTTCGCCCTTAATAATCGGGCCAGCTCGGCTACCTTGGTTTCTCCATTTTTTTGCAATTCTGGGTTCCATCCTCGTTTCTCTTCAGGACAGGTTGAGTCTTCGGACTGTCCTGGTGTGGATTCTGTGGTGGATAGGTTGCAGCAGATCTGGACTCAGGTAGTGGACAATTTGATCTTGTCCCAGGAGAAAGCTCAACTTTTCGCTAATCGCAGACGCCGTGTGGGTCCCAGACTTCGTGTGGGGGATCTGGTTTGGTTATCTTCTCGTCATATTCCTATGAAGGTTTCCTCTCCTAAATTTAAACCTCGTTTTATTGGTCCGTATAGGATTTCTGAGGTTCTCAATCCTGTGTCTTTTCGTTTGACCCTCCCAGACTCCTTTTCCATACATAATGTATTCCATAGGTCGTTGTTGCGGAGATACGTGGCACCTATGGTTCCATCTGTTGAGCCTCCTGCCCCGGTTTTGGTGGAGGGGGAATTGGAGTATATTGTGGAGAAGATTTTGGATTCTCGTGTTTCTAGACGGAAACTCCAGTATCTGGTTAAATGGAAGGGTTATGCTCAGGAAGATAATTCCTGGGTTTTTGCCTCTGATGTTCATGCTTCCGATCTTGTTCGTGCCTTTCATGCGGCTCATCCTGGTCGGCCTGGGGGCTCTGGTGAGGGTTCGGTGACCCCTCCTCAAGGGGGAAGGTACTGTTGTGAATTCTGTGGCTGAATTCACTCCTGTGGTCACAAGTGGTACTGCAGCTTCTGAGCTTCCTCCCTCAGGTGTTCTGGTGAGCTCGTTAACTGCTTCATTACTTAACTCCGCCTGATGCTGCTATCCTTGCTCCTTGTCAATGTTTCAGTGTTGGATCTGAGCTTCTCCTGATTGTTCCTGTGACCTGCTGCTCTGTATAGCTAAGTGCTTTTTGCTTTTTTGTTGCATTTTTTCTGTCCAGCTTGTCTTTTGTTTTGCTGGAAGCTCTGAGACGCAAAGGGTGTACCGCCGTGCCGTTAGTTCGGCACGGTGGTTTTTTTTTGCCCCCTTTGCATGGTTTTGCTTTAGGGTTTTTTGTAGACTGCAAAGTTCGCTTTACTGTCCTCGCTCTGTCCTAGAATATCGGGCCCCACTTTGCTGAATCTATTTCATCCCTACGTTTTGTCTTTTCATCTTACTCACAGTCATTATATGTGGGGGGCTGCCTTTTCCTTTGGGGAATTTCTCTGGGGCAAGTCAGGCCTATTTTTCTATCTTCAGGCTAGCTAGTTTCTTAGGCTGTGCCGAGTTGCCTAGGTAGTTGTTAGGCGCAATCCACAGCCGCTTTTAGTTGTGTTTAGGATAGGATCAGGTGTGCAGTCTACAGAGTTTCCACGTCTCAGAGCTCGTTCTTGTATTTTTGGGTATTTGTCAGATCACTGTGTGCGCTCTGATCGCTAAGCACACTGTGTTTCTGGATTGCCTTCATAACACCTGTCATTAGCAAACATAACACCTCTCCTCCTCCTGCTGACCCTGGGCTCAAACACCGCCAGTTTCTGCCCGGACATGCTAGCTGCACAGAGAAAAACACCCACCATTGTGTCAGTGGGGTTCAGCACCGCCAGCTGTTCCCCCGCTGTGTAGCCGGCATCGTGTCCAGCACAAGCCACGCTGGCACAACTGACCAAAAGCTGCCACCAGTGCAGGCTTCGGCCTACACTCTGCTCCTCTCCTCCTCCTGCTGACCCTGGGCTCAGACACCTCCAGTTTCTGCCTGGAAGTGCTAGCTGCACAGAGAAAAACACCAGCCAATGTGTCAGTGGGGTTCAGCACCGCCAGCTGTTCCCCTGCTGTGTAGCCGGCAACGTGACCTGCAAACGCCACGCAGGCACATGAACTGAAATTAAAGGGAACCTGGCCCCACCCCCCCAGGTGTTTCTATGTATAACAGCCACCTTGTACAGCAGTACTGCTGCATTTGTACAAGGTGGCTGACTTTTTCTCCTTGCCCACGTGGAACTCAACACGTACAAAATGTGTCTCATTGAGACCATTCCACTGTCCCTGAGGTGTGACTTTCCTTTCTAATGATACGCAGCACCCCCCTTGGTAGCGCTTCCCGTCTTCTGACATCATTGGTTGTCTTGTTGCGCCTGTGCGTCCGCCCTGCCTGAAACAATGCTCCTCGTTGTCTTACTTATTTTGACTGCGAGGGTGTGATTGATGGGCACGAGCAGTGCATATCTTCGCCTGTCTTAACTCATCTCCTTCCGCCTTCTTCAGACTGTGCAGCCTCATGGGCGGCTGTGGGTCTGGGATTTATGGCCATCGTTAACCGCACCGGCCAACATGAAATGAGGTCATAAGACGGGCAGCTCTAACAGGGCATTGCCAAGGGATAACACAAGAGTGCAGACTCCTGTACAGCAAATAACAACGCTCAGGAAGCTGCGCCAAGCACCAAGGCGTTATTTGGGACACCTGTGCTGCGTCTCCTTAAAAAGCCAAGTCACGCATCCACTACAGTTTGACTGTAGAATGGGCTAAATTGTGTACGTCTTTCATTCAGCGTGTGCAAGTAGACAAATTAATAGAGCAACCTTTCACTTGTGCAGCATTAATACTGCACAAGGTGTGTCTCTTGTACTTTGTAACACCTGAGGGGGGGTTAAAGGTTACCTTTGAAATTGGTTCAACTAGGCTTCGGCCTACACTCTGCTCCTCTCCTCCTCCTGCTGACCCTGGGCTATAACACCGCCAGTTGTAGCCTGGAAGTGCTAGCTGCACAGAGAAAAACACCCGCCATTGTTTTAGTGGGGTTCAGCAACGCCAGCTGTTCCCACACTGTGTAGCCGGCAAAGTGTCCTGCAAACGCAACGCTGACACAAAGCTGCCTCCAGTGCAGGCTTCGGCCTACACTCTGCTCCCCCTGCTTACCCGTTGCTCCAACACCGCTAGTTGTGGCTTTAGGAAGACAATCTTGAATAGGCAACGCATCCGGGTTCCAGCACCGTCAGCTGGTTCTCGCCAGTGTTTTTGTCACGGGTACTCCCTCGTGCCAAGCCTGGTTCCAGCACCGTCAGCTGTTTCCGGGTACTGTCAAACTCACAGAGACACCTATGCGTTGCCCCGTCGTGTTGCGGTCGGGTTAGCCAACTCCAGGGTGCCTCCAGTTTAGGAGCTTCCTATGTGGGCTGCGTGAACTGGTAGTCAAGGCTGGTTCTGTAGTGCCAGTAGGCCCAGCTCCCCCTGTAGGACTGTTGGGGTTCGGTAACTGCGGCTGCCTCGCGGCCTAGCTGTTCTCTCCTCTCCTGTGGGCCTTCGGGTCCACCACCTGGTTCCAGCACCGTCAGCTGGTTCCAGGCCGAGCCTTTGGCTTAGGTGCCTCCTCCTGGGTATCCGAGTTCCGCCAACGTCAGGCAGTCCTTGGTAGTGCTTTTAAGCGCGGGCACCTACAGCTTAGTAACCGGGTTCCAGCACCGCCAGCTGGTCCTCGGTCGTGCCATTGGCTCTTGCACACTGGGGCAACGCATCTGGGTTCCAGCACCGCCAGCTGGTTCTCGGCAGTGTTCTTGACACAGGTACTCCCTCGTGCCAAGCCTGGTTTCAGCACCGTCAGCTGTTTCCGGGTTGTGTCTAGCTCACTGAGATGCCTATGCTTGCCCCGTCGTGGTGCGGTCGGGTTAGCCAACTCCAGGGTGCCTCCAGTTTAGGAGCTTCCTATGTGGGCTGCGTGAACTGGTAGTCAAGGCTGGTTCTGTAGTGCCAGTAGGCCCAGCTCCCCCTGTAGGACTGTTGGGGTTCGGTAACTGCGACTGCCTCGCGGCCTAGCTGTTCTCTCCTCTCCTGTGGGCCTTCGGGTCCACCACCTGGTTCCAGCACCGTCAGCTGGTTCCAGGCCGAGCCTTTGGCTTAGGTGCCTCCTCCTGGGTATCCGAGTTCCGCCAACGTCAGGCGGTCCTTGGTAGTGCTTTTAAGCGCGGGCACCTACAGCTTAGTAACCGGGTTCCAGCACCGCCAGCTGGTCCTCGGTCGTGCCATTGGCTCTTGCACACTGGGGCAACGCATCTGGGTTCCAGCACCGCCAGCTGGTTCTCGGCAGTGTTCTTGACACAGGTACTCCCTCGTGCCAAGCCTGGTTTCAGCACCGTCAGCTGTTTCCGGGTTGTGTCTAGCTCACGGAGACGCCTATGCTTGCCCCGTCGTGGTGCGGTCGGGTTAGCCAACTCCAGGGTGCCTCCAGTTTAGGAGCTTCCTATGTGGGCTGCGTGAACTGGTAGTCAAGGCTGGTTCTGTAGTGCCAGTAGGCCCAGCTCCCCCTGTAGGACTGTTGGGGTTCGGTAACTGCGGCTGCCTCGCGGCCTAGCTGTTCTCTCATATCCTGTGGGCCTTCGGGTCCACCACCTGGTTCCAGCACCGTCAGCTGGTTCCAGGCCGAGCCTTTGGCTTAGGTGCCTCCTCCTGGGTATCTGAGTTCCGCCAACGTCAGGCGGTCCTTGGTAGTGCTTTTAAGCGCGGGCACCTACAGCTTAGTAACCGGGTTCCAGCACCGCCAGCTGGTCCTCGGTCGTGCCATTGGCTCTTGCACACTGGGGCAACGCATCTGGGTTCCAGCACCGCCAGCTGGTTCTCGGCAGTGTTCTTGACACAGGTACTCCCTCGTGCCAAGCCTGGTTTCAGCACCGTCAGCTGTTTCCGGGTTGTATCTAGCTCACTGAGACGCCTATGCTTGCCCCGTCGTGGTGCGGTCGGGTTAGCCAACTCCAGGGTGCCTCCAGTTTAGGAGCTTCCTATGTGGGCTGCGTGAACTGGTAGTCAAGGCTGGTTCTGTAGTGCCAGTAGGCCCAGCTCCCCCTGTAGGACTGTTGGGGTTCGGTAACTGCGGCTGCCTCGTGGCCTAGCTGTTCTCTCCTCTCCTGTGGGCCTTCGGGTCCACCACCTGGTTCCAGCACCGTCAGCTGGTTCCAGGCCGAGCCTTTGGCTTAGGTGCCTCCTCCTGGGTATCCGAGTTCCGCCAACGTCAGGCGGTCCTTGGTAGTGCTTTTAAGCGCGGGCACCTACAGCTTAGTAAACCGGGTTCCAGCACCGCCAGCTGGTCCTCGGTCGTGCCATTGGCTCTTGCACACTGGGGCAACGCATCTGGGTTCCAGCACCGCCAGCTGGTTCTCGGCAGTGTTCTTGACACAGGTACTCCCTCGTGCCAAGCCTGGTTTCAGCACCGTCAGCTGTTTCCGGGTTGTGTCTAGCTCACTGAGACGCCTATGCTTGCCCCGTCGTGGTGCGGTCGGGTTAGCCAACTCCAGGGTGCCTCCAGTTTAGGAGCTTCCTATGTGGGCTGCGTGAACTGGTAGTCAAGGCTGGTTCTGTAGTGCCAGTAGGCCCAGCTCCCCCTGCAGGACTGTTGGGGTTCGGTAACTGCGGCTGCCTCGCGGCCTAGCTGTTCTCTCCTCTCCTGTGGGCCTTCGGGTCCACCACCTGGTTCCAGCACCGTCAGCTGGTTCCAGGCCGAGCCTTTGGCTTAGGTGCCTCCTCCTGGGTATCCGAGTTCCGCCAACGTCAGGCGGTCCTTGGTAGTGCTTTTAAGCGCGGGCACCTACAGCTTAGTAACCGGGTTCCAGCACCGCCAGCTGGTCCTCGGTCGTGCCATTGGCTCTTGCACACTGGGGCAACGCATCTGGGTTCCAGCACCGCCAGCTGGTTCTCGGCAGTGTTCTTGACACAGGTACTCCCTCGTGCCAAGCCTGGTTTCAGCACCGTCAGCTGTTTCCAGGTTGTGTCTAGCTCACTGAGACGCCTATGCTTGCCCCGTCGTGGTGCGGTCGGGTTAGCCAACTCCAGGGTGCCTCCAGTTTAGGAGCATCCTATGTGGGCTGCGTGAACTGGTAGTCAAGGCTGGTTCTGTAGTGCCAGTAGGCCCAGCTCCCCCTGTAGGACTGTTGGGGTTCGGTAACTGTGGCTGCCTCGCGGCCTAGCTGTTCTCTCCTCTCCTGTGGGCCTTCGGGTCCACCACCTGGTTCCAGCACCGTCAGCTGGTTCCAGGCCGAGCCTTTGGCTTAGGTGCCTCCTCCTGGGTATCCGAGTTCCGCCAACGTCAGGCGGTCCTTGGTAGTGCTTTTAAGCGCGGGCACCTACAGCTTAGTACCCGGGTTCCAGCACCGCCAGCTGGTCCTCGGTCGTGCCATTGGCTCTTGCACACTGGGGCAACGCATCTGGGTTCCAGCACCGCCAGCTGGTTCTCGGCAGTGTTCTTGACACAGGTACTCCCTCGTGCCAAGCCTGGTTTCAGCACCGTCAGCTGTTTCCGGGTTGTGTCTAGCTCACTGAGACGCCTATGCTTGCCCCGTCGTGGTGCGGTCGGGTTAGCCAACTCCAGGGTGCCTCCAGTTTAGGAGCTTCCTATGTGGGCTGCGTGAACTGGTAGTCAAGGCTGGTTCTGTAGTGCCAGTAGGCCCAGCTCCCCCTGTAGGACTGTTGGGGTTCGGTAACTGCGGCTGCCTCGTGGCCTAGCTGTTCTCTCCTCTCCTGTGGGCCTTCGGGTCCACCACCTGGTTCCAGCACCGTCAGCTGGTTCCAGGCCGAGCCTTTGGCTTAGGTGCCTCCTCCTGGGTATCCGAGTTCCGCCAACGTCAGGCGGTCCTTGGTAGTGCTTTTAAGCGCGGGCACCTACAGCTTAGTAAACCGGGTTCCAGCACCGCCAGCTGGTCCTCGGTCGTGCCATTGGCTCTTGCACACTGGGGCAACGCATCTGGGTTCCAGCACCGCCAGCTGGTTCTCGGCAGTGTTCTTGACACAGGTACTCCCTCGTGCCAAGCCTGGTTTCAGCACCGTCAGCTGTTTCCGGGTTGTGTCTAGCTCACTGAGACGCCTATGCTTGCCCCGTCGTGGTGCGGTCGGGTTAGCCAACTCCAGGGTGCCTCCAGTTTAGGAGCTTCCTATGTGGGCTGCGTGAACTGGTAGTCAAGGCTGGTTCTGTAGTGCCAGTAGGCCCAGCTCCCCCTGTAGGACTGTTGGGGTTCGGTAACTGCGGCTGCCTCGCGGCCTAGCTGTTCTCTCCTCTCCTGTGGGCCTTCGGGTCCACCACCTGGTTCCAGCACCGTCAGCTGGTTCCAGGCCGAGCCTTTGGCTTAGGTGCCTCCTCCTGGGTATCCGAGTTCCGCCAACGTCAGGCGGTCCTTGGTAGTGCTTTAAGCGCGGGCACCTACAGCTTAGTAACCGGGTTCCAGCACCGCCAGCTGGTCCTCGGTCGTGCCATTGGCTCTTGCACACTGGGGCAACGCATCTGGGTTCCAGCACCGCCAGCTGGTTCTCGGCAGTGTTCTTGACACAGGTACTCCCTCGTGCCAAGCCTGGTTTCAGCACCGTCAGCTGTTTCCGGGTTGTGTCAAGCTCACTGAGACGCCTATGCTTGCCCCGTCGTGGTGCTGTCGGGTTAGCCAACTCCAGGGTGCCTCCAGTTTAGGAGCTTCCTATGTGGGCTGCGTGAACTGGTAGTCAAGGCTGGTTCTGTAGTGACAGTAGGCCCAGCTCCCCCTGTAGGACTGTTGGGGTTCGGTAACTGCGGCTGCCTCGCGGCCTAGCTGTTCTCTCCTCTCCTGTGGGCCTTCAGGTCCACCACCTGGTTCCAGCACCGTCAGCTGGTTCTCTGCAGTGTCTTTTGCTCTTGTACCTTCTGCTCCCCATCCTGGTTCCAGTACCGTCAGCTGGTTCCGGGCAGAGCCTTTGGCTTAGGTGCCTCCTTCTGGGTATCCAAGTTCCACCAACGTCAGGTGGTCCTTGGTAGTGCTTTCAGGCACGGGTACCTCCTGCTTAGTAACCGGGTTCCAGTAACGTCAGCTGGTCCTCGGTAGTTCCATTGGCTCTTGGACCTTCGGCTACCCATCCGGGTTCCAGTACCGTCAGCTGGTTCTCGGCAGTGTCTTTTGCTCTTGTACCTTCTGCTCCCCATCCTGGTTCCAGTACCGTCAGCTGGTTCCGGGCAGAGCCTTTGGCTTAGGTGCCTCCTTCTGGGTATCCGAGTTCCGCCAACGTCAGGCGGTCCTTGGTAGTGCTTTTTAGCACGGGTACCTCCTGCTTAGTAACCGGGTTCCAGTAACGTCAGCTGGTCCTCGGTAGTTCCATAGGCTCTTGAACCTTCGGGTAGCCATCCGAGTTCCAGTTCCATCAGCTGGTTCTTGGCATTTTCTCAGCCTTCTTGTACCTTCTGCTACATTTCCAAGTTGAAGACCCTAAAGTCGACGACCCGGAAGACCACCCCGATGACGACGACGACGACCCGGAAGACCACCCGGCGGCGGCGACGACGGCGAAGACGACGACGGCGGAGACGACGACGGCGGAGACGACGACGGCTGAGACGACGACGGCGGAGATGACGACACTGGAGACGACGACCCTGGAGACGACGACATGGAAGACCGAGAAGCAGAAGAACAAGAGGCAGCAGAACAAAGAGCAGAAGAACATTAAGCATAAGACTTAATATCAGAGCAAAAGATATTATCTAAATTATATGCAGAAGAAGACTAAGCAGTGTATGGGGGTGAGTCCGTTCCTCCTCGTGGTGCCCCTGGATAAAGCCTGATGCTGCAGGCCAAACTGAACGCAGAAAAATGTAACTTTTGTGACTGGCAGAACGGAAGGTGTAATCTTCCAACTTTTATAGATCACAACTACGGGAATGCCTGTCACAAATGAGAATATGATGAAGAAGTAGAATAGGAAGAATAATAACAGTGGAATAAAAAGAATATGTAGAATAGGAAGAATAATAATAGTTGAATAAAATGAATATGAAGAATGTAATAAAAAAAAAAAAAAAAAAAGGTAAAGGATGAAGAAGAAGATGAATAAGGTGAAGAAGAAGTTGATGTCAAAGATGCTGATGATGATGAAGATGAAAGTGTGGGAAAAGAAAAAAAAAAAAGAAAAAAAAGAAGGGGAAGGGCGTGGAATAGTGAAACATCAATATCTGACAAAATAAAAAAAAAAATTTACATAGTCAATATCTTTGTCACTCCGAACGTCTTAAAAAAAACCAAAAAACATGCTATTCTATTTGATTGGGATAAACCTCTATGACTTTAATGTCTCCGCCACCTCCCCAAATACATCCGGCATTATTCTTAGTTGTTTTCCTTCATGTAGAATGAACCTACAAGGCAAGAAAGGGTTTATTTTAATTCCGATATTTTGGTCCCATTGACTTGCATTGGGATCGGGTATCGGTATCGGCGATATCCGATATTTTTTGAATATCGGCCGATCCTATCCGATACCGATACTTTCCGATATCGGAAGGTATCGCTCAACACTAATTATAGATTATGTTTCACTGTTTTCACTTAGTGGTGTTCAGAAATCTTGCCCAAACCAGCCCTTACTCATTTTTATAAGACTCAACCTGTCAGCATTTTCAGTTGACAGGTGGATGCGTTTATCTGTTATAATTCCACCAGCTGCACTAAAAACCTGCTCTGACAGAACACTAGCAGCAGGGCAGGCCAGGACCTCCAAGGCATAGAGAGCCAGTTCATGCCACGTGTCCAGCTTGGATATCCAATAATTAAAAGGCACAGAGGAATCACGGAGGATGTTTGTACGGTCTGCAAGGTACTCCCTCAGCATCTTCCAAAACATTGCACTTCTTGTGACAGCACCCCTTGCCTCTGTGCCAGCACGATGGGAGGGTCTGAGAAAACTATCCCAGAACTTTTCCATTGTTCCCTGCCTGAGCTGGATTGTACTTCTATCTCTCTCTCGCTTGGACTCCTTGGTTGTACAACAAACTCTGACGTCTGCTGCCAGGGTTCTCACATGGGAATTTTCTAAATAATTCTGCTACAAGGGCGCTCTGGTACTGCAACATTTTAGTACACCTCTCTGTCTCTGGCAGAAGAGATTGAAAGTTCTCCTTGTAGCGTGGGTTTAGAAGTGTCACCAACCAGCAATGAGTCCAAGTAAAAATAACTAGCAGCTGACAGCACTTCAATGCAGGTGTGCTTGTTACAGTTCAATGGCCCAATTGGAAAGAAAACACAGTCCAGTACAAAAAAGGAACAGCATCCCATCAAGGTGATGAAAGACTAAAAAAGCTTTATTCTGCCATGATGCAACGTTTCGTCCATTATAGGTCTTTAACAAGCATTGTTTAACAAGCTTGATAAAGACCTATGATGGTCAAAGCATTGCATCATGGCAGAACAAAGCTCTTTTAATCTTTCATCACCTGGATGGGATGCTGTTGCTTTTTTGTACCCAACCAGTAATGAGTGTCACCAAAAATTTTATAATGCGAGGGTCACACAACATAAAGTCAGCCATGCATGCCAGACTGCTAACAGGCAAGACTTCACAGCATTGTTGATGGCACAGGTAATGTTGTGGGACACATGCTGGTGTAATGCCGATATGGCACAGCGGAAGAAATAGTGGCGACTGGGGACCAAGTACTTTGGGACGGCCGCTGCCATCAGGTTGCAGAAAGCCAAAAAAGCAACATTTCAAGCACAAGCAGAAGAGAAATGTTAGAATTTTGGACTGTGGCCTGTGGGACGTTGGTTGGGTATTTCCGCTTGATTTATTTGGAGCAAAATTACAGTACAGACCAAAAGTTTGGACACACCTCATTTAATTATTTCTATGACTATGAATATTGTACATTCACACTGAAGGCATCAAAACTATGAATTAACACATGTGGAATGATATACTTAACAAAAAGTGTGAAACAACAGAAATTATGTCTTATATTCTAGGTTCTTCAAAGTAGCGACCTTTTGCTTTGATGACTGCTTTGCACACTCTTGGCATTCTCTTGATGAGCTTCAAGAGGTAGTCACTGGGAATGGTTTTCAATTCACAGGTGTGCCCTGTCAAGTTTAATAAGTGAAATTCAAGGGAAAAGAAAGCAGTCACTAGGGAGCGCTGTGAGGGTCACAGTTAGAATTGAAAGCAAAAGATCCACCGCAGCTCCAGCTGTTAACCTTCTAGGAGGATACAAAATGCAGTAAATAGTAATAACGGTCCTAGGAGCGCTGGAAATGAGACCAAAACAAGGATTTTAGTGTTGAACCACAACGCGTTTCAACGGTTAAACAGTCTTCATCAGCAGCAAAAGGTGGCGCAATAAAGTGTTACATTAAAGGGGACAAATAATATTGCATGCCCCACTTATCAGTTTTTAAATTTCCACAAAAAATGTAAAATACTGAATACTTTCGCAAGGCACTGTATCTCCATCCTGCCCCATCTATCTCAATCCTGCACCATGATCCTGCCCTGTGTCTCCCTCCTGCCCCCTGTGTCTCCCTCCTGCCCCCTGTGTCTCCATCCTGCCCACTGTGTATCCATCCTGCCCCCCTGTGTCTCCCATCCTGCCTTGTGTCTCCCATCCTGCCACACGTGTCTCCTATCCTGCCACCTGTGTCTCCCATCCTGCCACTGTGTCTCCCATCCTGCCCCCGTACCGCTTTCAATAAAAAAAAAAAAATGTTCTCCTTACCTGGCCATTCTCCTGCGGTGATGATCCCTCCATGCAGTTCAAGTGCGCCCTCGCCGGCATATGACAATGACATCATATGCCGGCGACATGCACACTGATGGGAGCTGTTAGCCTCCGATTGGCTGGTGGCTTTTAACTATTGTCATGCGGGCCCGAACGGCAATAAAGTTTAACTGAACTTGCTTCTCGGACGCAGGTTCAGTTACTGCACCGGCAGAAACATGCCGCTGGGGCCCAATGAGCAGTAGAGATGGGGCCCGATGCGGGCCCTCTCGGCCCTCTGGGCCTCATACGCCAGTCAGAGCAGTAATGTTCTGATGGCAGCCCTGCCGGTGGGCCCCATAGCAGTTGCGTGGCCTGCTGCCATTGTCAGTACACCACTGCAGACAATTAAAAAAGATACAGCAGTCCAGAGAAATTATTTAGTTGGCCTAAAAATGGCAACGAGATGGCTGGTGGCAATTATTTTTTTGCAACACTACTAGAAAGCACACAATTGCTTAAAGGAACAGTTCTCCCACAGGCATGGTTGTAGAGTACACACAGCTGCTTAAAGGCACAGTACTCCCACAGGCAGGGGGCAGAATACACACAGCGGCTTAAATAAACAGTACTCCAACTGGCAGGGGTTGCAGAGTACACACAGTAGCTGAAAGGAACAGTTTTCTCATAGTAGGGAGTTGCAGAGTACACACATCGACTTTTGGCACAATACTCCCATAGATGTGGATTCAGAATACACATAGTTTTTTTTTTTGTTACAGTACTCCCACAAATTTGGGTTGCAGAATACACACAGCGGCTTTTAGCACATTACTAGAAAAGGTGACGTTGCAAAGTACACACGGCAACTTTTTTTGCACAGTGCGCAGTCAGATTCTATCCCCATTCCAGCTGTTTCCTGACCCTAAACTAATAAGAGCAGAATGGCGGCGGCACTCATGATCTGGCCTTTATACAGGCCGGGTTCACGTGGTGTGTCGGCCAATTAAAGTCATGCTGTTACTTGGCATGGCTGTGATGGCCCTGGAAGTGCTCTCAGTCTAAAAGCAGTTTGATTGGCTGCGCTGATGCCTTTCAACAAGCTTTATTAGTCTAGGGAACCCAAACAAGAAATCGGACGTACATTAAAAGACCGTGTTCGGGGTTCGGTAATGGACACTAGGTGTCCGGTACAGACCCCAAACTTTACTGTTTGAGTCTGTTAATTCCTAATTGTCTACCCAACATATTTGGCAAAACATGATCATCAATTAAATTGGTGCACTAGGCAATACACTCTATTATTTTACTTTACAGTTCTGTTGATTATCATCATGATAGGAGGCAATTAACTGTTTAATGTCCTTGAATATTGGTACTAGCATCATTTTAACATGGACATTATTCTTCCCATTGATTTACATTCTTCTTCATTTACATTATTCTTCACTTCCAAGTAACTACTGTTATTGACTTTCCATGCACTGAACTGGTTTAGCCGTTCCTAGCTACAGCAAAAATACATTGGTTGTAATACTGTAAATAGCTATTGCTATAAAGAAATTGTGAAATATACATGTTATATAACACTGGTCTACAAAAAAAAAAAAAAAATTCTGGCATGGACTTTAACCCCTTTACCCCCAAGGGTGGTTTGCACGTCAATGACCAGGCCAATTTTTACAATTCTGACCACTGTCCCTTTATGAGGTTATAACTCCGAAACGCTTCAACGGATCTTAGCGATTCTGAGATTGTTTTCTTGTAACATATTGTACTTCATGATAGTGCTAAAATTTCTTCGATATAACTTGCGTTTATTTGTGAAAAAAACGGAAATTTGGCGAAAATTTTGAAAATTTCACAATTTTCCAACTTTGAATTTTTATTCTGTTAAACCAGAGAGTTATGTGACACAATATAGTTAATAAATAACATTTCCCACATGTCTACTTTACATCAGCACAATTTTTGAAACAAACTTTTTTTTTTCAAGGAAGTTATAAGGGTTAAAATTTGACCAGCAATTTCTCATTTTTACAACCAAATTTACAAAACCATTTTTTTAGGGACCACCTCACATTTGAAGTCATTTTGAAGGGTCTATATGGCAGAAAATACCCAAAAGCGACACCATTCTAAAAACTGCACCCCTCAAGGTGCTCAAAACCACATTCAAGAAGTTTATTAACCCTTCAGGTGATTCACAGCAGCAGAAGCAACATGGAAGGAAAAAATTAACATTTTACTTTTTAGTCACAAAAATGATCTTTCAGCAATAATCTTTTTAATTTCCCAAGGGTAAAAAGAGAAAATGGACCTCAAAAGATGTTGTCCAATTTATCCTGAGTACGCTGATACCCCACATGTGAGGGGGAACCACTTTTTGGGCGCATGGCAGGGCTCAGAAGGAAAGGAGCGCCGTTTGACTTTTTCAAGCTAAATTTGGCTGGAATTGAGATCGGACGCCATGTCGCGTTTGGCGACCCCCTGATGTGCCTAAACAGTGGAAACCCCCCACAAGTGACCCTATTTTGGAAACTAGACCCCCTAAGGAACTTATCTAGATGTGTCATGAGCACTTTTATCCCCCAAGTGCTTCACGAAAGTTTATAACGCCCGGGCGTGAAAAAAAAAAAATCCTATTTTTTCCACAAACATGATCGTTTAGTCCCCAATTTTTTATTTTCTCAAGGGTAAAAGGAGAAATTGGACCCCAAAAGTTGTTGTCCAATTTGTCTTGAGTACGCTGATACCCCATATGTGGGGGGGACCACTGTTTGGGCGCATAACAGGGCTCAGAAGGAAAGGAGCGCCGTTTGACTTTTTCAAGCTAAATTTGGCTGGAATTGAGATCGGACGCCATGTCGCGTTTGGCGACCCCCTGATGTGCCTAAACAGTGGAAACCCCCCACAAATGACCCCATTTTGGAAACTAGACCCCCTAAGGAACTTATCTAGATGTGTCATGAGCACTTTTATCCCCCAAGTGCTTCACAAAAGTTTATAACGCCCGGGCGTGAAAAAAAAAAATCCTATTTTTTCCACAAACATGATCGTTTAGTCCCCAATTTTTTATTTTCTCAAGGGTAAAAGGAGAAATTGGACCCCAAAAGTTGTTGTCCAATTTGTCCTGAGTACGCTGATACCCCATATGTGGGGGGGACCACTGTTTGGGCGCATGGCAGGGCTCAGAAGGAAAGGAGCGCCGTTTGACTTTTTCAAGCTAAATTAGGCTGGAATTGAGATCGGACGCCATGTCGCGTTTGGCGACCCCCTGATGTGCCTAAACAGTGGAAACCCCCCACAAATGACCCCATTTTGGAAACTAGACCCCCTAAGGAACTTATCTAGATGTGTCATGAGCACTTTTATCCCCCAAGTGCTTCACGAAAGTTTATAACGCCCGGGCGTGAAAAAAAAAATCCTATTTTTTCCACAAACATGATCGTTTAGTCCCCAATTTTTTATTTTCTCAAGGGTAAAAGGAGAAATTGGACCCCAAAAGTTGTTGTCCAATTTGTCCTGAGTACGCTGATACGCCATATGTGGGGGGGACCACTGTTTGGGCGCATGGCAGGGCTCAGAAGGAAAGGAGCGCCGTTTGACTTTTTCAAGCTAAATTTGGCTGGAATTGAGATCGGACGCCATGTCGCGTTTGGCGACCCCCTGATGTGCCTAAACAGTGGAAACCCCCCACAAATGACCCCATTTTGGAAACTAGACCCCCTAAGGAACTTATCTAGATGTGTCATGAGCACTTTTATCCCCCAAGTGCTTCACGAAAGTTTATAACGCCCGGGCGTGAAAAAAAAAATTCCTATTTTTTCCACAAACATGATCGTTTAGTCCCCAATTTTTTATTTTCTCAAGGGTAAAAGGAGAAATTGGACCCCAAAAGTTGTCCAATTTGTCCTGAGTACGCTGATACCCCATATGTGGGGGGGGACCACTGTTTGGGCGCATGGCAGGGCTCAGAAGGAAAGGAGCGCCGTTTGACTTTTTCAAGCTAACTTTGGCTGGAATTGAGATCGGACGCCATGTCGCGTTTGGCGACCCCCTGATGTGCCTAAACAGTGGAAACCCCCCACAAGTGACCCCATTTTGGAAACTAGACCCCCTAAGGAACTTATCTAGATGTGTCATGAGCACTTTTATCCCCCAAGTGCATCACGAAAGTTTATAACGCCCGGGCGTGAAAAAAAAAATTCCTATTTTTTTCCACAAACATGATCGTTTAGTCCCCAATTTTTTATTTTCTCAAGGGTAAAAGGAGAAATTGGACCCCAAAAGTTGTTGTCCAATTTGTCCTGAGTACGCTGATACCCCATATTTGGGGGGAACCACTGTTTGGGCGCATGGCAGGGCTCAGAAGGAAAGGAGCGCCGTTTGACTTTTTCAAGCTAAATTAGGCTGGAATTGAGATCGGACGCCATGTCGCGTTTGGCGACCCCCTGATGTGCCTAAACAGTGGAAACTCCCCACAAATGACCCCATTTTGGAAACTAGACCCCCTAAGGAACTTATCTAGATGTGTCATGAGCACTTTTATCCCCCAAGTGCTTCACGAAAGTTTATAACGCCCGGGCGTGAAAAAAAAAATTCCTATTTTTTCCACAAACATGATCGTTTAGTCCCCAATTTTTTATTTTCTCAAGGGTAAAAGGAGAAATTGGACCCCAAAAGTTGTTGTCCAATTTGTCCTGAGTACGCTGATACCCCATATTTGGGGGGAACCACTGTTTGGGCGCATGGCAGGGCTCAGAAGGAAAGGAGCGCCGTTTGACTTTTTCAAGCTAAATTAGGCTGGAATTGAGATCGGACGCCATGTCGCGTTTGGCGACCCCCTGATGTGCCTAAACAGTGGAAACCCCCCACAAATGACCCCATTTTGGAAACTAGACCCCCTAAGGAACTTATCTAGATGTGTCATGAGCACTTTTATCCCCCAAGTGCTTCACGAAAGTTTATAACGCCCGGGCGTGAAAAAAAAAATCCTATTTTTTCCACAAACATGATCGTTTAGTCCCCAATTTTTTATTTTCTCAAGGGTAAAAGGAGAAATTGGACCCCAAAAGTTGTTGTCCAATTTGTCCTGAGTACGCTGATACGCCATATGTGGGGGGGACCACTGTTTGGGCGCATGGCAGGGCTCAGAAGGAAAGGAGCGCCGTTTGACTTTTTCAAGCTAAATTTGGCTGGAATTGAGATCGGACGCCATGTCGCGTTTGGCGACCCCCTGATGTGCCTAAACAGTGGAAACCCCCCACAAATGACCCCATTTTGGAAACTAGACCCCCTAAGGAACTTATCTAGATGTGTCATGAGCACTTTTATCCCCCAAGTGCTTCACGAAAGTTTATAACGCCCGGGCGTGAAAAAAAAAATTCCTATTTTTTCCACAAACATGATCGTTTAGTCCCCAATTTTTTATTTTCTCAAGGGTAAAAGGAGAAATTGGACCCCAAAAGTTGTCCAATTTGTCCTGAGTACGCTGATACCCCATATGTGGGGGGGGACCACTGTTTGGGCGCATGGCAGGGCTCAGAAGGAAAGGAGCGCCGTTTGACTTTTTCAAGCTAACTTTGGCTGGAATTGAGATCGGACGCCATGTCGCGTTTGGCGACCCCCTGATGTGCCTAAACAGTGGAAACCCCCCACAAGTGACCCCATTTTGGAAACTAGACCCCCTAAGGAACTTATCTAGATGTGTCATGAGCACTTTTATCCCCCAAGTGCATCACGAAAGTTTATAACGCCCGGGCGTGAAAAAAAAAATTCCTATTTTTTTCCACAAACATGATCGTTTAGTCCCCAATTTTTTATTTTCTCAAGGGTAAAAGGAGAAATTGGACCCCAAAAGTTGTTGTCCAATTTGTCCTGAGTACGCTGATACCCCATATTTGGGGGGAACCACTGTTTGGGCGCATGGCAGGGCTCAGAAGGAAAGGAGCGCCGTTTGACTTTTTCAAGCTAAATTAGGCTGGAATTGAGATCGGACGCCATGTCGCGTTTGGCGACCCCCTGATGTGCCTAAACAGTGGAAACTCCCCACAAATGACCCCATTTTGGAAACTAGACCCCCTAAGGAACTTATCTAGATGTGTCATGAGCACTTTTATCCCCCAAGTGCTTCACGAAAGTTTATAACGCCCGGGCGTGAAAAAAAAAATTCCTATTTTTTCCACAAACATGATCGTTTAGTCCCCAATTTTTTATTTTCTCAAGGGTAAAAGGAGAAATTGGACCCCAAAAGTTGTTGTCCAATTTGTCCTGAGTACGCTGATACCCCATATTTGGGGGGAACCACTGTTTGGGCGCATGGCAGGGCTCAGAAGGAAAGGAGCGCCGTTTGACTTTTTCAAGCTAACTTTGGCTGGAATTGAGATCGGACGCCATGTCGCGTTTGGAGAGCCCATGATGTGCCTAAACAGTGGAAACCCCCCACAAGTGACCCCATTTTGGAAACTAGACCCTCTAAGGAACTTATCTAGTTGTGTGGTGAGAATTTTGAACCCCCACGTGCTTCACTAAAGTATATAATGCCCAGGCGTGAAAATAAAAAATCCTATTTTTTCCTACAAAAATGATATTTTAGTCCCCAATTTTTAATTTTCCCAAGGGTACCAGGAGAAATTGGACCCCAAAAGTTGTTGTCCAATTTGTCCTGAGTACGCTGATACCCCATATGTGGGGAGGAACTACTGTTTGGGCACACGTTGGGGCTCGAAAGGGAAGTAGTGACGTTTTGGAATGCAGACTTTGATGGAATGTTCTGCTGGCATCATGTTCCATTTGCAGAGCCCCTGATGTGACTAAACAGTAGAAACCCCCCACAAGTGACCCCATTTTGGAAACTGTACCCCCTAAGGAACTTATCTAGTTGTGTGGTGAGAATTTTGCACCCCCACGTGCTTCACTAAAGTATATAATGCCCAGGCGTGAAAATAAAAAATCCTATTTTTTCCCACAAAAATGATATTTTAGTCCCCAATTTTTAATTTTCCCAAGGGTACCAGGAGAAATTGGACCCCAAAAGTTGTTGTCCAATTTGTCCTGAGTACGCTGATACCCCATATATGGGGAGGATCTACTGTTTGGGCACACGTTGGGGCTCGAAAGGGAAGTAGTGACGTTTTGGAATGCAGACTTTGATGGAATGTTCTGCTGGCATCATGTTCCATTTGCAGAGCCCCTGATGTGACTAAACAGTAGAAACCCCCCACAAGTGACCCCATTTTGGAAACTGTACCCCCTAAGGAACTTATCTAGGTGTTTGGTGAGAAATTTGAACCCCCACGTGCTTCACTAAAGTTTATAATGCCCAGGCGTGAAAATAAAAAATCCTATTTTTTCCCACAAAAATGATATTTTAGTCCCCAATTTTTAATTTTCCCAAAGGTAACAGGAGAAATTGGACATCAAAAGTTGTTGTCCAAATTGTCCTGATTACGCTGGTACGCCATATGTGGGAAAAAACTGTTTAGGCACACGTTGGGGCTCGAAAGGGAAGTTGTGACATTTTGGAATGCAGAAATTGTCTGCGGTCGTCATGTTCCGTTTGCAGAGCCCCTGATGTGCCTAAACAGTAAACAAAAACCACAAGCAACATCATTTTGGAACCTAGACCCCCCCCAAGGAACTTATCTAGATGTGCCCCCTTTTTGGAACTAATATACGCTTTCTTGTAAAGTAAATTAGTAGTGCATGGAGGTGTGGTACAATCTGAAGCAATCCTTCATACACAGGCCAGGTTTTTCGGGGCAGGTGTCGCATTGATAAATGGTGTCCTTGCGTATTCCCCTTTTGTAACACACTCGGCACCTTTTTTGCGGCTTACCTTTTCTGCCGGTTGGCGGGACCACCCCCGGAAAATGCTGGCCTGGTACGATACGAGCACCTTCAGTTCCGGAAGTACTGGGGCCCTCTCCTTCCGGAGTACCAAATATCAGGGCCTTAACCACTACCTCCTGGAACTGAAGGTACGATGTATCGGTGTGGCGTGCACATCGTAACAGCAGGAAAGCGTTGAGCATTGCCATTTGTACGATGTGGACGGCCAACTTTTTGTACCACACCTTGGCCTTTCTCAAAGCACTGTATGGTTGGAGGAGTTGATCAGAGAGATCAACCCCCCCCATGCTTTTGTTGTAGCCCAGTACACAGTCCGGTTTGCAGACCTGTGTAGAGGTACCCCGTACAGTGCTGAGGGCTCTGCCATCACCATGTATGGTGGTCAAGAGAAGGACATCCCTCTTGTCCTTGTACTTGACCACCAGCAGGTGGTCGCTACATTGGGCCTTGCTCTCACCTTTTCTGAGCATCTGCCGAAGTAGCGTCTTTGGGAGGCCTCTCTGATTATTGCGCACAGTACCGCAGGCTGCGGTACCTCGCACAGAGAGGGATTTGTAGAGTGGGATGCTGGTATAAAAGTTATCAGTATAGAGGTGATAACCTTTATCCAGCAGTGGGTGCACCAAATCCCACACGATCTTCCCACTCACTCCCAGGACAGGAGGACACTCAGGGGGTTCAATCCTGCTGTCCTTCCCTTCATACACTCTAAACCTGTGGATGTACCCTGAGGCACTCTCACACAGCTTGTAGAGTTTGATTCCGTACCTGGCCCTTTTGTTGGGCAGGTATTGACGGAATCCGAGCCGCCCCTTAAAATGGACCAAGGACTCATCCACGCAGATGTCCCTTTTGGGCACGTACACTTCAGAAAACTTTTTGTTGAAGTGTTCGATGACCGGCCGAACTTTGAACAGACGGTCAAAGTTGGGGTCATCTCGTGCGGGACACTGTGCATTATCGGAATAATGCAGGAATTTATGGATGGCCTCAAAACGTCTCCGAACCATGGCCATTCGGAATACTGGAGTGTTATATAAAACATCTACACTCCAATATTGCCGCATTTCTGGCTTCTTCACGATCCCCATGTGGAGGACCAGGCCCCAAAACTGGATCATTTCAACTGCGTCTACAGGAGACCAGTTGGAAAATGATGTACCGGGGTTTTGCTCCAAAAATTGACGAGCATACAAATTAGTTTGCTCCACCATGAGGTTAATAAAATCCTCAGAGAAAAAGACTTTGAAAAAGTCTGTTTCTGTGAGGCCCGTGGTGTCAAACTTGATTCCTGATTCTGCCACAAAATCAGGAATCAGTGGCTCGTAATTTTCGGGGGGCGAGGTCCATGTGGGTTCCGCAGTGGGGAGCGCTGGTTCAGGAGTGGTGGGGGCTGCCTCATCTTCTGTCCTGGGGCGTCTGCGTGGTGGTTCTGCAGGACCCGAGGAGGAAGATGAGGAGGAAGAGGAGGAGGAAGAGGATGAAGAATCAGAAAAGTGAAGAAAAGTGGGATCCTCTCCCTCGCTATCAGTGTCGGAGGCAAGGAAAGCATATGCCTCCTCCAATGAATAGCGCTGTTGGGACGAACGGGACGAGCGGGACATTTTTGTGTGAATATGGTGATTGGGTGCACTTTATTGATAACTGTATGTGTATGTGTGGGGGGATAGTGATTTGTGCAAACTTATCTGAAAAGAAAATGCTAAAAGGAGAAGAAAAACCTGTAAAAAAAAAAAAAGGCAGGCACAAACTCTGATAAGAGAACTGCGTCACTTATCAAAGTTTGGCGGCTGCGGGATGTGTGTACGGAGGTTGCGCAAAAAGGCTGAAGGGAAAAAAGCGAGCGCGAGCATTGATCGGTGAACTGCGTCACCAATCAACGTTCGGCGGCTGTTAAATGGGCGCACGGAAGGAGGTGCAAAGGGGGGTAAAAAGAGGGGGAAGGGAGATGGGGGTGGAAGTGGGGATTGGGCAGGGATCAGTGATCAAAACGTACGGTTGTAGTCAGGTGGCGCAAAAGAGGGGTAAAAAAAAAAAAGGAAAACGGCAGGCACAAACTCTGATAAGTGAACTGCGTCACTTATCAAACTTTGGCGGCTGCGGAATGTGTGTACGGAGTTGGCGCAACGGGGGCGAGGGAAAAAAAGCGAGCGCGAGCGTTGATCGGTGAACTGCGTCACCAATCAACGCTCGGCGGCTACTAAATGTGCGCACGGAGGCGGCACAAATGGGGGTGGAGGGGGTAAAAAGAGGGGGAAGGGGGGATTGGGGTGGATGAACGGGGATTGGGGTGGATGAACGGGGATTGGGGTGGATGAACGGGGATTGGGGTGGATGAACGGGGATTGGGCAGGGATCAGGGATAAAACTTACGTTTAGTTGTCTTCTTTCTTTAGCAGGGATTGTGGTGCTACAGGCTGCTGTGGCACCACAATACCCAGCACGGCAGGGAGATCCAGGCACAAAATCCAGCAGGGAGATCCAGCAGTATGACCGCTCTGTAGGAATCCTCAGCTAGAATGAGGACCCTGCAGAGCGGTCATACACAGGTCAGGCAGGTGACACAGACAGGTCACAGAGCGGTCATGCTGCTGCTGTGACCTGTCATTGGTGGGATCGACCATAACATCGATCCCACCAATCAGAGCTTTCCTGGTGACCTGGCTGTGACCTGCCTAGGATCGGATCTGTTCGCGCCATCCTAGGCAGGTCACAGCCAGGTCACCTGCAGGGCACAGAGCGGTCACAGCGTGATCGCCGCTGCGCCCTGTGATTGGCGCGATCGACGATGACATCGATCGCGCCAATCGGCTCCTGCAGGCCCTGCTGGGCCTGCACTGTGTCCTATCCTAGGATCGGTGCTATTAGAGCACCGATCCACGCAGGTTCCGGCAGGGCACAACGCGGTAATACCGCGCGGTGCCCTGCGATTGGCGCGATCGATGCGATCGGCGATCGCGCCAATCCGGGGTGTTCTTGCCGGTGCCTGGCGTTGCCAGGCACCGGACCTAGGATCGAGTACATCGGTACTCGATCCTAGCCTGTGACCTCATTGTTTCAGCCGCTCCGATTGGCTGAAACAATGAGAATGGCTGTGATTGGCTGTTCAGAATTGAACAGCCAATCACAGCGATCGAGAGGGCGGGTGGGCGGCGACAATGCCCTGGATGCCGAGGCCATCTCCCCCCAGGTGAGATGGCGTCGGAATTTTAATGCGATCACCGCGACTTAAGTCACGGTATCGCATTAAAGGGCAGGACGTACTATCCCGTCAAGGGTCAGATAGGCCCAGGGCACCTCGACGGGATAGTACGTCCAAGGTCACAGAGGGGTTAAGAATGGTTTTAGACTAATTTGAGGGTGCTGCATTCAAATCTGATCTTATAATTTCT
Source organism: Ranitomeya imitator (assembly GCF_032444005.1). Classification (NCBI taxonomy): domain Eukaryota; kingdom Metazoa; phylum Chordata; class Amphibia; order Anura; family Dendrobatidae; genus Ranitomeya; species Ranitomeya imitator. The sequence continues at coordinate 1,065,518,370 of NC_091282.1, forward strand.
CTATCACATCACGTTTTTGCGCTACAGGTATATAGCCCATTTTCATGAATTCCATGATAAATTTAAGTAGTGAATGAAAAGCGCCTGTTTATACGGTTCACTAAGGTAAATTTACTTTTCATTTAGTCTCCCATTAAATGTGAGAATATCTTTGTTTTCTTTGAACATGCATAATTCCCATTTGTTATGATAACACCCTTGTTTTCTGTGCTACTGGACAGTAGAGCTACAGCAGAGCATTGGGTGAAAACTGAATGGCCTCAGCGACAGGGTTTGGCATCTGGCGATAAGAATGTCATCCATGATACTCTAGTGGATAGGAAGGACATTGTCTTTCCTCCCTTACACATAAAACTTGGATTGATGAAGCAGTTTGTCAAAGCTCTCAATCACAGTGGAGAATGCCTAAATCCCCAGTATCTTAGATAATACATAAACACAACACAACACAATAAATATGCTCATTTTAGTATGTTCATTTCAGATGAAATATTGATGATATTTTGGTTTTTTTGTACATGTCTATGGTTGGGTGCTATAGTGTATCCTTATTTATGACTGTAGGCTCGGCCTGCTTTTTTGTACCTTTTCGGTTTTTGCCATTTGGCAGTGTTAGGTCTTACTAGGGCCAGACGACGGGAGCGGGGGCGCCAATTGCGCAGGATATATAGGGTGCCAACCCCCGCAAGCAGGCAGTGCGCATCTAGGTACAGTGCAATAGGCTATAGGCCAAATGGGGATACAGTGCCTACAAGTAGTATTCAACCCCCTGCAGATTTAGCAGGTTTAAACATTTGGAATTAACTTGGCATTGTGACATTTGGACTGTAGATCAGCCTGGAAGTGTGAAATGCACTGCAGCAAAAAAGAATGTTATTTCTTTGTTTATTTTTTTTTTTAATTGTGAAAAGTCTTTTCAGAGGGTCATTTATTATTCAACCCCTCAACCCACCAGAATTCTGTTTGGTTCCCCTAAAGTATTAAGAAGTAGTTCAGGCACAAAGAACAATGAGCTTCACATGTTTGGATTAATTATCTCTTTTTCCAGCCTTTTCTGACTATTTGAGACCCTCCCCAAACTTGTGAACAGCACTCATACATGGTCAACATGGGAAAAACAAAGGAGCATTCCAAGGCCATCAGAGACAAGATCGTGGAGGGTCACAAGGCTGGCAAGGGGTACAAAACCCTTTCCAAGGAGTTGGGCCTACCTGTCTCCACTGTTGGGAGCATCATCCGGAAGTGGAAGGCTTATGGAACTACTGTTAGCCTTCCACGGCCTGGACAGCCTTTGAAAGTTTCCTCCCGTGCCGAGGCCAGGCTTGTCCAAAGTGTCAAGGCTAACCCAAGGACAACAAGGAAGGAGCTCCGGGAAGATCTCATAGCAGTGGGGACATTGGTTTCAGTCAATACCATAAGTAACGTACTCCACTGCAATGGTCTCCGTTCCAGACGAGCCCGTAAGGTACCTTTACTTTCAAAGCGTCATGTCAAGGCTCGTCTACAGTTTGCTCATGATCACTTGGAGGACTCTGAGACTGACTGGTTCAAGGTTCTCTGGTCTGATGAGACCAAGATCGAGATCTTTGGTGCCAACCACACACGTGACGTTTGGAGACTGGATGGCACTGCATACGACCCCAAGAATACCATCCCTACAGTCAAGCATGGTGGTGGCAGCATCATGCTGTGGGGCTGTTTCTCAGCCAAGGGGCCTGGCCATCTGGTCCGCATCCATGGGAAGATGGATAGCACGGCCTACCTGGATATTTTGGCCAAGAACCTCCGCTCCTCCATCAAGGATCTTAAGATGGGTCGTCATTTCATCTTCCAACAAGACAACGGCCCAAAGCACACAGCCAAGAAAACCAAGGCCTGGCTCAAGAGGCAAAAAATCAAGGTGTTGCAGTGGCCTAGTCAGTCTCCTGACCTTAACCCAATTGAAAACTTGTGGAAGGAGCTCAAGATTAAAGTCCACATGAGATACCCAAAGAACCTAGATAACTTGGAGAAGATCTGCATGGAGGAGTGGGCCAAGATAACTCCAGAGACCTGTGCCGGCCTGATCAGGTCTTATAAAAGACGATTATTAGCTGTAATTGCAAACAAAGGTTATTCCACAAAATATTAAACCTAGGGGTTGAATAATAATTGACCCACACTTTTATGTTTAAAATTTATAAAAATTTAACTGAGCAACAAAACTTTTTGGTTTGTAAGATTTATGCATCTGTTAATAAATCCTGCTCTTGTTTGAAGTTTGAAGGCTCTAACTTATTTGCATCTTATTAAACCTGCTAAATCTGCAGGGGGTTGAATACTACTTGTAGGCATTGTATGTGCAATTATATGTTGAGTGTGCGCTATTGAAAATTTATTACAGCACATTTGCACTTTATCGGTATTCTGTGCCCCTACTATATAGCACACTGGTCAATTTCATTTGTTTGTCTGTCTGTATGGTCTGCTGTTTGTCTATTTTTCCCACACTTTAGGGTTGTTCAGGGTGAGTCAGGGCGAGTCTACGTTGAGCGGGGGCGCCATTGCGCAGGATTTATAGGGTGCCAACCTCCACTGCAAGGTAGGGCATAGATAGTCAGTATATTAGGGACTGAGTGCACCCTGTATCTTTTTTCAGCCAAACATTGGACGTTTTTTAGGTCGTGAATGTTGTCGTTTTTTATCCTTATCAATAGTAAATGTTACGTTTTATTGTGTATTGGATTTATTTGGTTATTTATTGCTGCTTCTCGGTGAATTACCGTATACTTCTTTTTGGGCACTGGCATCATTTTTTCTGTGATACACATCACAGATCAGCCAAGAAAAGAAAGTTCAAATAACTGCCATTTATCATTCATCTGTGTGCCATATATATATATATATATATATATATATATATATGTGTGTTTTTATATTTTGTTTTAATTCTGTAAGTATATTTGATTTGCTATACATAGACTTTGTAATCTTTATTATTCCTTGATTAAAAATATACAAAATGTAGTACTGAAAATCAAGTATTTTTATCATAAAACATTAGGAGTAATTTTCATCAAAAATTGAAAATATCTCGAAATCCTGATGTGATAGCCAAAAACGGAGTTCATATTCGTAACCAGCAGCCAAAATTGACTTAAAATATGTTTTAAAACCTTTTGCCAGAAAAATTGCGTTGACCAGTGTAATAAAGTGATAAAGGATTCAACAGTATAAAATAAATGTATACCAATCAGTAACCACTTTATTACTTACAACTGAATTATAATTTATTAATAATATATTACACCATTGAAAGATCAAGGTACACTTAATTTTCATGGCTGTAAAATATCATTACTCTCATTTGCCTTTGATATATTTCCTTTAATATGTATATAATGGAGCATTGCTTTCTTGTGTTATCAAACTTCTTGGCTTCTGCTATGAAATAAAAGGAGCAATATAGCATGATGTTTTTTCTCTATTATATTCTATTTCTGTGCAGCAATTATTTTCCGTATGTTTTCCATTTACTTCTGGGTAGATAAACACTTTCTTAGAAAGCATCAACGAAGTAATGAGTTCTATGTTTCTACAGTAATGTACTCTAATCCCTCAGCTGCAAGTTCAGTAGGAGAGTATATGTATTAACCCCTTTACCCCCGAATGTTTTTTTGCACGTTAATGACCAGACCAATTTTTACAATTCTGACCATTGTCACTTTATGTGGTTATAACTCTGGAACGCTTCAACGGATCTCTGTGATTCTGAGATAATTTTTTTGCGACATATGTTTCTTCATGATAGTGGTAAGGCTTCATCGATAGGACTTTCGTTTATTTGTGAAAAAAATGGAAATTTGCCAAACTTTTTGAAAATTTTGCAATTTTTAAACTTTGAATTTTCATGCCATTAAATCAGAGTCATGTCACACCAAATAGTTAATAAACAACATTTTCCACATGTTCACTTTGCATCAGCACAATTTTGGAAACAATTTCTTTTTAGTTAGGAAGTTTTAAGGGTTAAAAGTTGAGCAGCAATTTTTCCTTTTTTCAACAAAATTTACAAAACCATTTTTTTACAGACCAAATCACATTTAAAGTCACTTGGAGGGGTCTATATGACAGAAAATACCCCAAAGTGACACCATTCTAAAAACTGCACCCCCCAAGGTGCTTATAACCCCATTCAAGAAGTTTATTAACCCTTCAGGTGCTTCCTAGGAATTTTTGGAATGTGGAAAATAAATGAACTTTTAACTTTTTTTCACCAAAAATTAAGATACAATTTTTTTTATTTTGACAAGGGTATGAGAAAAAAATGGATCTCAACACTTGTGTAATTTCTCCTGAGCATACCGATACCCCATATGAGGGAGAAAGCCACTGTTGGGTGCGCAGCAGAGCTCAGAAAGGAAGGAGCGCCATTTGACTTTTTGCATGTAAAATTTCCTGTAATCATTAGTGGCCATCATATCCCGTTTTGGAGGCCCCCTGATGTGCCTAAACAGTGGAAATCCCCCACACAAGTGACCCCATTTTGGAAACTATACCGCTCAAGGAATGTATTTAGATGTGTGGTGAGAACCTTGAACCCCCAGGTGCTTCACAGAAGTTTATACCATTGAGCCGTGAAAATAATAAATTTTGCATTTTCATAAGGGTAACAGGAGAAATTGCACCATACAATTTGCAGTGCAATTTCTTCTGAGTACGCCGATACCTCATATGAGGGAGGAAACTATTATTTGGGTGCACGCAAGGGCTTGGAAGGGAAGGAGGGTCGTTTGACCTTTTTGATTGTAAAATTTCCTTGAATCATTAGTGGACATCATGTCTCGTTTGGAGAGCCCCTCATGTGCCTAAACAGTGGAAATCCCCCACAAAAGTGACCCCATTTTGGAAACTAGACCCCTCAAGGAATGAATTTAGATGTGTGGTGAGCACCTTGAACCCCCAGGTGTTTCACAGAAGTTTATACCGTTGAGCCGTGAAAATAATACATTTTGCATTTTCATAAGGGTAACAGGAGAAATGACACCATACAATTTGCAGTGCAATTTCTTCTGAGTACGCCGATACTTCATATGAGGGAGAAAACTATTATTTGGCCTTAAATCATTAGTGCACTTCACGTCTCATTTAGAGAGCCCCTCATGTGCCTATACAGTGGAAACCCCCCACAAGTGACCCCATTTTGGAAATTAGACCATTCAAGAAATGTATTTAGATGTGTTGTGAGCACCTTGAACCCCCAGCAGCAGCAGCAACAGCATCCCCATACTGTGCAAACTGTCAGCTCTGCACAGACATAGAAAGTTGCTGATCATGTACTGTGCATGATCAAGCAATTTTCCTAGCTCTACTGACCCAGATGTTGTCATGACGACATCTGGTCACGATGACAACGATTGTCATGCCACCTGGTCTCCGATCTAAGGGCAGAGGGGCTGTCTTCCCTCTGCCGGCTCCCAGAATGCTGTGATCATGTTTGATCGCAGTATTTTGGGGGTTAAAGTGCCGGGAGTGGTGCGTGCACTTAGTGACGGGTGTCAGCTGTCACAATCGGAATTAGCCTGTATGCACACCCGGTTGCCTACATGTAATAATCCGTCTCTGGTCAATAAGGTGTAACAAGGGCGACAGGGGGAGGGGCAGTTATGGCCGAGTTACTTAAAGACACAGTCCACAGACAGAGTCCACTGAACAGATGGTCAGTGATCACCTCTCGGCACCTTGTACATAAATAGATGGGGACTGACACAGCTTTTCCCACAGTTTACCTTGTTCTCTCTCTGGCCACGGTAGTCCAGGCAAATTAGAGTCCTAGAAGGCAACTGCAGTCAAACAGGGAATAACTTTTAATCAACAGGGATGGAATATAAGGAGAAGAGTACAACACTGGATTCCTGTTCTCTCCTTGACACTCTCCACAGCCACACCCACATCAGCTGCAGCAGCCAAAAATTCACAGTAGTCCACTCGCTAGGATTTGGGTACTTAAAACCCCTTCAGCGGGGGGCCCTTCCAGAGTCCTGGGGCCCGTGTTGCAGTCTTTAGTCCTTTTTAGTCTTTGGGACCCCTCTTGAGTCTTCTCTTGTCCTTTCACGCTCCTCTGAGTGCCTTGATCCTGGGGCAACAGATCTCTTCCCATCTGGGAGTCTGGCAATGGCCCAGCTGTTACTATACATCTGCTCAGTGCTAACGTACCCGAGCTTCTGACTGGGGACAGCAGCTTCCTTCCACCTTCCTGCTGCTGGCCCAGCCCCTAACATTAACTATTCACTATCCCTAACTATGTACTGCGATTTCAAGGGGAACATCCACAAAACATAGTAAACAGGTGCAACATATGGTGGTACACACATTGCAAACACATCACAGCATACAACACATGACATTATACACTGCATAACAAATATAGCATAATATAGAAAGGACCGCATAGGTCATGTGTGGGGAAGGAGTAAATGAGGGTTCCTTCCACCTCCTCACAAAGGTCCAGGGCACATGGACATATTATTACGCCCAGTGTCAGAAAGAGGTTAAAACTGGAGCTGTATGAAAGCAAAATAATCCATTACTATCAGGTGCTGTGATCCTTATTCCAGATAGACTTTGCAACGCTATATTAATGCGTAATTCATTAAAACATATTTTTATACAATATATTGAGGATTTGTAGTATTAATAGAATGTAAGTCCGCAAGGACAGGGTCCTCTCCCCTCTGTACCAGTCTGTCACTGTAAATTTGTTTACTGTAAACGATATCTATAACCCTGTATGTAACCCCTTTCTCATGTACAGCACCATGGAATTAATGGTGCTATATAAATAAATAATAATAATAATGATGAAATGTAGATTGCTCATGCAGAATTTATAAAATACAATTAGCAGGGGATTGCAATAATTCAGTATACTGGAATCCAGCAGTGTACACAGTGTTTCATGTGTCTGACTGATAAGTAGGAAAGACTACATGTTCTCATCATGCGTATTATGTTTCAACACTAGCTAGAATCTCTATATAATCCCAGTATCAGTTTTACCAATTTACGTCCCGCATGCTATGTATTGCTGCTATGTCTTTGCTTAAATTTATATTGATTTACAATTTGGAACTAGCCTAATAGTGTATACTATTTTTGCAAAATTGAATAACATTGCTCTTTATTCCTCGGCAGAATTCTGTTGTGAGGATGTCATAATTGTGTTTGTTGTTTTTTCTCTGTTGTGGTCAGTTTTGCTGCTTTCATTATAGTACTTGTATTCATTTATAAGCTGAAATCTTTTGAAACCATGTTAAAATTATGTGTATTCTATCCTGATGATACAACAATAATGTTTGTCTTCCCCTTCTAGGAACAGTTTTATTTTATTTCTTTATTTTCTTCTACTGCTTTTATAGCAACAAAGTATTTAGCATTTTCATAAATTATAGTCACGCATTGTCTTCAGTGATCTCACAATCTATTACAGGTGCACTAAGAAACATACAAAAATGTAACCAAAATAGATTTTGCTGGGAAATATGTTGCGGTACATCCTTTCCAGGGTAATGACTTGTATATAAGGCAAAATAATTTACCCAAGACCAAAATGTTCCTCCACCACTTGGGCTATGTTCACACGCAGCGTTTTTGATGCGTTTTTCAACTTTAACATTGCTTTCAACCAATACAAATGTATTCACTGGGAAATGTCATTGTAACATTTAACAACCCTAGCTGGCCATGTGGTGTGTGACACATAAGTAGACACATCTTGTTTCTTTTATGAAGGAGGGACTCTTAATGTCACAAAGCCTATTTTTAGAGGGAAATCAGGCAGCATTAATATTCTTAAAGGGCCATTATTAAACATCGGGTCTGATATGCTGTTATTGCCTATGCAGTGAGTGGCTGGGCTGCCAAGAATTACAACGCACCCCAATACCCCTTTCTCAAGAAGTACAGGCGGGTCTCCTGAAAAAATGTTGCATTGAGTGCAAGGCCTGCCCTGCTATCAAGTCATATGCACCCCAATAAGCCTTTAAACCCAGGTACTGGATGGCCACATGAAAACCCACTTCACAGTCTTCAGTTGATACTGCCATACAGTTTCCTTATGCATTGAATGCAAGGACTGCCTTGACCCAAATTTGCACGCACCCTAATCCCCCTTGGAAGAAACATGGAGGATAGCCTCATAAAGATAATGTTCTATTACAAAGGAGAGGGTCTCCTAGACTCGTAATGCCCATACACTAAGTTTATGGGCTGACAAACATTTCCCCATGGGTAAATAAAAAAAAAAAAGATATTCAGCCCAAAATAGTGTTTACTGTTTAGAGCTAGGGTAACACACAGCAAAAAAAGGTGAATGGAAGCCTGAAAAGCACACTTTGTAGACCAAAGATACATGAGGCGTGCCACAGAGATACCACACTGTGGCCTGTGTTTTTATTTTGTCCCCAAAAATAGTGTATAGAAATCAGGTCAAAAACAGCAAATATGGTTGAATGTAGCTCTGAAATACCACAATTTGTAGGCCACAGATACATCTGGCATTTGACTGAGATACCAGTCTCTTCAATTTGTGTCCTGTATAATTATTTTTTACTGCTAAATAGTGTTTAGAGCTAGGGTAACACACCGCAAAGAAAAGGAGAATGGAAGCCTCAAAGCACACTTTGTAGCCCACAGATAGATGAGGCATGTCATGGAACTACACACCTTAAAAATAAGATCGACCAGACAAGGCAAGTCTTCATTGTTCAACCACCACAAGCCCTTTGTATACCAGACCAATGCCCAAACCCCATAACCTCCCTATCCAACATCACTGAAGGGGTGCTTAATTGTCTCCTCTCCAAATCGCACCTCACCACCTGTGTGCTCGACCCCATCCCATTCAACCTCCTCCCCAACCTCACCACCACACTAATCCCATCCCTAACCCACCTCTTCAACCTATCACTATCTTCTGGCACCTTCCCTTCTGCTTTCAAACATGAGTATTTTTACCATGAACCCCCCCCCCCGTGGTCCTTTTAAGGTCTAAAAACATCTGAAAATGATAGAAACACTGCTAAAATGACACAGGAATATCACTGGAATCACTGCTGGAAGTATTTCTGACGCCATTTTTACAGGTGCACTAAGAAACATACAAAAATGTAACCAAAATAGATTTTGCTGGGAAATATGTTGCGGTACATCCTTTCCAGGGTAATGACTTGTATATAAGGCAAAATAATTTACCCAAGACCAAAATGTTCCTCCACCACTTGGGCTATGTTCACACGCAGCGTTTTTGATGCGTTTTTCAACTTTAACATTGCTTTCAACCAATACAAATGTATTCACTGGGAAATGTCATTGTAACATTTAACAACCCTAGCTGGCCATGTGGTGTGTGACACATAAGTAGACACATCTTGTTTCTTTTATGAAGGAGGGACTCTTAATGTCACAAAGCCTATTTTTAGAGGGAAATCAGGCAGCATTAATATTCTTAAAGGGCCATTATTAAACATCGGGTCTGATATGCTGTTATTGCCTATGCAGTGAGTGGCTGGGCTGCCAAGAATTACAACGCACCCCAATACCCCTTTCTCAAGAAGTACAGGCGGGTCTCCTGAAAAAATGTTGCATTGAGTGCAAGGCCTGCCCTGCTATCAAGTCATATGCACCCCAATAAGCCTTTAAACCCAGGTACTGGATGGCCACATGAAAACCCACTTCACAGTCTTCAGTTGATACTGCCATACAGTTTCCTTATGCATTGAATGCAAGGACTGCCTTGACCCAAATTTGCACGCACCCTAATCCCCCTTGGAAGAAACATGGAGGATAGCCTCATAAAGATAATGTTCTATTATAAAGGAGAGGGTCTCCTAGACTCGTAATGCCCATACACTAAGTGTATGGGCTGACAAACATTTCCCCATGGGGGGTAAATAAAAAAAAAAGATATTCAGCCCAAAATAGTGTTTACTGTTTAGAGCTAGGGTAACACACAGCAAAAAAAGGTGAATGGAAGCCTGAAAAGCACACTTTGTAGACCAAAGATACATGAGGCGTGCCACGGAGATACCACACTGTGGCCTGTGTTTTTATTTTGTCCCCAAAAATAGTGTATAGAAATCAGGTCAAAAACAGCAAATATGGTTGAATGTAGCTCTGAAATACCACAATTTGTAGGCCACAGATACATCTGGCATTTGACTGAGATACCAGTCTCTTCAATTTGTGTCCTGTATAATTATTTTTTACTGCTAAATAGTGTTTAGAGCTAGGGTAACACACCGCAAAGAAAAGGAGAATGGAAGCCTCAAAGCACACTTTGTAGCCCACAGATAGATGAGGCATGTCATGGAACTACACACCTTAAAAATAAGATCGACCAGACAAGGCAAGTCTTCATTGTTCAACCACCACAACCCCTTTGTATACCAGACCAATGCCCAAACCCCATAACCTCCCTATCCAACATCACTGAAGGGGTGCTTAATTGTCTCCTCTCCAAATCGCACCTCACCACCTGTGTGCTCGACCCCATCCCATTCAACCTCCTCCCCAACCTCACCACCACACTAATCCCATCCCTAACCCACCTCTTCAACCTATCACTATCTTCTGGCACCTTCCCTTCTGCTTTCAAACATGCCACAATCACGCCTATCCTTAAAAAGCCAACCCTCGATCCAACTGCTATATCCAGCTATCGCCCAATATCACTGCTCCCATTCGCTTTCAAAATCCTGGAGCAGCACGTCCACGCTGAACTTTCCTCCCACCTCTCATCTAACTTGCTCTTTGACAATCTACAATCAGACGCGGAGTCCACCGCTTGTCTTCAAGCGGTGGACTCCGCGTCTGCAGCACTACAGGGCTGTGCCCATACCTGAGTATTCTAACCGGTGCCTTCCCTTAAAGGGCAATTAGCACTATAGTCTGTTAAACAGAGCTAACACTTACTTCACCAGCAATCACTTTACGTAACTGATGAAAGTCATGTGTTTATGACCGAAACGGTTGCTGTTACTGCACCTCCGCTTGGAATAATAAAATATTACCTATATAAAGTTGAGTGCCAGGTTTTTCTTACAAATAAGTAGGCTATGACACTAAAATAAAAGATTTGGAGTACTAAAATTGTACAATATTTACCACAATGATATGTGATGCGTGTGGTGTACAAATCACAGTGCTAAATATAAGAACTGTAGCTAAATATTTTTTTGCCAACTAAAGATTTTTTGGTCACCAAAATGTTGTCCAAAAATGTTGCAAGACACCCCCCCCCAAAAAAAAATATAGTACACAAAAAAAAGGTCAGTATTTTATGCGCCCTCATATCTGATGCCTGGGACAAAAACAACCATTTTAAATTGTTAGATTGTAATGCCCTTGTATTAAAATAACCTGGATGTAGTCTGCAGTGTGACCAAGCAAATAAATGTTGAAAAGAATAGGGCTCAGGATTGCTTTGTACTAAAATTTGCAGATATAAGGTGCCTTCCCCCCAAAAAAATCATAGCCACGGATACCTGCAGCTAGGTATATATAAAATACGCAGCATCAGACAGTAATGGAGCCTTTTGATGTATGCAGGAAGATCTATAGACTCACATACAGTGCCTGCATGCCTTTCAGTGATGTGGATATGTGCACATAGACTCCCCTGCCTACCTAGCACAATGATCTATACACCACCGAAATAACCCTAAAAATTACTCTTGGTTTATCAGGATTTGTGGATTAAACACTAGTAGACCCACACTAACTAATAAAAGAACAATTCTGACCCTATCTCAGCGGTAGCTCTCGCTACACTAACTACGACGGGAGCAGAATGCTCCGAGCAGGGCGACGTCAGGTCTCTTATAGACCTGATGCTGCTGTGCGGCCAGCCAATCACTGTGATACCACAACAAAGATGACTGGGGTATTACAGTGCATGGCAAACAATCCCTGCATGGTCATTGGTGCTGTAAAGAACGCCAAATTTGCAGGGCGGAGACACAAGCTCCTGCCTAATAATTCCAGAAATGCTTGGTGCTAGCCGAGAATATTTTATGGGCATCATACACACCCTTGTCAAAAATTAGACTGGCTGTATCAGCCCAGAACAGAATGATGACACGTTGAGGAAGGCCTCATTAAAAACTAGGCCCTATGTAAAGGAGCTCGCCTCCTAGACTTGTGATGCCCATTCACGAAGTGCATCGGCTGACAAACATTTTCCCAGGGGGGATACATTTTTTAAAAATATTTTATGGGCATCATAGATACCCTTGCCAAAAATTGGACTGGCTGTAGCAGCACAGAACACGTAAACCCTGGTGATCTAGTGGCGGAGAATGATGACACGTCGAGGAAGGCCTCATTAAAAACTATGCCCTATGTAATGGTGCGGGTCTCCTAGACTTGTAATGCCCATACACGAAGTGCATGGACTGACAAACATTTCCCCATGTTGGGTGCATTTTTTAAAAATACTTTGTGGGCATCATAGACACCCTTGCCATAAATTGGACTGGCTGTAGCAGCACAGAACACATTACCCCTGGTGATCTAGTGGCAGAGAATGAGGAGACATTGATGAAGTCATCATTAAAAGCAAGGCCCTATGACAAGGAGCAGCTCTCCCAGACTTGTAATGCCCATACACTAAGTGCATAGGCTGACAAAAATTTCCACATGGGGGGTACATTTTTTAAAAATATTTTACGGGAATTATAGACACCCTTGTAAAAAAAAAATGAGTGACTTTTGCATCACGGAATATGTTCATTCTGGTGTTCATATGTTTGTGAATGACGAGGATGAAGACACGGAGGAGGAGAACACCAAACAGACTAAATCAGGAAGCGGATACCCATGTGTGGTTGGGAAGAGGTGCATGAGAATACACCTCCACAAAAAAGACAATGTATTCAAGGTTATTGTAACGGAGAAACGGGGTCAGTGGGTGCTCTCGTCCGCTGGCCCGGCTGTCTTTAGCAAGACTGCATGGACCACGGCTCATACCACTGAACGCCCGCTCTATCTCCCCGTGGGCAATACACTACACAGACAACACAGGGTTAAGGTAAAACAGTGTGGCAATACTTTATTGAACCACAACACACAATAGCAAACAGAACAATCTCACCATGGCTGGAATTGTTTAGTTACATGGGCGCATATAAAATATCACTGCGTCTCCACGTATTTCCAGTATGACATGATGTCAGGGCTCCCAGGGTCACATGGGTGCATATAAAAGATCACTGCATCTCCATGTATTTCCAGTATGACATGATGTCAGAGCTCCCAGGGTCACTACTCCATCTGTGGATGAACGCACAGAGAAGGGGTAACGACAAGCATAGGGAGATGACCAAGAACTGTCTATTGAGTCCATACAAGGTCCAAAGCCAGTTGACATGATGTCAGAGCTCCCAGCGTCGCTACTCCATCTGTGGATGAACGCACAGAGAAGGGGTAACGACAAGCATAGGGAGGTGACCAAGAACTGTCCATAGAGTCCATACAAGGTCCAATGCCAGTTGACACGATGTCAGAGCTCCCAGGGAGCTTTATTGTTCAACCACCACAACCCCTTTGTATACCAGACCAATGCCCAAACCCCATAACCTCCCTATCCAACATCACTGAAGGGGGACTTAATTGTCTCCTCTCCAAATCCCACCTCACCACCTGTGCGCTCGACCCCACCCCATCCCACCTCCTCCCCAACCTCACCACCACACTTATCCCATACCTACCCCACCTCTTCAACCTATCACTAACTTCTGGCACCTTCCCCTCTGCGTTCAAACATGCCACAATCACGCCTATCCTTAAAAAGCCAACCCTCGATCCAACTGCTATGTCCAGCGTTCGCCCAATATCGCTGCTCCCATTTGCTTCCAAACTCCTGGAGCAGCACGTCCATGCTGAACTCTCCTCCCACCTCTCATCTAACTTGTTGTACGACAATCTACAATCTGGTTTCCGCCCCCATCACTCAACTGAGACTGCCCTGACCAAAATCACTAATGACCTACTTACCGCCAAAGCTACTTGGACAATACTCTGTACTCCTCCTTCTAGACCTGTCCTCTGCTTTCGACACAGTTGACCACTGCCTCCTACTACAGATCCTCTCCTCCTTTGGCATCAAAGACCTCGCCCTATCCTGGATCGCCTCGTACCTTTCCAACCGCACATTCAGCGTTTCCCACTCCCATACTACCTCCTCATCCCACCCTCTCTCTGTTGGAGTCCCCCAAGGCTCTGTTCTAGGACCCCTACTCTTCTCAATCTATACACTTGGCTTGGGACAACTCATAAAGTCCCATGGATTCCAGTACCACCTCTATGCTGACGACACTCAGATCTACCTCTCTGGCCCAGACGTCACCGCTCTGCTGTCCAGAATCCCAGAGTGCCTATCAGCCATATCCTCCTTCTTCTCCTCTCGCTTCCTCAAACTCAATGTGGACAAATCTGAACTCATCATCTTTCCTCCATCCCACAAATCTTCCTTACTTGACCTATCTATCGCAGTCAATGACATCATGCTTTCCCCTGTACCCGAAGTCCGCTGCCTCGGAGTAACCTTCGACTCGGCTCTGTCCTTCAAACCACACATCCAAGCTCTTTCCACCTCCTGTCGCCTCCAGCTCAAAAATATCTCCAGGATCCGTCCTTTCCTCAACCCCCAATCTACTAAAATGCTTGTGCACGCCCTCATCATTTCCCGCCTTGACTACTGCAACATCCTTTTCTGTGGCCTCCCTGCTAACACCCTTGCACCTCTCCAGTCCATCCTTAACTCTGCTGCCCGACTAATCCATCTCTCTCCTCGCTACTCCTCCGCTTCCCCCCTCTGCAAATCTCTTCACTGGCTCCCATTCCCTCAGCGTATCCAGTTCAAATTGCTAATACTGACCTACAAAGCCATCCACAACCTGTCTCCTCCATATATCTCTGAACTAATCTCTCGATATCTTCCCTCACGTGACCTCCGGTCCTCCCAAGACCTCCTTCTCTCCTCCACACTTATTCGCTCCTCATCCAATCACCTCCAAGACTTCTCCCGAATATCCCCCATCCTCTGGAACTCTCTGCCCCAACACGTCCGACTATCAACCACAGTCGGATCCTTCAGACGGAACCTGAAAACTCATCTCTTCAGGAAAGCCTACAGCCTGCACTGACACCGCTGCTGCCTCATCACCAACGAAGCTACCGCCTCACCAACACCGGAGCTACCGCCTCACCAACACCGGAGCTACCGCCTCACCAACACCGGAGCTCCTGCAACCCTCAACCTACTGTCTCCTTCCCCATAATCCTGTAGAATGTAAGCCCGCAAGGGCAGGGTCCTCGCCCCTCTGTATCAGTCCGTCATTGTTAGTTTGTTTACTGTATGTGATATTTGTAACTTGTATGTAACCCCTTCTCATGTACAGCACCATGGAATCAATGGTGCTATATAAATAAATAATAATAATAATACTCCATCTGTGGATGAACGCACAGAGAAGGGGTAACGACAAGCATAGGGAGGTGACCAAGAACTGTCCATAGAGTCCATACAAGGTCCAAAGCCAGTTGACACGAGAGTCACCACCTGGCTTATCTGACCATCTCCATGGAACCAGGCGACCAGCAGCGGGTCCCAACCCTGGCTTTCTCCAAACATATCCATGGTGCAGAGATTGTCACTGTATCAGATCTGTGTCCTTCCAACTGGAGCCGAAAACTCCTAGGTTGTATCCTATAGAATCCTAGATCAGTGTCCCTTGTGATGGTGCCATGATGAATTGGCTGCAGTCCTTTCTTCTGTCTGTTGAGTGGTTTTCAGAATGTCCGGCTGGTAGCTCTGTATAACTTCAGACTCCCAGGATGTGATGTCTCAGTCTTTTTATACCCAAGGCATGTAAGCTATTTTTAGAATTACCCAGTGTCCTTTAGTTCAACATCAAGATAAGGTAAACAATGGTGATGAGATTACATAGTACTACTTGACCATTCAATCTATTTGCACAGTCTTTCCTTCTCTGCTTTAGAAGTCACCAAACTAGTTCTGAAATTCAATGCACAATTAGCATATCAGCACACATCAATAAACAAAGCTTAACCCACTCAATGTACAGTCACTATTACAGACTTAGGGTACCGTCACACAGTGGCATTTTGATCGCTACGACGGCACGATTCGTGACGTTCCAGCGATATAGTTACGATCTCGCAGTGTCTGACACGCTCCTGCGATCAGGGACCGCGCTGAGAATCGTACGTCGTAGCAGATCATTTGAAACTTTCTTTCGTCGTCTAGTGTCCCGCTGTGGCGGCATGATCGCATGGTGTAACAAAGGTGTGCACGATATTGTATACGATGTGCGCATAGTAACCAACGGCTTCTACATCGCACATATGTCATGAAATTATCGCTCCAACGTCGTACATTGCAAAGTGTGACAGCAGTTTACGACGCTGGAGCGATATTGTTACGATGCTGGAGCGTCACGGATCAAGCCGTCGTAGCGATCAAAATGCCACTGTGTGACGGTACCCTTACACAGTATATTAGATAGTATATCAGTGGCCAAGTCTGTATTCTTGACCCACCAGACATAAACACCTACAGTAAATTCACCAGCCAATATACAGACAAAAAGCCAGTTCTTTTGGCTTTGCAAAAACATGGCTGTCTGGGAAATTAAGATACAATCTGGTTTCTTCACAGTTATGTTCTGCTGTTTTCATTTGGTGGTGTACAGAACTCTTGCCCAATCCAGCCCTTGCTCATTTTTATAAGAGTCAGCCTGTCAGCATTCTCAGTTGACAGGCAGATATGCTTCTCTGTTATAATTCCCCAGCGGCACTAAAAACCCGCTCTGACAGAAAGCTAGCAGCAGGGCAGGCCAGTATCTCCGAGGTGTAGAGAGCCAGTTCATGCCACTTGTCCAGCTTGGATACCCAATAATTAAAAAGCACAGAAGAATCACGGAGGACATTTGTACGATCTGCAAGGTGCTCCCTCAGCATCTTCCCAAACATTGCACTTCTTGTGCCAGCACCCCTTGTCTCTGTGGCAGCACGATGGGACGTTCTGAGAAAACTGTCCCAGAACTTTGCCATTGTTCCCCTGCCTGAGCTGTATTGTACTTCTGTCTCTCTCGCTTGGACTCCTTGGTTTTATACCAAAATCTGAAGTCTGCTGCTAGCGTTCTCACATGGGAATTTTTAAAGCAATTCCGCTACAAGGGCCATCTGGTACAGCAACATTTTTGTACACCTGCCTGCCTCTGGAAGAAGAGATTGAAAGTTCTCCTTGTAGCGTGGGTCCAGAAGTGTCACCAACCAGTAATGAGTGTCACAGAAAATTTTAATAATTCGAGGGTCACTGGAAACGCAGCACAACATAAAGTCAGTCATGCGTGCCAGACAACTAATAGGCAAGACTTTCGTGTCCTCACCAACAGGATGACTGACCATGCTGTCCTCCTCTTCCTCATCCTCCGTCTCCTCCTTCCTGTCCTCAGGCCATCCCCGCTGAACAGACGGCATGACAGCTGTGCTTGTAGTACCGTCTATAGCGCATGGAAGTAGCTCCTGTTCTTCCTCCTCCTCCTCATAGTCTACCTATCCACATTGCGATGACATGAGGCTAGGCTGAGTGTAATCACCCTGTATGGTTCCTTGCTGCGTGTCATCTTGCTCTGCCTGCAATGCATCCTCTTTAATTGTGAGCATAGAGGTTTTCAGAATGCTGAGAAGCTGGATGGTGGCGCTAATTATGGCATCATCGCCGCTCATCATTTTGTGTGGAGTCTGAGCTGCTCACAAATCCTTTCCAACATATGCATTGTAGAGCTCCAAAGCATGGGGACATCACACACCAGTCGGTGAGCCAGAAGCTTCAAAAGCTGCTGAAGCACAACAAGAGTGGCTGAAGCTGTAGCTAACTTTCTAAAATGGGCAGACAGATGGAGCACTTTCACTAGCAGATCTGGCAGTTCTGGGTAGCTTTTCAGAAAGTGTTCAACCACGAGGTTAAGCACATGGGCCAAGCAATGTACGTGTGTGAGCTCACCTTGCCTCAGAGCCGCCACCAGGTTACGGCCATTGTCACACATGACCATGCCTGGGTGTAGGTTTAGCGGTCTCATCCAAATATCTGACTGATATGTTCATTTCAGAGATGGAGGCTGAAGTGGAGGAGGGGGAGGTGCAGGAGCTGTAGACTGTGGGGGCAACCCTGATTGATGTAGGGGTGGGGAGGATGTGTTCCATCCCAAGGTCCGACTGGGTCCCGGCTTCCACTATGTTAACCCAGTGTACCGTCAGTAAGATGTATTGTCCCTGCCCACAAGCACTTGTCCACGTGTCCATGGTTAGGTGGACTTTCCCTGTAACAGAATTATTGAGGGCACTGGTAATGTTGTTGGACACATGCTGGTGTAGTGCCAGTATGGCACACCGGGACAAATAGTGGCAATGGGACCGAGTACCTTGGGATGGCCGCTGCCATCAGGTTGCAGAAATCTTCCATCTCAATGAGCCTAAAAGGCAACATTTTGAGTGCAAGCAGAAGATAAATGTTAGAATTAAGTAATGTTGACTGTGGGGCATTGGCTGGGTATTTCCGCTTAAATTCCAATGACTATGGTCTAGACAACTGAAGGCTGTGCTGGGACAAGGACGTGGACGGGCTTGATGATCATGCTGGTTGACTGTGGGCAACAACAGGTGCAGGGCCCAAAGCATCTTCACAGGCACGGTGAACTGGAGATTGTCTTCTACGCAAAACAGTGGAAGAAGCAGTGTTGTCACCTGCAGACAGTGTCCCTGGAGCCTGGGATTCGACCCACAAAGTCGGGTGCTTTGCTGCCATGTGCCGAATCATGCTGGTGGTGGTCAGGCTGGTAGTTTTGCTATCCCTGCTGATGTGGGCATGGCAAGTGCTGCAAATGGCCTGTTTGGGGTTATCGGCAGAGTCTTTAGAAAATAACCAGACTCGGGAAGATTGCTTCTTCCAGCCTGTTGGGGTGATATGCCTTTTTTACCATGTTTGCTGCTGTCCTCACTCTGCATGTCCTCCTGCCAGGTTGGATCAGTCACTATATCATCCACCACCTCGTCTTCCACATCCACACCCTGCTCCTCCTCCTGATTTTCTGGCAATTGTGTCATTGTGTCCACCTCTTGTGACACTTTCCCACCATCGACTTTGCGTGACAGTGACTGTTCAAATCTTTGGGCATCACTACATGCAATCTCATCTGGCCCCATTTCAAGTTGACTGGCTGAGTGTCCAGAATCTTTAAAGGGGAAACTGAACAGCTCTTTGGAGTGTCCAAGTGTGGGATCAGTTGTCTCAGGGCACTCGGCATGGTGGAAGGAAGGAGGATCAGAATGAGTAATATCCAGTCCACAATCACAGCTACTCAGACTTGACCGTGTGGAAGACATGGTGGTGGTGGTGGTGGCTAAGTGACTGGAAGCATTATCCGCTATCCAACCAACAACCATTTCACACTGCTCTGGCTTCGCTTAAATAATGGTGTGCTATGGTTCCCTAGAAACTGGGACAGGAAGGCGGAGCTCGAAGATGTGGGTCTTTGTTGTGGACCACTTTCAGCTTGGCCACAGCCTTGTCCTCTCCATGCACCATCAGCATCACGTCCACTTCCCCATCCGTTGCCTCTTGCCTTGCCCATTTTAAATGGACTACTGAAATATGTGAAAACCTCAATACAAATGGATTTATTTGTAGAAAAATTATATGTGGTCAACATGCCTGATGCTAAGTGAAGATTTTTCCATCACAGATACACCAGGCCTCAGCCTGAGATAACAGACTGTATATTTTGTTTAATGTTTTTTTGTGATTTTTAGAAAACAATAACAAATGAGTAGAACAAGGCTAGCAGACAGAACTATGAAACGTATGCCTGCCAATAAAAGATTTTTCCACCACAGATACATCAGGCCTCAGCTTGACATAACAGACTGTATTTTTTTTATGTTTGTTGGTAATATTTGAAAAAAAAAAAAGAAATGAGTAGTACAAGGCTAACAGGCAGAACTATGCAACAAATGCTTGCCATTAAAAGATTTCTCCACCACAGATACACCAGGCCTCAGCCTGACATAACAGACTGTATTTTTTTATGTTTGTTGGTCATTTTGAGAAAAAAATAACAAATGAGTAGAACAAGGCTAGCAGACAGAGCTATGCAACGTATGTCTACCAATAAAAGATTTTTCAACCACAGATACACAAGGCCTCAGCCAGACATAGACTGTATTTGTTTTTATGTTTTTGTGATTTTTTGAAAACAATAAAAAATGAGTAGAACAAGGCTAGCAGACAGAACTGTGCAACATATGCCTGCCAATAAAAGAGTTTTCAACCACAGATACACCAGGCAACAGCCTGGGATTAACAGACTGTATTAATTTTTTTATGTTTGTTGGTAATTTTTGAACAAAAGATGAGTAGAACAAGGCTACCAGAGAGAACTATGCAACGTATGCTTGCGAATAAAAGATTTTTCCACCACAGATACACCAGCCGTCAGCCTGAGATAACAGACTGATCTAAATGTGGCCTTGATTTTTTTGGGCACACCAAAATTGTGTCAACAAGTTGGCTATGACACAAAAAAAAAAGGAGTACTAAAATGTAAATATATTTTGCGCAATGATAGGCGATGCATGTGGCGTATAACTCTCAGTGATAAATATAAGAACTGTAGCTAAATATTTTTGGGACAGCTACGGATTTTTGGAGTAGCAAAATGGTGTCCCAAAATGTTGCAAGACACCACAAAATATTAGATAGCACAAAAAGTCAGATAAATAAAAGTCAGATCAAATAAATAAAAAAATTTCTAAGATTTGCAGGTTCTTCTATTACAATGACCTGTAGTCAGTGGCATGACCAGGCAAATAAATGTAGAAAAAAGGGGGCTATGGATTCCTTTAGAATAAAATGAGCAGGTATAAGCAGAAAAAAAATTGTCACAGATAACTGCAGCTCGGTATATACAAGTAGAAAATAAGCAGCAGACAGGAATGGAGATTTTGGAGGTATGCAGTGAGATGGATCTACTGTATGTACTCACATACAGTGCCAGCAGGCCTTGCACTGATGTGGATATGTGCACATAGACTTCCCTGCCTTCCAAGCGCTGCAATCTCAGGACCTCGAATTAGCCTTAAAAAGGACTGTTGGTTCCTCAGGATTTGTAGACTGCACACTAGCAGACCCACACTAACTATTAAAAGGACGATTCTCACCCTATCTCGGCAGCAGCTCTCCCTACAATATCTAAGTCCAGAGCAGAATTCGACGGGCGGGGCCAGGTCTCTTTTTGACCTGATGATGCTGTGTGGCCAGCCAATTACTGTAATACCACAACAAAGATGGCTGCGGCATTACAGCACATGGCAGCCAATCCCTGCATTGTCATTGGCGCTCTAAAGAGTACCAGAATTGCAGAGCGGAGACCTGAGCTCCCACCTAATAATCCCAGAAATACTCGGTGCTCGCCCAGTACACCGAGCACAGTGATACCCGGGCGATTACTGAGTAGTGGTGAGCACGATCGTTCATCACTAATGGTAAACGTTGATGGACAGCCATTTTCAGGTCTCTCCAGTGATGCTCAATTGAGTGAGGTCAAGGCCCTGGCTGTGCCAGTCAAAAATGGTCACAGAGTTGTTCTGAAGCCACTTATTTGTTATTTTAGCTGTGTGCTTTGAGTCATTGTCTTGATGGAAGGTGAACCTTCGGCCAAGTCTGAGGTAGAGAGCACTCTGGAAGAGGTTTTCATCCAGGATATCTCTCTACTTGGCCGCATTCATGTTTCCTTCAATGACAACCAGTCATCTTGTCCCTGCAACTGAAAAACACCCCCATAGCATGATGCTGCCACCACCATGTTATACTATTGGGATTGTATTGGGCAGATGATGAGCAGTGCCTGGTTGTCTCCACACATACTGCTTAGAATTATCACCCAAATGTTCTATGTTCATCTCATCAGACCAGAGAATCTTCGTACTCATAGTGTGGGTGTCCTTCATGTGTTTTTTAGCAAACTCTGTGCGGGTTTTCATATGTCTTGCACTGAGGAGAGGCTTTCGTCGGGTCACTCTGTCATAAAGGTCCGATTGGTGGAGGGCTGCAGTGATAGTTGACTTTGGGGAACTTTCTCCCATCTCCCTACTGCATCTCTGGAGCTCAGCCACAGTGATCTTGGAGTTCTTCTTTACCTCTCTCACCAAGGTTCTTCTATAATCATAATAATGATAATAATCTTTATTTTTATATAGCGCTAACATATTCCACAGCACCTTACAGTTTGCACACATTATCATCGCTGTACCCAATGGGGCTCACAATCTAAATTCCCTATCAGTATGTCTTTGGAATGTGGGAGGAAACCGGAGAACCCGGAGGACACCCACGCAAACACGGAGAGAACATACAAACTCCCATGGTTGCTCAGTTTGGCTGGACGGCCAGGTCTAGGAAGACTTCTGGTGGTCCCAAACTTCTTCCATTTAAGGATTATGGAGGCTACTGTGCTCTTTGGAACCTTGAGTACTGCAGAAATTCTTGTGTAACCTTGGCCAGATCTGTGCCTTGCCACAATTCTGTCTCTGAGCTCCTTGGCCAGTTCCTTTGACCTCATGATTCTCATTTGGTCTGATATGTACTGTGAGCTGTGAGGTCATATATAGACAGGTGTGTGCCTTTCCAAATCAAGTCCTATCAGTTTCATTAAACACAGCTGGACTCCAATGAAGGAGTAGAACCATCTCAAGGAGGATCTCAAGGAAATGGACAGCATGTGACTTAAATATGAGTGTCTGAGCAAAGGGTCTGAACACTCATGACCAAGTGATATTTCAGTTTTTCTTATTTAGTAAAGTTTCAAAAATGTCTACATTTCTGTTTTTTTTCAGTCAAGATTGTGTGCAGAGTGTACAATAATGAGAAAAATGAACTTTTTTTGTGTTTATCAAATGGCTGCATTGAAACAAAGAGTGAAAACTCTAAAGGGGTATGAATACTTTCCATACCCACTGTATTTTCCATTTTTAAATATTGTTTAAAACATTTACTTGCTTCAATAGTTCTCTTAGGCTACTTGAAGCTGCGATCATGCGATAGCTTGTTATACACATTGTAGGGCTGCTGGCCTACCATGTGGCTCAAAAATCATCATCTCCTATGAATGCCAGCAACGTGCAGTCATTCATAGGAGATCTGCAATGACAAGCACAGGGGTCTTCTGCAGACCTCCAGTTGTCATGCTAACCCATCGTCACCCTGAGATCATGTGAAAGGGGTGCTGATAGACAGGGTTTGGGATGTGCTCATGTTAATTGCCACTGTCAGTGATTAACAGCAGCTTTTAACATGCTAACATGCTAACTCGGCTGTTCGGGGCCCATGACAGCAGATCAAATCAGTTGTCATATGCCAAGAAAGATGCTGGCTCAAAGAGAGGGACATGACCTATGACGTACCTATAATTCATAAGTGGTGAATTTGATAAAAATATATTTACCATTTCTTAGAAAATTGGAAACATGTTCAATACTTATTTCACCTGCAATTGTTTTTTTTTAACAGGGCCAAACAAGAGGAATGAGAAGGGGTTGTCCTAGTAGTGGACAACCGCTTTAAATTTTTTTTCTGATATAAGGCAATTGACAACTAGCTCATAGAGGTGTTTTTGCTCTCCTGAAGCATGAAGCATAATAGATTGGAGATTATCGAGTGATGATTTCAAAGTGGTGTGAATAATCTTTTTATATTGTTACCTTTTGCAGTTGTCAAACAGTGTTTTGTGAACTTAGGTACCGTATGCACTACCAGAGTGGGTGCCAAGGTAGGTTCCCACACCGTATATCAATAGAGTAATAGAATAATCACCCGTGAAAGATAGATTATCCAAACATAAATCCACCATTAGATGTAAGAATCTCCTACCTATTCCCCAAAACTTTGCCACACATAATCACAGTGTTTCCCAACTTAAGATCCAAGTGATAGACCAGATATCACACTCCAGGCGGGGTGGGGATCGCATCAAAAGGCTGAAACACCGTGAGGCTTTTTGGATCCACACTTTAGGGACTCTACACCCAAGAGGTCTGAACAGGGACTGTGATCTGATGTGCTTCATTTAAATTGCCTTGTATAATTCCCTAATTTTATAATTCTAGGATTATTGTTCCCTGTTATTTCATTGTAACCTTTGCAATTGCAATAATGTCTTATAATTTATTATGCATTTTCAATATGGCATTAACAATGTATTTCCTCTTTGCAGAATCGTCTATACTGATTCTTCCTGAACATCACTCATTATATGGAGTTCCCTTCAATCTAGCAGCCACCTCATTCACCATTTTTTTTCCTTGGCAATGTCAGCCTCATTTACTGTTTGCCTGTCACTGGCACTCATATTCACCACTGTGAAACGCATATCATGGCGGCTGGAACGCACGTGGAGATGTGCACATTCCATCACTTCCTGTTACGTCACGTCTGCACTCCTGTATCAGCGGACTCCATAGCCACGCTCTCTTCCTATTTAGCCTCGGCATACCACGCACCTTCCACAGCTGACTAGCGGTGGATGCCGCATCCCTGGAGGACACGCCGACACTACTTTCGTAAAGGGTAAGATTTTGCTACACTCCCGCCGTCTTTCAACATAACGTTGGTTTGCTTACCTGTATTCCGCAGGCTTATATAGGATACCGGGCACAACGGCCTGAAACCTAAGACCCTACTACAATATACTCTGGTAGGCAATAAAAAACGGTAACTTCTTCTATGTATTGCACATCAGATATTATTAAGCCCTATATATTCGTTCCATTACAGGCACAGGATGCGTGACGAAATGTATTCCTCATCTACCAACACATATAACTCTTGTCCTATTGGGCAGCACGATATGTCAATTCTATTATCTCTCTGATTGCACATGTAAACTACAGGACTTATTATGTAAGGATATTCTATAATGAGCAATGTATGGGTGGGTTCCTTTTGATAGGTTTGAGTTTGCCATCTTTTTTGACCACATTACTGTCCTTCTGTAAATACCGTACCTTATTTTATTGCTTTGAGCGATGTATTCTTATTTTGTTATGTTGTTTCTTTGCATGTAGTTACTGAAGAAGGCTAACACTGGCCGAAACGTTTACTTTTCATTTTGCTGCATCAAAATACAAAAGAATTTCACCATAAGTTGAGTGCCAGGTTTTGATTACTGTCAAATAGTGTTTGTCTTACCACCATGTTATGTTTGATTGTTATAATGACAATATGCAGAGATGTCACAATAGACTAATATTTTATGGACGATCTTCCATTTTTGATGATGGCAGAACAGTGTTTATTTCAGCGTCAGGGCAGTTTTCTATTATTATGACATTTATGTGCTATGTTCTGTGATTCTTCCTTAAAAAGTAATTACGGTACTCTTTTTATGCCATAGTTGCATTTATTTATATTGCAAACACTGTGAATATGTTGCTGTATTTTTTCACTTCTTTTTCTTAAATTTATTCTGATCTCATGTCAAACTAGACGTTAATATATGGGTTGTATGCTGCTATGCTATACAATAGTGTTTTGATTAGTGTTTTCCAGATAATAACACTATCGTGTGTGACTTTTTATACACTAATTTTTTATTTTAAAGAAGCACTCCTTTTAAAGGTTTTATCTTTTAAAATATATTGCAATCATCATATTATATAGCACTATGCACTTACAATGGCTCATTCTGCTCTTCTGCTTAATTCTCCTCTTTTCCATTAGGTGTAGGACATCATGTAATTAAAAACTGGCTATTTGAATCCAACTGTGGCGACCAAACATAGCTCACCAGCACGCCTTCTAACCCACAACTACTACACATACAAATAAGACAAGTACTCTAATTGATGGGTGAAGGTCGGTCACAGCTTTATTAATTTATTTTGTTTTAACAATTAGAAAGGCAGTGACCTTTTTTAACCACACTCGTTGCCAAATGCCCTGTTGCATATTCACAGGCAACTCGGCCAACAAGCCGTAACGTATCCAGGTGTCCTTTCTTTCATTTACTGCCGCTATGACTTGTAATTCTAGTAAAATAGCACATATATTAACAATCATATAATTACAATAAACAAGGGGAGGGAGGGTGGGACAAGCACCTCTGGGACCCGAACAGAGGAAGAGGAGGAGAAAGGCTCAGTGCCCCACTATAAACACTAGGAAGAGGCTGTACTAGCCACTTCAAATTTTTATTGGCCTAACGGTTTTATTACCACCTTCTTAACATAGGAGTGGGTGGGGAGGCGCAGGAGCGTGAACATAGTAAGAATAGGGGAGGAGGCAGGGGCGGACACAGACCTCTTGGGGCCCCTGTGCAGGAAATCTGGGCCCCCTCCTTTTAAGGCAACAAAGCTAAAGATATATATATATATATATATATATATATATATATAAATAGCCACACACACATACATGTATATATTACATAGTATCCTTTATTATGTATATTGCCATCCCTTACATATTGGATTTTATACCGTTCTGTCTTGTTAGCTGTATAATGCAATGATGGCTGATGGAGCATGGGAAAGCTTCTTTTCTAAAGGAGGAGCTGATGGACTGGTAGTCTGGTTACCGGCTCCTCTATCAGTAGTCATTTTATATCTAACAAGAAAGGGGACTATGCAATAAAAGAGAGTGCTGTGAATAATAAAAATAACAAGAATACACTATGTAAGAGACAGCACTGTATACAACAGCAGAGGAAGCTATATAAGGTGTAGTGAATTCTGTGGCCAAGCTCCCTCCTGTGGTCGTGAGTGGTACTTCGGCTGGTTCTGTCTATGAGCTTCCTTTGGTGGATGAGAGTGGTACTGCGGCTTCTGAGTTTCCTTCCTCAGGTGATGAGGTTAAGTCGTTAGGTGCTGCTCTATTTAACTCCACCTAGTGCTTTGATCCTGGCCTCCAGTCAATGTTCTAGTATTGGTCTTGCTTCCTCCTGGATCATTCCTGTGGCCTGTCTATCCTGCATAAGCTAAGTATTGCTTGTGTCATTTTTGTTTGCTATTTTTTCTGTCCAGCTTGCTATATTGGTTTTTCTTGCTTGCTGGAAGCTCTGGGACGCAGAGGGAGCACCTCCGTACCGTTAGTCGGTGCGGAGGGTCTTTTTGCCCCCTCTGCGTGGTTGTTTGTAGGGTTTTGTGTTGACCGCAAAGCAATCTTTCCTATCTTCGGGCTGTTCTGTAAGTTGGGCCTCACTTTGCTAAATCTATTTCATCCCTGCGTTTGTATTTTCATCTCAACTCACAGTCATTATATGTGGGGGGCTGCCTTTTCCTTTGGGGTATTTCTCTGAGGCAAGGTAGGCTTATTTTTCTTTCTTAGGGCTAGCTAGTTTCTCAGGCTGTGCTCGAGGCGCATAGGACTGGTCAGGAGCGCTCCACGGCTAACTTTAGTGTGGTTGGATAGGATTAGGGATTGCGGTCGGCAGAGTTCCCACGTCTCAGAGCTCGTCCTATGTTTTTGGTAATTGTCAGGTCACTTTGTGTGCTCTGAACTTCAAGGTCCATTGTGGTTCTGAATTACCTGTTCATAACAACAAGGTAGGGCATCATCTATAACTAGAGAGGATGGTACGTAATAAGGGATGGTGTTATACATAACAAAAGTAGAAAGTATGTAATTAAGGATGGTGTTATACATAATAAGTGAGTACACTATACACTAAGGGACTGTGCTATACATAAGTGAGTACAGTATACACTAACGGACTGTGCTATACATAATAAGTGAATACACTTTTTACAAAGGGATTGTGCTAGACATACCGTATTAATCGATAATAATGTCTTCCTCCACCTCCCAGTTTCTAAATCCACTATAAATTTCCCTTCCTCCCATCCCAATCTCCCACACCCTCTTTGTCCTTCTCCCCCCGCATCCCATTATTGCCCTCTCTCTCACCCCCATGATTGCCCTCTTCACCACTTCCATCATTGCTTTCTCCCCACCACCCCATTATTGCCCATTCCACCACCTCCATCATTGCCTCCTCCCCACCACCATCATTGTCCTTTCCACTGCCACCATCATTGCCTTCTCCCCACCACCACATCACTACCCATTCCACCACCTCCATCATTCCTCCTCCCCACCGCCCTATCATTATCCTTTCCACTGCCATCATCATTGTCTTCTCCCCAATCATTACCCATTCCACGACCTCCATCATTTCCTCCTACCCCATCATCCCCATCATTGCCCATTCCACCACCATCATTGTCTTTATGGTATTAATTTCTATTCCTAGGAAAGACAATGCATTAACCAGTCCAACAGTTTGTTCAGGGGACAAAGGTACACCGAAATGTGGTGATAATTTAAAATTCTTTATGTAACATTTGGCATAATTCTGAATTTTTGGGACTGACAAATAAGAAGTCATCCAAATAATGGGTGACGGCCCTACTGCCTGTTTCGTACCTTACCACCCAATCTAAAAAGGAAATGAATAGTTCGAAGAAGTAACATGAAATAGAACAACCCATTGGAGACACATATCATAGTTGTAATCATGGTCCACCTGACATCCCAGTAGATGGAAGCAATCAGGATGTACCAGTAATAAGCAAAAGGTGGAATCAATATCTGATTTTGCTGGCCATGATCCAGCTCCTGAATCCCATACCATTGCAACCGCTCTGTCATAGGATGTGTACGATACCGAATCGTCCTCCAGCGAAATCCCATTATTGACAGAATCCCCTTTATGATATGACAGATGATGAATAAGACGAAATGTGCTAGGGTCTTTTTTTAACTATACCCAACAGTGAAATTCTAAAGTTTCGAAAAGGAGGGGCTTGAAAAGGACCAGCCATTTTACCTAATGCGACTTCTTTATTCATCTTATTACAGAGAGCTTCCGGGTGCTTAAGAGCAGATTTAAATTCTTTTGCCACATTAATTGCATGATTTAGTTTAAACAGGATGAAGAAATAATACGCGCAACCAAAACAAAACTGACTTGCCACATCTTTGTTAGGATACTTGTCTAACCACGGGCCCATTGTGACTACGCTCACCGGGGTCCTTGCATTCTGTTTGAGGGGGTTTGGTTGGTAGTTTTCCTGAGGGGTGGGAACACAGTGCAGCAAAATGAGATCCTCCACATGCAGAACATTCGTGCTTGTATTTACACAGTCCATAGTAGCGACAGTGTCCCTCATTAAACAACCAACAGTCCCCGGGTCTGCATACGACCATTAAATTTTGGCCTCTTGTGGGTTGGACAATAGCCACTGCTGGAAAGGGAAAATGCTTTTAGGACAACATGGCGCAACCAAACATCAGATGTTTTTACCCCTCAGCCAATTTCTGGTTGCAGGGCCGGCCGCCTCCAGAACTCCTCATCATATCGCTACCAGGCGGTTGCCGCCATGTGCTTTATACAAGTTTTATATCATGTCCTGATATATGAATAGATCTGAGCAACTTTCTGGGCGCTTCTGGCCCATAACACAACCTAAAACTGCAATTGCTTACAGCCAATTGTTTATTTTGTTTTGTCACCTTTTTCCTACACCTATCAAATGGCCTCTCAACTGATTTCTTTTCTTTGTCAACGGTATGTTGATCCACAGAGATTAGGTACCAGGTATCAATATAATCATTATTCCAGATTTTATTTCTGGTGTCATTATCTAAATGAGAACCAAGTTTGCTAACCCCACAGAAAAATACATCTTTATGCATGCTAGCTAAAGGGGAATAACTTTATTGGTGGTCATTACTGAACTAAATGGCGTTGATATTTGTTCTACTAATGCCTTAAGGGCAGTCACTAAACCGGTACTATCATTGTTTTCTATTCCTGTTATGACGCACTCACCCACATCTGCAGCTGGAGGAGGGACAGATTGAGGAACTCCGGCACCAGTATAGACGGATGAAAAAATTAGTTGATTATGATTATTTTTCTTATGCAGCTTTTTTTTCTTTATCCGTGTCAAAATGATTTTTGCTTTTTCTAATAAAAAGGTTGCCCAGTATCTTAATTCAGCTATGATTTTTCCTAACATTCTTAAGGATAATGCTCTTAAATACAGTTATATGAAAAAGTTTGGGCACCCCTATTAATCTTAAGCTTAATGTTTTATAAAAATAGTTTTTTTTGCAACAGCTATTTCAGTTTCATATATCTAATAACTGTTGGACACAGTAATGTTTCTGCCTTGAAATGAGGTTTATTGTACTAACAGAAAATGTGCAATCTGCATTCAAACAAAATTTGACAGGTGCATAAGTATGGGCACCCTTATCATTTTCTTGTTTTAAATACTCCTACCTACTGTACTTTTTACTGACTTACTAAAGCATTTTTTTTGGTTTTCTAACCTCATTGAGCTTTGAACTTCATAGCCAGGTGTATGCAATCATGAGAGAAGCTACTTAAAGTGGCCACTTGCAAGTTGTTCTCCTGTTTGAATCTCCTCTGAAGAGTGGCATCATGGGCTCCTCAAAACAACTGTCTAATGATCTGAAAACAAAGATTATTCAACATAGTTGTTCAGGGGAAGGATACAAAAAGCTGTCTCAGAGATTTAACCTGTCAATTTCCACGGTGAGGAACATAGTAAGGAAATGGAAGAACACAGGTACAGTTCTTGTTAAGGCCAGAAGCGGCAGGCCAAGAAAAACATCAGAAAGGCAGAGAAGAAGAATGGTGAGATCAGTCAAGGACAATCCTCAGACCACCTCCAGAGAGCTGCAGCATCAACTTGCTGCAGATGGTGTCACTGTGCATCGGTCAACTATACAACACACTTTGCACAAGGAGAAGCTGTATGGGAGAGAGATGCAAAAGAAGCCGTTTCTGCAAGCACGCCACAAACAGAGTTGGCTGAGGTATGCAAAAGCACATTTGGAGAAGCCAATTTCTTTTTGTGGACTGATGAAACCAAGATTGAGTTGTTTGGTCATACAAAAAGGCGTTATGCATGGCGGCCAAAAAACAGCATTCCAAGAAAAACACTTGCTACCCACAGTAAAATTTGGTGGAGGTTCAATCATGCTTTGGGGCTGTGTGGCCAATGCCGGCACCGGGAATCTTGTTAAAGTTGAGGGACGTATGGATTCCTCTCAGTATCAGCAGATTCTTGACAATAATGTTCATGAATCAGTGACAAAGTTGAAGTTACGCAGGGGATGGATCTTTCAGCAAGACAATGATCCAAAACACCACTCCAAATCTACTCAGGCATTCATGCAGAGGAACAATTACACTGTTCTGGAATGGCCATCCCAGTCCCCAGATCTGAATATCATTGAACATCTGTGGGATCATTTGAAGAGGGCTGTCCATGCTCGGCGACCATCAAACTTAACTGAACTGGAATTGTTTTGTAAAGAGGAATGGACAAAAATACCTTCATCCAGGATCCAGGAACTCATTAAAAGCTACAGGAAGCGACTAGAGGCTGTTATTTTTGCAAAGGGAGGATCTACTAAATATTAATGTCACTTTTCTGGTGGGGTGCCCATACTTATGCACCTGTCAAATTTTGTTTGAATGCAGATTGCACATTTTCTGTTAGTACAATACACCTCATTTCAAGGCAGAAACTTTACTGTGTTCAAGCTGTTGCAAAAAAACAATTTTTATAAAACATTAAGCTTAAGATTAATAGGGGTGCCCAAACTTTTTCATATAACTGTAACCCCAAATTACTTTTCTACCAAATTGCATGTTGCTTTCTACCGCTCTGCTTCACTTCTTGTGCCCTCGCATCAGCTATGTTGTCACGATCACTTCCACTTCAGAATTGTTTGCTCCCTTCCCATCCCATCATTTCTTGTGCTGAATTGCAAGCCAGCAGTGAGCAAAGACCTATAATTCTTCCCAAACCTCTCCAACTCCTTATGTGAATTACCTCATCAGCACAATCTCCTGTACAGGATACTTCAGAGAACAGAAGTAAGGCACAAAGCACCATTTCACCAGCCCTGACGATGAAGATTATCCCCCTCTCCTCCTCCCTAACTTGGATGATGGGATGGATGACATGGATTCATGGGTGGATGGATGGTTGGAGAGAGATGTGAATATGTTCATATTATAAAGAATATTCAGGAGGGAGTTTATACATTAAACAGGGTATACAGGAGTGTTTGTACATTTTTATACACTTTGCTGTATACATACAGATGCAAGGAAGAGCTGGCAGCATTCACAGCGACCGAGTGAGCTCTATTAATGGCCGCCCACTCATCAGTTTCCCTATCCGGAACAGAGGGAGAATCTGACATGACATCATACGAAGCAGCCGATCCTCAGCAAGAGATCATGTGACCCGAAGAGCAGCACAGGTTACAGAAGGATTTGGCAAAGGAAGGTATTTAGAGAAGTGCTTTTTTTATGGCAGTTAGTTCACATGAAAGAGACATGAAAAGTAGTGGCCAACCCCTATAAATGTGCATTGGCGTGAAAATGTCTGAATGGTTTTCCTTTATTCATTTCTGCATTCTATTGTGATAGTTCTGCAAATGTGTTACTAGTTTTTATTCCTATTTTTTTTATAATGTCACAGTACCATTTGTCATTATTTTATGGCGTTTCTTATTGTAATGATGTCACTAATTTTGTTGTAGCATTTGTTCTTCTCTCACTATGATACGATAGTATATATATATATATATATATATATATATATATAGTAACATGGTAACATAGTTATTAAGGTTGAAGGAAGACTTTAAGTCCATCTAGTTCAACCCATAGCCTAACCTAACTTGCCCTAACATGTTGATCCAGAGGAAGGCAAAAAAAACCCATGTGGCAAAGAGTAAGCTCCACCTTGGGGAAAAAATTCCTTCCCGACTCCACATACGGCAATCAGACTAATTCCCTGGATCAACGCCCTATCTAGTGTATATACCCTGTAACATTATACTTTTCCAGAAATGTATCCAGTCCCCTCTTAAATTTAAGTAATCAATCACTCATTGCAACATCATATGGCAGAGAGTTCCATACTCTCACTGCTCTTACAGTAAAGAACCCGCGCCTGTTATTATACTTAAACCTTCTTTCCTCCAGACGTAGAGGATGCCCCCTTGTCCCTGTCTCAGGTCTATGATTAAAAAGATCATCAGAAAGGTCTTTGTACCGTCCCCTCATATATTTATACTTATACACCGAGACCAAAACTGTGCACAGTATTCTAAGTGTGGTCGAACTAGTGACTTGTATAGAGGTAAAATTATGTTCTCCTCATGAGCATCTATGCCTCTTTTAATGCATCCCATTATTTTATTTGCCTTTGTAGCAGCTGCCTGACACTGGCCACTGAATATGAGGTTGTCATCCACCCATACACCCAGGTCTTTTTCATTGACGGTTTTGTCCAGAGTTTTAGAATTAAGCACATAATTATACATCTTATTTCTTCTACCCAAGTGCATGACCTTACATTTATCCCCATTAAAGCTCATTTGCCATTTATCAGCCCAAGCTTCTAGTTTACATAAATCATCCTGTAATATAAAATTGTCCTCCTCTGTATTGATTACCCTGCAGAGTTTAGTGCCATCTGCAAATATTGAAATTCCAATAAATATGTTAAAAAGAAGAGGGCCCAATACTCACCCCTGTGGTACCCCACTGCTAACCGCGACCCAGTTCGAGTGTGCTCCATTAATAACCACCCTTTGTTTCCTATCCCTGAGTCAGCTCTTAACCCACTTACACATATTTTCCCGAATCCCCATTATTCGCATTTTATGTATCAACCTTTTGTGTGGCACCGTATCAAAAGCTTTTGAAAAGTCCATATACATTACGTCCACTGGGTTCCCTTGGTCCAGTCCGGAACTTACCTCTTCATAGAAGCTGATCAGATTAGTCTGACATGAACGGTCCCTAGTAAACCCGTGCTGATACTGGGTCATGAGGTTATTCCTCTTCAGAATATATATATATTTTAAACTTCATTGTAATTCAGTGTGATGATGCCACAATAGACTGATTTATTTTTACGGGCATTGTTTTCAAGATAACATCAAGCAGATTGGAATACTCGGGTTCTTGGCCAGAACAACGAGCCCAATGTAAGTCTATGGGAGACCCAAGTATTTTTACTGCGATCCCCGGGGGTCCTTTTAGGCTGCCGTCACACTAGCAGTATTCGGTCAGTATGTTACATCAGTATTTGTAAGCCAAAACCAGGAGTGAAACAAATAGAGGAAAAGTATAATAGAAACATATGCACCACTTCTGTATTTATTACCCACTCCTGGGTAAAATACTGACCAAATACTGCTAGTGTGACGGCAGCCTTAAGGTCTAAAAATGTCTGAAAATGATGGCAACACTGCTCAAATGACACAGGGACATCATGGGGATCGCCTCTGAAAGCATTCCTGACTCCTAGTTCACCACTGTAAACTTTTTTTTCTGAGATTCATGCCATTTTTCCCGATGCCACAAAAAACACACTAAAACAAAACCAAAATGGGTTTTGGTGGGAAATAAGTCAAGGTACATCCTTTGCAGGTTAATGACTTGCCTGTAAGGCCAAATATTGAACCCCACACCGAAAAAATTCCTCTCCACTTAGGCTTAGTTTAGACGCAGCGTTTTTGAAACGTTTTTCAACTTTAACATGGCTTTCAACCACTACAAATGCATTCACTGGGAAATGTCATTGTAACATTTAACAACCCTAGATGGCCATGTGGTGTGTGACACATAACATAGTAACATATTAACATAGTTAGTAAGGCCGAAAAAAGACATTTGTCCATCCAGTTCAGCCTATATTCCATCATAATAAATCCCCAGATCTACGTCCTTCTACAGAACCTAATAATTGTATGTTACAATATTGTTCTGCTCCAGGAAGACATCCAGGCCTCTCTTGAACCCCTCGACTGAGTTCGCCATCACCACCTCCTCAGGCAAGCAATTCCAGATTCTCACTGCCCTAACAGTAAAGAATCCTCTTCTATGTTGGTGGAAAAACCTTCTCTCCTTCAGACGCAAAGAATGCCCCCTTGTGCCCATCACCTTCCTTGGTATAAACAGATCCTCAGCTAGATATTTGTATTGTCCCCTTATATACTTATACATGGTTATTAGATCGCCCCTCAGTCGTCTTTTTTCTAGACTAAATAATCCTAATTTCGCTAATCTATCTGGGTATTGTAGTTCTCCCATCCCCTTTATTAATTTTGTTGCCCTCCTTTGTACTCTCTCTAGTTCCATTATATCCTTCCTGAGCACCGGTGCCCAAAACTGGACACAGTACTCCATGTGCGGTCTAACTAGGGATTTGTACAGAGGCAGTATAATGCTCTCATCATGTGTATCCAGACCTCTTTTAATGCACCCCATGATCCTGTTTGCCTTGGCAGCTGCTGCCTGGCACTGGCTGCTCCAGGTAAGTTTATCATTAACTAGGATCCCCAAGTCCTTCTCCCTGTCAGATTTACCCAGTGGTTTCCCGTTCAGTGTGTAATGGTGATATTGATTCCTTCTTCCCATGTGTATAACCTTACATTTATCATTGTTAAACCTCATCTGCCACCTTTCAGCCCAAGTTTCCAACTTATTCAGATCCATCTGTAGCAGAATACTATCTTCTCTTGTATTAACTGCTTTACATAGTTTTGTATCATCTGCAAATATTGATATTTTACTGTGTAAACCTTCTACCAGATCATTAATGAATATGTTGAAGAGAACAGGTCCTAATACCGACCCCTGAGGTAACCCACTGGTCACAGCGACCCAGTTAGAGACTATACCATTTATAACCACCCTCTGCTTTCTATCACTAAGCCAGTTACTAACCCATTTACACACATTTTCCCCCAGACCAAGCATTCTCATTTTGTGTACCAACCTCTTGTGCGGCACGGTATCAAACGCTTTGGAAAAATCGAGATATACCACGTCCAATGACTCACCGTGGTCAAGCCTATAGCTTACCTCTTCATAAAAACTGATTAGATTGGTTTGACAGGAGCGATTTCTCATAAACCCATGCTGATATGGAGTTAAACAGTTATTCTCATTGAGATAATCCAGAATAACATCCCTCAGAAACCCTTCAAATATTTTACCAACAATAGAGGTTAGACTTACTGGCCTATAATTTCCAGGTTCACTTTTAGAGCCTTTTTTGAATATTGGCACCACATTTGCTATGCGCCAGTCCTGCGGAACAGACCCCGTCGCTATAGAGTCCCTAAAAATAAGAAATAATGGTTTATCTATTACATTACTTAGTTCTCTTAGCACTCGTGGGTGTATGCCATCCGGACCCGGAGATTTATCTATTTTAATCTTATTTAGCCGATCCATCTTGTTTCATTTATGAAGGAGGGACTCTTAAAGCCACAGGGCCTATTTTTACTGGTGCATCAGGCGGCATTAATCTTCTTAAAGGGCCATTATTAAACAGTGGGTCTCCTAAGCTGTTGTAGCCTATGCTGTGAATGGATGGGCTGCCAAGAATTACAACTAGTGTTGAGCGATACATTCCGATATTTGAAAGTATCGGTATCGGATGGGATCGGCCGATATCCAAAAAATATCGGATATCGCCGATACCGATACTCGATACCAATGCAAGTCAATGGGACACAAATATCGGAAGTGATCCTGGATCGTTCCCAGGGTCTGAAGGAGAGGAAACCGCGATGTCATCGAAGGTCCTTCACTCTCTGAATTCTCAGGAGCGGAGGCAGACACTTGCAGCGGTGAGAGCCAGGATCCGCCAGAGGGGTGAGTATATCCACATTTTTTATTTTTATTCTTTATTTTTTACATGAATATGGATCCCAGGGCCTGAAGGAGAGTCTCCTCTCCTCCAGACCCTGGGAACCATACGCACCGCACACGCCGAAGATAACGGGGAACTTATAGGAACTTTCGTTTCCGATTTCCGATATCGCAAAAATATCGGAACTCGGTATCGGAATTCCGATACAGCAAATATCGGCCGATACCCGATATTTGCAGTATCGGAATGCTCAACATTAATTACGACGCACCACAATACCCCTTTCATAAGATGTCCAGGGGGGACTCCTGAAAAAGTGTTGCATTGAATTCAAGGCCTGCCCTGCTACCAATTCATAAGCACCCCAATAAGCCTTTGAACCCACATACTGGATGGGCCCCTGAAAATCCACTTCACAATATGCATTTTGTACTCCGTACTCCTTTGTTTTCACATTGGCAGCAAGGCCAGCCCTGCTGCATAGTCAGTCATATGCACCCCATTAGGCCTTGGAACCCACATACTGGATGGGCCCATGAAAATCCACTTCACAATATGCATTTTGTACTCCGTACTCCTTTGTTTTATACATTGGCAGCAAGGCCAGCCCTGCTACATAGTCTTATGCACCCATTTACGCCTTGGAACCCACATATTGGATGGGCCCTTGAAAATCTACTCGTATTTTTTAATTGTATGATGGTTCCTTCTTTGCCGGATTTTTTACAGGATAATTTGGCAATTTTATTTACAATGTTTTTAACACTAAGTTTCAGATACAGCTTTAAATAAGGCTAATACATGCAATACAACACA
This sequence comes from Ranitomeya imitator, assembly GCF_032444005.1. Taxonomy (NCBI): domain Eukaryota; kingdom Metazoa; phylum Chordata; class Amphibia; order Anura; family Dendrobatidae; genus Ranitomeya; species Ranitomeya imitator. Next base: position 1,065,556,026 of record NC_091282.1, read on the forward strand.
ATTTTATTGCAAACTACAAAATTCAAGGAATAGTATGATTGAATAGTGTGAGTGCGTACACTTTTGTATATGTTAACATACAAAGGTTAATACAGTTATATGAAAAAGTTTGGGCACCCCTATTAATCTTAAGTTTAATGTTTTATAAAAATAGTTTTTATTTGCAACAGCTATTTCAGTTTCATATATCTAATAACTGTTGGACACAGTAATGTTTCTGCGTTGAAATGAGGTTTATTGTACTAACAGAAAATGTGCAATCTGCATTCAAACAAAATTTGATGTCTTTGCCAACAAGGATGTGGTTTCACCAATGGGGGGTACCTTTTTAAAAATATATTATTGCCATCACTGCCCCCCTTGCTCAAAATTCTGGGGCCTATAAAAGTACAGAAGACGTTCACCCAGGTCATGTAATCAGAGATAAGGAAGAGACATTGCAGGAAACAGAGCTAAGAAGTAGGCCCAATGTAGGGATGTGGGTCTCTGAGACTTGTAGTGGAGGGCATGAGCTGACAAACAATTCCCCAATGTGGGGTCCTTTCTTTACTAAATAAAATAGTGCCATCACAGTGCCCTTGCCCAAAATTCACCGTACAGAGCACGTTCACCCTGGTGAACTAGTGACAGTGAAAGGACACATTGCAGGAGACAGAGGTAAGAAGTAGGCCCAATTTAATGTAATGCCCAATTCACCAATGGGAGGTCCTCTCTTTACTAAATAAAAGAGTGCTATCACAGCCCCCTTGCCCAAAATGCACCGTACAGAGCATGTTCACCCTGGTGATCTAGTGGCAGTTAAATGACACATTGCAGGAGACAGAGTTATGAAGTAGACCCAATGTAATGTCATGCCCAATTCCCCAATGTGGCGTCCTTTCTTTACTAAATAAAATAGTGCCATCACTGCCCCCTTGCCCAAAATGCACTGTACAGAGCACGTTTACCCTGGTGATCTAGTGGCAGTTAAAGGAAACTTTGCAGGAGACAGAGTTAAGAAGTAGGCCCAATTTAATGTAATGCCCAATTCCCCAATGTGGGGTCCTTTCTTTACTAAATAAAATAGTGCCATCACAGCCCCCTTGCCCAAAGTGTACCATACAGAGAACGTTCACACTGGTGATCTAGTGGCAGGTAAATGACACATTGCAGGAGACAGAGTTAAGAAGTAGACCCAATGTAATGTCTTACCCAATTCCCCAATGTGGCGTCCTTTCTTTACTAAATAAAATAGTGCCATCACAGCCCCTTTGCCAAAAATTCACTGCACAGATCACGTTCACCCTGGTGATCTAGTGGCAGTTAAAGGACACTTTGCAGGAGACAGAATTAAGAATTAGGCCCAATTTAATGTAATGCCCAACTCCCCAATGTGGGGTCCCGTTTTACTAAATAAAATAGTGCCATCGCAGCCCCCTTGCCCAAAATTCACCGGCCTATAACAGTACAGAGCACCTTCACCCTGGTCATCTAGTGGTTCTAAATGATGAGGATGAGGATAAGGAGGAGGATAACAACAAACAGACCAAATCTGGAAGAGTATACCCATGTGTGGTTGTGAAGAGGTGCATGAGAATACACCTCCCCAAAAGTGAGAATGTATTTGAGCTTATGTTTCGCTGTTTTCACTTGGTGGTGTACAGAAGTCTTTCCCAATCCAGCCCTTGTTCATTTTTTAAGAGTCAGCCTGTCAGCATTTTCAGTTGACAGGTGGATGCACTTATCTGTGATAATTCCACCAGTGGCACTAAAAGCATGCCCTGACAGAATGCTAGCAGCAGGGCAGGCCAGGACCTCTAAGGCGTAGAGAGCCAGTTCATGCCACATGTCCATCTTGGATACTCAATCCTTAAAAAGCATAGAGGAATCACGAAGGACGTTTGTACGATCTGCAAGGTACTCCCTCACCATCTTCCTAAACATTGCACTTCTTGTGACAGCACCCCTTGCCTCTGTGCCACCACGATGGGAGGGTCTGAGAAAACTGTCCCAGAACTTTGCCATTGTTCCCCTGCCTGAGCTGGATTGTACTTCTGTCTCTCCCGCTTTGACTCCTTGGTTGTACAATAAACTCTGGCGTCTGCTGCCCGCATTCTCACATGGGAATTTTCTAAGTAATTCCTCTAAAAGGGCCCTCTGGTACTGCAACATTTTAGTACACCTCTCTGCCTCTGGTAGAAGAGATTGAAAGTTCTCTTTGTAGCGTGGGTCTAGAAGTGTCAGCAACCAGTAATGAATATCAAGCAAAATTTTTATAATGCGAGGGACACGTGAAACGCAGTGTAACATAAAATCAGCCATGCGTGCCAGACTGCTAACAGACGAGACTTCTCAGTCCTCACCAACAGAACAACTGAGCATGCTATCCTCCTCCTTCTTATCCTCATCCTCCTCCTCCCTGTCCTCAGGCCATCCCCGCTGAACAGACGGTATGACAGCTATGTTTGTAGTAACGTCTATAGTGCATGAAAGGAGCTCCTGTTCTTCTTCCTCCTCCTCCTCATTGCCTACCAGTCCACTTTGAAAAGACATGAGGCTGGGCTGAGTGTAATCCCCCTGTATGGTTCATTGCTCCATGTCCTCGTGCTCTGACTGCAATGCATCCTCTTTAATTGTGAGAAGAGAGGTTTTAAGAATGCTGAAAAGCGGGATGGTGATGCTAATTATGGCGTCATCGCCACTCACCATCTTGGTGCAGTCCTCAAAGTTTTGGAGGATGGTATATATGTCGGACATCCATGTCCACTCGTGAGGTCTTACATGTGGAGTCTGAACTGAATATCGACGGCCTTGTTGATGTTGATAGTCAACAACTGCCCTCTTCTGCTCACAAAACCTTTCTAACATATGCAGCGTAGAATTCCAGCGTGTGGGGACATCACACACCAGCCGGTGAGCTGGAAACTGCAAACACTGCTGAAGCACGGCAAGGGCAGCTGAAGCTGTAGCTGACTTTCTAAAATGGGCAGACAGATGGCGTACTTTCACTAGCAGATCCGGCAGCTCCGGGTAGCTTTTCAAAAAACGTTGAACCACAAGGTTAAGCACATGGGCCAAGCAAGGTACGTGTGTGAGCTTACCTTGTGTCAGGGCCTCCACCAGGTTACGGCCATTGTCACACACGACCATGCCTGGCTGTAGGTTCAGCGGTGTCATCCAAACATCTGACTGCTCCTTTAGTGCTGTCCACAACTCTTCTGCATTGTGCGGTTTGTCACCTATGCAGATTAGCTTCAGCACAGCCTGTTGCCGCTTGGCTGAGGCAGTGCTGCAGTGCTTCAAGCTTCCGACTGATGTGTTGAATTCAGAGATGGAGGATGAAGAGGAGGAGGAGGTGCAGGAGCTGTAGACTGTGGAGGCAACCCTGATTGACGTAGGGCCAGCAATCCTCGGCGCGGGGAGGATGTGTTCCATCCCAAGGTCCGAATGGGTCCCAGCTTCCACTATGTTAACCCAGTGTGCTGTCAGTGAGATGTACTGTCCCTGCCCACAAGCATTTGTCCATGTGCCCGTCGTTAGGTGGACCTTCCCTGTAACATCATCGTTGAGGGCACGGATAATGTTATGGGACACATGCTGGTGTAATGCCGGTACGGTACACCGGGAGAAATAGTGGCGACTGGGGACCGAGGACCTTGGGACAGCCGTCACCATCAGGTTGCTGAAAGCTTCCGTCTCAATGCGCCTAAAAGGCAGCATTTCTAGCTCAAGCAGAAGAGAAATATTAGAATTTAGGACTGTGGCCTGTGGGGAGTTGGCTGGGTATTTCCGCTTGTGTTCCAAAGAGTGGGTTATTGACAACTGAAGGCTGTGCTGGGAGTGGAACAAGAACGTGGACGGGCTTGATGATCGTGCTGCTTGACTGTGGGCCACAAGAGTTGCAGGGTTAGAGGCATGTTCACATGTACGTTGCACTGCAAAACAGTGGAAGAAGTAGTGGTGCGACCTGCAGACAGTGGTCCTGGAGCCTGGGGTTCGGCCCACAAAGTTGGGTGCTTTGCTGCCATGTGCCTGATCATGCTGGTGGTGGTCAGGCTGGTTGTTTTGCTACCCCTGCTGATGCGGGCATGGCAGGTGCTGCAAATAGCCTGTTTGGGGTTATAGGCAGAGTCTTTAAAAAATAACCAGACTTGGGCAGATCTAACAGTTGGAATGGCAACTTCCCTCATGTTGGTGTTTCGGGGAGCGGATGCACACCTTCTGTCTGTGGCCACCACGCTGCTTCTTCCTGCCTGTTCGGGTGTTATGCTTCCTTCCCCATGAGTGCTGCTGCCTTGCTCTGCATGTCCTCCTGCCAGGTTGGGTCAGTCACATATTCATCCACCACCTCATCTTCCACATCCGCACCCTGCTCCTCCTCCTGACTTTCTGGCAATTGTGTCACATCATCGTCCACCTCTTCTCACACTTTCCCATCATCGCCTTCGTGTGACCTGGGCTGGTCAAAGCTTTTGGCATCTCCACATGCGATCTCATCTGTCCCCACTTCAGGTTGACCGGCAGAGATTTCTGAATCTTGAAATGGAAAACTGAACAGCTCTTCAGAGTGTCCAAGCATGGGATCAGTTTTCTCAGGGCACTTGGCATGGTGGGAGGAAGGAGGATCAGGGTGAGGAATATCTGGACCACACTCACGGCTACTCAGACTTGACTGTGTGGAAGACATGGTGGTTGTGGTGCTGGCTAAGTGACTTGAAGCCGCATGCGTTATCCAACCAACAACCGTTTCACACTGCTCTGGCTTCAATAGTGGTGTGCTGCGGTCCCCAAGAAACTGGGACAGGAAGGTCGAGCGAGAAGATGTGAGTTTTTGTTGTTGCCCACTTTCACTTTGGCCACGGCCTTGTCCTCTGCATGCACCATCATCATCACGTCCACTTCCCCGTCCCTTGCCCCTTGCCTTGCCCATTTTAAATGGCCTACTGTACTATTTCAAATGCTCAACACAAATATATTTATTAGTAGTGAAATAATATCTGATCAGTATGCCTGCAAATCTACGATTTTTCAAACCCAACCACCTTTTTTGTGAAGTTAATTTATGCAAAATAGTGCTGTATATAAGTAGAGTAACAGACAGGTCCACTGGCCTACAATGCCCAAACTTGGAACACACAGATATATGAGGGCAGTCATGGAAATACCACACTGGCAAATATGTGGCCTTTTTATATTGCTTATGCTAAATAGTGCTGTATATAATTAGAATATCAAACAGCAAACAAATTGGTCCACCGTTCTGCAATGACCAAACTTGGAGTACGCAGATATATGAGGGCTGTTACGGATATACCACACTGGCAAATATGTGGCCTTTTTATATTTTTTTATGCTAAATAGTGCTGTGTATAATTACAGTAACAGACAGCAAAAAAAGTGGTCCACCGGCCTACAATGACCAAACTTGGAACACACAGGTATATGGGGGCTGTCACGGAAATACCACACTGGCAAATATGTGGCCTTTTTATATTTTTTTATTCTAAATGGTGCTGTATATAATTAGAGTATCAGACAGCAAAAAAAGTGGTCCACCGTCCTACAATGACCAAACTTGGAGCCCACAGATATATGAAGGCTGCCACAGAAATACCACACTGGCAATATGTGGCCTTTTTATATTTTTTATGCTAAATAGTGCTGTATATAATTAGAGTAACAGACAGCAAAAAAGTGGTCCACCAACCTACAATGCCCAAACTTGGAACACGCACATATATAAGGGTTGTCACAGAAATACCACACTGGCAAATATGTGGCCTTTTTATAATTTTTTATGCTAAATAGTGCTGTATATAATGAGAGCAACAGATAACAAAAAAGTGGTCCACCGGCTTAAATTGCCCAAACTTGGATCATGCAGATATATGAGGGCTGTCATGGAAATACCACATTGGCAAATATGTGACCTTTTTATATTTTTTATGTTAAATAGTGCTGTATATAATTACAGTAACAGACAGCAAAAAAAGTGGTCTACCAGCCTACAATGCCCAAACTTGGAACATGCAGATATATGAAGGCTGTCACAGAAATACCACACTGGCAAATATGTGGCCTTTTTAAATTTGTTTATGCTAAATAGTGCTGTATATAATTATAGTAACAGACAGCAAAAAAAAGTGGTCCACCGTTCTACAATGACCAAACTTGGAGCACGCAGATATGTGAGGGCTTTCACGGAAATACCACACTGGCAAATATGTGGCCTTTTTATATTTGTTTTTGCTAAATAGTGCTGTATATAATTAGAGTAACAGACAGCAAAAAAAGGGGTACACCGGACTACAAGGACCAAACTTGGGGCATGCAGATATATGAGGGCTGTCTCGAAAATACCACACTGGCAAATATGTGGCCTGCTTTTTTTTAAAATGCCAAATAGTGCTGTATATAATTAGATTAACAGACAGCAAAAACAGTGGCAAAACGGCCTAAAATGCAAAAACTTGCAGCACGCAGATATATGAGGCTTTTTTTTGGTGAATTTCAAAACGCCAAAAAAAAGTGGCACAAGGCTAGCACACACAACTATGCTACGTATGCATGTCAAACTATGATTTTTAAACAGGCCTCAGTCTAACAGAACACACTGTATATTTTTTTTGGGGGGGTGAATTTTCTGGAGAAAAAAAATGTGCAACTAGGTATATAGTAAACAAGCTGCAGCAGACAGTTTAGGAGCTTTGGCAGGGATGCAGTGGGAGCTATGTACACACATACAGTGCCTGCAGGCCTTGCAATGATGTGGATATGCTGTGCCTTGCCTGCCTAGCGCTGCAATATCGAGACTCACGAATTAGCCCTCAGCAGCAGCTGCACTGACTGTTCAGCAGAGGGCGGCGCGCACACTAATCACGTCATTGCACCCTCTTACCTGAGCGTCACTGCACAGGACACTGGAGATGGAGCAGTGCCGACGGTGGAACGGGGGACAGGTGAATATCGCGCACTGCCCCGGCATACTCACCTGCTCCTGGCGTGGTCCCTGCACATTCCTGGTTCTCCGGGCGCTGACAGCTTCTTCCTGTATTAAGCGGTCACATGGTACCGCTCATTGCAGTAATGAATATGCGGCCCCTATGGGAGTGGAGTCGGGTTCATATTCATTACTGTAATGAGCGGTACCATGTGACCGCTCAATACATTAAGAAGCAGTCAGTGCCCGGAGAACCAGAGACGTGCAGGGACCGCGCCAGGATCTGGTAAGTATGATTAGACAGCTGCCGCTCCCCATCCCCTGCCGACCCCTGGGGATGACTCAAGTATAAGAGAGGGGCAATTTCAGCCTAAAAAAATGGGCTGAAATTCTTGGCTTATACTCGAGTATATACGGTAATAATTTTTTCTTCACTCCCCAATAATAGCAAATTCTGTGATACACCCGTGGTGCCTATATGACCATTGCACCCTTAGATTAATTTTTTGAGAGGTGTAGTTTCTAAAATGTGTTTATTTACGGGGGTTCTGCTGTTCTTGCACCTCCGGGGTTCTCCCAGTGGGTTATGGCACCTGCAAACCATAACAGTAAAATCTGGACTAAATTATTATTATTATTTATTGTTATAGCACCATTTATTCCATGGCGCTTTACATGTGAGGAGGGGTATACATAATAAAAACAAGTACAATAATCTTAAACAATACAAGTCATAACTGGTACAGGAGGAGAGAGGACCCTGCCCGCGACGGCTCACAATCTACAAGGGATGGGTGAGAATACAGTATGTGAGGGTAGAGCTGGTCATGCAGCGGTTTGGTCAATCAGTGGTTACTGCAGGTTATAGGCTTGTCAGAAGAGGTGGGTCTTCAGGCTCTTTTTGAAGGTTTCGATGGTAGGTGAGAGTCTGATATGTTGTGGTAGAGAGTTCCAGAGTAGGGGTGATGTGCGAGAGAAATCTTGCATGCGATTGTGGGAAGAGGAGATAAGAGGGGAATAGAGAAGGAGATCTTGTGAGGATCGGAGGTTGTGTGCAGGAAAGTATCGGGAGACAAGGTCACAGATGTATGGAGGAGACAGGTTGTGGATGGCTTTGTATGTCATGGTTAGGGTTTTGTACTGGAGTCTCTGGGCAATGGGGAGCCAGTGAAGGGATTGACAGAGGGGAGAAGCTGGGGAATAGTGGGCGGACAGGTCGATTAGTCGGGCAGCAGAGTTTAGAATAGATTGGAGGGGTGCAAGAGTGTTCGAGGGGAGGCCACAGAGCAGGAGGTTGCAGTAGTCAAGGCGAGAGATGATGAGGGCATGGACTAGGGTTTTTGCAGATTCTTGGTTGAGGAATGAACGGATTCGTGAAATATTTTTGAGTTGAAGTTGGCAGGAAGTGGAAAGGGATTGGATATTTGGTTTGAAGGAGAGATCAGCATCAAGGATTACCCCGAGGCAGCGAGCTTGTGGGACTGGGGAGAGTGGGCAGCCATTTACTATAATGGATAGGTTCGTTGGGGGGGTCACGTGAGATGGGGGAAAGATGATGAATTCTGTTTTGTCCATGTTAAGTTTCAGAAATGTGGCAATCCTTCCCTTCTGAGTTTTGCATTGTGCCTCAAAAGTAGTTCCCAATTACGTGTAGGGTATTGGAGTAATTGCACAACAAACTGAGAGGTCCCTTTTTTCCTATTAGCCCTTATAAAAATGTGAGGCTAAAACATAATTGTGAGGCACATGTGTTGTCAACATGCTCACTGCAGCCCTAGGTGAATTAATTGAAGGGTGCTGTTTTTGGACCTTAGTGGCTCTGCCAATGTAACATGGCACCCTTAAATCTTTCCAGCAAAATATGTACTCCAATATGGCGCTTCTTCCGTTCTTAGCTTTGCACTGTGCTTCAAAAGTATCTTTCAACCACATACAAGGTATGATTGTACTCAGGAGAAATTGTGCAGCAAATTGTATGGCCCATTTTGCTCGTGTTACCCTTTGGGCAAAGTCGACATTTTTTACGGAATGTTTTTTAAACTTTTTTACAGTTCAATGTTATAAACTTCTGTGAAACACATGGGGGTTCAAAATGCGTACCACACATCTAGATGCATTACTTGAGGGGTCTAGATTTCAAAATGAGGTCTCTTTTGGTGTGCTTGAACTGTTTAGGCACATCAGGAGCTTTACACATCTGACATGGCATTTGCTAATGATTTCAGCCAATTTTGAGTTCAAAAGTTTAATGGCACTCCTTTCCTTCCAAACCCTGCAAAGTGCCCAAACAGTAGTTTTCCCCCACATATTGGGTATTGATGAACTCAGGAGAAATTGCACAACAAATTTTATTGTGCAATATTTTCTGGTACCCTAGTGAAAATGCAAAAATTGGGGCTAAAAAACAGTTTTGTGGGAAAAATTTGATTTTTTATTTTCACAGCTCAATGTTGTAAACTTCTGAGAAGCACCTTGCTCACAACACATCTAGATACATTCATTGATTGGTCTAATTTCCAAAATAGGGTCACTTGTGGGAGTTTTAAACTCATTAGACACATCAGGGGCTCTCCAAATGCAACATGACTTCCGCTAATGATTCCAGTAAATTTTACATTCAAAAAGTCAAATGGAGCTCTTTCCCTTCCGGGCGCTGCCATGCTCCCTAACAGTAGTTTTCCACCACATATTGGGTATCAGCGTACTCAAGAGAAATTGACAAGTTGTATGGTTTATTTTCTTATGTTACCCTTGTGAAAATGCAAAATTTGTGGCTAAAAGAACATTTTTGTGGGAAAAATGTGATTTATTTATTTTCACACTACATTGTAAACTTCTGTGAGGCACCTGGGGTTTAAAAGTCCTCACCACACAACTAGATACATATCTTCAGAGGGCTAGTTTCCAAAATGGGGTCACTTGTGGAAGGTTTCCGCTGTTTAAGCATATCAGGGGCTCTCCAAACGTGACATGGCATCTTCTCTTGATTCCAGCCATTTTTGCTTTCAAAAAGTCAAACTGTTCCCTTCCTTCTGAGCTCTGCAATGCATCGAAATAGCATTTTTCCACCAGATATGGGGTATTGGCATGCTCAAGAGAAATTGCACAACACGTCTATAGGACCATTTTCTCCTATTACACTAAAGTAACATTTTTGTAAAAAAAAAAAGTAAAATGTTAATTTTTTCCTTCCATATTGCATCAATTCCTGTGAAGCACCTGAAGGGTTAATAACTGCTTGAATGTGGTTTTAAGTACTTTGACGGTTGTAAATTTTAGAATGGTGTCACTTTTCGGTATCTTTTATCATTTAGGCCCCCAAAGTCACTTCAAATTTCATGTGGTCCCTAATAAAACGGTTTTGTAAATTTTGTTGAAAAATGAAAAATTGATGGTCAACTTTTAACATTTCTAACTTCCTAACAATAAAAATTTTGTTTAAAGAATAGTGCTGATGTAAAGTAGACATGTGTTAAATGGTATTTATTATCTATTTTGTGTGATGTAACGCTCTGGTTTAAGGGCATAAAGATAAAAATTTGAAAACTGCGGAAGTTCCAAAAAGTTCTGCAAAATTCCATCTTTTTCACAAATAAACGCAAGTCATATTGAAGAAATTTGACCACTATCATGAAGTTCTATATGTCACCTAAAACAATCTCAGAATCAGTGGGATCTGTTGCAGAGTTATTAACACATAAATTGGAACTGGTCAGAATTATAAAATTTGGCCTGGTCATGAATGTGAATACAAGCTTTGGGGGTGAAGGGGTTAAAAAAAGGAAAACTATACACAATTTTTTTATCACCATAATCATACTGTCATGGAGAATCATGTTGCAATCTTACCATAAAATTAATACTGTAAAAGCAAAGTAAGAAAAACGGTAGCAGAATGTTTTTTTTTTAGCAGTTTCACTACACTTTCCATTTAACATTGAATGATAAAATTAATATCGCCATTCAAGACAACTCATCTAGCAAAAAACAAGCTTTCATACTTCATTGTTGATGGTAAAATAAAAAAAGGTAAGGATCTTTGAAGAAGTGGAAAAAATATATGCCACAATGGAAAATCTCCCAATTGGGAAGCCTTTAAACATACAGTTGTTTGATGCTTTTCTTTGCATAGTTTTTAGTAATAAGTATGAAGTCTTAAATCTTTTTACATTTTAGGCTACTTTATTTTATTATCCTACCAACCAGATTCCAATTCATACTAATACATGCAGACAGGATGTTTTCTGTAAATTACAGTGTGCCATCTTCACCATGAGAGATAGAGAGAGAGTAAGATACTTGCTGAAAATCTTTAATGTTGTAATGTGTTTCTGACCTGTATTGAATTTACAAGAATTTTTCAATTTCACATCTAATAGAAACTGTGGAACACAAGTAGAATTACAATAAAATATTGCATCGGGGGTGATGCACATACAGAATTCATTCATAAGAATTCTATTTGATTACTTTATCTAAACACATAGATATCAGGCGTCACATACACATAGGTCAATTTTCCAACTGAAATGTAATGTATGGCAGATTTGTATAGAGATAATAGTGTGAGTATTTATTTGTATAAAGGTCATGGATCTGAAAGCACTTTTTTATAGATACGGTACATGCTTTTTCCATCTGTTGGCTGCTTGCTGTGTTACTATATAATGGAAAAACAACAGGATATCAAAACACATTGATGTTAAAGCTACTGAAAACAGTGTCAATATCATATATGTTTGTGATGTCATATGTATTGTAATTTATAGAATTATGCAAATTACTTGAGACAAACAGATTAAAAAAGAGATAAAAGTAACAGTATGAAGTCTAATTTATTTCTCAAACTTGATGTGCCGTCTTCTTACTGTTATTTGTTGATTAATAGGGATTGGCGAACACGAACTATAAAGTTCAGAGTCCTTGCCGGTCACCTAGTGTTCGTGCATGGACCCCGAACACTGACTTTTTCCGAAAGTCTGTGTTACTGTTCAGGTTCGACACCCCGAACATAGCTTGTTGAAAGGCTGCAATACAGCCAATAAACAAGCATTTCTGGTATGGGCACAAGGCCCAAATGCCTACTCAAAATTGTTTGTGCTAAAACTGTATTTCATTGGCAAATCAGAAGGCCAGATTTCCACTTAAAAATCGTTAGGCCTAATATAGTGATGCAGCCTGGAGGGCCAAATAGCTACTCCAAATTGTTTGTGATAAAACTGTGTCTCAATGACAAATCAGAAGGCCAGATTTGAAAATATAAATTCTTTGTGCTAATTCCTTTGTCCTGAAACAATGTCACATTTTTGCAGAATAATATGTTGTGCTGGTAAAATTTTGGCTGTCTGCCGGGCATGATAAAACCTCCAAGGCGTGACAAGTAAGCTCAGGCAACTATTCCATCTTTGAAGACTAAAATGCAAAGGGGTCAAATTCTCCCTTAGGGTATTGATATTGAGCTCCAGATACTCCTGTACCATCTTCTCCAATCATTCACAACACGTCAGACTTGCACTCTGTTCTGCTGGTGCATGGGCTAGTCTAAAAAATGTGTGAAACAGCTCACAGAAACTGCTTATGTCACTGACACTGCTGCTGCTAATGTTTTTACGATGACACCTTGACCTTCCCAGGGTTGGAGGTCTAAAACTGCAATGCACACTATGTGCTGTCTTGGGGAAAACCACTCTCACAACTCACAGAAATTGCTTATTTTGATTTGTAGTTATTTTCCTCACTTATATAGCACCATTAATTACATGGTGATTCACAGACATTTGCGGCACTATCCTTATTGGGGCTCACAATCTAAATTTCCTATCAGTATATCTTTTGAGTGTGGGAGAAATCCAGAGTAAACGGAGGAAACTCACACAAACACGGGGAGAACATACAAACTCCTTACAGATGTTGTCCTTGGTAGTGTTTAACCCAGGACCCCAGTGCTGGGTTAAACAACAAGCCACCGTGCTTCCCCTGCCACTTACACTGCTGCTGCTGTTTTTGCATTGACGACTAGAAGTTACCTGGGTTGGAAATCCATAACTATGTGTCTCACTGTCTTGTGAAAAATCACCCTTAAGACCCTTATGTGTTTTCGATATTCCAGCATGCGCGTGTCCTTTTCAAGGGGGTGAGGCATCTGGCAAAATTTAGTCTTGTATCATGGATGTAACCGAGTGGCAACCCAGTAATCAGCAGTATTAGTAATCCTAACAATACGCCCAACAATCATATTGCAAATAGTGCAGCAAGAAGGCGCTCATGTGTCAGCCACTTCCATGAGGTCCAAGTACATGCTGTGTTGGTGGTGAGGAAAGACTTAAGCTTGCTTCCTCCATCCTCTCCTGCTAACCACGCACAACGGAGGGTATCATTATCCTCTTCATGTCCTAACTGTTGCTTACCCATCACCTCTTCATCCTTGTCCTCCTTAATTTGTTCCTTGGCTTCTGCACCTTAACTAACAGTTTGTCTGGTACCTTGAGCTCCCCTCGATAGATATAATTCACTCTCCCATGGCACCTGCTTGTGCGATGACAGTCCAAAAGTTAGACATATTGTTATTAGTGATGAGCGAATACATTCGCCACTGTTCGATACTCTCACGAATAGTACGGTATTCGAGCTATTCGTTATTAGGTGAGTATATTCGCCTCGGTATATTCGAGTGACCTGCACAGCATGTTTGCCACTTTATTTGCAGCCAATGAACATACAGGGCTTGCTTGCCAATCACAGTAATGCCATCACCATCTTTGTTGTGGCATTACTGCGATTGGCTGGCCTTACAGCTTCATAGAAGGATATTTAAGCCCTGCCGGTGCCATCTTGCACACATTGCTGCCAGAAATAGCATAGGGAGAGCGTAGTTTGAGCATAGGGAAAGTGAAAGTAGAGTAGGGAGAGTGATAGTTTATACTGAGGGTTTATTCATTCCAAAAGGCTCTCTTAAGAGCTGAAGATAGTGTAGAGATTAGATTACTTGTTTGTTAAGGTACCTTCACACATAACGATATTGTTAACGATATCGTTGCTATTTGTGACGTAGCAACGATATCGTTAATGAAATCGTTCTGTGTGACAGCGACCAACGATCAGGCCCCTGCTGGGAGATCGTTGGTCGCTGAATAAAGTCCAGAACTTTATTTCGTCGCTGGATCTCCCGTGGACATCGCTGGACCGGCGTGTGTGACACAGATCCAGCGATGTCTTCACTGGTAACCAGGGTAAACATCGGGTAACTAAGCGCAGGGCCGCGCTTAGTAACCCGATGTTTACCCTGGTTACCATGCTAAAAGTAAAAAAAAACAAACACTAGATACTTACCTACCGCTGTCTGTCCTCCAGCGCTGTGCTCTGCACTCCTCCTGTACTGTCTGTGAGCCGGAAAGCAGAGCGGTGACGTCACCGCTCTGCTTTCCGGCTCACAGACAGTACAGGAGGAGAGCAGAGAAGCAGAGCGCAGCGCTGGAGGACAGACAGCGGTAGGTAAGTATCTAGTGTTTGTTTTTTTTTACTTTTAGCATGGTATCCAGGGTAAACATCGGGTTACTAAGCGCGGCCCTGCGCTTAGTTACCCGATGTTTACCCTGGTTACCGGCATCGTTGGTCGCTGGAGAACGGTTTGTGTGACAGCTCTCCAGCGACCAAACAGCGACGCTGCAGCGGTCCGGATCGTTGTCGGTATCGCTGCAGCGTCGCTTAATGTGAAGGGGCCTTTAGGTGGGGATTTCAGTCATAGTGAGAGATATAATAGGAGGGAGGGTGGTAGAAAGGCAGGCATATGGGTGGGTGTTCTGATCATTGCAAGTCCATGCTGCAGATCTCTGCTATTTTCCACTGTGTTGTATTGTAGTTAGTGACGGGCAAGCACTAAAATGCTTGGGTGCTCATTGCTCAGATTGAGCAAATTGTAGTGCTCGGGTGCTCGATCCGAGAAAGGAGCCCAAAGTAAGTCTATGGGAAACTTGAGCATTTTTCTGGCAGCCCTCCTGGCGATCTGCAGAGGGACTAGAAATTGCAAAATCAATGGGAACAGTGTTCAAATGACATGGGAACAGCATGGGGAGGAGCCCTGGAAGCATTTCTGACTCCCAGGTCACTGCTGTGAACACTTGTCAGAGTCTTACGTCACTTTTGTAGACTCACAATAAAACTTACAAAAATGAAACCAAAATTACCATATATACTCGAGTGTAAACCGAGATTTTCAGCCCATTTTTTTAGGCTGAAAGTGCCCCTCTCTGCTTATACTTGAGTCATTGTCCCACTGTATATATATATATATATTTTTTTTTTTTTTTGTGCTGTGTGGTACCTGCATGTGTGCACACCTGCTGTTTTTACCATTGTCATTTTTTTGTTTCATGTATTGCATGTCATCTCTTGGCCTGATGGCTTTTTTGTCCCTTATTATTATGTATTAATAAAGTATTTTTCACTTTTATATGCATATTGGACTGTTTTGGTAATTTTTCTTGGCTTTTTTGCCGTGTCTTTTTTCTTTATGCAGGATTGTATGGGGCAAATGTTTCTATGGTGCATCTTATGGGGCCATAATCAACCTTTGTGCAGCATTATATGGGGAATATTATTGTATGACGCATTGTATGGGGCCCATCATGAACTTTATGGAGCATTACATGGGGCATATTTTGTATGGAGTATCTTGTGGGGCCCATCATGAACTTTATGGAGCATTATATGGGGCTCCTGATTCAATATGTATATTCAAAAACACTTAACCTACTGATGTCTTAATTAATTTTACTTTCATTGGCATCTATTTTTATTTTTGAAATTTACCAGTAGCTGCTGCATTTCCCACCCTAGGCTTATACTCGAGTCATTAAGTTTTCCCTGTTTTTTGCGGCAAAATTAGGGGTCTCGGCTACTGATGAGCGAACATACTCGTTACTCGAGATTTCCCGAGCACGCTCGGGTGTCCTCCGAGTATTTTTTTAATGCTCGGAGATTTAGTTTTCATCGCCGCAGCTGAATGATTTACATCTGTTAGCCAGCTTGATTACATGTGGGGATTCCCTAGCAACGAGGCAACCCCCACATGTACTTATGCTGGCTTGCAGCTGCATCAACAAAAACTAAATCTCTGAGCACTTACAAATACTTGGAGACCCCCCCGAGCATGCTCGGGAAATCTCGAGCAACGAGTATACTCGCTCATCAGTATCATGTCCTCAGCTGCAGGTTCGGTCTCTGCTGTGAAGGGAGACCGGCACCCTTCACACAGCTCCACTGGTACTACTCACCCTGTTCGTGGCTCCAGACGATCAGCGGCTCGTTTCTCTGCTAAGAACCTGCATCCTCTTGGCAGGTCTCCTGGAAATGCTCTTAGGAGGCGCGCCCCGCTTCCTGCACATACTTAAAACAGCAGAACACCTGTTCTCTATTAAGGCTCTCTGTGCTATGATGCTCTGTGCATAAAAGGCATCCTCCCATTATGGGAGGTGCCTGGACAATGTGTTCATTCTATTGTTTATGGCCCTCTGCTCAGTCCACACGCTGCTGTGCTCTGCAAAGTGTAGTTTACTTTTGGTTTTCTAATCCCTCTGTCTCCTCAGTATCCTCCGCTGGCAGTTCCCTATTCTGGATCCTTCTGGACTCCCCGGTTTCCACTCCAGGCTGACTGAGCTGCTCCTCGCAGAACTATCCTGATATTGCTGCCGGCTGGATCAGCCTTTCCGAAACTACACAGAGCTTCTAGGATCCTCTTCACTGATAGAGCTTGAATTCCACTGTCTTGTTTATATGGTCTGTACGGGTCGTCCCTCTGGTCCGGGTACTGCGCCATTTAAGCCATCTGGTCTTGTGACGGGGGAATCCCTGTATAGGGGTACACCTTGCCCGGTGCTCCACTACGTGGTTCAGTGTTGTGGTCCAGAGGGTTCTTCTCTCAGGCACCTCTTTCTGTTTGTTTAAAACTTCATTTAATTAAATACCTTTGCATTTTGAAGCCATTCTCCTGTCTCTTGTGTACCGGGTATACAGCTGCCACTGCTCCATCAGTGGTCTAGTGAGTCCACTATATTTCCCCATGCCCTGTGGGCATAACAGTTTGTCCAGGCCATGGACTCCGCTGATACCCGATACTCAGTTCAGAGAGAGCTGGCTACGCTTTGTCAGGGCCAGGATCAGCTAGTTTCCTTCATGCAAACTCTGGATACCCGCTTATCTACTCTACAGGTTGCCGAGTCCACCAACATGACACAGCTAGCAGAGCTCCGTCTGGAATTCAATCGCCAACTTGAGACGCAGACCCGCTTGTTGGACTTCATGACGTCTGTGGATGACCGGTTAACTAAGGTACAGCATCTGACGGTTGAGCCCACCATGAGACCCTGTCCTCGTCTCTGCAAGCCTCCTCGTTACTATGGTGACCCCAAGTTGTGCAGAGGATTTCTCAACCTATGCTTGCTGCATTTTCATTTTTTGCCTCAGCATTTTCAGACAGACATGGCCAAGGTGGCTTTCCTTGCCTCTCATCTGGAGGGAGAGGCTTTAGCTTGGTTCAACCCCCTAATGGAGCGGAATGATCCCATCGTGTCTGATCTGCAGGTATTCTTGGACACGTTCCGCAAGATATTTGACGAGCCTGGTCGTGCTACATCTGCCATGGAGTCTCTCTTCAATCTGCAACAGGGCTCGCTCTCGGTCGGTCAGTATGCCATCCGTTTCCGCACCCTAGCTTCGGAGCTCCAGTGGACCAATGAGCCTCTGGTCGGAGCCTTCCGGCGAGGGCTATCTGGAAGAATTAAGGATGAGTTGGCAGTCAGGGACCTACCCGAGACTTTGGATGATCTCATATCCCTCGCCATTCGGATTGACCTGCGTCTTCAGGAGCGCTCCAGAGAGAGGATCTTCGAGAAGCAATTTCCACATCCAGCATCTTCTTCACCGAAACCTCGGTTTCCGCCTTCTCATGCTCTTGTCTCTGGGGATGGACCCATGGAGCTTGATCGCATAAAGGTGAAGAGGAATCTGCAGGAGATGCCCGCTAGAAATCTGTATTGTTATAGCGGATGCTTCGTTCCCGAGCAATGCAGTGGAGCTGAGAGGCCGGAAGAACTCTTCTGCCTAGGACAGGTAAGGGAGGTCTCCCTAGGTGAGAATGATTCCTCTCCTCCACTAACTATATCCATACAGGTGATCTACGGAAAGGTGCGGTTCTCCGAGATGACCTATCTGGACTCTGGGTCTGGTGGAAATTTAATTCAGGAAACTGTGGCCAGGCGGTTCGGGATCCCAATCATTCCTCTACAGCGGACCCAGTGCATTATCTCTGTAGATGGAAGACCCCTGAAGGATTCCATTCTTGGCATCACCGAGGAGGTGGAACTTCAAATTGGAGCACTCCACAGGGAGAAGATTTCTTTCTATGTGTTACCGAATCTTTCTCCACCATTTCTACTAGGTCTTCCGTGGCTGCGTCTCCATGAACCTGTCCTGGATTGGCTGTCTGGGGATATCCTTCGTTGGGGTCAGTCCTGTTTCGATCACTGCCTCAAACCGGTTCGGCCTGGTTCTATCCTGCGGCCTCCTGCAGCTTTACCCGGGTTACCTCGTGCCTACTGGTCCTTCTCAGATGTGTTCGACAAGAAGGAAGCCGAGACTCTTCCTCCTCACAGGCCTTACGATTGTCCCATCGATCTTGTTCCTGGATCTTCTCCGCCTCGAGGTAGGATCTACCCTCTTTCTCCCACTGAGACTCAAGCCATGACCGAGTACATTAAGGAGAATTTGGCTCGAGGGTTTATCCAGAAGTCCTCCTCTCTGGCTGGAGCTGGATTCTTCTTCGTCAAGAAGAAAGATGGATCTCTTCGCCCGTGCATCGACTATCGTGGTCTCAACCTAATAACTGTAAAGAATAGATATCCTCTTCCCTTAATTCCAGAGCTTTTTGATCGTCTTCGAGGTTCCCGAATTTTCACCAAGTTGGATCTCCGTGGGGCTTACAACCTCATCAGGATACGATCTGGGGATGAGTGGAAAACTGCCTTCAACACGAGAGATGGTCACTATGAATATCTGGTGATGCCCTTCGGGTTAAGCAATGCACCCGCCGTCTTCCAAGAGTTTGTCAATGACGTATTCCGTGACCTGCTCTATGTTTGTGTGGTGGTGTATCTGGACGACATCCTGGTGTTTTCTCCCGACTTACCAAGTCACAGGAGGAATGTTCGTCTTGTTCTTCAACGATTGAGGGAGAATCGTCTCTATGCAAAGTTCGAGAAATGTCTGTTTGAACAGAGGTCTTTACCCTTTCTTGGCTACATCACTTCCGATACAGGTCTCGAGATGGATCCAGAGAAGGTCTCTGTCGTGCTTAAGTGGCCCCGACCTGAGGGAATCAAGGCCATTCAGCGGTTCCTGGGATTCGCCAACTATTATCGGCAATTCATCCCTCACTTCTCCTCTTTGGTAAGTCCACTCACTGCCTTGACCTGTAAAGGTGCCAAACCTCCCTCAAACAAGCTTTCTCAACCGCACCGGCCCTGCACAGACCAATGATCAACAAACAGTTTTTCCTTGAAGTGGACGCTTCGTCATCTGGAGCCGGAGCGGTCCTCACACAAAAACTGCCTACCGGTAAGATGGTGACCTGTGGTTTTTTCTCTAAGGCATTCTCGCCCTGTGAACGTAACTACTCGATTGGGGATAGAGAGTTACTGGCAATTAAGCTCGCCTTAGAGGAATGGCGATATCTGCTTGAAGGCACAGTTCATCCAGTCATCATCTACACTGATCATAAAAATCTGTCCTATCTTCAGTCTGCTCAAAGACTCAACCCTCGCCAGGCTCGTTGGTCTTTATTTTTTGCTCAGTTCAATTTCTCTCTCCATTTCCGTCCAGCAGAAAAAAATATTAAAGCTGATGCGCTTTCCAGGTCCTTCCTGTCTGACAACCTTGAAGAGGAGCCTCAGCATATCATTGAACCGTCCAAGATGATCACGGTGGCTCCAGTCAGGCTATCGCAGCCCCCTCCCGGTAAGACCCTTGTAACTGAAAGAGACAAGAGGAGAGTTCTACACTGGGGTCATTCTTCTAAGCTTGCCGGACACGCCGGTCAAAAGAAGACTTTACAATTAATATCTCGACACTACTGGTGGCCCACCTTGCGCCAAGATGTTCTGGACTTCGTTGCAGCCTGTCCCTCCTGTGCTCATAATAAAACACCCAAGAAACTGCCAGCCGGTCGCCTCCTCCCGCTACCGATTCCGTCTGCTCCCTGGCAACACATTGCCATGGACTTCATCACAGATCTGCCAGCATCATCTGGTTGTACAGTAATCTGGGTTGTTGTGGACAGGTTCTCCAAGATGGGACACTTCACTCCGCTATCTGGTCTCCCTTCTGCTCCTAAACTTGCGGAGCTCTTCATTCTGCATGTCCTTCGGCTTCATGGACTTCCACTGCACATTGTCTCCGACAGAGGAGTCCCGATTCTGGCGGTCCCTCTGTAAGCTGTTGGAGGTCACCCTGGACTTCTCCTCGGCCTATCACCCACAATCTAATGGCCAAGTGGAGAGAGTGAATCAAGTCATCACCCACTATTTGCGACACTTCATGAATGGTCACCACAGCAACTGGGCTGACCTGCTGTCGTGGGCGGAGTTTTCTTACAACAATCATGTTGGTAAGTCTTCCTCTAACTCCCCGTTTTTCATTGTTTGTGGACAGCATCCTAGGATCCCGACTCCATTGCTTCTTGCCTCCGGCAATCCTGCGGCTGACTCCCTGGCCAAGGACTTCACAAAGGTTTGGACTGAGACCAGGACCTCTCTGGTGAAGGCATCGGTTCAAACCAAGAACCATGCGGATAAGAGACGTCTGGATCCACCACCTTTTCAACCAGGAGATAAGGTATGGCTGTCTTCTAGGCACATCCGTCTTAAGGTCCCTTCTTATAAGCTGGCTCCTCGTTTCATCGGTCCCTTTGAAGTGCTCCACCGGATAAATGATGTGTGCTATCGTTTGAAGTTGCCTGCCTCCTTACGGATCCATAACTCCTTTCATGTCTCCCTGCTGAAGCCAGTTGTTCTCAGTCGCTTTACCCAGGATCCAGGTAATTTTCCTCCTCCTGTCTGTTCTGAGGATGTCTATGAGGTGAAGGACATATTGGCCATGAAGAAAAGAGGGGGCAGGTCGCTCTTTCTGGTTGATTGGAAGGGATATGGTCCTGAGGAGAGGTCCTGGGAGCCTGAGGAGAACATTAATGCCCCGGTCCTTCTTAGAAAGTTCCTGGCAGGTTTGAGGAAGGGGGGGCGTAAGGGGGAGGGTACAATCATGCCCTCAGCTGCAGGTTCGGTCTCTGCTGTGAAGGGAGACCGGCACCTTTCACACAGCTCCACTGGTACTACTCACCCTGTCCGCGGCTCCAGACGATCAGCGGCTCCTTTCTCTGCTAAGAACCTGCATCCTCTTGGCAGGTCTCCTGGAAATGCTCTTAGGAGGCGCGCCCCGCTTCCTGCACATACTTAAAACAGCAGAACACCTGTTCTCTATTAAGGCTCTCTGTGCTATGATGCTCTGTGCATAAAAGGCATCCTCCCATTATGGGAGGTGCCTGGACAATGTGTTCATTCTATTGTTTATGGCCCTCTGCTCAGTCCACACGCTGCTGTGCTCTGCAAAGTGTAGTTTACTTTTGGTTTTCTAATCCCTCTGTCTCCTCAGTATCCTCCGCTGGCAGTTCCCTATTCTGGATCCTTCTGGACTCCCCGGTTTCCACTCCAGGCTGACTGAGCTGCTCCTCGCAGAACTATCCTGATATTGCTGCCGGCTGGATCAGCCTTTCCGAAACTACACAGAGCTTCCAGGATCCTCTTCACTGATAGAGCTTGAATTCCACCGTCTTGTTTATATGGTCTGTACGGGTCGTCCCTCTGGTCCGGGTACTGCGGCATTTAAGCCATCTGGTGTTGTGACGGGGGAATCCCTGTATAGGGGTACACCTTGCCCGGTGCTCCACTACGTGGTTCAGTGTTGTGGTCCAGAGGGTTCTTCTCTCAGGCACCTCTTTCTGTTTGTTTAAAACTTCATTTAATTAAATACCTTTGCATTTTGAAGCCATTCTCCTGTCTCTTGTGTACCGGGTATACAGCTGCCACTGCTCCATCAGTGGTCTAGTGAGTCCACTATATTTCCCCATGCCCTGTGGGCGTAACAATCAGTAGTCTCGGCTTATACTGAGGCCAGCTTATACTCGAGTATATATGGTATTTTCCTGGGAAATATGTTAAGGAACATCCTTTCCAGGGTAATGACTTATATGTAAGGCAAAATAAGTAGCCATTAACAAAATTGCTCCTTCACACATTGGGCTATGTTCACACGTAACGTTTTTGATGCGTTTTTGAACTTTAGCATTGCTTTCAACCAAGAGAATGCATTCACTGGGAAATGTCATTTTAACAATTTACAACCTTATCTGACCGTGTGGTGTGTGACACATCATCAGACACATTGTGTTTCTATTATGAAAGAGGGACTCTGAAAGTCACAAAGCCTATTTTTATAGGGCCATCAGGCAGACTTTACTATTCTTTAAGGCAAGCAATTGGCCGTCACTATCCTTAGAGAGCCATCAGCCAGCTATGCTTTGTTGTTCCCATTATTAAACAGTGGTTCTCCCATACTGTTTGCCTATGCAGTGAATGCAAGGCCAGCCTAAAATTTAGATGCACCCCAATACCACTTTGAAGAGATGTACAAGAGGGCATCCTGAAAAAATTGTTCCCATTATTTCAAAATTGGGTCTCCAACACTCCAATAAAACAATTGTTCCCAATATTAGGAAGTGGGTCTCCCATACTGTTTGCCTATGTGGTGAATGCAAGAGTTGCCAAAAATTTGGATGCACCATAATACCCATTTGAAGAGACGTATAGCAGGGCCTCCTAAAAACAATGTTCCCATTACTAGGAAGTGATTCTCCCATTCTGTTTGCCTATGCAGTGAATGCAAGGCCTGCCCAAAATTTAGACGCACCCCAATGCCCCTTTGAAGAGACACACAGGAGGGCCTCCTGATAACAATGCTTCCATTATTAGGAAGTGAGTCTCCCATACTGTTTTCCTATGCAGTGCATGCAAGAGTTGCCAAAAATTTGGACGCACCATAATACCCCTTTGAAGAGACATACAGGAGGGCCTCCTGAAAACAATGTTCCCATTAGTAGGAATTGGGTCTGCCATACTGTTTGCCTATGCAGTGAATGCAAAAGTTGCCAAAAATTTTGACACACCATAATACCCCTTTGAAGAGACATACAGCAGGGCCTCCTGAAAATAATGTTCCCATTATTAGGAAGTGGTTCTCCCATATTGTTTGCCTATGCAGTTAATGCAAGAGCTGCCAAAAATTTGGACACACCATAATACCCCTTTGAAGAGCCATTCAGGATGGCCTCCTGAAAACAATGTTCCCGTTATTAGGAAGTGGTTCTCCCATACTGTTTGTCTATGCAGTGAATGCAAGGGCTGCCAAAAATTTGGAGGCACTCCAATGTCTCTTGGAAGAGACGTGGACGATGGTGTCATTCAAAAATGAGAAAAAAGGGAAAAATACTCCAGCGGGAAACATACTTTCTTTTATTAAAATTCCTTATATTTATTAATCAAAAGGTAAGAAAAGGGATAATTTGGTAAACCACTACAGCACTTTACAGCATTATGCGCATAGAGTAGCATTGAGCCAACGCATTTTGACATCCGTCTTAGTCATGGGATCAATCAATTTACAATTTCATTAAAAAATGTTCCCATTAGAAAGAAGCAGGTCTCCTATACTTATAATGCTCATGCACAAAGTGTATGGGCTGACAAACATTTACCCCCGGGGACATACATGAACATACTGAATACCTTTTTTTTAAGGACATCATAAACACCTTTTACAAAATATGTGGGTGTTGCATCACGGACCACGGTCACCCTGGTGATATGGTGGTGGAGGATGAGGAGAAGGAGGAGGAAAACAACAAATAGCTAAAATCAGGAAGCGTATAACCATGTGTGGGTGTGAAGTGATGCATAGGAATAGACCTCTCAAAAAAGACACTGGTTTTGAGCTTATGTTATAATTCGGTGGTGTTGAGAAGTCAGGCCCAATCCAGTCCTTGTTCATTTTTATAAAGGTACCTTCACACATAACGATATCGTTAACGATATCGTTGCTTTTGGTGACGTTGCAACAATATCGTTAAGGAAATCGCTATGTGTGACAGCGACCAACGATCAGGCCCCTGCTGGGAGATCGTTGGTCGCTGAGGAAAGTCCAGAATTTTATTTCGTCGCTGGACTCCCTGCTGACATCACTGGATCGGCGTGTGTGACACCGATCCAGCGATGTCTTCACTGGTAACCAGGGTAAACATCGGGTAACTAAGCGCAGGGCCGCGCTTAGTAACCCGATGTTTACCCTGGTTACCAGCGTAAAAGTAAAAAAAACAAACACTACATACTTACCTACCGCTGTCTGTACCCAGCGCTCTGCTCTGCACTCCTCCTGCACTGGCTGTGAGCGTCGGTCAGCCGGAAAGCAGAGCGGTGACGTCACCGCTCTGCTTTCCGGCCGCTGTGCTCATAGCCAGTGCAGGAGGAGTGCAGAGAAGCTGAGCGCCGGGGACAGACAGCGGTAGGTAAGTATGTAGTGTTTGTTTTTTTTACTTTTAGGATGGTAACCAGGGTAAACATCGGGTTACTAAGTGCGGCCCTGCGCTTAGTTACCCGATGTTTACCCTGGTTACCGGCATCGTTGGTCGCTGGAGAGCTGTCTGTGTGACAGCTCTCCAGCGACCAAACAGCGACGCTGCAGCGATCCGGATCGTTGTCGGTATCGCTGCAGCGTCGCTTAATGTGAAGGGGCCTTAAGAGTCAGCCTGTCAGTATTTTCAGTTGACAGGCAGATGTGCTTATCAGTTATAATTCCACCAGCAGCACTAAAAACCCGCTCTGACAAAATGCCATGGCCTCCTAGACGTAAAGAGCCAGTTCATGCCATGTGTCCAGCTTGGATACCCAATAATTATAAGGCACAGATGAATCACAGAAGATGTTGGTACTGTTAGCAAGGTACTTCCTCAGCATCTTCTCAAACTTTGCAGTCCTTGTGAGATTACCCCACACCTCAGGGCCTATGCGATGGGAGGGATGGAGAAAACTCTCCCAGAACTTTACCAGTGTTTCCCTGCCTGTGCTGGATTGGAGTTATGTCTCTCTCGCCTATACTCTTTGGTTGTTCAAGGAACTGTGACTGTTGTGAATTCTGTGGCTGAATTCACTCCTGTGGTCACAAGTGGTACTGCAGCTTCTGAGCTTCCTTCCTCAGGTGTTCTGGTGAGCTCATTAGCTGCTTCGTTACTTAACTCCACCTGATGCTGCTATCCTTGCTCCTAGTCAATGTTCCAGTGTTGGATCTGAGCTTCTCCTGATTGTTCCTGTGACCTGCTGCTCTGTATAGCTAAGTGCTTTTTTGCTATTTTGTTGCCTTTTTTCTGTCCAGCTTGTCTTTTGTTTTGCTGGAAGCTCTGAGACGCAAAGGGTGTACCACCGTGCCGTTAGTCCGGCACGGTGGGTCTTTTTTGCCCCCTTTGCGTGGGTTTCGCTTTAGGGTTTTTTGTAGACTGCAAAGTTCGCTTTACTGTCCTCGCTCTGTCTAAGAATATCGGGCCCCACTTTGCTGAATCTATTTCATCCCTACGTTTTGTCTTTTCATCTTAGTCACAGTCATTATATGTGGGGGGCTGCCTTTTCCTTTGGGGTATTTCTCTGGGGGCAAGTCAGGCCTATTTTTCTATCTTCAGGCTAGCTAGTTTCTTAGGCTGTGCCGAGTTGCCTAGGTAGTTGTTAGGCGCAATCCACAGCCACTTTTAGTTGTGTTTAGGATAGGATCAGGTGTGCAGTCTACAGAGTTTCCACGTCTCAGAGCTCGTTCTTTTGTTTTTGGGTATTTGTCAGATCACTGTGTGCGCTCTGATCGCTAGGCACACTGTGTCTCTGGATTGCCTTCATTACACCTTTCATTAGCAGACATAACAGTACTAGGAGCCCACTAATGATTCTCAATAGAGGGAAAGAAAAAGTTTTTTTTTTTTTTTCTCTGCTCTGTGTTCACTTTTTTTTTTTTTTTCCCCTAGACATTTGGGTGTTTCTGGACACAGGTGTGGACATGGATTTTCAGGGTCTGTGCTCTTCAATGGATAATCTCGTTATAAATGTACAAAAGATTCAAGATACTATTGATCAGAAATCTATGTTAGAACCAAGAATTCCTATTCCTGATTTGTTTTTTGGAGATAGAACTAAGTTTCCAAGTTTCAAAAATAATTGTAAGCTATTTCTGGCCTTGAAACCTCATTCTTCTGGTAATCCTATTCAACAGGTTTTGATTATTATTTCTTTTTTGCGCGGCGACCCTCAAGACTGGGCATTTTCTCTTGCGCCAGGAGACCCTGCATTGAGTAGTGTCGATGCGTTTTTCCTGGCACTCGGATTACTGTACGATGAGCCTAATTCAGTGGATCAGGCTGAGAAAAATTTGCTGGCTTTGTGCCAGGGTCAGGATGATATAGAAGTATATTGTCAGAAATTTAGGAAATGGTCAGTACTCACTCAGTGGAATGAATCTGCGCTGGCAGCTTTGTTCAGAAAGGGTCTCTCTGAGGCTCTTAAGGATGTCATGGTGGGATTTCCTATGCCTGCTGGTTTGAATGAGTCTTTGTCTTTAGCCATTCAGATCGGTAGACGCTTGCGCGAGCGTAAATCTGTGCACAATTTGGCGGTATTGCCTGAGGTTAAACCTGAGCCTATGCAGTGCGATAGGACTATGACCAGAGTGGAACGGCAGGAATACAGACGTCTGAATGGGCTATGTTTCTACTGTGGTGATTCCACTCATGCTATTTCTGATTGTCCTAAGCGCACTAAGCGGTCCGCTAGGTCTGCCGTCATTGGTACTGTACAGTCCAAATTCCTTCTGTCCATTACCTTGATATGCTCTTTGTCGTCGTTTTCTGTCATGGCGTTTGTGGATTCAGGCGCTGCCCTAAATCTGATGGATTTGGATTATGCTAAACGTTATGGGTTTTTCTTGGAGCCTTTGCGGTGTCCTATTCCATTGAGAGGAATTGATGCTACACCTTTGGCCAAGAATAAACCTCAGAACTGGGCCCAACTGACCATGTGCATGGCTCCTGCACATCAGGAAGTTATTCGCTTTCTGGTGTTGCATAATCTGCATGATGTGGTCGTGTTGGGGTTGCCATGGCTACAAACCCATAATCCAGTATTGGATTGGAATTCCATGTCGGTATCCAGCTGGGGTTGTCAGGGGGTACATGGTGATGTTCCATTTTTGTCGATTTCGTCATCCACCCCTTCTGAGGTCCCAGAGTTCTTGTCTGATTATCAGGATGTATTTGAAGAGCCCAAGTCCGATGCCCTACCTCCGCATAGGGATTGTGATTGTGCTATCAATTTGATTCCTGGTAGTAAATTCCCTAAAGGTCGATTATTTAATTTATCCGTGCCCGAACACGCCGCTATGCGCAGTTATGTGAAGGAATCCCTAGAGAAGGGACATATTCGCCCATCGTCATCACCACTGGGAGCAGGGTTCTTCTTTGTAGCTAAGAAGGATGTTTCGCTAAGACCGTGTATTGATTACCGCCTTCTTAATAAGATCACTGTTAAATTTCAGTATCCCTTGCCATTGTTATCTGACTTGTTTGCTCGGATTAAGGGGGCTAGTTGGTTCACTAAGATAGATCTTCGTGGTGCGTATAATCTGGTGAGAATCAGGCAAGGAGATGAATGGAAAACTGCATTCAATACGCCCGAGGGTCATTTTGAGTATCTAGTGATGCCGTTCGGACTTGCCAATGCTCCATCAGTGTTTTAATCCTTTATGCATGACATCTTCCGTGAGTACCTGGATAAATTCCTGATTGTTTACTTGGATGACATTTTGATCTTCTCAGATGATTGGGAGTCTCATGTGAAGCAGGTCAGAATGGTTTTTCAGGTCCTGCGTGCTAACTCTTTGTTTGTGAAGGGATCAAAGTGTCTCTTCGGTGTGCAGAAAGTTTCATTTTTGGGATTCATCTTTTCCCCTTCTACTATCGAGATGGATCCAGTTAAGGTCCAAGCCATCCAGGATTGGATTCAGCCGACATCTCTGAAAAGTCTGCAAAAGTTCCTGGGCTTTGCTAATTTTTATCGTCGCTTCATCTGTAATTTTTCTAGCATTGCCAAACCATTGACCGATTTGACCAAGAAGGGTGCTGATTTGGTCAATTGGTCTTCTGCTGCTGTGGAAGCTTTTCAGGAGTTGAAGCGTCGTTTTTGTTCTGCCCCTGTGTTGTGTCAGCCAGATGTTTCTCTTCCGTTCCAGGTCGAGGTTGATGCTTCTGAGATTGGAGCAGGGGCGGTTTTGTCACAGAGAGGTTCTGATTGCTCAGTGATGAAACCATGTGCTTTCTTTTCCAGGAAGTTTTCGCCCGCTGAGCGTAATTATGATGTGGGCAACCGAGAGTTGCTGGCCATGAAGTGGGCATTCGAGGAGTGGCGTCATTGGCTTGAAGGAGCTAAGCATCGCGTGGTGGTATTGACTGATCATAAGAACTTGACTTATCTCGAGTCTGCCAAGCGCTTGAATCCTAGACAGGCCCGTTGGTCGTTATTTTTTGCCCGCTTCGACTTTGTGATTTCGTACCTTCCGGGCTCTAAAAATGTGAAGGCGGATGCTCTGTCTAGGAGTTTTGTGCCCGACTCTCCGGGTTTATCTGAGCCAGCGGGTATCCTCAAGGAAGGAGTCATTGTGTCTGCCATCTCCCCTGATTTGCGGCGGGTGCTGCAAAAATTTCAGGCGAATAAACCTGATCGTTGTCCAGCGGAGAAACTGTTCGTCCCTGATAGGTGGACTAATAAACTTATCTCTGAACTTCATTGTTCGGTGTTGGCTGGTCATCCTGGAATCTTTGGTACCAGAGAGTTAGTGGCTAGATCCTTCTGGTGGCCATCTCTGTCACGGGATGTACGTACTTTTGTGCAGTCCTGTGGGATTTGTGCTAGGGCTAAGCCCTCCTGTTCTCGTGCCAGTGGGTTGCTTTTGCCCTTGCCGGTCCCAAAGAGGCCTTGGACACATATTTCGATGGATTTCATTTCTGACCTTCCCGTTTCTCAAAAGATGTCAGTCATTTGGGTGGTCTGTGATCGCTTTTCTAAAATGGTCCATCTGGTGCCCTTGGCTAAATTGCCTTCCTCCTCTGATTTGGTACCTTTGTTCTTTCAGCATGTGGTTCGGTTGCATGGCATTCCTGAGAATATTGTTTCTGACAGAGGTTCCCAGTTTGTTTCAAGGTTCTGGCGAGCCTTTTGTGGTAGGATGGGCATTGACCTATCCTTTTCCTCGGCTTTCCATCCTCAGACTAATGGCCAGACCGAACGAACCAATCAGACCTTGGAAACATATCTGAGATGTTTTGTTTCTGCAGACCAGGATGATTGGGTGTCCTTTTTGCCGTTGGCTGAGTTCGCCCTTAATAATCGGGCCAGCTCGGCTACCTTGGTTTTTCCATTTTTCTGCAATTCTGGGTTCCATCCTCGTTTCTCTTCAGGACAGGTTGAGTCTTCGGACTGTCCTGGTGTGGATTCTGTGGTGGACAGGTTGCAGCAGATCTGGACTCAGGTAGTGGACAATTTGACCTTGTCCCAGGAGAAAGCTCAACTTTTCGCTAATCGCAGACGCCGTGTGGGTCCCCGACTTCATGTTGGGGATCTGGTTTGGTTATCTTCTCGTCATATTCCTATGAAGGTTTCCTCTCCTAAATTTAAACCTCATTTTATTGGTCCGTATAGGATTTCTGAGGTTCTCAATCCTGTGTCTTTTCGTCTGACCCTCCCAGACTCCTTTTCCATACATAATGTATTCCATAGGTCATTGTTGCGGAGATACGTGGCACCTATGGTTCCATCTGTTGAGCCTCCTGCCCCGGTTTTGGTGGAGGGGGAATTGGAGTATATTGTGGAGAAGATTTTGGATTCTCGTGTTTCTAGACGGAAACTCCAGTATCTGGTTAAATGGAAGGGTTATGCTCAGGAAGATAATTCCTGGGTTTTTGCCTCTGATGTTCATGCTCCCGATCTTGTTCGTGCCTTTCATGCGGCTCATCCTGGTAGGCCTGGGGGCTCTGGTGAGGGTTCGGTGACCCCTCCTCAAGGGGGGGTACTGTTGTGAATTCTGTGGCTGAATTCACTCCTGTGGTCACAAGTGGTACTGCAGCTTCTGAGCTTCCTTCCTCAGGTGTTCTGGTGAGCTCATTAGCTGCTTCGTTACTTAACTCCACCTGATGCTGCTATCCTTGCTCCTAGTCAATGTTCCAGTGTTGGATCTGAGCTTCTCCTGATTGTTCCTGTGACCTGCTGCTCTGTATAGCTAAGTGCTTTTTTGCTATTTTGTTGCCTTTTTTCTGTCCAGCTTGTCTTTTGTTTTGCTGGAAGCTCTGAGACGCAAAGGGTGTACCGCCGTGCCGTTAGTCCGGCACGGTGGGTCTTTTTTGCCCCCTTTGCGTGGGTTTCGCTTTAGGGTTTTTTGTAGACTGCAAAGTTCGCTTTACTGTCCTCACTCTGTCTAAGAATATCGGGCCCCACTTTGCTGAATCTATTTCATCCCTACGTTTTGTCTTTTCATCTTACTCACAGTCATTATATGTGGGGGGCTGCCTTTTCCTTTGGGGTATTTCTCTGGGGGCAAGTCAGGCCTATTTTTCTATCTTCAGGCTAGCTAGTTTCTTAGGCTGTGCCGAGTTGCCTAGGTAGTTGTTAGGCGCAATCCACAGCCACTTTTAGTTGTGTTTAGGATAGGATCAGGTGTGCAGTCTACAGAGTTTCCACGTCTCAGAGCTCGTTCTTTTGTTTTTGGGTATTTGTCAGATCACTGTGTGCGCTCTGATCGCTAGGCACACTGTGTCTCTGGATTGCCTTCATTACACCTTTCATTAGCAGACATAACATGTGACCTCTGCCACCAGCATTTTCAGATGGGATTTTTTTTAAATAATTCCACAACAAGGGACTTCTGAAACTGCCACATTTAAGTAGACCTATCCACCTCAGGAATAAGAGATAGAAATTTCTCCATGTAGTGTGGGTCTAGAAGTGTCACCAACCAGTAATGACTGACACGCAAAATTTGGAGAATGCGAGGGTCACAGGAAAGGCAGCGTAACATAAACTCAGCCATGCGTGCCAAACTGCTAACAGGCAACACTTCCGTGTCCTCAGCAAGAGGACGACTAACCATGGTCTCCTCCTCCTCCTCTCTGTCCTCAGGCCATCCACGCTGAACAGATGGTATGACAGTTGTGCAGGTAGTACAATCTATATCGCATGAAACTAGCTCCTGGTCTTCATCCTCCTCCTCTTCCTCCACGTTGGGATGAGATGAGGCTGGGCTGTGTGTAATCACCCTGTATTGTTCCCTGTTCCATCTCATTGTGCTCCGCCTGCAATGCATAGTCTTTGATTGTGAGTAGAAAGCATTACAGAAGACAGAGAAGCGAGATGGTGATGCTAATTATGATATCATTGCCGCTCACCATCTTGGTGGAGTTCACAAAGTCTTGATGGATGTCTGACATCAATGTCCACTCCTGAGGTGTTATGTGTGGAGTCTGAAAAACGATGGCATTGTTGATGCTAGTAGTCAACAACTGCCCTCTTCTGCTCACAAATCCTTCCCAACATCTGCAGTGTAGAATTCCAATGCGTGGGGACATTATACAACAGTCGGTGAGCCGGAAGCTGTAAATACAGCTGAAGCACGGCAAGCACGGCGGAAGCTGTAGCTGACTTTCTAAAATGGGCACACAGGCGGCATACTTTGATAGATCCAGCATCTTGGGGTAGGTTTTGGGAAACTGCTGAACCACGAGGTTAAGCATGTGA
The DNA here is from genome assembly GCF_032444005.1 of Ranitomeya imitator. Lineage (NCBI taxonomy): Eukaryota > Metazoa > Chordata > Amphibia > Anura > Dendrobatidae > Ranitomeya > Ranitomeya imitator. The sequence goes on from NC_091282.1 coordinate 1,065,587,913, forward strand.
GCCAGGCATGGTATGTGTGTGAGCTCGCCTCTCCTCAGAGGCGCCACCAAGTTCCGGGCCATTGTCACACACGACCATGCCTGGCTGTAGTTTCAGCAGTGCCAGCCACAGATCTGCCTGTGCTTTCAGAGCTGTCCACAACTCTTCAACATTGTGCAGTTTGTGACCTAAGCATATTAGCTTCAGCACAGCCTGTTGCGGCTTGGCTGAGGCAGTGCTGCAGTTCCTCCAGCTTGTGTCTGATGTGGTCATTTTCTAGATGGAGGCTGAAGAGGGGGAGGTGCAGGAGTTGTAGACTGTGAGGGCAATCTTCAGCATCGAGAGGTCCTACTGGGTCCTGGTTTCCACTATATTAAGTCAGTGTGCCGAGACCGAGATGTACCGTCCATGTGTCAGTGGTTAGGTAGACTTTCCCAGTAACTGCATTGTTGAAGGCATGGCTAATGCTGTGGGACACATACTTGTGTAATGCGGGGATGGCATACCAGGAGAAATAGTGGTATCTGGAGACCAAGTACCCAGTGACGGCCGCTGACATCAGGTTGCGAAAAGCTTCCTTCTCCATGAGCCAAAAAGGCAACATTTTGAGTGCAAGCAGTCACGAAATGTGTGAATTTAGTATTGTGGCCTGTGGGGCATTGGCTGTGTATTTGCGCTTGTGTTCAAAAGACTGCGGTATGGACAACTGAACGCTGTCATGGGACAAGGACGTGGACGTGCTTGATGATGGTGCTAGTTGACTGTGTGCACTGACAGGTGCAGGGCAGGAGGCATCTTCACATGCACTGTGGACAGGGAATTTGCCTGCGCGCATAACAGCAGATGAAGCATTGGTGTCACCCACAGACACTGTTCGTGGACCCTGGGGTTGGGCCCACAAAGTCAGGTGCTTTGCTGCCATGTGTCTGATCATGCTGGTGGTTGTCAACTGGTAGTGTTGAGCAGCTGCTAAATTATCCCAAACCAGCTTCCACAATCCCTCTCTCCTGACCCTTTAGTGTGGCCTATAAATTTAGAAGCATTCTAAAGGGTGCACGCAGTGTGGAGTAGATGTACGCATCCCCTCAGCAAAGCATCCCAGCAGCTAAGCATCTAGAAGAAGCAGTTAATCCATGGCAAGGTATTAACATCCATCTTCTCTTTTCACACAGGTTATACAGGTCTGCTTGCTGTCTATCATCTACTGTCTTGTTATCCTGCAACAATTTTAATGGTATAGAACTCTGCTTGCTGTCTATCATATACTGCCTTGTTATCCTGCAACAATTTTAATGGTATAAAACTCTGCTTTCTGAATCCTTGCTATAATTCATCTGTTGCATTCTACTCAATACTCACTGCTGTATGTCAATGGCTGGGATCATTTTAGATATTATCTTGGTGAAAGAGATGGAGCCAGGACTAGTGTCTTTGATCATTTATCCACCCCATGAGTGTTGAGCAGCTGCTAAATTATCCCAAACCAGCTCCCACAATCCCTCTCTCCTGATTCTTTAGTGTGGCCTATAAAGTTAGAAGTATTCTAAGTGGTGCAGGCAGTGTGGGGTACATACATGCATCCCCTCAGCAAAACATCCCAGAAGCTAAGCATCTAAAAGACGCAGTTAATCCATGGCAGTTAGTCAGGGCAAGAGACAGGTAACCCACACTGTGCTCTCCCTTTTATCCATGTGCTTTATTTCTATCTTCCGGTGTTCCCTTGTCATCCACATTCACTGCCCCATCCCCCCATCACGACTCATACACATCAGCCCGTCTATACTTTTATCTGCCATATACAGTTCCAATGCACTTCCCACTTTCCTGAAAGCCTCAGCCCATCTTGCCCAAACACATCAGACTCAAAAATTTCTTACAATTCCAATAACAACTTGCTCTTTATCTTCCTACTCCTACTGATTTCGGGGGACATCTTCCCCAACCCTGATGCACCATCCCCCAACCTCAACCACTACCCTAACTCACATTGAAACCTTATTAACCTTTTTAATATTAGTTGCACCCCTTCATCTACTTCTTTTAATTGTGCCCTCTGTAATCCACGGTCTGTATGTAACAAACTTCCTTTCTTGCACAACTACTTTCTGAACAACTTTCTTAATATGTTGGTCCTCACTGAAACCTGGATTCAAGATTCTGACACTGTCTCCCCTGCTGCCATTTCCCATGGAGGCTTACAATTCTCCCATTCCCCGATACCACATTCCCCGATACTCCTGTCCCCACAATGCACTTTCCAGGTCATCCACCAAGTTCAATCACTATCATTCCCTTTTTTCGAAGTCCACACCATCAGGCTCTTTCGTCCCCTCTCCCTCATTGTAGCAGTCATATACTGGCCCCCAGGCTCACCCACCCACTTCCTAGACCATTTATCTGCCTGGCTGCTGCACTTCTTGTCCTCAGAACTCCCAACCCTTATCCTGGGAGACTTCAACATCCCCATTAACAGCCCAACTTCCTCATATGCATCCCAGCTTCTATCACTAACCACTTCTCTCTGCCTCTCACAGCTCTCAACCTCTGAAACACACAAAGACAGTAATACCCTTGACCTGGTCTTTGTCCGGCTCTGTTCAATCTCCTACCTAGATAATTCATTGCTTCCTCTCTGTGACCACAACATTCTCTCCTTCATGCTCACAAATCCTCGCCCACCCCAGCACACTCCTACCTACCATACATTCAGAAATCTACAAGCCATTAACCCTCATACACTTTCAGACTCCCTACACTCATCACTGTCCCCAATCTCCTCTTTTTCCTCTCCTAATCTTGACCCAGTAGCTCGCCTCACCCTCAAAACCTCCAAGCACAGAGTAAAATAGCCCTGGCTCACATCGCAAACTCGATTTCTCCAGCGATGCTCCAGGAGTGCTAAACGCTTATGGAGGAAAACTCGCACACCAGAAGACTTCATCCACTTCAAAATTTATGTTAAGAACCTATACCTCTGCCCTTCACCTCGCCAAACAGAGCTACTTCACCACCCTGACCTCCTCACTTTCCAACAACCCCAAGAAACTTTTTGACACCTTTCACTCCCTCCTCGGGCCGAAAGCACAATTCCCAATCACAGACATTTGTGCTAATGACCTGGCCTCCCATTTTATAGAAAAAATGGATAACGTCTGTCAGGAAATCTGCTCCCATCCACCAGGTGCTGTGACTGCCATCACTCCCTGCATTTCCCCTGGCTCATTCTCCATATTTGATCACATCCCAGAAGAAGTCTCCAGGCTCCTCTCTTCTTCTTGTCTGACTACATGCACTACTGACCTCATTCCCTCACATCTCCTCCAGTCCCTCTCTCCAATCGTCACAACTCACCTTACTACAATTGTTAATCTCTCCCTCTCCTCGGGCATTTTTCCCACCTCCTTCAAACACTCTATCATTACTCCATTTTTAAAGAAATCCACTCTCGACCCATCCTGCACAAACAACTACAGACCAGTCTCCAATCTCCCCTTCATCTCTAAACTCTTGAAGCACCTGGTCTACTCCCACCTTTCCCGTTACCTCTCCACTCACTTCCTCCTAAACCCTTCACAGTCAGGCATTCGCCCCCTACAACTCATCAAAGTGACCAATGACCTTCTGACAGCAAAATGTAATGGTGACCACTCTCTGCTCATTCCTCTCGACCTTTCTGCAGATTTCAACACTGGTGACCAGCATCTCCTACTCTCTAGGCTCCAGTCACTAGGCATTAAGGACACTGCTCTCTCCTGGTTCTCTTCCCATCTTTCTCACCGCTCCTTCAGTGTTTTGTTTGCTGGCTCAACTTCATCCCCTCTCCCTCTCACTGTTGGGGTACCTCAAGCCTTAGTCCTGGCCCCCTTCTCTTCTCTCTCTACACAGCCCCAATTGGACGGACGATCAGCAGATTTTGCTTGCAGTACCATCTTTATGCTGATGACACACAACTATACATGTTATCCCCTGACCTTACTCATGCTGTTCTACAGAACACCAGCGATTGTCTGTCCACAGTCTCAAACATCATGTCCGCTTTTTATCTGAAACTCAACCTTTCCATAGCTGAACTCCTTCTACTCCTACCGTTTACTGACCTCCCTGAATCTGACATTTCCCTCTCCATGGGTGACACTATAATAACACCCCAGCAGTAGGCGCGCTGTCTGGGTGTTATGTTTGACACCAATCTCTCCTTCACCTCTCATATACAATCTCTTGTCTGCTCTTGCCGTTTACACCTAAGGAAAATCTCTAGAATTTGCCCTTTGCTCACCATGGAAATAACAAAAACCATCAGAGTCGCCCTGATCCACTCCCACCTGGACTACTGTACCGCTCTATTAATTGGCCTCCTCCTCACATGACTTTCCCCTCTCCAGTCCATCCTTAATGCAGCAGCCAGGGTTGTCCATCTGGCTGATCGGTACTCAGATGCATCCGCTCTTTGCCAGTCATTACACTGGCTTACCATTCATTATAGGATCCAATTCAAAGTACTTGTTCTCACCCACAAAGCTCTCCACAGTGCGGCACCCCCTTACATCTCCTCCCTCATTTCTGTCTATTGGCCTAGCCAATCGCTGCGCTCTGTAAATGACTTTCGACCTCTGCACTAATCCGTACCTCCCACTCCCGACTCCAAGACTTCTCCTGCGTTGCGCCAATCCTCTGGAATGCTCTACCCCAAGAATTTAGGACCAGCCACAACTTTTTAGGCGCTCCCTCAAAACACATTTGTTCAGAGCAGCCTATCACGTTCCCTAATCATTGTCATTTTATGTGTTTGTGTGTGCAGCCCATTCACTATCTCTGTCTATCCCCCACTCCCTCAAGATGGCTGGACCATAATTGTAAATACACACCTGTACTTTATATCTCCCCCATCGCATTGTAGATTGTAAGCTCTCACGAGCAGGGTCGTTTTATTTTGCGCTAATTATTGTATTATTGTTAATCTTGGTTCTTATCACTGTTGTGTTTGAAACTGTTAAACTGTAAAGCGCTGCGGAATATGTTGGTGCTATATAAAAAAAAGATTATTATTATTATTGTTATTAAACTCAAATCCAGTGTCTTTTTTGGGAGGTCTATTTCCATGCACCTCTTCACACCCACACATGGGTATACACTTCCTGATTTGGCCTATTTGCTGTTGTCTTCCTCCTTCTCCTCATCCTCATCATCGACTACCACTAGATCACCAGGGTGACCATGGTCCATGATGCAACACCTACTGTATTGTTTTAAAGGGTGTTTATGATGCCCGTAAATAAATTTTTTTGACAGTACTTTGCTGTCAAGAGAGCAGTAGAGATATTTCCTTATCAGCAATGAGTCCCACTTTTGTCTTGAATGCAATGATAGACATAGCTTGGTATGGAGACCACATTGGGGAGCGCCATTAAGACGCCTTCATTATGGAATGTCACACTGGTTCTACTTCTGAGATTATGGTGTGGATTTGCATAATGTATGGTAGGCAGACCCCTCTATTCTTTTTTCCAGGTTCACTAATAGCCCGCCATTACATTGATTTGGTCAAGGAACCCTTGGTAGAGCTAAGTCTTCAAATTGTCCTAGGAGCCTTTTTCCAACATGCCAATGTCAAGATGTATGTTGCTCTTTCTACCGTGAGCAGTTGGTGTGATCTAACTATGCTTTCTTGGCCTGCAGCATCTCCGGATTTGTTTCCCATTGTGCACAGCTAGGATGTCATTGAGCATTGTGCACCTAGTGCGGCAGAACATTCCTCAGATAACATTAGTAATCTCACCGGTAGCATGACAAGGCATAAACATGCTTTTATTTCTGCAAATGGTACTCATGCTTGATACTGAATAAATTGAGATGTTTAGAAAGTTCTGTTTCTGTTTTTTCTTCACATACATATTAACATGTCAATTGATTCTGTGATTTCAATAATTCCACAATTTACCTTTTCAGTGTTTCAATTTCAATGTTTTGTATTTTGACTTCAGCAGAGAAAGATTCAATAAACCAAATTAATGTCTCTTTGATTCTTCCCTACTATGGCAAAGTTCAAAGATATTATTTTAGCAAAGACACAATATTAAAGTAACTGAAAGTCCTGCGAAAATAATAAATTGAAAAGCTAGGACAATATTAAATAGAACCTTTGGCACAGATGTACTTTTATATGTAATAGAAAAATTTCGAGACATATAAATTCAGTGCTTAGACAATTTTGGTTTTATTCAAAATGCAATAAACCATGAAAATGTTGTGTGCAAAACATTCACCATCCCTGCTTTTCTAAGTGGAAAAATGTTGCATTAGCTTTTAGCCATTTAGCCATCTAGAAATACATAGTTGCCAAAATGTTAATAATTTTCAGGAATTTTAATTTCACACATTAGCTCAGTAGCTATAATTAATGATCTTGTATTTTATATATAATGTAGTTCAGATGCAGACAAAGGTTCAGCGGACTGAATGTTTGTTTTATCCATTTAGTGACACACTGATCTGAAGATTAATGGATATAGTTTTATTAAAATTTAATTTTGTAATTTATGCTTATTGATGTAGGTATAAATTGCACATTTTCTAAGCAAGTTTTTTTTCTTTTGAATGCTTCCAGGTGCCTTTTTAAAGCTATTTTATGAGGTGTCTTTGCATGTTCATACGCAATGCCTATACATTTCAATAAGGGGTATACCTTACAGAGTTCTTTTTGGGTTTTCTGTTGCTAGTATTCCAAATTAGGACTAAAACACCATAGCTTACATAAGACTAAAGATAACCCATCCTTACCGTAAAAAATGTAGGTCAGCCAATATGGAACAAGAACTTTGAAGGTTTTTAATGCAATTACAAAAATGATTAGCTGTTATGTGGAAACAAGTTGTTCTAAGGAGAAACATTTCTCCTTATGGAGAGTACCAAACCAGCGTAGGGAGACCTATAGGCCTTGCAATCCTCCTCTGGGAAATTTAATTTGCAAATATCCTCTTCAAAAAAGAACTAGATTGCCTATAAGTCTCCTTATTTTGGCTTGTTTTTTTCCACAAAGAGAAACGTTCCCCTTAGACACCATGTCAGAGCCCTCTCTCTTAGCCAAATCAGTTCTCCTACTTTGCACTGATGAGTGGCAAACACCTTTAAATACATATCAGCAAAAGGAGTGAGTGTCTATCTTGGATTTTTAACCCAAGAAATGTGGTAAGGCTCGTTAAGAAGTCAATATTGTCTTCTAGGATTGCACTAAAGTATATAGAATTTATTAGTCTTGGAAAATATAAGCTAGTATTAAGTTCAGATTAGCACCAAGTTGAATGATTCAGTGAGTTCAGGCAGCAGAACTCAACATCAACAAGGGAGAAAATGTGAATCAGGCCTATGTAGTTGAATTGTTTGCAGAAAACTAATAAGAAGATTTGTTGGGTTAAGAAACATTCATATGTAAAAATATAAAGATGTTATTCAAATGAACAACAGTTGTGGTCGTTCCATTAGAAAAACTGCTGCTTGACTAAAAATTACATGATAACAATCTAGCATGCCACACAGGACTTTTTATGGCCTTATAAGTCTGTAGACAGTGGACACCAGACCAGTAGAAACATGTTTTTTGGTTTCATGAGTCGAGATTTGAGAAAGTGATGACTTCAGGTTAACCTGGTTGCCAACATTATGCAAAAAGGAGATGGTGTGATGGTGCTTTTCTCTTCGCACAGTTGGTGATTTATATAGCATTGGATGCACACCCAACCAACATGGCTACGGCAATGTTCTGTGTCAAACAACATTTTATCTGCTTTGCACTTAAGCTTGCCATGAACAACAGATGGCTTTCGGACAAAAATGGTTCAGCTGATTGTTTGGACAGCTCTCCCCTACACAGAAACGTTAGTTCAGCGAAGCGCTCCTGTTCTCTATATAATATGTCATGTCTGATAGCAGTTTACACCCTGGAGACAATATGATGGGCAGTCCAAAATTGGACTTTGCTGTTCAATATTTTCCCCAACAATAAATGATCCAGAACTCGAAAACACATTTAATTATTGGCCAAACACATCGCTATTAGCAGGTTTAGCTTAGTTTAGTCTACCATGTATGAGGAGCTTTGGTTGGACCCTCTTTTATATTTCAACAGTATTATAACCCAAACACACCACCAGGCTGTGTAAGATCTACTTGACAAGAAAGGAGAGTGACATATGTAACTAACGTATAATCAAATAGAAAGTACAAATATATGACTACAAGAGCAAACATGGTTTTCATTTAAGCTTCATATGCAAACCTTTTTTCCTGGCAAAACTTTAAAAGTTGGATCTGTCATGTGCATACAAACTTTCTGGCTGAGAAAATATTATATAATGCAGCAGATTTTAAACTTTTTGCATTATTTGTAATGATTACAACACTCCAATCTACGACGCCCCTTAGAAAACAACTATTGCTGTGATGGACATGGTGAATCCTTTTTTGCCTTTCACCTGTAACTTTGGAAATTACTATCATTTGGCCACTATGGCACTAAAAACAGTTCAAAATTCCACAAGTAAAACAAATGTTATATGGTTCATTTCATTTGCCACAATTTCTAAATCCAAACCTTTAATAATGTATCATAACCTGGTACAAATGTTAAGTGCATTTTTTATATCAGTTCTGAACTAGTAAAGCCTTTTATTCAGAACATTGAGTAGATGACACAGAGCTATAGGGGAGAATTTGTAGAATGCGCTGTACATGTATTTTGTAAAATGTGTTTTTCAATAAAAAACATTCAACTCACTCACACAGTAACAAACACAACAACTTGGAAAAAAAAAAGTTTTCCCTAATAAAACTAATACCGTCAGCTGTTTGAGTTTGCCGGCTTTCAAAATTGTGGACTTTGCTCTTCATGGTAATACTACGACATTTGTAACATTCTGGAAACTGTCATTCCCACATTGGGTGTCACGGTGGCACTCCTTGATGAAGAGTAGCCCCTAGTCGCATCTTTGCAGTGAATCAGAAACACTTTCAGTATAACGTCTGGAAATGTACAAATATATTGAAAAATTCCACCATGTTCATCAAACAGACATGATTCCGGCTACACTTGCATTGGAACATGACTGGAGATTAGTAGATGTCTGTGAAACTGGAACACATACAGAATCCTTCAGTTCACTGTTCTGATTACTTGGATAGTTCTTAGTTTCCAGCTTCTTTGTGGTGTCAGGACAGTTCTGAACAAATATCACTCTATTGTAAGCCTTCAGTCTTCTCCACAGCTGTATGTAGACTTTACACTGAACATACATAAAAACTAAGCCGCCTGTAAATCCAATAGCAACAACAACTAATTTTGTCCAAAATGGCCATTCCAGGACACCTGTGAACATAAAAATGGATACAAAATAATAGTTTATTTTTAGGGAAAATTAATAGAAATCAATTTAGCTTTTCAAAGAACAGAAACAGCACATCTCTGTTGATTCACTTAAAGACATTTAGCATATGCACAGCATTCAGGTTCAGTATAGGACAGAATTGAAAGACTTACTGTAATCCTCGTAGAAATAGGAAATTTAGGCTAAATGTTTTGTCTAACCGAAGCAATAAATGGCAATTGTAAAGGAAACTCCTTCTGTTTGATGTCCTGAGATCACAGCAGGATAAACACTGATCTCAGAGTTGTCAAAAACAGTAAATTCCCTTTACTCCTGGAAGTTTTCTGTACCTTGTAAATACCAAAGCTATTAAGGAGGGTCCTTATGTAAGGCCTTCATATACTACTCATAGAGCAGCCACAAAGAGTTTCTCCCACTCTACAAGACCTCGAATATCTTTGTAACATGCTATATATTTTCTACTGCTATGGTAGGGATTTCATCTTATCGTTGATGGCACCTGCAGTGGATTATCCTGTGAGCACCTTATTGTGAACGACTCCGTCCAATTAACAGGGATTTCATTTAAATATATTCTGACTTATCCTGATAAGTTGCTGGTATAGATGATAGGCTGAGTACTGCAGATTTTTAAAATCTGGTCATTGATACCTATGTCAGATTTTGGATCTTTAATTTATCCCAGTAATGTTCTATGCTAAAAAAAGGATGATAGTCCAGTTGTGTTTAGGGAAGTAGTGAAAAAATAACTGTGTTACACACAAAAGCACCTCTTCATTAATTAAATAAATATTTCTGACCTGCCAAGATAGATAGACTTATATGTCACACATTGAATGAAAGATTATTTTACATGATTAATTAAACGTTATTATAATAATAATAATGATAATAATAATTATAATTATAATATATAATATTACAAAAATGCAGTAACAGTGTAATTTTTTTCAATTAACACAATGCATCTGCTCTGCATAAGTAGGAGGAGTGGCTGCTATACTGTCTGGAGCTATTTATCAATGAGAGAACAATAGAGTTTAATAAGAAATATACAATATATTCAGAATAATTTTTCCATCAGCATTTGATACTCATCAAAGGTACTGCAAAAGATATAGACATCTTACTGACAGATTTCTTTGAATATTCTCAAAGTGTATCTGTCTTTTTAGGGCTTTGGTGGAATTAGGAGTTAGGTGAGTATGACTGTGTTTATTATTTTTAAATAAAAATAGAAATGTGTGTTTTGTTTTATTTCTAACATTGGACTTTACTCTGGCTGTGTCTTTATTTCCGATATAACTATAGGATTAGTAATTGAGGGGTATCTTATAGACACCTCTCCATTAGTAAACCATGGGCTTGATGTCACCTGACAATACAAAGGTGACATCAACCCCACAAATATGAACCCCACTTGCCACCACTGCAAGGCAAGTGGGAAGAGCCAGGCAAAGCACCAGAATTGGTGCATCTAATAGATGCGCCTTTTCTGGGCAGATGCAGGCTGCTATTTTTAGGCTTGGGGGGCCTATATCAATGGCCCCTTACCAGCCTGAGACTACCAGCCCTCAGCTGTCAGCTTTTGCAAGGCTGGTTGCCAAAAATGGGGGGGACCCCATGCCAATTTTTTAAAAATTATTTATTTAAATAATTAAAAAAACAGCGAGAAGACCCCTCTATTCTTCATAACTAGCCTTGGTGAAGCTGACAGCTGAGGATTGCAGTTCCCAGCTGTCAGTTTTGCCTGGCTGGTTACAGAAAATTGAGGGGAACGCATGCCAGATTTTTTTATATTTATTTTTTTTTAAAGCACAGGACCTGGCTGATGAATACTCCCATCAGCCGCAAATGCTGTCAATGTTATTAGCGGCAGTAGGTATATACTGATGAGACTTATGGTGCCATCAGGCTCCACCTGCTCTCATTGTTCTCACTTAAATACAACTCTCATCATTCTCCCTTGCTCACGCTGATCGCAGGCAGAGCAGCGGAGAATGATGAGAGCCGTGTAAAGTACCGAGTGTCGTGGAATAGCCTTTACTGTACCGCTGCTTCTCAGGCGCTGGGACATGTAACATGGATGACATCCCAGTGTTCCATCTGTGTGCACGTGTGCGGGAAGTTTTGCAGTCCATGCTAATGGTAAAAAAGGACATGTCTACGTGTGGGTCACATGGACACACAGTCCGTGTAAACACACTGACATGTTTTCAGACCAATTCACTTGAATGGATCTATGTGTGTAAGTATCCCTGGTATGTGTGAAAAATGTCACCTCACTTCCTAGAGACACTGATGCGTGAAAGAGCCCTTAAGCAGATTGGCCTTGGGCAGTGTTTCCTTAACAAAATAATGGCCCTGTATACCAACAACTCCTCTCAAAGCCAATGGCCCTTCTTCTAGACAAACGGGATAAGACAAGGATGCCCCCTTTTCCCGGTTAATACATGTCATAGTTATGGAATGTTTGGCAATTGCAATAAGAAATAACCCCAGTGTACTGGTCTGTGCATAGGCTGTAACCAGTATAAAACCTCCCTACATGCATCTGATCTTGTACTGTACATATCACAACTAGGAATGTGTGAACCTGATCTGTAAAGTTCGGGACCCATACCAAACATAATGTCCGGTCACAAGGCCCCCGAACATGGGTATCCATGGGAAACCCGTGTTACAGTTCAGGTCCAGTTCGGGTCCAGGGCCTGTAAAAGCATAAAATTAATAATAAACATTATAATTATACTTACCAGTCCAGCGACGCGCCCTCCCGTTCCACTGCCTACTGGCCGCATCTGCTTTCGGGACCGCTCATTAGCTGCGGTATTCACTGAACTCAGCAGTCTATGGCTTGTTCCAGCCGAAAATTGTCGAGCGACGAGCTTTGGAGTGAATAACCCAGAAGTTAATGAGTGGCCCCGGAAGTAGATGCGGCTGGAAGACAGCGAGATGGGAGGATGCATTGCTGGATCGGTAAGTATAATTATAATTTTTATTATTAATTTTATGCTTTGTTTTACAACCCCCTGCCCCATCCCATATCTGTAAAGTCCAAGCTCAGGGTTTGGACACAAGTTTGCATCATCTCCGGCCCCGAACTCGAACTTTACAAAAAAACTCAGGTTAACCCGTCGATTCCAATCATTGGGGGGTTCGCCCATCACTAATCACAACCTCACATTACATTCCTCTCTCTCATGTATGCATTTGACCAATTTGATTATCTAATTACTTTTAAAGTTAATTATTTCAAAACTGAGGCGCTAAAAATTTCCTTGAAACCTCTCAAAGACTTTGCTACATATGATAAAAAAACTATTTTGTGCTTTGAATGAATAAATACACTTAAAATATCTTCACCAGGTTCTTACACATTTTTCAAACAGCTCCAATTATCCCGCCGCCGTGATTCTTCAGAATACGTAAGTCTGCTCTGATCAGGTTTGTCTAGACAAAATAAATCGAGAATAAAAATTTCAGATTCTTACCCATAATTTCTAAAGTTATGGGACTAGCAGGTCTCCCAAACCTTCTGTTGTATCAACAGGCCTCTTTATTAGTCTGATTATTTGATTGGCACTTTTACTCAGACTCAAAACAATGGGTCATATTGGAATAACAGTATTTCTCTATTTCCTTAAAATACATTCCCTGGATTTTCTGACCTGAAGATTTGGGTCCAATTAAGAATATAAATCTTCTCACAAGACCTTACAGCCCATTTATTGACATGTTTTCCAAAGACTAATTCCCACCAGACTACACAAGGGACAAATTCCTTAGATCGAATGTACACTCTGAAATAACTTTTTGTCATATATTAAAAGGAACCAATATTACCTCTTTTGTAGAAGAACAAACTCTTGACCCATCACAACAACACTCTTGGTTAGAGTACGAAAATCTGAGATCTTTTATATTTTATATTTTTTACTTTAAAAAGGGGGACCTCACTCTTTACTTGCTATACTAACTCCATTTGAAGATCTATTCCTTTCGGTACTCACCACCATCTCATCTGTTTTCTCTTGTTTAGGCCATGTTCACACTATGCGTTTTTAACTGCGGAACCGCCGCGATTTTGCCGCTGCGGGTCCGCAGCTGTTTTCCATGCAGGGTACAGTACAATGTACCCTATGGAAAACAGGAACCGCTGTGCCCACATTGTGGAAATGCACTAAAAAAGCCGCGCTGAATAGCTGTGGTAAAAAAGAAGTACCATGTCACTTCTTTGTGCGGAACTGCAGCGGTTCTGCACCCATAGACCTCCATTGTGAGGTCAAACCCGCAGTAAAACCCGCAGATGAAAAAAATATCTGCGGGTTTTCTGCGGTTTGTGGTGCAGAACCGCTGTAGCAGGAAGTGTGTGGGCGGAGTGTGGATGCCCCGCCGTGCTCCAATCCCACCCCCCTATGCTCCGATGCCACCCCCCCATGCTCCGACGCCCCCCCCGTGCCCTCATCTCCCCCCCTTATACTTACCGGGCCTCCCGGTGCCCGTCCGGCCGTCTTCTCCCTAAGCGTCGCCATCTTCCAAAATGGCGGGCGCATGCGCAGTGCGCCCGCCGAATCTGCCAGCCGGCAGATTTGTTCCAAAGTGCATTTTGATCACCGAGATATAATCTATCTCAGTGATCAAAATAAAAAAAATAGTAAATGACCCCCCCCCCTCTTTGTCACCCCCATAGGTAGGAACAATAAAAAAAATAAAGAATTTTTTTTTCCCCCACTACAGTTAGAACTAGGGTTAGGGTTAGGGTTAGGGGTAGGGTTAGGGGTAGGGTTAGGGGTAGGGGTAGGGGTAGGGTTAGGGTTAGGGGTAGGGTTAGGGGTAGGGTTAGGGTTAGGGGTAGGGTTAGGGTATTTTCAGCCATTTTAACCCTAAAAAAACTTCCTAGAAAACACACAGACTCTGCAGAGAAAACTGCATAAAAAACCGCACTAAAAACCGCATCAAAAAACGCATAAAAAAAAGCACCAAAAAACGCACCTGCGTTTTCTGCCAAGAGCTGCGGTTTTTAGTGCAGAAAAAACAGCAGGGAAATCAGGAACGTGTGAACATGGCCTTATAGTTTTTTGATTTAATCATCTCACCTTACAGACCCTAACTTTATTCACTCTTGGGAAACTAAGTTAGACACTATCTTCTCAGAAGAGGAAAAACAAAAGACATTTCTGTTTATTCACAAAATGTCAGTGGCAATGTATGCTCAAGAAAGAAACTACAAGATTTTGACAATGGTAACAGTACCCAAGAAAGCTACATATCTTTCCCTTCGTACCAGATTCATGTGAGTGCTGTTGAAAAGAGAAGGGTATGATGTTCTGCATTTGGTGGTATTGTGATAAAATAAAACCTTTTTGGGAACATGTATTTTCTATTTACCTTAAGATTACAGGAGAGAGAATTATTTCTTCCTGTCAGATAACCATCCTGTCTAAGCTCTCGGGTTCAATAGGTGTCCAGAAACGTCTCCTGTGATTCTGCCTAACCGCTGCTTGCTTAGTGAAAACTAGACACAGAAATCCTGTCTATGTCTGAGTGTTAGCAAGAATTCTCACACAAATGCCATATTAAAGACTTATCAGCGGAAGCTACCGGAGACATGATATTTGTCCGGCTTTGGCAACCCTGGATCCCTTTTAGAGACACACCCAATTTACATGACATATTTTCTGGGTATTAAAAGAAACTTCCCAAATCCTGCAGCATATAGAGAATAAGCTGAAATTCTTCCTCCCTTTATTCCTCCCCTTTTTTTCTTTCTCCCTTTCGCTCTCTCTCCTCTTGATCTTTCCCCTAATGCTTTTTCCTCCTAGTTATACTTCTCTCTTCTTCTTCCTTCTCTAATGACTCCAACTCTTTACATATTGGGATATTTTTATCCTTTTTATTTGCTGACTTAATTTGGGTGTGTGAGTTAATATCATATATCTGCTATACAGCTGTTTATTCACTAACTCTATTGGATACCTTACGTTTACGGATCAAAGCTCATATGTTTAGACAGAGTTCTTCCTTTTACACCATTTGGAACTGAATACAGCTAAACATTTACTTTTTTGAATATTGATTGTTTATCACTGATGTATCAAAGCGTTATTATCAGTTTTTCAATATACTTGTTTGTGATCGGGCCCTGTGTGGTCTTGTATTCATTTATTTCTAAAACTATTTTAAGGCTGTTTCAGTTGAAAATTCAATAAAGCTAGATTAATAAAATAAATCTGCATTCAATAAAGACAGTATGCCCATTACTGAGATAGAAGGTGACCTTTGATGCTTATGAGATTCTATGGAGCGGAGGAGGGGAGGCAGCTAGAGGTAAACACGTATTCTGGTGTAAATTCTCTTAAAACATGGAGATTTAATTGTCACCTTTTCTACTCATTGTGGTTTCACATCTTCCCACTTACCGTAATAACATGTTCCCTATGAGACATTTGTACCTGAAAATTTTAGAAACATCTACTTTTATACTATACACTAGATGGTTGCCCAATTCTAACGCATCAGGTATTCTAGAATATGCATGTCCACATAGTATATTGCCCAGCCACGTAGTATATTGCCCAGCCACGTAGTATATTGCCCAGCCACGTAGTATATTGCCCAGCCACAGGTTAAAAAATAAAAAATAAACACATACTCACCTTCCGAGGGCCCCTTGTAGTTCGTTCACATGACCGTGACGTCACGGCAGGTCGTTCTCGTGCAGGCGCGCAGGCACTGTGATGACATTGTGGTCACATGACCCTGACGGCATGGCAGGTCTTTCTTGCGCAGGCGCGCAGGACCTGTGATGACGTCGCGGTCTCATGACCATGACGTCATGGCAGGTCCTTCACGGGCAGGCACGCAGGACCTGTGATGACGTAATGGTCACATGACCGTGATGTCATGGCAGGTCGTTCTCGCGCAGGCCCTGTGATGACATCGCGGTCACATGACCGTGACGTCATGGCAGGTCCTTCTCACGCAGGCGCGCAGGGCCTGTGATGACGTCGCGGTCACATGACCGTGACGTCATGGCAGGTCCTTCTCCCATACCATTCTTGGCAACGGAACCTGCCGGAGGTCACTGGAGCTTCACGAAAGGTGTGTATATAATGATTTGCTATTTTTTAAATTATTTTTAACATTAGATGTTTTTACTATTGACGCTACATAGGCAGCATTAATAGTAAAAACTTGGTCACACAGGGTTAATAGCGGCGGCAATGGAGTGAGTTACCCGCGGCATAACACAGTCCGTTACCGCTGGCATTAACCCTGTGTGAGCGGTGACTGCGGGGAGTATGGAGCGGGCGCCGACTGCAGGGGAGTAGGGAGGGACTAATCAGACTGTGGCTGTCGCTGATTGGTTGCGGCAGCCATGACAGGTAGCTAGCAAGACCAATCAGCGACTTGGATTCCATGACAGACAGAGGCCGCGACCAATGAATATCCCTGACAGAAAGACAGAAGGACAGAAAAACAGAAGTGACCCTTAGACAATTATATAGTAGATTATCTGCACCATTAATGCTAAAATAAATAATGCGTGAATACAATTATTATTGTATGGCTACTACTTTAATTTAAAGGGAGTCTGTCAGCACAAGATGACTGTTCAAACCAATCACAAGCGATTAGTGCACCAATAGCATGGCAAAACCGTTGAGCGCACCTTCCCACTTCCTTGTTTTTCACCTATCATCTCTAGTTTTGTAAAACCAGATCTACCAATCAAGGAAGAAGGGGATAGAAATGCATACAAAATATGCAGGTTTGAAGGGGTATTGAATTATTCGACCACACCAAGTATTAGTTCTTCTGCTTGGATTTTGTGCTGACAGATTGACTTTAGGGAGTGATTTTTAAAATAATTATAAGTAATAACTCAGTATCATGTCTCGGATTTGCGGCTCGATACGGTGACCCCTTGCTGTGTGGTCGGTTTTCCTTTCTGCTGAGCCACAGTTTGTTTGGTCTCTGTCCAACTGCTGATAGTTCCCTTGTCTTTGCTTTCCTTGCCTTGGTTTTCTTCTTTTCAGGTGTCTCTCACATCCCCAATTGGTTCTGTCCTACCACATCTTGGGATGGGCTATTTATACTCAACATGTACCTGCCTTCTTTGTTGGCTATAATTCATGATGGATGGATGTTTGAAGTTACAGCTCCTCATCTAGGGATTATCTTGCCTGGTTAATCTCTGTTGCTTCTTCTGCAGTTTGTTTGTGAGACGTCCTTCCCAAGCACCCATTCCCTTCTATTATGTTTAGGGACAGGGAGGTTTCCATGTATTCCATTTGTATTTTGGTTCTTTTTATTTTCCTGTCTGACTGTTTGAACAAGTTCATAGAGCTGTGCACTATCCTCTGATCTCTGGTTCATGTGTATTTAATTTTATAGCTATACTTGTGTTTGTGTTGCACATTATCTATAGAGAGTGCATTTAAGGATATTCAAGGTCCGTCGATGTTGAGTGAGGGCTCCACTATATTTACTTAGTGTGCCTACCTCTGCGGTCAGGCAAGGACAAATCAGTGTCAGATTACGGACTTTCCTAGTCTGAACAGGGACCTGTTGTGTGCTGGTGTTGCATCTCTCCTGGTTTATACGTTTCCCATGTGAGTGTTTTGGCACAGTAATAACACTCAGGATACAGTAGTGAAAAATTTGATGAACCTCAAATGTCATTATTCTTATGGAAACAACAGGCTTCAGGGCTTATGTTAGATTTATATGCCTCTTTAGCACAAGCCAAATAGACATTCTTACCTATATCTTAAGGTCTATTTACACAGTACAATATTTGTGAAACAACATTCCTAGTAATTGTTTTTTCATTTGGAGAAATTATTTTTGTGCTGTAAAAAAATCATCATTCTTGAGAGTGCATCATCCTATATAAGCACGATTTGTGCTACTGGGAAAAATGGAAACCTATATGCACTAACCAATCTATTACAGATCATTCAGTGCTCATCTAAATCTGGTCTGTGTAGTATATTCAGCAAGCATTGCAGAGTGTAAATTAAGTGTAAATTAAGTTTTTTTTTTTAGAAAAGCCAGGTAAGACAGGGCTAAATTCTAGCTTTGCATGATATGATTAGATGCACTTGACTACAAAACAGTGCCTGTGTTCTAGGCATATCAGCAAGCTGAAAGAAGCAGAGGCAAATGTGCTGCTGGTAAGTGACCAGCCAAAATGTGAGCTTTAGCAGGGAGAGAGGCATGCCTGTGTCTCTTTCTGAATAGAGACTGCATTGGAAAGCTAGAAAAGCTGAGCAATCTGTGTGTTGAAGCTGCAGAGAAGCATGAATAGCTGCCACCGGTTCAGTGTGAACTGTGCATGGAATTGAACACTTCTGTTTGGTGCTGGAAGCTGCTGGAGCTCGAGCTAAAGGGGATATCACTAGTGTTGAGCGATACCGTACGATACTTGAAAGTATCAGTATCGGATAGTATCGGCCGATACCTGAAAAGTATCGGATATCGCCGATACCGATACCCAATACCAATACAAGTCAATGGGACACCAAGTATCGGAAGGTATCCTGATGGTTCCCAGGGTCTCCTTCAGGCCCTGGGATCCATATTAATGTGTAAAATAAAGAATTAAAATAAAAAATATTGATATAATTACCTCTCCGGAGGCCCCTGGACATCACCGCTGGTAACCGGCAGGCTTCTTTGTTTAAAATGAGCGCGTTTAGGACCTGAGAATGACGTCGCGGCTTCTGATTGGTCGCGTGCCGCCCATGTGACCGCCACGCGACCAATCAGAAGCCGCGACGTCATTCTCAGGTCCTAAACTCCTCATTCTAGGAATTTAGGACCTGAGAATGACGTCGCGGCTTCTGATTGGTCGCATGTCGGTCACATGAGCGGCACGCGACCAATCAGAAGCCGTGACGTCATGGAAGTCCCTAAACGCGCTCATTTTAAACAAAGAAGGCTGCTGGTTACCAGCGGTGATGTCCAGGGGCCTCCGGAGAGGTGAGTATATCAATATTTTTTATTTTCATTCTTTATTTTACACATTAATATGGATCCGATACCGATTCCCGATATCACAAAAATATCGGAACTCGGTATCGGAATTCCGATACCGCAAATATCGGCCGATACCCGATACTTGCGGTATCGGAATGCTCAACACTAGATATCACCACTGGTGAGATCTTGTTTCTTCTGAGTATGAAGTTTGTTCTGGGAAACAGGACTATAATATGTTCAGGTGAGCTATCACTAGCACGTCTCCAGTTAAATTAACAGTTTATTTGCTGTTATACAGTTAGGGCCAGAAATATTTGGACAGTGACACAATTTTCGCGAGTTGGGCTCTGCATGCCACCACATTGGATTTGAAATGAAACCTCTACAATAGAATTCAAGTGCAGATTGTAACGTTTAATTTGAAGGGTTGAACAAAAATATCTGATAGAAAATGTAGGAATTGTACACATTTCTTTACAAACACTCCACATTTTAGGAGGTCAAAAGTAATTGGACAAATAAACATAACCCAAACAAAATATTTTTATTTTCAATATTTTGTTGAAAATCCTTTGGAGGCAATCACTGCCTTAAGTCTGGAACCCATGGACATCACCAAACGCTGGGTTTCCTCCTTCTTAATGCTTTGCCAGGCCTTTACAGACGCAGCCTTCAGGTCTTGCTTGTTTGTGGGTCTTTCCGTCTTAAGTCTGGATTTGAGCAAGTGAAATGCATGCTCAATTGGGTTTAGATCTGGAGATTGACTTGGCCATTGCAGAATGTTCCACTTTTTGGCACTCATGAACTCCTGGGTAGCTTTGGATGTATGCTTGGGGTCATTGTCCATCTGTACTATGAAGCGCCGTCCAATCAACTTTGCAGCATTTGGCTGAATCTGGGCTGAAAGTATATCCCGGTACACTTCAGAATTCATCCGGCTACTCTTGTCTGCTCTTATGTCATCAATAAACACAAGTGACCCAGTGCCATTGAAAGCCATGCATGCCCATGCCATCACGTTGCCTCCACCATGTTTTACAGAGGATGTGGTGTGCCTTGGATCATGTGCCGTTCCCTTTCTTCTCCAAACTTTTTTCTTCCCATCATTCTGGTACAGGTTGATCTTTGTCTCATCTGTCCATAGAATACTTTTCCATAACTGAGCTGGCTTCTTGAGGTGTTTTTCTGCAAATTTAACTCTGGCCTGTCTATTTTTGGTATTGATGAATGGTTTGCATCTAGATGTGAACCCTTTGTATTTACTGTCATGGAGTCTTCTCTTTACTGTTGACTTAGAGAAAGATACACCTACTTCACTGAGAGTGTTCTGGACTTCAGTTGATGTTGTGAACGGGTTCTTCTTCACCAAATTAAGTATGCGGCGATCATCCACCACTGTTGTCATCCGTCGACGCCCAGGCCTTTTTGAGTTCCTAAGCTCACAAGTCAATTCCTTTTTTCTCAGAATGTACCCAACTGTTGATTTTGCTACTCCAAGCATGTCTGCTATCTCTCTGATGGATTTTTTCTTTTTTTTCAGCCTCAGGATGTTCTGCTTCACCACAATTGAGAGTTCCTTTGACCGCATGTTGTCTGCTCACAGCAACAGCTTCCAAATGCAAAACCACACACCTGGAATCCACCCCTGACCATTTAACTACTTCATTGATTACAGGTTAACGAGGGAGACGCCTTCAGAGTTAATTGCAGCCCTTAGAGTCCATTGTCCAATTACTTTTGGTCCCTTGAAAAAGAGGACGCTATGCATTACAGAGCTATGATTCCTAAACCCTTTCTCCGATTTGGATGTGGAAACTATCATATTGCAGCTGGGAGTGTGCACTTTCAGCCCATATTATATATATAATTGTATTTCTGAGCATGTTTTTGTAAACAGCTAAAATAACAAAACTTGTGTCACTGTCCAAATATTTCTGGCCCTAACTGTACATTTGTGCCTAGAATAGGCTGTTTTTTGGCTTTGAAACCCTTGGAGTTTTATGAAAGCAATAAAACTGCACATGTTTGGAGCAAACGGTATTGTCTGTGTGAACGGTACCTAATATTGTCATACAATGCCAAACATGAATACCATATATTCCTTCATATTATGGATGGGCAAACTTATTATATTTGAATTTCATCCTACTCAAATTTAAAATAAATATATGTACTCCAGCAAACTGATTTTTTACAATTTGATCCACATGAATTCAACGGCCAGCAAAAGGTTATAAGAATCCACAAAAACTAACTCATCTCATTACTTACGTGCCCCTTGCTTCCTGTGGTGCCTGCGGCACGCTATCTGGTAATTAGGGTCTTTCCTTTTGGCAGCTGCGCTGATGTCTTCACTCTAGAACAGGAATTCCGGCCACAACCATGTCTCAGAGGTTACAGTATGTTGTATCGTTGTGACGTAGAGATATGCATTGTGATGATACAATGCTCTCTAAATTCTGAGGCCTGGCTGCAGCCAAAGGATGAGATGGAAGCCAATGGGAAATGGAGGCAGCAGGGCATCTGGGACCAATGAGCAATAAGGGGAGTATAAGCTTTTTACTTTTATATACTACGTTTATTATGCACTTGGGTCAGAGAGAGACCCCAGTGTTTGGCGTCGAGTTCCTGCCACTGCACAGGGGGAATCTCGAGCCATGTCCGCTGCGGTCTCCAATTCTTCTCCAGCCGCAGTGGAGCCTGCTCAGTGGAGACGTTGGTCCCAGTGCCTGGCTTGGACAGATACTGCACGTTTGGTTACTGCTGCCCTCCCAGGTCCAGCCATTATAACAAGTACTGTTCATCAGCGAACATGCACTCCTTGGACTAAGTTCTGTTTTCTCCTCCTGAGCATGCCCAAGGGAAGACCTCTCACTGGAGGTCGGGGGTCACATGCTCAGGTCCTGTAGCAGCTCCTATCGGTCCACTAGGAAGGTCCTGAACTGCTACAGCTATAAAAGGTTTGCATGGCCGCACGGCCATGCACTAGTATCATTTGTGTTTGGCAGTTGCCAGCGGATACTCTGCCACACTGTATATAAGTGGTGTGAGTCTGTGTAGCTAGCGTCAGTGGGGGCAATTAGCCTTGGCTTAGCATCTGGTTCCTTCATGTATGCGGTTAGAGTTCCAGAGCAAGCACAACTTTCAGTTAGGGTTTTAGTCAGCTAGGGTTTTAGTCAGCGCGACTCTGTGAGGCAACAGAGCTCGCTTTCATTTCACACGGGGTGAAGTTTAACCCACGTGTGAGCTCAGTGTCCATCCGCCATTACTTGCAGCAGGTATCTCTGCACAGTGGATCCCGGGCTGCGAAGACACCTTGTATCTATCACCCTATAACTTGGTGCATTCCGCTAACCCTAACAGTATACTAGTGCCAGGGTCTGTCTTGTAATCACGGATGAACAGCAACTGCTGCAGTACATCGAGCAGCTGGAGGGCAGGTTGGCAGCTCTCGAGTGCACAACCTCAGCTGTGGAGGCTGCAAGCGTGGCTGCAGCAAGTTTGTCCACTGCCACCCCTGTTCCGACCTTATCTCGCTTCCCACTGCCAGATAAATACTCTGGTGATAGCGCATCTTGTAGGGGTTTCGTGAGCCAGTGCGCAATACACCTCGAGCTCCTGGCTGCACGTTTTCCCACAGAGCAGGCAAAGGTGGGATTCGTTATATCTCTTCTGTCGGACAGGGAATTGGAGTGGGCTACGCCGCTGTGAGAGCGTGATGATCATGTGGTGCAGAGTGCTCCGCTGTTCTTGAGCACTCTGAAGCAGGTCTTTTTGGGACCTCGAGTCAACCATGATATGGCACTCCAACTGTTGGCATTGACTCAGAGCTCGCCCAATCGTCAGCCATTTTGCCGTCCACTTCCGGACGTTAGCATCTGAGCTGGAGTGGTCGGATAAAGCCCTCATCCCTGTATTTTGGAGGGGTCTGGCTGACCATGTGAAGGACGCTTTGGCCACTAGGGAGATTCCCGCCACACTGGAGGAGCTAATAGCTGTATCCACTCGCATTGACCTCCGTTTTAATGAGCGGAGGTTAGAGCGAGCCCAGTGTAGGCAAAGGTTTCGGCTGGCTCCCACCTTCACCAAAGCTTTGTAATCTCCAGTCCAGGTGCCCAAGTCACATCAGGCCATGGAGGTGTCATGAGCGGGATCTAAGTCCTGGACCGCTCGTGCACTCAAGGTCTGTCATGTCTGCCAGCAGTCAGGACATCTTGCCACCAGATGTCCCCAGCGGTCCGGGAAACATCAGTGTCTAGTGGTAGTAGGTGGAGGTACACTAGACACAGCGACTTTTGCCTCCAAACTGTCCTTTAAGGGGACAAATACCATAGGCTCATCCACTCATTCGGTAGATCTTTGCATGGATTCCGGGGCGGAGGGTAATTTTATGTCATCTGCCTTCGCCCAACGACAGGCAATACCCCTGGTGATGCTCGCCAAAGCAGTGACCATACGAGTAGTGAATGGGTCGACACTACCCTCACAGATAACACACCAGACCATCCCATTTACTCTACCTAAGTTGCCATCTCATCAGGAGATTATATCTCTGCTCGTCATTCCTAAGGGAATTGATGAGGTCCTGTTAGGGATACCTTGGCTACGGTACCACTCCCCTCATATTGAGTGGTCCACAGGCAGAATTTTGGGATGGAGTGAATCTTGTGGGGGTAGATGTCAGAGGGAATGCATTCAGGTTGCTACTACTGAGGTACCTGCAGATCTTTACTCTCTCCCCAAGCAATTTTGGCCCTATGCGGACGTGTTTTCCAAAGGGCTGTGGAGACCCTTCCGCCTCACCGCCTCTATGACTGTCCTATTGACTTCTTGCCTAGTGCTGAGCCTCCCCAGGGTCGAGTCTACCTGTTGTATCTCCCAGAGACAGAGGCAATATCTCAGTACATCCAGGAGAATCTGGCAAGAGGATACATTAGGAAGTCAGTGTCACCTGCAGGGGCTGAGTTCTTCTTCGTGTAGAAGAACAGAGTTACATCCATGCATAAATTACAGGGGTCTTAATGCCATCACCGCTAAGAAGAAGTACCCATTGCCCCTGATATCTGAGCTTTTTGAAAGGCTTCGGGGACAAGGGTTTTTACTAAACTAGATCTGCGGGGTGCTTACAACCTGATTTACATCCATGAGGGGGACGAATGGAAGACGTCTTTTAACACCAGGGATGGACACTATGAATACCTGGTGATGCCCTTCGGGCTCTGTAAATCCCCAGCCATTTTCCAAGACTTTGTGAATGATATCTTCCAGGAAATGCTCTCTACCTTGGTTGTAGTCTACCTGGATGATATTCTCATCTACTCTCCAGATATAGACTCCCACCGGAGAGATGTTTGCAAAGTCTTCAACCTCCTACGGGCAAACTCCCTCTATGCCAAGTTGGAGAAGTGTATGTTTGAGTGGGAGTCTTTTGCCTGTTCTGGGCTATATCATCTTGGCCCAAGGATTGGCTATGGATCCCACCATACTACAGGCTGTGATGGACAGGCAGGAACCCCATTCTGTCAAAGCGGTGCAGCGCTTTATGAGGTTCATCAACTATTATCGCCAGTTCATTCCCCACTTCTCAACTTTGGTAGCTCCTCTGGTTGCCCTCACCAAGAAGGGAGCTAATCCCAAATTGTGGTCGGAGGAGGTCTCCAAGGCCTTCCTCTCTATCAGTCACACTTCACTGGTGCTCCAATTTTACATTGTCCCGATGTTGATAAACCATTTATCATGGAGATGGATGCCTTTTCCATCAGTGCTGCATCTTCTTCTCCAAGACCTTCACACCGGCGGAGAGGAATTATTCCATCGGGGATAGAGAGTTGCTAGTCATGAAGTTGGACTTTTTGGAGAGGAGACACCACTTGGAGGGGCTCGTTTTCCCTTCCAAGTTTTCACTGACCTCAAAAATTTGTTGTGTTTGCAAGCCGCCCAGCTGCTAAACTCTTGCCAGGCCAGAAGGTCCCAGTTCTTCTCCCAGTTCCACTTTACCCTCTATTTTCTCTCCGGGGAGAAGAACACTCATGCCGATGCTCTTTCCTGCTCCTTAGTGTCATCAGAAGAGGAGGAGCCTCGGCTCATTGTCCCTTCGGAGAGCCTGAGAACTGTGGCTTTGGTTTCGCTAGAGTCTGTGCCCCCAGGCAAGACTTTCATTCCATCTAATTTGCGACCGGAGGTGCTCTCATGGGCTCACTTGTCCAGGGTAGATGGACATTTTGGGACCAAGAGGACATCTGAGCTTTTGGCGAGGATGTACTGGTGGCGGCGAATGGCCCGTGATGTCGGGGACTATATTCGGGCGTGTGTCTCCAGCACCAAGAAATGGTCTCCTCGTCATCGGCCTACTGGGGTACTTTACCCCCTCGGGATGAGCTTCATGGTAGGCTTACCCAAGTCTCATAGCTGCACAGTTTTCTGGGTAGTCACTGACCATTTTATTTAAATGGTGCACTTGGTTCCGCTTCCACGGTTACCTTCTGCACGGACATTTTCTGCCTACATGGCATGCCTGACAAAATTGTCAGTGACCGGGGTCCTCAGTTTGCGTCTCGGCTCTGGAGAGAGCTCTGTCGTTTACTCAGCATTGAGCTGAATCTCTCTTCTGCATACCATCCTGAGATGAATGGGTTGGTAGAGAGGGCCAACCAGACTCTGGTCACATACTTGCTACATTTTGTCTCCACCAGGCAGGATGACAGCCAACTCTACCGGGCAAACTCCATTTCTCCTTAATTAAGGCCAGCATGCGCGTGTCCCTGTGCCCATGCCCGTGTCAGGGTGGCAGACTGGGCGGTGGAGGCACGTGACAATTTGGGACCACAAACAGGATGCCATCCAGGCCTCCAAGGAGAGAATGAGGGTTTCTGCCGATGCACACCGATGCCCCGCTCTGACCTTTGCTCCTGGCGACATAGTGTGGCTCTCTGCCCGTAACATCCGACTGCGAGTTGAGTCCACTCAGTTTGCACCTCGCTACATAGGCCCTTTCAAGATTCTGGAACAGGTCATAGTAACATAGTAACATAGTAACATAGTTAGTAAGGCCGAAAAAAGACATTTGTCCATCCAGTTCAGCCTATATTCCATCATAATAAATCCCCAGATCTACGTCCTTCTACAGAACCTAATAATTGTATGATACAATATTGTTCTGCTCCAGGAAGACATCCAGGCCTCTCTTGAACCCCTCGACTGAGTTCGCCATCACCACCTCCTCAGGCAAGCAATTCCAGATTCTCACTGCCCTAACAGTAAAGAATCCTCTTCTATGTTGGTGGAAAAACCTTCTCTCCTCCAGACGCAAAGAATGCCCCCTTGTGCCCGTCACCTTCCTTGGTATAAACAGATCCTCAGCGAGATATTTGTATTGTCCCCTTATATACTTATACATGGTTATTAGATCGCCCCTCAGTCGTCTTTTTTCTAGACTAAATAATCCTAATTTCGCTAATCTATCTGGGTATTGTAGTTCTCCCATCCCCTTTATTAATTTTGTTGCCCTCCTTTGTACTCTCTCTAGTTCCATTATATCCTTCCTGAGCACCGGTGCCCAAAACTGGACACAGTACTCCATGTGCGGTCTAACTAGGGATTTGTACAGAGGCAGTATAATGCTCTCATCATGTGTATCCAGACCTCTTTTAATGCACCCCATGATCCTGTTTGCCTTGGCAGCTGCTGCCTGGCACTGGCTGCTCCAGGTAAGTTTATCATTAACTAGGATCCCCAAGTCCTTCTCCCTGTCAGATTTACCCAGTGGTTTCCCGTTCAGTGTGTAATGGTGACATTGATTCCTTCTTCCCATGTGTATAACCTTACATTTATCATTGTTAAACCTCATCTGCCACCTTTCAGCCCAAGTTTCCAACTTATCCAGATCCATCTGTAGCAGAATACTATCTTCTCTTGTATTAACTGCTTTACATAGTTTTGTATCATCTGCAAATATCGATATTTTACTGTGTAAACCTTCTACCAGATCATTAATGAATATGTTGAAGAGAACAGGTCCCAATACTGACCCCTGCGGTACCCCACTGGTCACAGCGACCCAGTTAGAGACTATACCATTTATAACCACCCTCTGCTTTCTATCACTAAGCCAGTGACTAACCCATTTACACACATTTTCCCCCAGACCAAGCATTCTCATTTTGTGTACCAACCTCTTGTGCGGCACGGTATCAAACGCTTTGGAAAAATCGAGATATACCACGTCCAATGACTCACCGTGGTCCAGCCTATAGCTTACCTCTTCATAAAAACTGATTAGATTGGTTTGACAGGAGCGATTTCTCATAAACCCATGCTGATATGGAGGTAAACAGTTATTCTCATTGAGATAATCCAGAATAACATCCCTCAGAAACCCTTCAAATATTTTACCAACAATAGAGGTTAGACTTACTGGCCTATAATTTCCAGGTTCACTTTTAGAGCCCTTTTTGAATATTGGCACCACATTTGCTATGCGCCAATCCTGCGGAACAGACCCTGTCGCTATAGAGTCCCTAAAAATAAGAAATAATGGTTTATCTATTACATTACTTAGTTCTCTTAGTACTCGTGGGTGTATGCCATCCGGACCCGGAGATTTATCTATTTTAATCTTATTTAGCCGATTTCGCACCTCTTCTTGGGTTAGATTGGTGACCCTTAATATAGGGTTTTCATTGTTTCTTGGGATTTCACCTAGCATTTCATTTTCCACCGTGAATACCGTGGAGAAGAAGGTGTTTAATATGTTAGCTTTTTCCTCGTCATCTACAACCATTCTTTCCTCACTATTTTTTAAGGGGCCTACATTTTCAGTTTTTATTCTTTTACTATTGATATAGTTGAAGAACAGTTTGGGATTAGTTTTACTCTCCTTAGCAATGTGCTTCTCTGTTTCCTTTTTGGCAGCTTTAATTAGTTTTTTAGATAAAGTATTTTTCTCCCTATAGTTTTTTAGAGCTTCAATGGTGCCATCCTGCTTTAGTAGTGCAAATGCTTTCTTTTTACTGTTAATTGCCTGTCTTACTTCTTTGTTTAGCCACATTGGGTTTTTCCTATTTCTAGTCCTTTTATTCCCACAAGGTATAAACCGCTTACACTGCCTATTTAGGATGTTCTTAAACATTTCCCATTTATTATCTGTATTCTCATTTCTGAGGATATTGTCCCAGTCTACCAGATTAAGGGCATCTCTAAGCTGTTCAAACTTTGCCTTCCTAAAGTTCAATGTTTTTGTGACTCCCTGACAAGTCCCCCTAGTGAAAGACAGGTGAAACTGCACAATATTGTGGTCGCTATTTCCTAGATGCCCGACCACCTGCAGATTTGTTATTCTGTCAGGTCTATTAGATAGTATTAGGTCTAAAAGTGCTGCTCCTCTGGTTGGATTCTGCACCAATTGTGAAAGATAATTTTTCTTGGTTATTAGCAGAAACCTGTTGCCTTTATGGGTTTCACAGGTTTCTGTTTCCCAGTTAATATCCGGGTAGTTAAAGTCCCCCATAACCAGGACCTCATTATGGGTTGCAGCTTCATCTATCTGCTTTAGAAGTAGACTTTCCATGCTTTCTGTTATATTTGGGGGTTTGTAACAGACCCCAATGAGAATTTTGTTACCATTTTTCCCTCCATGAATTTCAACCCATATGGACTCGACATCCTCATTCCCTTCGCTAATATCCTCCCTTAAAGTGGACTTTAGACAAGACTTTACATAGAGACAAACCCCTCCTCCTCTCCGATTTTTACGATCCTTTCTAAACAGACTGTAACCCTGTAAGTTAACTGCCCAGTC
This sequence comes from Ranitomeya imitator, assembly GCF_032444005.1. Lineage (NCBI taxonomy): Eukaryota > Metazoa > Chordata > Amphibia > Anura > Dendrobatidae > Ranitomeya > Ranitomeya imitator. The sequence goes on from NC_091282.1 coordinate 1,065,617,055, forward strand.
ATAGCTTTCATCTAACCATGTCTCGGTTATTCCCACTATGTCAAAGTTACCTGTAGATATTTCTGCTTCTAGTTCTTCCATCTTGTTTGTCAGGCTTCTGGCGTTTGCGAGCATGCAGTTTAGAGGATTTTGTTTTGTTCCAATCTCCTCGCTGTGGATTGTTTTAGAAATGTTCTTACCTCCCTTCTGAGTATGTTTTCCTGGGTCGTCTTTGTTCGAGTCTAATGTTTTTCTTCCCGTCCCCTCTTCTTCTAGTTTAACGCCCTCCTGATGAGTGTAGCGAGTCTTCTGGCGAATGTGTGTTTCCCAGGTTTGTTGAGGTGTAGTCCATCTCTGGCGAGGAGTCCATCATACCAGTAATTCACACCGTGGTCCAGGAATCCAAATCCTTGTTGTCTGCACCATCGTCTTAGCCAGTTGTTTGCATCAAGGATCCTGTTCCATCTCCTGGTGCCATGCCCGTCTACTGGAAGGATAGAAGAAAAAACTACCTGTGCATCCAGTTCCTTTACTTTCTTCCCCAACTCTTCAAAGTCCTTGCAGATTGTCGGTAGGTCCTTCCTTGCCGTGTCATTGGTGCCAACATGTATCAGAAGAAATGGGTGGACGTCCTTGGAGCTGAAGAGCTTTGGTATCCTATCGGTCACATCCTTGATCATCGCACCTGGAAGGCAGCATACTTCTCTTGCAGTTATGTCCGGTCTGCAGATGGCTGCTTCGGTGCCTCTCAGTAGTGAGTCTCCCACCACCACCACTCTTCGTTGCTTCTTGGCTGTACTTTTTGCTGTCACTTGTTGCTGTGTGCCCTTTTCTTTTTTGCTTGCTGGTATTGCTTCATCCTTAGGTGTGCCATCTTCATCCTCTACAAAGATTTGATATCGGTTCTTCAGTTGTGTGGTTAGTGATTTCTCCATGGTCTTCTTGCTTCTTTTGGTCACATGCTTCCACTCATCTGCTTTTGGAGGTTCTCTGACACTTTTTGCACCTTCTGTGACCAGTAGAGATGCTTCTGTTCTGTCTAGAAAGTCTTCATTCTCGATCCTGTGGTCTACCGTTTGGCTATTCCTCCACGCCTAGGTATCACCGACACATTTCATGTATCCCTCTTAAAGCCCGTCTATATGTCCCGGTTTTCTGAGTCATCTGCCAGAACATCGGGTTTGAGGTGAACTCTATCTTGGGGTGCAAGGTGGTACGTGGCAAAAAATACTATCTGGTGGACTGGAAGGGCCATGGCCCAGAGGATAAAACCTGGGAGCCTGTGGAGCACATTCGGGCTCTGCTGCTCATTGTGGCCTTTGAGCGTAGGGGAGGTCCTAGGAGGTGGGTAATGTTAGGCATCGAGTTCCTGCCGCTGCACAGGGGGAATCTTGAGCCATGTCTGCTGCGGTCTCCCGTTCTTCTCCAGCCACAGTGGAGCCTGCTCAGCGGAGACGTCAGTCCCAGTGCCTGGCTCGGACAGATACTGCATGTTTGGTTACTGCTGCCCTTCCAGGTCCAGCCATTATAACCTGTATTGTTCGACAGTGAGCAGTCTCTCCTGGGACTAAGTCCTGCTTTTCTTCTCCTGAGCATGCCCAAGGGAAGACCTCTCATTGGAGGTCGGGGTCACACGCTCAAGTCCTGTAGCAGCTCCTATTGGTCCACTAGGAAGGTCCTGAACTGCTACAGCTATAAAAGGTTTGCATGGCCGCACGGCCATGCGCTAGTATTATTTGTGTTTGGCAGTTGCCAGCGGATACTTTGCCACATTATATAAGTGGTGTGAGTCTATTTAGCCTTGGGGCTGTACACTCAGGCAGGCAGCTAGCATCATTTGGGGCAATTAGCATTGGCTTAGCATCTGGTTCCTTCATGTGTGCGGTTAGCACAGAGAAGTTCCAGAGCAAGCACAATTTTCAGTTAGGGTTTTAGTCCCTGTGTACAGTGCGACTCTGTGAGGCAACAGAGCTCGCTTTCATTTCACACGGTGTGAAGTTTAACCCACGTGTGAGCTCAGTGTCCATCTGCCATTACTTGCAGCAGTTATCTCTGCACGGTGGACCCCAGGCTGCGAACGCACCTCCTATCTATCACCTTATTACTTGGTGTGTTCCGCTAGTCCTAACACCCAGAGCCTATTGGGGAACATACAATTAGCAGAGCATAACTGTATTGTAAATTGAATTACCCAGTAAAACTTGTGCACAAATTTGAATTTTGTCAGATTCCTAATCTTGACATCCTATATAACAAAAGTTAACATTGAACAGATAAATGTTTTACATTGTGGTTTAACAATATCCTCATATTGTATCTAAATTCAGTCATTTGTGTCACAAGGTGCAACTTGACTACAATGATAAGGAAAGCCTACAACCTGTGTTTTGGCTGTAGAATAGGAGATCTGGACAAACATTGGGCTCCACACACAGTTTGCTGCAATAGCTGTGTTTTATATCTTACCCAGTGGTTTCATGGGAAGAGGCAATCTATGCCCTTTGCAGTCCCAAAGATCTGGAGAAAGCCAACGAATTACACTATCAATTGCTTTTTTTTGCATGGGCCCCCCATTAGGAAAAGAGTTTCATGGAAGAAGAAGTGGACTTTACAGTGTCCAAACATTCCATCTGCAATATGCCAAGTAGCACATACAGAACAACTGCAGGTTCCAAAGACACCTGAAACATTTTCAGTTGAGTGAAGTGAGGAAGAATAGGGCTCTTGGAGTCATCTTCCTCTGATGACCCAGACTTCCTGTCAGTAACCTTTCCTGAATAACATTTTATGACACAAAGTAAACTTAGCCACAACTTAAAACACAAAGTTAGAGATTTGGATCTGCCCAAGAGTCAGGCTGAGCCCTTAGGTTTATGGCTACAGCAGTGGATCTCCTAATGGGTGATGTTTGGATTTCTTTGATCCACAACTGTCAAAAAGATCTTGTCTAATACTTCTTTATGGTAGACAATCTTGAGGCATGTAACAACATCAACAGTTTAATGGAAGCTACAGATAAGTCATAAATCAGAGGAATGTAGGCTTTTCATTGATTCGTTAAAAACAAGCCTGGTCATGTCCAAAATTAACAAACCTGTGGAAGCAGGTCTCCAAATACATTAGTAGTCTGCTCAATGAGGACTTTGTCCTGACTCCCCAGACGGCTCTTCTATCAGTGGACATCGAAAAATTACATTACTCAATGAGGTTTGTAATAATCCATATCTTGTTGATAGTTAAAAACAAAATTGCAGCGATGTGGAAGAGCTCTGAGGCTCCGAGTTTCCCTGACGTTGTGGACAATCTTAATCTTCACAATTCCTTAGATCTTAAATTCGCTATAGCGAATGGATGTTTACAAAAATATGAAAAAAAATGGAATAAATGGAACTTCAGATTCCAAAATCAGTAATCTTTTCGGTGGATTGTGGTGTTTTTGACGATCAAATTAAGACGAGTAACTAAGTTAAAAGTTTTCTTTCTTTATTAGGGCAATTTGTTTCTGGCCTAACTAGGTCAGTGGCCCAAAAAGCAAGGTTATTGCTTATCTGTTAGTTTTGTTCTTTCTTGTTTTGTTATTATGTTTCCCCTGCCCCTTTCTCTTCCCCTCCTGTTCCCCTTTTCCCCTTCCCCCCTTCTCCCAACCACTTCCTTTTCTTTAATGTAGATGCATACTAATATTTCACAAATGCATTATATTGGTTTTGTTTTAAAAAAATTGTTAATAAAAATTATTTGAAAACAAAAAACAAGCCTAAAAGATGTCTTGCTGCATAATGGCAATTCGATACCTTCAATTCCAGTTAGTTATGCAGTCCACATGAAAGAAACCAATGACAACATGAAACAGCTGTTGAGGTACCTGAGCTATGACCAACATTTGGTGTGGTAAGTGAAAGGTGGTTGCCCTCTTACTTGGTTTTCATGGTGGATGCAAAAAGTACAGCTGTTTTCTGTGTTATTCGGATAATAATAAAAGAGACTGGCTTCTTCAACATTCACTTCAGCCAGGGAGTAAAAATGTTCTGTATCCAGCACTCTTTGACCCACTTAAGATTTTGTTACCACCATTGCATATCAAGTTGGGACTAAAGAAGAACTTTGCAAAGGCAATGGATAAAAAATGCAAAACCATTAATGTATCTCATTGATAAATTTCCAACGTTGAGTGAAGATAAAGGAAGGAGTTTATATTGGACCTCAGGTTCGTAAGCTTCTTCAAGATGAAGAGTTTCTCTGTTTGCTGCAGGGCAACGAAAAGGGTGCATGGTAGCATTTGCATTATTTGTAACTATACTGAACAAAAATATAAATGCAACACTTGATTCTGTAATTGTTTAAAATTTGAAATAGTGAATAGAGATGTTTTAGTTATTTGAATAGTTGCTAAGTTTCCTCTAAATAAATATCAGAAAATTGGAATAAAAAAATTGCATCTTTATATTTGCAAAAATAATAATGTTTCAAAGTACTGAAACTTTTATGCATTAATTTTTACATATAGAGGTAAAAGGAAAACCATTTGATATCATAGAAACAAGAGCCGCCTAAAAATTTTCATTATCAGATTTGATTTCAGAAGGCCAAAATCATTAAGAAATAGCTCATTTCAAAGCCGAACCTGCCAACGACCTAAATTATGTAGTGCGTGTACAGTACAAGGGCATATAAATGTTAATGGAAAATGGATACATAATACTAAATACAGAGCTCTTTAGTTTTCTTATGTTAGCCAAGAACCGTGCTTTGTTCTCATTTTTCCTTGATAACACAAAGCATCCAAACAATAATCCATCTAACTCCCAGAGGTAATTAATTTTGTTTCAGTAAGAGAACAACAGAGTGATGTTTCAAGCTGTACCCACTGCTTCAGTATGTGGTTCTACATATAGTATTAATGATCTTCCAATAGGAGGATACAGTCAGATTTCATCTCTTCACTGTACAGTAATTTGATGTCAATTAACCCCTTAGTGACAGAGCCAATTTGGTACTTAATGACCAGGCCAATTTTTGCAATTCTGACCACTGTCACTTTATGAGGTTATAACTCTGGAACGCTTCAACGGATCCCGCTGATTCTGAGATTGTTTTTTCGTGACATATTGTACTTCATGTTAGTGGTAACATTTCTTCGATATTACTTGCGATTATTTATGAAAAAAACGGAAATATGGTGAAAATTTTTAAAATTTTGCAATTTTCAAACTTTGTATTTTTATGCCCTTAAATCAGAGAGATATGTCACAAAAAATAGTTAATAAATAACATTTCCCACATGTCTACTTTACATCAGCACAATTTTGGAAACAAATTTTTTTTTTGTTAGGGAGTTATAAGGGTTAAAAGTTGACCAGCAATTTCTCATTTTTACAACACCATTTTTTTTTAGGGACCACATCACATTTGAAGTCATTTTGAGGGGTCTATATCAGAGGTCCCCAACTCCAGTCCTCAAGGCCCACCAACAGGTCATGTTTTCAGGATTTCCTTTGCATTGCACAGGTGATGCAATTATTACCTGGGCAAGACTAAGGAAATCCTGAAAACATGAAATGTTGGTGGGCCTTGAGGACTGGAGTTGGGGACCCCTGGTCTATATGATAGAAAATAATGAAGTGTGACACCATTCTAAAAACTACACCCCTCAAGGTTCTCAAAACCACATTCAAGAAGTTTATTAACCCTTTACGTGCTTCACAGGAACTGAAACAATGTGGAAGGAAAAAATGAACATTTAACTTTTTTTTGCAAACCTCTTAATTCAGAACCATTTTTTTTATTTTCACAAGTGTAAAAACAGAAATGTAACCATAAAATTTGTTACGCAATTTCTCCTGAATACGCCAATACCCAATATGTGCGGGTAATACACTTTTTGGGCGCACCGCAGAACTTAGAAGTGAAGGAGCGCCGTTTGACTTTTTCAATGCAGAATTGGCTGGAATTGAGATCGGACGCCATGTCACGTTTAGAGAGCCCCTGATGTGCCTAAACAGTGGAAACTCCCCACAAGTGACACCATTTTGGAAACTAGACCCCTTAAGGAACTTATCTAGATGTGTGGTGAGCACTTTGAACCCCCAAGTGCTTCACAGAAGTTTATAACGTAGAGCCGTGAAAATAAAAAATCGCTTTTGTTTACACAAAAATGATCTTGTCGCCCACAAACTCTTATTTTCACAAGGGTAACAGGAGAAATTAGACCACAAAAGTTGTTGTGCGATTTCTCCTGAATACGTCGATACCCAATATGTGAGGGTAAACCACTGTTTGGGCGCACTGCAGAGCTTGGAAGTGAAGGAGCGCCGTTTTACTTTTTCAATGTAGAATTGGCTGGAATTGAGATTGGACGCCATGTCGTGTTTGGAGAGCCTCTGATGTGCCTAAACAGTGGAAACTCCCCACAAGTGACACCATTTTGGAAACTAGACCCCTTAAGGAACTTATCTAGATGTGTGGTGAGCACTTTGAACCCCCAAGTGCTTCACAGAAGTTTATAACGTAGAGCCGTGAAAATAAAAAATCGCTTTTGTTTACACAAAAATGACCTTGTCGCCCACAAACTCTTATTTTCACAAGGGTAACAGGAGAAATTAGACCACAAAAGTTGTTGTGCGATTTCTCCTGAATACGTCGATACCCAATATGTGAGGGTAAACCACTGTTTGGGCGCACTGCAGAGCTTGGAAGTGAAGGAGCGCCGTTTTACTTTTTCAATGTAGAATTGGCTGGAATTGAGATTGGACGCCATGTCGTGTTTGGAGAGCCTCTGATGTGCCTAAACAGTGGAAACTCCCCACAAGTGACACCATTTTGGAAACTAGACCCCTTAAGGAACTTATCTAGATGTGTGGTGAGCACTTTGAACCCCCAAGTGCTTCACAGAAGTTTATAACGTAGAGCCGTGAAAATAAAAAATCGCTTTTGTTTACACAAAAATGATCTTGTCGCCCACAAACTCTTATTTTCACAAGGGTAACAGGAGAAATTAGACCACAAAAGTTGTTGTGCGATTTCTCCTGAATACGTCGATACCCAATATGTGAGGGTAAACCACTGTTTGGGCGCACTGCAGAGCTTGGAAGTGAAGGAGCGCCGTTTTACTTTTTCAATGTAGAATTGGCTGGAATTGAGATTGGACGCCATGTCGTGTTTGGAGAGCCTCTGATGTGCCTAAACAGTGGAAACCCCCCACAAGTGACCCCATTTTGGAAACTAGACCCCTTAAGGAGCATATCTAGATGTGTGGTGAGCACTTTGAACCCCCATGTGCTTCACAGAAGTTTATAACGTAGAGCCGTGAAAAAAAAAAATCGCATTTTTTCTACAAAAATGATCTTTTTGCCCACAAATTTTTATTTTCACAAGGGTAACAGGAGAAATTAGACCACTAAAGTTGTTGTGCAATTTCTCCTGAGTACGTCGATACCCAATATGTGGGGGTAAACCACTGTTTGGGCGCACCGCAGAGCTTGGAAGAGAAAGAGTGCCGTTTTACTTTTTCAATGTAGAATTGGCTGGAATTGAGATCGGACGCCATGTCGCGTTTGGAGAGCCCCTGATGTGCCTAAACAGTAGAAATCCCCCACAAGTGACCCCATTTTGGAAACTAGACCCCCCATGAAACTTATCTAGATGTGTGGTGAGAACCTTGAATGCCCAAGTGCTTCACAGAAGTTTATAATGCAGAGCTGTGAAAATAAAAAATATTTTTTTTTCCACAAAAAAGATATTGTAGCCCCCAAGTTTTTATTTTCACAAGGGTAACAAGAGAAATTGGACCCGAAAGTTGTTGTACAATTTGTCCTGAGTATGCTGGTACCCCATATGTGGGGGTAAACCACTGTTTGGGCGCACGGCAGAGCTCGGAAGGAAGGAGCGCCGTTTTGGAATGCAGACTTTGATAGAATGGTCTACGGGTATTATGTTGCGTTTGCAGAGCCCCTGATGTACCTAACCAGTAGAAACCCTCCACAAGTGACCCCATTTTGGAAACTAGACCCCCCATGAAACTTATCTAGATGTGTGGTGAGAACCTTGAATGCCCAAGTGCTTCACAGAAGTTTATAATGCAGAGCCGTGAAAATAAAAAATATTTTTTTTTCCACAAAAAAGATATTGTAGCCCCCAAGTTTTTATTTTCACAAGGGTAACAAGAGAAATTGGACCCCAAAGTTGTTGTACAATTTGTCCTGAGTATGCTGGTACCCCATATGTGGGGGTAAACCACTGTTTGGGCGCACGGCAGAGCTCGGAAGGAAGGAGCGCCGTTTTGGAATGCAGACTTTGATAGAATGGTCTGTGGGCATTATGTTGCGATTGCAGAGCCCCTGATGTACCTAAACTGTAGTAACCCCCCACAAGTGACCCCATTTTGGAAACTAGACCCCCCAAGGAACTTATCTAGATGTGTGGTGAGAACTTTGAATGCCCAAGTGCTTCACAGAAGTTTATAATGCAGAGCCGTGAAAATAAAAAATATTTTTTTTTCCACAAAAAAGATATTGTAGCCCCCAAGTTTTTATTTTCACAAGGGTAACAAGAGAAATTGGACCCCAAAGTTGTTGTACAATTTGTCCTGAGTATGCTGGTACCCCATATGTGGGGGTAAACCACTGTTTGGGCGCACGGCAGAGCTCGGAAGGAAGGAGCGCCGTTTTGGAATGCAGACTTTGATAGAATGGTCTGTGGGCATTATGTTGCGATTGCAGAGCCCCTGATGTACCTAAACTGTAGTAACCCCCCACAAGTGACCCCATTTTGGAAACTAGACCCCCCAAGGAACTTATCTAGATGTGTGGTGAGAACTTTGAATGCCCAAGTGCTTCACAGAAGTTTAGAATGCAGAGTCGTGAAAATAAAAAATATTTTTTTTTTCACAAAAAAGATATTGTAGCCCCCAAGTTTTTATTTTCACAAGGGTAACAAAAGAAATTGGACCCCAGAAGTTGTTGTCCAATTTATCCCGAGTACGCTGATGCCCCATATGTGGGGGTAACCCACTGTTTGGGCGCACGGCAGAGCTCAGAAGGGAGGGAGCACCATTTGACTTTTTGAGCGCAAAATTGGCTGTCGTGTTTGGAGACCCCCTGATGTACCTAAACAGTGGAAACCGCCCGATTCTAGCTCCAACCCTAACCCCAACACACCCCTAACCCTAATCCCAACCTGATCCATAATCCTAATCACTAACCCTAACCATAATCACAACCCTTACCCCAAAACAACCCTAATGTCAACCCTAACCATAACCCTAATCAAAACCCTAAATCCAACACACCCCTAATCCTAATCTCAACCCTAACCTCAAACCTAACCCTAATCCCAATACACCCCTAATCACAACCCTAACCTTAACCCTAATCCCAAACCTAACCCTAATCCCAAGCGTAACCCTAATGCCAACCCTAACCCTAATACCAACCCTAATCCAAACCCTAACCCTAATCCCAGCTCTAACCCTAACTTTAGCCCCAACCCTAGCCCTAACTTTAGCCCCAACCCTAACCCTAGCCCTAAGGCTACTTTCACACTTGCGTCGTTTGGCATTCCGTTGCAATCCGTCGTTTTGGACAAGAAACGGATCCTGCAAATGTGCCCGCAGGATGCGTTTTTTGCCCATAGACTTGTATTGCCGACGGATCGTGACGGATGGCCACACGTCGCGTCCGTCGTGCACTGGATCAGTTGTGTTTTGGCGGAGCATCGGCACAAAAAAACGTTCAATGAAACGTTTTTTTGTACGTCGCATCCGCCATTTCTGACCGCGCATGCGTGGCCGTAACTCCGCCCCCTCCTCCCCAGGACATAGATTGGGCAGCGGATGCGTTGAAAAACTACAGCTGCTGCCCACGTTGTGCACAATTTTCACAACGTGCGTCGGTATGTCGGGCCGACGCATTGCGACGGCCCCGTACCGACGTAAGTGTGAAAGAAGCCTAACCCTAAATTTAGCCCCCACCCTAACCCTAAATATAGCCCCAACCCAAACCCTATATTTAGCCCTAACCCTACCCCTAACCCTACCCCTAACCCTACCCCTAACCCTAACCTAACCCTACCCCTAACCCTAACCTAACACTACCCCTAACCCTACCCCTAACCCTACCTCTAACCCTAACCTAACCCTACCCCTAACCCTAACCCTACCCCTAACCCTAACCTAACCCTACCCCTAACCCTACCCCTAACCCTACCCCTAACCCTACCCCTACCCCTACCCCTAATTTTAGCCCCAACTGCTGTTCTCCTGCCGGCCGGCAGATGGAGACAGATGGCGGGCGCACTGGGCATGCGTCCGCCATGTTCTTCTGCCGGCGGCCAGGAGGAGCAGCAAGAGGATCCAGGGACACAGGTGAGTATTGTAACACCTGGCACACCAGTGAGGAGGATCAACGCGTTTCAACTATGAAGTCTTACTCATGATCTACCATGAGTAAGACTTCGTAGTTGAAACGCGTTGATCCTGGTGTGCCAGGTGTTTGCTATGTAAAGATTTTTCTTGTTGAAGAACTTTTTATCGCTTTAGTTGTCTAATAAAGTCTCACAAAGTCTGAACTGCCTCCACCTCCAGCTGGATCATTTCTCTTTTAGTCTTAAATGCCTTCTACATGCTGGATATTGACGAGGCTGAGAAGGGGTAGGCAGGTAGGTCTAAGGCCTAGGGCTTTAGTTCTTGCCTACCCGAGGGGGGCATCTTTTGGTGAAAAAAAAACCCTGACATTGCTGAAAGCCTGCAGCTGTCCATCATCTTCCTCCAGCTGCAGGCATTCAGCAATGTCAGGGTTTTTTCACCAAAAGATGCAATGTGCAAATGCAACATGAAGGAAAAGGAAGAGGAAAGACAAACGGTTGGGAGTGGGGAAGTGATACCTCCTGACATCAACCTGTTCCTAAGTTTCTCTAATACCCTATGCGGGACCTTGTTTCCCCGCTGCCATCACATGCCTAGTCTCTGACTGTCACCTCTATTAACCCTGGCTAGTGCACTGGCCGGCAAGGACGCTAGCCTCGTCACTGCAGATGATAATACACAGGTGAAGAGACAAACAGGGGACAGACAAAAAGGATAATTCTCGGCTCAGGTTCTGCTGCTTAGCTTCATAGCAGCAGAGAACAGGGCACCAGGATAACAGAAACACTACCGTCAGAGTCGAGCTCCACATACCTAGCTTGTCTGCATAGAAAACTCTATAACCAATGATCAGCTGATGGGTCATGTCATTATTTAAACGCAGGTGGAAGTGGTTACCCAGCAACATCAGCTGACCAGCCTACAATAAACTGCCAACAATAGACTGACATTAACTCTTGCAGGCCCAAAGGAAGAATATTTTTACATTTCAGCAGACCCTGTCACATACAGTGTAGGACAGACTAAGTGCAACACAAAGGACTAAGGGGAACGAGAGCCCAACACTAGAAAAGAAAGGAGTGGAGACCCCTAAGCAGATCTAACGTCATCCTGTCTGCCATAAGAGACCCTAAATAGGTTCCGCATCTCTAGCTGAGCAAGCAATAGTCCTGTACCTAGTCCATGTCAGATCCTAGCGATATGCCCTGCTTAGGGAAGGCAGGGGTGCACGCTGATTGAACCACAATAACACTAAAGACAGCTAGGATACACAGCAAGGGGAAACTTGGCTTGAGTAGACTTAGAGAGAAACACCATCTACCAACTAGCCAACTGCTGCAGCTCCCAGTTTCAACAGGGAAGTATAAATAGAAAATAACACCCACAACTCTGAACAGGAAGTTGAGAGTTAAAAACACCCACATGCAGGTGACACCATTAAGGGGGGGGGGGCATATGGCCACTAGTCTGCAAGGCCAACCGCTGAGACCTTCTGCAGCCAGATGCAGAGCGACTGTCTGCAGCCTCTGACTCACCCGTGACAGTATCCCCCCTTCTACGAGTGGCTACCGGACAAGCAGGACCAGGCTTCTTGGGATAAGAGGTGTGAGATGAGTGAACCTGCCTGGGAACATCCACCTCTGATGCCAAGACCCACATCCTTTCCTATGGACATAACCCTTCCAGTGCACCAAGTATTGTAGAGACCAGAAACACATGGGCTACTTGCACATTGAACAAGTCTGTAGGAACATGTTCACACCACCAATACGCCTGGCCACATAGCCACCCTTTGTCCCATGACCTCTGAGTCAATGGACTGCAGCACAGGATGGCGCTGCTAGTATTTTGCCTATCCAGCCTGCAGTGCTGTTCCCCAAGTGGGAGAGGGGCCACAGGCATGCGCCGTGACAGTAAACGGGGGGCAAGTGACTGGTTTGCTGGACTCAGGAAGTTTGGTAACCCTACTGAGGGCAGCTGATTCCTGGAAAAAGGCTGGGTGTCCACTGTATCCATGGCGATGCAAAGGACTACCCTGTGGCCCAGGTGGTCATAAAAGCAAACTGTGGCACCGAGTCCCATGTGGTCGGCTTGGTCAAGGACCTATTGCACCCTATTATAATAGGGCCGGACTTTGGGTTATTTTCGGACTTATGGGGAAAAGGGAGGATGTTTGGTTGCCTGGACAACAGCCAGGTTGCTCCTAAAGAAACCTCGTTGCAGGCTGCAGATGACAAGTTTCCATTTTGACTGAGGTCAACGTCGCTGAGCTGGAGGTGTCCGGGGGAAACTTTTGGACCGCCCAACTCAGGGATTTAACTCTAAAAGGGGTATTTGATAATGTAAAAGTACTTAATGGTGTTGCTCAAGAGCCAGGGGCTGACACTCAATACTCACATTTTGCCATGAATGGGGAGATGATATATCGCATCATCAAGCTGAGAAGGGAGGTACCGTATTTTTCGGACTACAAGACGCACTTTTTCCCCCCCAAAAAGGGGGGAAAATGGAGGGTGCGTCTTACCGTGGCGGCAGAGGTGCGGTGGCAGAGGTGCGGCGGCAGAGGTGTGGCGGCAGAGGTGTGGCGGCAGAGGAGGCGCAGTAAGCGGGGTCCCTTTCTCCGGGGAGGTGATGCAGCAGCCGGTAAGCAGCAGAGCCGGGTGAATCCTGTTGTTATCGGTGGTGGCGGCCATTTTCCTGAGGCCGTGCGTGCGCAGATGGGGAGCGCTCTGCTTCCCGGGGCTTCAAGAAAATGGCCGCCGCGATCTCCATCTGCGCACGCGCGGCCTCCCGCGGCCATTTTCCTGAAGCCCCGGGAAGCAGAGCACTTCATCTGCACACGCGTGGCCTCAGGAAGATGGCCGCCCCCACCGATAACAACAGGATTCACCCGGCTCTGCTGCTTACCGGGCTGCTGCATCACCTCACCGGAGAAAGGGACCCCGCTTACTGCGCCTCCTCTGCCGCCACACCTCTGCCGCCGCACCTCTGCCACCGCAGGATTCAACCGGCTCTTCTGCTTACCGGGCTGCTGCATCACCATACCGGGGAAAGGGACCCCTCTCACGCCATACCTTTTACTGCGCCTCCTCATCCCAGCACCTCCTCATCCCAGCACCTCCTCATCCCAGCACCTCCTCATCCCAGCACCTCCCCACCTCTGCCGACACCATGCCTCCTGTGACCCTGCTCTGCCACCGCCAGCCCTCAGGTAAGATACTATAAATTCGGACAATAAGACGGACCCCCATCTTATAAAAAATCTTTTTTTCTGCAATTTTCACCCCAAATTTGGGGTGCGCCTTATGGTCCGGTGCGTCTTATAGTTCGAAAAATACGGTAATTGAGCAGTTACTGCTGCCAGGGCCATACAGATGCAGAGTGTTAGACATAGCCCATACATATGTGTTAGGTGGTAACATGGGCATAGAGAAAACCCAGGAACGGATGCTCAGGAGGTTCTACTGGCCCGGTTGTCACCGTGATAATAGATTGTACAATTCCTTTCTCTGGTACCACCACCTCCTCACTCAGACTATCCAAAGTGTGCTCCAGCATGTAGGTGATCAGAATAGTGATGTTGATGATGGCGCCTTCAGCATTAACCATCTTAGTAGCCATTTCAAAACTGTGCAGAAGGGTACAGAGGTCCTACAACTGTGCCCACCTGCAAGTGTGACTTGCACCACGTCCGTACTGTGTTGGCCCAGGCTAGGCAAATGGACATACTGTACCAGGGCTCATCACGGCTGCCTCAGTTGCTGCAACATGTGCAGAGTGGAATTCCACCACGTGGGATCATCGCAAATCAAACAGTAAACCGTTAGGTCGGACAACCTCTGGAGCGATGCAAGTCAATGACCTGCGGGGTACAATTGGCAGAAGTGACCACACAGCAACCATGCTTTCTGCAGCAGTGCACTAGGCCGGGATAAAGGCAGAGAAATTGCTGTACCACCAGGTTGAGGATCTGAACCATGCACGTGTTTGAGGAACAGATGTTGTCAGTGGTATATGGATAGGATGAGATGATGTCTGTTCAGTTGAACTTTCATTAACATTATCACCTAACCCACGAACACGTCGAACATCAAGCCTATTCCCCCTTCCACCATGACCTCCCTTTTTCCTACTTATGTTGAAAGTAACCTTTCCCTCTTGTAACCTGCTGTTTCACAACTTTAGGCCCACAGCTGTCAGTCTCCTGTCACTAAATGAACACTCACTGTTTATTTTCTTAGATAGTGTGCCTGAACAATACCTAACGATTTTTAAGTGGAATTCAGGCCTTCTGATTTCACACTGGATTAGCTAATTGGGCCTAATGATTTTTAAGTGGAAATATGGCCTTCTGATTTGTCTCTGAAGCACAGTTTGATCACAATGTATTTGGATTAACTAATTGGGCCTCGTCGCTATAACCCAATATTAGGCCTCATGATTTTTAAGTGTAAACCTGGCCTTCCGATTTGTCACTGAAACACAGTTTTAGCACAAGTGATTCGAAGTAGCTAATTGGGCCTCGTGACTGCACCACAATCTTAGGCCAACAATTTTTAAGTGGAAATCTGGCCTTCTGATTTGTCACTGAAACACAGTTTTATCACAAACTATTTGAAGTAGCAAATTGGGCCTCCAGAGACTGCCACACAGTTTTTGCTTAAAGTAGTTAGATGCTGGAAGATCAATTTGAGTCAGATCAGACCTCTTTACACTGTGACACTGAGCAAATACCGCCAGCAAAACAAGATGTCCATTTTTTATATGGCCAGGGATGTGTGACTTCGTCAACCAATTACACAAGACCTTGTGGACAAGTTCTGCACCCTGATTGGCTGCCTGAATCAACACACAAAAAGTTAAGAAGTTAAGGGAAGAAAAAAAAGAAAAAGAGTGCCCCGCTGCTCTAAGTTCTCCACACCCCCTCCCCTCATCAACACATTACCATGTCCCCCTTGATCATAGTGCAGAACCACTATACTAGCCAAGGTAATAATATACAGTACAGATCAAAAGTTTGGACACACCTTCTCATTTAAAGACTTTTCTGTATTTTCATGACTATGAAAATTGTACATTCACACTGAAGGCATCAAAACTATGAATTAACACATGTGGAATTATATACTTAACAAAAATGTGTGAAACAACTGAAAACATGTCGTATATTCTAGGTTCTTCAAAGTAGCCACCTTTTGCTTTGATGACTGCTTTGCACACTCTTGGCATTCTCTTGATGAGCTTCAAGAGGTAGTCACCGGAAATGGTTTTCACTTCACAGGTGTGCCCTTTCAGGTTTAATAAGTGGGATTTCTTGCCTTATAAATGGGGTTGGGACCATCAGTTGTGTTGAGCAGAAGTCTCGTGGATACACAGCTAATAGTCCTACTGAATAGATTGTTAGAATTTGTATTATGGCAAGAAAAAAGCAGCTAAGTAAAGAAAAATGAGTGGCCATCATTACTTTAAGAAATAAAGGTCAGTCAGTCCAAAAAATTGGGAAAACTTTGAAAGTGTCCCCAAGTGCAGTTGCAAATACCATCAAGAGCTGCAAAGAAACGGGCTCACATGAGGACCACCCAGGAAAGGAAGAACAAGAGTCACCTCTGCTTCTGAGGATAAGTTTATCCAAGTCACCAGCCTCAGAAATCACAGGTTAACAGCAACTCAGAATAGACACCAGGTCAATGCCACACAGAGTTCTAGCAGCAGACACACCTCTACAACAACTGTTAAGAGGAGACTTTGTGCAGCAGGCCTTCATGGTAAAATAGCTGCTAGGAATCTACTGCTAAGGACAGGCAACAAGCAGAAGAGACTTGTTTGGGCTAAAGAATACAAGGAATGGACATTAGACCAGTGGAAATCTGTCCTTTGGTCTGATGAGTCCAAATTTGAGCTCTTTTGTTTCAACCACCATGTCTGTGTGTGACGCAGAAAAGGTGAACGGATGGACTCCACATGCTTGGTTCCCACTGTGAAGGATGGAGGAGGAGGTGTGATGGTGGGGGTGCTTTGCTGGTGACACTGTTGGGGATTTATTTAAAATTGAAGGCATACTAAACCAGCATGGCTACCACAGCATCTTGCGGCGGCATGCTATTCCATCCGGTTTGCGTTTAGTTGGACCATCATTTATTTTTCAACAGGACAATGACCCCAAATACACCTCCAGGCTGTGTAAGGGAAATTTGATCAAGAAGGAGAGTGATGGGGTGCTACGCCAGATGACCTGGCCTCCACAGTCACCAGACCTGACCCCAATCAAGATGGTTTGGGGGTGAGCTGGACGGCAGAGTGAAGGCAAAAGGGTCAGCAAGTGCTAAACATCTCTGGGAACTCCTTCAAGATTGTTGGAAGACCATTTCCGGTGACTACTTCTTGAAGCTCATCAAGAGAATGCCAAGAGTGTGCAAAGCAGTCATCAAAGCAAAAGATGGCTACTTTGAAGAATCTAGAATATAAGACATATTTTCAGTTGTTTCACACTTTTTTGTTAGGTATATAATTCCACATGTGTCAATTCATAGTTTTGATGCCTTCAGTGTGAATTTACAATTTTCATAATCATGAAAATACAGAAAAATCTTTAAATGAGAAGTTGTGTCCAAACTTTTGATCTGTACTGTAAGAATTAGTGGAAAACAGACGATTTACCAAACCATGACATAATTTTGACGACTTTGAGTAAAAATGCTTGTGAAACTGAACACGAATCCGAATGTGCTACATTAGTACTGAATTGGAGATTGGCGAATGTTTTCCGAACAAGTTCGCTCATCTCTAATAATTAGCAATATAAGGAGATATGCTGAACAAGACGGCGTGTACAGTTATACGGTGACCAACAAGTGAAAACGTTACTTGTGTAGGAGTCATTGGAAAATGCCACACATTTCTCAAGATACTTCAGCTGCTGTTTTCTAAAAACACTTTGTAATTCATCAGTATTGATAAAAAAAGAGCTTTTCAAGTGATTTTTCCTCAAAATATGAAGAAAGTTACTGTGTTTTTTTATTGGCCATAAGCGGCCATGTTACAAGAGATAGGTTTATTATTTGTTATTTAATTGTGCACTTTTTTTATTCTAGCTGCAGTCATTACAACCTTGACGCTAAGTCTGTGCATTTTTAAAAGAACAACCCAGCAATTTCTATAGTGACATATCTTTCAGATTACAGGGCCTCTGTACAAGGTCGTTCTTTATGTAGATGTGGTGCATTCATCAGTTCTAAGAGAAATGAAATCAAGTTCACCGTAAATGGCATCCTGAAGGTGTTCAAAGCTTGGAGACGCCTCATCAAAACATAGAAAATAACAAAATCAAAGGAATCTGGCTCAATAAAACATGACTACTTTATCATGATTTAATGTGCGCAGCCATCTGAAACGCATTGATGCTACGTGTCATGCAACTTGTACCGATGGCTTTGCACGTCCTCCTTGAATAAAGTTTTCACGTTTCATTGAGCTGGATTCCTTTCTCACCCAGAAAGTTCTAATAGACAAAGTTTCCTAATTTCTTAGGTTAGATTAAATCATGGACTGAGTGAATAATGAATGGTATTAGTACATCACTGATTTCTATGTGAAGGACTAATTGTCTATCCCCATGACTGTATCAGGAAATGGACTGACGAGCAGAACAGGTATGCATCATTTTGCACTGCGAGAGGGGGAAAGAGCCATGTACAGACCAGTATCAAGGCTGTAATATTCACGTTTCCCCTGTCACATGGGGTGGACAGAAGCAATGCTAAAAAAAGTGGGGGAAAAAACCCATATCTAATAAGAAACAAAACTCATTCAACCCGTTTAGTGGAATTCCCAAATGAGAAAGAGACATCAAACCATTTTATAACCATAGAAAAGCTCAGAGATCACACTGTTAAATTTGACATTTATGTTTATATTGTGCTGTGCCTATTAATGAGAACTTTGACACCGAGAACCTTAACACTATTCAATTCTGTATGAACTAAATTGCATTGAAGACTTTGGTGGTACATGGATGTAAGAAATTTCATTATCAGATATACGTCTTTCACACTTTCCGGGAAAAACCTCTCACATACTGTGTGAAAATATTGCTCCAGGTTTCCATCGGTTAAACATTTATCTGGTGTGTCAAAATTCATAAAGTGACTATTCTATGGAAGAACAACATCATACAAGGAAATAAAAGCACTGGACTTACAGATTGGAAGGGCAATATTACAGCTCCATTTAAGAATATATATGACGTTTTGACCTCTGAGTCTCCTGCCAAGACAGATTGAGATTTTATACTGCATTGATTGTGCGGAAAAACTGCATCCAAGGATTTAAAAAAGTTCAGGCAGTTGGCCTTCTATGGATAAGGAAGTGCTGGCATTCTCTAACCTTAATACATCACGTCCTATAGAGGGAAGATGGCTTAAAAAACTTGCAAAATGATTATTGGTCATTCTGTATCCATAGGATAGGGGATAAGTTATCTATTGCTGAAAGTCCGACAACTGAGACCTTTACCAATCCAAAAGAACAGGGCTCTGAAAGGCCCCATCTTGAAGTGAGTGGAGGTTGAGCATGCATACCTCTGTGCCATTCATTCTCAATAGGAGTGCTAGCCAAGCACAACATTTGGCTAACTCTGGTTGGTCCAAATGACAATGGAAGAAGTTTCATTTTTCATCTTTGAACATAGAACTGATGCGACTTCCATAAACGTTTTGTCTGATCTGTCCAAAAGACATTTTCCCTGAATCTTTATTATGATTTGCTTTCAACAGTAGTTTCATCCTCAATCGTCCTCCATGAAGTCATGATCTGACACTGATGTACCTTGACGGAAGCGGGTGTATGGAGCGGGATCATGGAGCGAGCCAGTACCATACATGGCAGGCGATAGCTGTGTATTACAGCCAAGACCTGCCACCAACAATCGTGGTGGCGCGATTGTTTACCTGTTAAATGCTGCTGTCTATCTCTGACCGCGCGTTTTTTTCCGCAGCATGTGCACTGCGGATTCCCATAGGTTTACATTGCACTGTAAATGCATGGGAAACTGCTGCGGACCCACAGCTGCGGAAACGCTGCGGCTCCGCAGCAAAATCCGCAGCGTGTGAACATAGCCTGACTGTTTGAGGTTGTGGACAGGTGTCTTTATACTGACAACAAGTTCAAACAGGTGCCATTAATACATGTAATATGTGGAGGACAGAGCCTCTTAGGCTACTTTTACGCATCAGGTTTTCGCCGTCAGGCTAAATCCGGCTAAATTTCAAAAAACCGGATCAGGCGAATGTTACCGCCGGATCAGGTATTTTTCCCATAGACTTGTATTAGTGCCGGATTGCACCGGATGACATTGCGTTTCGTCCAGTTTTCGCCGGATCCGGCAAATCTGCCGCTTCCAGTTTCTTGAAAAAACGTCCACTGCAATGTTATTTCTCTCCGGCGAAAAAGCCTGAAGCGCCAGATCCGGCGCTTCCGGCTGTTTGCTAGAAAGGAAGCCTATGAGAGCCGGAAGGTGCCGGATCAGGAAAAAGGTGGATCCGGCGGCCTGATCCGTTTTTTTAAACTGAGCATGCTCCAAATTTTTTTTTTATCCAATAATCTTTATAGGCTAGCTGGATCCGTCAAAAAAACGGATCCGTCGCATCAGTTTTTCACAATCTGCGCCGGATCCAGTTTTTCCAACATTCGCCGTGTTTAGCCTGACACTGAAAACCTGATGTGTGAAAGTAGCCTTAAATAAGATGTTACATGTCTGTGAGAGCCAGAAATCTTGCATGTTTTTAGGTAAATTAAATTTTGCCAAATCAGACAAGATGATTTTCTGGATTTGTTTTCTCATTTTGACTCTCATAATTGTGGTCTACCTATGATGTCAATTACAGGCCTCTCTCATCTTTTTAAGTGGGAGAACTTGCACAATTGGTGGCTGACTAAATACTTTTTTTTCTCACTGTATATGCAGTGAAGAACCATAGCTGCATGTAGCACGATAGATCAGATGATCACATCTTGGGGCTAACAAACTCAATAAAAAGTACAAAAAATGTTTTTAAAAAATATGAACAAAAATATAAAAATAAAAGTTCGAATCACCCTTCTATCCCCCTAGTTAAAATAAAGATATTAAAAATAAAACACACATATTTGGTATCGTTGCATTCAGAAAAGTCTGATCTATCAAAATATAAAACAATTAATCTGGTCAGTAAAAACGAAAAATTTCAAGAACACCAAAATTACATTTTTTTGGTAGCCACAATTCCAGAAAAAAATCCTGCAACAAGTAATCAAAATGTCACAACTATCCCATAATATTACTAATAAGCTATGATACAGCTCCTTGGACAAAAAATACAAATGTTATGGGTCTCAGAAAATGGCAATACAACTCCCAAAAGTTTTTTGCAAACTTCAGATTTTTTTTTATGACAGTCATTTTGCATGGTGATTTTTTTTTAACCACAAAATGTACACTATAAAATAATTCCCCCAAAATCAAATTCTGTATGGTAATTTTTTCACAATTTCAGCTCACTTGGATTTTTATTCCCCGTTTTCAAGTACACTTCTATGTGGTAAACTGAATGGTGTAGTTCAAAAGTACCACTCAATAGGCTTGAGCGAAACGGATCGGAAAAATTCAAAAGTCGCCGACTTTTGGCAAAGTTGGGTTTCATGAAACCCGACCCGATCCTAGTGTGGAATCGGCCATGCGGTCGTCGATCTTCGCGCCAAAGTCGCGTTTCGTATGACGCGTTTGGCGCCATTTTTTCAGCCAATGAAGGAGCGTGGGCAGAGTGATGTCATAGGTCTTAGGGGCGTGGACGCCTATCGCCATCTTGTTGCTTGTGTGCTGTAGCGATTTGCAATGTGTAACACCAGCTTTTCTGTTCAGGGACGGAGGAGAGAGAGAGAGAGAGAGAGAGAAGTTAGATTTCCCATTGACTTTGCATTGGGTTTCGTGTTTCGGTTGATCCCCGACTTTTCGCCATAATCGGCCGATTTCACTCGACTCGACTTTTGAGATAGTCGGGTTTCGCGAATCCCGACTCGACCCTAAAAAAGTAAAAGTCGCTCAACCCTACCACTCACCCCACAAAAACCAAGCCCTCATATGTCTATGTGGACAGAAAAATAAAAGAGTTATGGCTCTGGGAAGATGGGGAGTTAAAAAACAAATAAAAAAACTAAATGAGTTGTGGCGAAGGAGTTAAATGGAATCTGTCCTCAGGTTTTTGCTATAGAATCTGAGAGCTGCATATTGTAGGGGCAGAGAGCCTGATTCCAGTGATGTATAATTCACAGGACTGCTTGGTGCAGTTTTCATAAAATCCCTCTTTTCTCTGTTGTAAATGTTGCAGTGGTCAGAATACTGAGCTGTGTATAACCCCGCCCACACCCCTGATTGGCAGCTTCCTGTGTGCACTGTGCATAGTCAGCAAGCTGACAATCAATGGTGGGGGTGGAGTTACAGAGATTAGCTGGTCTGTCTTGCATGTGATACCTACCCGGCAGTGATAATCTCCTGCTCTGTATTGAAACTACCAAGTTGCTGAGCAAGTGACAGATCATGAGAATACAGCTCTCTGCCCCTACATTATGCTGATCCAAGATTAAATAGCAAAAACCTGCTGAGAAATTCCCTTAAATGAATATGTAGCTTTATGTAAGGTACACTATTGTCTAAAATTTTGGGGCCACCCAGACAATTTTGTGTTTTCCATGAAAACTCATACTTTTATTAATCAAATGAGTTGCCAAATGAATTGAATATTTAATGAAGCTGCCAGTTGAGGACCTGTGAGTAGGGTTGAGCGAAACGGGTCGGCCATTTTCAGAAGTCGCCGACTTTTGGCAAAGTCGGGTTTCATGAAACCCGACCCGACCCCTGTGTGGGGTCGGCCATGAAGTCGTCGATCTTCTGAATCTGGTATCGGAATTCCGATCCCGAGTTCCGATATGTTTGCAATATCGGAAATTGGTATCGGAATCCATATTTAAGTGTAAAATAAAGAATTAAAATAAAAAATATCGCTATACTCACCCTCTGACGTGCCCTGGTACTAACTGGCAGCCTTTCTTCCTTCGAATCAGCGCTTGCAGGACCTTGCGGTGACGTCGCGGCTTGTGATTGCTCGCGCGACCAATCACAAGCCGTGACGTCACCGCAAGGTCCAGCAAGTGCTGATTCTTAGGAAGGAAGGCTGCCGGAAAGAAGCAGGGCGCGTCCGAGGGTGAGTATATACCTAATAATATACTCACCCTCGGACGCGCCCTGCTTCTTTCCGGCAGCCTTCCTTCCTAAGAATCAGCGCTTGCTGGACCTTGCGGTGATGTCACGGCTTGTGATTGGTCGCGCGAGCGGTCACATGGGCGGTTGCGCGACCAATCACAAGCCGCGACGTCACCGCAATGTCCTGCAAGCGCTGATTCGAAGGCAGGAAGGTTCCCGGTTAGTACCAGGGCACGTCCGAGGGTGAGTATAGCGATATTTTTTATTTTAATTCTTTATTTTACACTTAAATATGGATCGCAGGGCCTGAAGGAGAGTTTCCTCTCCTTCAGACCCTGGGAACCATTGGAAACCCAATGCACTGCATTGGGTTTCGAGTTTCGGCCGACCCCGACCCCGACTTTTTTATAGGATCGGCCGATTTCACTCGACCCGACTTTTGAAAAAGTCAGGTTTCGTGAAACCCGACCCGATCCTATAAAAGTAAAAGTCGCTCAACCCTACCTGTGAGGCGTCAATTTCTCAAACTACAGACTCTAATGTACTTGTCTTGTTGCTCAGTTGTGCAGCAGGGCCTCCCACTCCTCTTTCTACTCTGGTTAGAGCCTGTGTGTGCTCTCCTCTGAAGGGAATAGTACACACCGTTGTAGGAAATCTTCAGTTTCTTGCAATTTCTCACATGGAATAGCCTTCATTTCTAAGAACAAGAATAGACTGTCGAGTTTCACATGAAAGTTCTTTTTTTCTGGCCATTTTGAGAGTTTAATGGAACCAGCAAATGTAATGCTCCAGATTCTCAACTAGCTCAAAGGAAGGTCAGGTTTATAGCTTTTCTAATCAGCCAAACTGTTTTCAGCTGTGCTAACATACTTGCACAAGGGTTTTCAAGGGTATTTTAACCATCCATTAGCCTTCTAAGGCTACTTTCACATTTGCATTAGAATCCGCAGTGTTTAATCCGCAAACGCAAGTACAGGAAAAAACGCATAGAAGCGCGTACAAACGAAGCCATTTTTAGGTGCATGCGGGAACGCATGCGGTTTGAAAAAGCTGTGTTTGTACACACTTCTAAGCATTTTTTTCATGCGTTTGCATTTTTTGTGCACATGGTGGAAAAGTTTACAGGAGAAAAATCTAGATAACCAGACACCGCCAATGGGACTACAGAGGGCGTGTATTATGGGATATCTATATATAGACCCTAGGACTGCTGAAATCTTACCAGTGTGCTACTGAATCCTGTGTCATGATGGATCTTCACATGGATAGCTTTTACTTTAACTTGGATCTAAGCATCAAGCTTTTTATTGCATGTGCATTTGCTTGGGAGCAACACTGAAACCGTGAAAGACGAAGAAGGACATGGCGTAGGTGTTTTTGGCAACACCCCATTATAGAACTGCGTGAGAGCCGTGGAGCATATCGCACTCTGTATGGCAAGCTTAATGCCAACCCGGACAAATTCCCGGAATATACCATGATGTCGCAAGACTCTTTTTTGGAGTTGCTTGCTTGTGTTCAAGGAGTCATCCGGGGACAGGACACCCAGCTCTGTAGAGCGATTCCAGCAGGGGAATGTCTCCTGGTTACCTTAAGGTACGTAATAATTCTAAACAAATGCCAGTCATAATTATTGTTGGTCTGACATGTATTCTTTGTATTTTCCTTTATGTCTTTAGCAGAATAACACCATAAATAGAATTGATTGTAATTTATTTTTTGTTTATTTTATTACAGATTTCTGGCAACCAGAGAGAGCTTGTCATCCCTCCACTTCCAGTACTGGCTTGAAATTTCCACCCTGTCCAGAATAGTTTTGGACACCTGCCGGGCTTTGTGGAATGTTCTCCATCAAGAATTTATACCCATACCCACCATGGACATGTGGATGGCAGTTGCTGATAAATTCTGGACTGTGTGTGATTTCCCCAACTATTTGGGTGCGGTGGATGGAAAGCACATCCGGATTATCAAACCAGCTAGAACAGGATCAGAGTTCTTCAACTATAAAAAATATTTTTCAGTAGTTCTCATGGCAATAGCTGATGCGGACTGTCGCTTCATCGCCGTGGACATTGGTGCTTTTGGCCATGGAAACGATTCCCAGACTTTCAAAAACTCGGATATGGACCGACGTGTTTACGGCAAAAATTTTAATTTTCCCCAGCCACGACCTCTCCCCAACACTCAAGGCCCACCGATGCCATTTGTTATGGTTGGGGATGAGGCCTGTGTTGTTCTCCACAATTACATTCTGGCTAAGGAGCGACCCACCATTGAACTTGATGAACAAGTTGCAAACCCTTTGCCTGATTACCGGCATCACCCGCTGCGGTCAACTGTTGAAGTTGGCCACATGCGGGACCAATTTGCTGCCTTTTTTGATTCTGAGATAGGACGTGTGGCATGGCAGGACAATATTGTGTAAAATGTCCTGTTGGCTTTGGGTCTGTACCAGTTATGTTTTAAATGTTACTAATGTTTGTTGTTAATAAAATACGTGTTTTATTATGTTGACAATGTCTCCTACGTATTTCCTATCCAAACCACTTTGGATTTTTGGGCTTAGGTTGTTGACGTCATTGCGTCCTGACTCGGTTCACCAGTAGCTATTTGACGCAGACTGAAGAGACGATGGCTGTTTGGTGCCGTCACATTAGCAGTATTTGTTCAGTACTTTACATCAGTATTTGTAAGCCAAAACCATGAGTGGGTGATAAATGCAGAAGTGGTGCATATGTTTTACTATACTTTTCCTCACATTGTTCCACTCGTGGTTTTGGCTTACCAATAGTGATGTTAAATACTGACCAAACACTGACAGTGTGACGACAGCCTGCAAAGCAGTTCTATAGTCATCAAGTCAGGTGTCAGAAATAATGAATTCATGATGCACAAATAAATGCCTCATGAATTCATTCTTTCTGACACATTTCCTAGTGAGTATAGATATGCCTTGAATGACCTCCATCGTCCCTTCACTTTGTGTAAAATACATTTTATGTACACAAAAGAAAAAAATGAGGTAATATAAGGCATTTCTCTACTCACCAGGTCAGGTGTCATAACTAATGATTTTTTGAATACATGACCTGTTGAGCATAGTTCTGCTGTGTATTCTGCTGTGTATTACCACAATTTTCTCTTCAGTCTGCGACACAAAGTCACAGAGTAAGCAGAAAGAAGAGATTATGGAGAAAATACAAGTATTATTTTTTGGGGCCACCTCATATCTCTATACCAAACACACACAAAGCTGCAGTGTTGTACTTACTAACTTTAGGAGCTAGGAGGTGGCAAAAAAATAAAGTGTGCGGCGCATTTTTTCATTTGGCGCATGGTGTGTATTGCCAGCGGCGAAATACACAATAAACCAAAACTTATTGGGGGCAAAAAAGTCCATTAAGTTCAAGGCGGCGCCTGAATCCACAAACGCCATGACAGAAAATGATGACAATGAACAGATCAAGGACACAGATAACAGAAATTTAGGTTAGACAGTACTTATGGTAAATGAACTGGCGATCCTCTTGGTCCGCTTAGGGCAGACAGAAATGACATGGGAAGCGTCGCCACAATAATAACACAACCTATTCTGACGTCTGAAACCTTGTCGTTCCGTTCTAGACAGAATCCTATCACACTGCATTGGCTCAGGAATTTGCTCTGAGGATAACGCCATAGCGCGCACAGTTCTGCGCTCCCGCAAGCGCCGATCAATCTGAATGGCCAGAGACATAGAATCACTCAGATTGGAGGGTGTGGGAAACCCCACCATAACATCTTTAACGGATTCAGAAAGACCCTTTCTGAAAATTGCTGCCAAAGCATCATTATTCTATTTAGTCAATACAGACCATTTTCTGAATTTCTGACAATACAATTCTGCCGCCTCTTGACCCTGAGACAGGGCCAACAAGGTCTTCTCAGCTTGATCCACCGAATTAGGTTCATCATACAGTAATCCTAACGCCTGAAAGAAGGAGTCTACATTAAGCAAAGCAGGATCCCCAGATTCCAGGGAAAATGCCCAATCCTGTGGATCACCACGCAGCAGGGAAATGATGATTTTAACTTGTTGAATGGAATCACTGGAGGATCAAGGTTTCAATGCAAAAAACAGTTTACAGTTGTTTTTAAAACTCAAAAATTTGGACCTGTCACCAAAAAACAAATCAGGAGTAGGTATCTTCAGTTCTAAAGCAGGAGTCTGAACAATGTAATCAGAAATACCCTGTACTCTAGCAGCAAGCTGGTCTATACGAGAAACTAATTCCTGAACATTCATGCTAGCACAAGGCTCTTCAGCCACCCAGAGATAAAGAGGGAGGAGAAGACAAAGCAGACTGGAGAAAAAAAATGGCTCAAGATCTTTCCTCCCGTCTTCTGAGATGCAATTAACTCATTGTTGTCCAGTAGTACTGTTATGATCAGGTGGCCTTGGAGCAGCATGAAATGACCTTCGCTGGAGCAGTGGTAACTTTACTGACCGCAAACCCTGAACCTATCATCGCAACTAGAAGTAACCGTGGGGTGTGCCTAACCAGACCTAGACACCTCGACACAGCCTAAGGACTAAATATCCCTAAAGATGGAAATAGGAAAACTCTCTTGCCTCAGAGTAGACTCCCAAAGGATAGGTAGCCCCCCACAAATAATGACTGTGAGTAGGAGAAGAAAAGACACACGCAGACAAAAAACAGGGATAAGCAAAGGAGGCCACTTCTACCTAGATAGGAAAGGATAGTACAGGATACTATGCAGTCAGCATAAAACACTACAAAATTTCCGCAGCAGAAAAATACAAAAACTCCACCACCTAACTAAAGATGTGGAGAGTACATCTGCGACTCCAGCGAGTCCAACTAGACTGAGAAAAACATCAGGCACAGTGTAGCAGGAACAAAATAGAAACAAGATAAGCACAGAAAATAAACACACAGCAGTGTGTCTAAAAAAATGAAGAAAACACTTATCTTTGCTGAATTGGCAGCAAGCAGGAGAGGCCAGGCAGAGGACCAACACTTCCAAAGGAACATTGACTACTGGCAAGGACTAATGAGTCCTGCACAGCTAAATACCTGAGTCAGAATTGCAATTAGCAGAAACACCTGTCCAAGACTGCTGCTCAGGAATAACTGCATTACCATCAACAACCACCGGAGGGAGCCCAAGAGCAGAATTCACAACAGGAAGTATCCCTATTTTTTTTGTCCATTTGGACGTATAGTGGATGAGTGAGATTTTATTTGCACTTTATCACTTTCTCTGAGAGGTAGTTTTTATTGTATAAAGAAATAAAAGTTATATTTTAATATATTCTCTTTGCTGATAGGTCAGCATTATATGGGGCAAATGTTTCTATGGAGCATCTTATGAGGCCATAATCAACCTTTGTGCAGCATTACATGGGGCAATTGTTTCTATGGAGCATTTTATGGGGCCATAATCAACCTTTATGCAGCATTATATGGGGCAAATGTTTCTCTGGAGCATCTTATGGGGCCATAATCAACCTTTATGCAGCATTATATGGGGCACATCTTCTATGGAGCATCTTATGGGACCATAATCAACCTTTGTGCAGCATTACATGGGGCAAATGTTTCTCTCGAGCATCTTATGGGGACATAATCAACCTTTATGCAGCATTATATGGGGCACATTTTCTATGGAGCATCTTATGGGGCCATAATCAACCTTTGTGCAGCATTACATGGGGCAAATGTTTCTATGGAGCATCTTATGGGGCCATAATCAACCTTTATGCAGCATTATATGGGGCACATTTTCTATGGAACATCTTATGGGGCCATAATCAACCTTTATGCAGCATTATATGGGGCACATTTTCTATGGAGCATCTTATGGGGCCATAATCAACCTTTGTGCAGCATTATACGGGGCAAATGTTTCTATGGAGCATCTTATGGGGCCATAACCAACCTTTATGCAGCATTATATGGGGCACATTTTCTATGGAACATCTTATGGGGCCATAATCAACCTTTGTGCAGCTTTATATGGGGCATATTTTTGTATGAAGCATCTTATGGGGCCCATCATAAATTTTATGGAGCATCATATGGGGCATATTTTATTTGGAGCATCTTATGAGGCCCATCATGAACTTTATAGAGCATTATATGGGGCGTATTTTGTATGGAGCATCTTATGGGGCCCATCATGAACTTTATGGAGCATTATATGGGGCTCCTGATTCAATATGGATATTCAAAAACACTTAACCTACTGATGTCTCAATTAATGTTACTTTCATTGGTATCTATTTTTATTTTTGACATTTACCGGTAGCTGCTATATTTTCCACCCTAGGCTTATACTCGAGTCATTAGGTTTTCCTAGTTTTTTGTGGAAAAATTAGGGGTCTCGGCTTATACTTGGGATGGCTTATGCTCGAGTATATACGGTATATCTCTTCATGTTTCTGTGTCAAGTCTGTCTACACGGAACAATTGTAATTTGTTAACTGCTATATCCCGGAGTCTTTGGCCCTAATAATTGATAGAAAAAAGACACTGTTAAATTACCAACAAGATCATATGAACCAGTGGCAATGCCTGTTGTACCAACCTATGGGAATTAAACTGGTGAAATAAGCTGGGATTGACGCTAAGGGGAGCCTTTATCCTTCAATCTCTGTGTATATATTCTGATACCTCCTTCCACTCATTTTGTGTGTGAATATACACTCTGGAACCCATAAGTTGGTGAGGTGAGTTGGCATTTCAAGCTTACTGGAATCTGATTTAAGAAGTTAGGGGATGGCCATATATTGAAACCACACAAGGCAGCATGAGTTACTTAAAAGAAGCATTCCCTCCATTGTCCATTAATTACGCATTTCGCAGCTTGTATCTGTTCTGCAATGTCTTCATCAACTGTCCATCTTGCCCAAGTTCTACATATCTTTTTAGATTAAGGAAGTTGTTTCTGAGAAAAGGACAGGGATACTCTGGCCATCTGTCATGATCCAGATTGGGGTTTGAGTCCTGCCTTCCCTTTTCCCGATCTGGTCATGTCAGGGGTTAACTTTTCTCAGCCTGAGTCTGGTCTCAGGTTTGCTGTTTAGCCCCACTGTGTCCTGCAGATCATGTCCGTTATAGATTTTACCTAGTGCTGCTGTAGCTGGCCCTGAGTGCTCCGATTTGTCCTGCTGCATTTGCAGTCTGAACCCGTGTCTCTGTTTTCCCCTATTCCTGTCATGACTCAGTGTTTCCCTTTAGCGTTCAGAATCCCTGGTTTGACTTGGCATGTATCCTGACCTGTTTTCTGTCCTTCGTCTTTTGACTTATCCGCTCCTGACTGTTACTGATCCCCTAGCTTGTCTCTGACCGTGAGTTTGCTCTTTCATTTGGTACTGCGCTACAGTCTTGGATTTGACCCGGTTTGTTTTGACTATTCTGCTGACAACTATGGTAGCCTCACTGTTGCACTGCAGGTTAGCTCTGTTTAGGTGCAGACCTGCTTCGTCTCTACTGCCTCCTAGTGCAGCCTGCACCTACCTGCATTGCAGCAGCATGACACCTGCCATATCATCCAAGGTGTGTCAGTGCTTCCTCACAAAGAATAGCAGCTTTTTTTTACAAAAACCAAATAGTTTCTAGCGTCATCTGTGAATGGAATTTCAAAAGATCTCCTTTGCAATAATGCAAAATCACTGAATGAAGAAATGAGTCTTAAATAATGAATGCTATTTCCGTGACTTACTGGCAAGCATGATGGAAAATTCTCAAAATATATACTGAACATTTTACTTGATGATTTCAATTTATCGTAATCAGTTTTGGAGAGTTATTCAGAGGGACGGTGTAACTTCTATTACATTACAGATTGTGAGCCCTCACGGGCAGGGTCCTCTCTCCTACTGTACGAGTCGTGACTTGTATTGTTTAAGATTATTGCACTTGTTTTTATTATGTATACCCCTCCTCACATGTAAAGCGCCATGGAATAAATGGCGCGATAATAATAAATAATAATAATATGCTTAATGGGCCATGCTTCCATTCTTCTGAAGAAAAATGAAAATATTCTCATTTGGATTCGTAATGTTCAGTGAATGCAAATTCTGTCTGAGCAGAGGTCGTTTATCTCTGTGCTATGGGTTCATGTGTGTTTACAAACATATTGGAAAGAGATTTAATTGCTTATACTGGAGAAAATGATGCATGACCGTTCTGCTCTTCAGTCCATTTCCTGATACACTCTTGGGGACAGACAATTAGTCCATGACATAGAAATCAGTGATGCACCTCCAACATGTTTCTCTGAGGAACGCTGCCTAATACGTGTGTACATCCTTTCATTCCATGATGTAATCTAACCTAAGAAAACTCTTTTCATTGGAAACCTTGTCTAATAGAACTTACCCTGTAAATGTGATATAATTGATGGCAACGAGCGCATACGCTACATCTGCAAAATTATTGCAATTCCTGATATGTAACCTTGACCTTCAATGTTTGGGATTATGCAGTTTGAGCTAATCTAATAGGATGTGGGTTATGCCTTTACTTAAAGGGGTTGTCTGAGCATAAAACACTAATGATCTATCTTGGACAGGTCATCAATATCAGATCAATGGGGGTTGGACACCGTGCTCCTCCACCGATCATCTATTATCAACTCCGGCAGCTGCCCAATGTAAGCATTGAGTGGAGGTGAACAGCACAGCTTACGTCAATGTATAACTGGCGCTGCCAAGAATTATGGTTCAACTTCTATTCAATGTTTTATGCCTGGACAACCCCTTTAATGTACACATTATTGTTACAGTTATGCGTTGACTATCCTAAAGACATATAAGAACTTTCTTCTGGATACTATTTGTGGCGTCATACTGTATTCTTCTACATATGTGGCTAAATGAATAGCATCTCAAGACAGACTAAAATGTCTTTAGTGAAATCTGTAGTTCAAACAGAGTAAGTTCACTGTTGTGAATTCTGTGGCAGAGCTCCCTCCTGTGGTCACAAGTGGTACTTCGGCTGGTTCTCTCTGTGAGCTTCCGTTGGTGGAGGAAAGTGGTATTGCGGCTTCTGAGTTTCCTTCCTCAGGTGATGTGGTGAAGTCGTTAGGTGCTGCTCTATTTAACTCCACCTAGTGCTTTGATCCTGGCCTCCAGTCAATGTTCTAGTATTGGACCTGTTTCCTCCTGGATCGTTCCTGTGGCCTGCTGCTCTGCATAGCTAAGTTCCTCTTTGTTATTTGTTTGCTGTTTTTTTCTGTCCAGCTTGTCAATTTGTTTTTTTCTGCTTGCTGGAAGCTCTGGGACGCAGAGGGTGTACCTCCGTGCCGTTAGTTCCTTTGCGTGGTTTTTGTAGGGTTTTGTGTTGACCGCAAAGTTACCTTTCCTATCCTCGCTCTGTTCAGAAAGTTGGGCCTCACTTTGCTAAATCTATTTCATCTCTACGTTTGTCTTTTCATCTTAACTCACAGTCATTATATGTGGGGGCTGCCTTTTCCTTTGGGGTATTTCTCTGAGGCAAGGTAGGCTTATTTTCTATCTTCAGGCTAGCTAGTTTCTCAGGCCGTGCCGAGTTGCATAGGGAGCGTTAGGCGCAATCCACGGCTGCCTTTAGTGTGGTTGGAGAGGATTAGGGATTGCGGTCAACAGAGTTCCCACGTCTCAGAGCTCGTTCTTGTTTTTTGGGTTATTGCCAGGTCACTGTATGTGCGCTGACCTCTATGTCCATTGTGGTACTGAATTACCTTTCATAACAGTTCACACAGGGCGTTTTTGCTGCTTTTTTAATGCTAATTTTCAGCTGCTTTTTACAGTACCAACAAAGCCTATGAGATTTCAGAAATCTCATACACACATATTGTTTTTTTGTTTGATCAGTACTTTGTGCTTTGCTGCGTTTTTTGGACATAGAGCTTGTCACTGCAAGCGTTTTGCTGCATTTTTTCAGCATTTTTCACACATTGACTTGAATGGCTGTTGAAAATACGCAGCAAAAATGCAGGTATCATTATTTGCTGCGTTTTTGCAGCTGAAAATCCAAGGACATTAGTATAGACAAAGAGGGAAAAAAACGCACCAAAAAGCTTCTTTCCTGCCAAGAAGATCAGGTTTAACAGCAGAAAAAAAAAGCAGCAAAAGCGCCCCGTGTGAACGATAGCAATCGACATTTTGGTTGGTGCAATGACATGTACTTAGACTAGACCAACCGCTTAAACGAAGGGGGCAGAGGCACGCTGGGGGCTGTGTATCTTTGGCTGTGATTGACTCTTTCATAGAGGATGAATTAGCAGCATAAAGAGTCTTATTTTACTTTAATTAAGACATTGTTCCCTTTAAATTGTCTCTCTTGACTCTTTGGGCCCAATTCTTCAAAGCTTTGATGCCAGAATTCTAAAATATAAACCTGTGGAAAGTTGTTTAATTTTGTCGCAACTTGAGGCTGCGCTAAAATTTCAAGAATTTGTGTATTTTCTTGTGTAATTCTCAGGCAAAGTAAGGCTAGGGTCACATTGCGTTAGTGCAATCCGTTTAGCGCTATCGCATTGCGCTAACGCAATGTTTTTAAAGGGTCGCGTTTCGGGGTCGCGTTAACGTCCCCGCTCTCGCAGATCCCCGATCTGCGAGAGCGGGGAACGGACCTCGGGCGCGCCGCGGACGCTGCAAGCAGCGTCCGAGGCGCGCTACAAAAGACCGGCGCGTTGCTAGCGCGTGCCGAAAATGACACGCGCTAGCAATGCGCTGGTACATTGCGGGCAATGAGAGCGCTAACGGACGCGTTGCATGGCGTTAATTTCGCCGTGCAACGCTGTCCGTTAGCGCTCTGACCAAAACGCAATGTGACCCCAGCCTAAGGGGAGCTGTAGTGTTATAGGAGCGCGATAACCCCCAGGCAACAAACTAATGACAAGTTCCTTACGCTACAAATCTTATTCCAAACCCCAAATGGAGTAGGATTTCTGGCAAGGCGAACATAGAGGTGCACGCCATTTGTCCGACGGTTCTGATTCATTAAGAGGCACATTTTTCTTTATAAATCTGACTCCAGCACTCTCCATCTTCAAGACCAGCATGACACCAGTCTTGATGATTTGGGACCTTTGTTTCTCGCAACCGTTACGTATCTCAGAACCATTGCTCAACAAAACTTCTGACGTGTCAAATATTTTATAGAGCAAGAGTTGCAATTTAAGAAATGAGTTGTTCCATAATGAAGTAGTAGAAGAAGCATTTTTTTGATTCCCTGTCACTTTATATATCTGCAAATACTGATGGTGTAGAATGAGATAGTTCATGGCCAGGGCAATGAGCAATGTGGGGCTGCAGCTGTATCAAAATGTCTGTCTACACCCTATTGAACATTGTTTCTGAGCATTTGGCATTTATTAAGTACCTGTACAAACACATTTAGAAATTAAATCCATATACATAGTATGTTTTCTTTTGACTGGTTGAATCCCAGCGGAAAGCTGTGAGATGACTAATTTTCCATTCAACAGCCATTGTGGTAAAGTTTCTGAAATCAGTGCATTTAACTCTAAAATAACTGACATATTGTGTGCCTGAAATACCATTATCATCAACATTGCACAATTACTTGGTTTTATACAGCACATTTTTAAAATAATTTAAATAACACAATAAAGACAAAACTTGACTTCAATGTGAACATTAAAGAGCAGTCCGCTTAGGTAATACAGAAAATGCTGTTTTCTACAGAGACAGTTGCTCAAGGTAAGTGAAGTGTTGATGTCAGAAACAATTAGAAATGAACAAGAGAAAAGACCTAAGAGGACTTTGAAGATGTGCTGTGATGCAGAAAGTCAAAGGGTATCGTCTGCTGGGAAGGATGAAAATGACAGTGAATTAATTCAGTCTGCTCCATGTAGGTTGTAGAGCACATATATCATGTAAGCATTTTAAATTAAAGTAAAACACAGAGACATTAAACCCATCATAGAGACCAGGTAAGACATGCAGACTGATCTGTGTGTATTCTGAAGTTGAAAATTCATTTTAGAGTCTGAGTACAGCTGCAAAAAGTTCATTTTAAAGAATATCTCTTTGTAGGCAGCAAGATCAAAACCAAACTCCAGACTTAGCTGTAAGCATTTTTTAGAGTTTTCTTTCATCTTGACTATGTACATATTTTGCACACCATCTGAGTTCAGTGTAGAAATAAAACATAATGAGATTACAATA
Organism: Ranitomeya imitator; assembly: GCF_032444005.1. Classification (NCBI taxonomy): domain Eukaryota; kingdom Metazoa; phylum Chordata; class Amphibia; order Anura; family Dendrobatidae; genus Ranitomeya; species Ranitomeya imitator. Next base: position 1,065,651,813 of record NC_091282.1, read on the forward strand.
AACTAGGCTCAAATCAATGTTGTTTGTCGCATATTTAGAAATTATTTCTAAAACTGCAGTTACGACTGAAAATGAGATTTTATCTTTTTTTCTCTCATAAGATTAGTTAAAAGGAAACCCTCCTAAGTCTATATGTCTATATGGGCATGTAGGTCATAGAAAACTAAATAAAATGATACCTTTTCTGTGATCTGGTGATTTATTCCAGAGAAATCTATTGTTTCTTATATGTAAATGAGTTAAGAACTATGGACTGGAAAATGATCTGCATGAGAATCTGCCTTCAAAGATTATTTTAAAAGGTAAAGTTACCACTGTGAGACATGTAATAACCCAGGATAGTAGACCTAAACTTTGTCTTCTTACAAACACATTAACGGCCGCTTTCATAGCTCTGCTGTACTGCAACACTATTGCAGCTCGGACTGCCTGTGAGTTGGAAGCTGAAGCGGAGAGGAACCTGCAGATGTGTCAGGTATATTCACACACAGCTCTCCAGTGAGATCTGGAGAGCAGAGAGCAGCCAGTAGATATCACACTGGTGACTATTATATCTCACACAGGTAATGTTCCCTCTCATCTATAATAATCTCTGGAAGCAGATGCTCATGCATATCAGTGTGCGGCCCATAGTCTGGAACAGCTCATCTATAAATTAAGAAAAATGTGCACATCTCTGGAATAAGTCATCGGATTGCAAATATTAATTTTAATTTTATTAAACTTTCTATGACATACATGCCCATATAGACTGCTTAAGACGGTTGATCCTACTGACAAATTGCCTTTAATTTTGCAACTAACAAGGGTAAAAGTACAGAATATATACTACTATATTTGTTAAAATACACAATATAGCCAAAAATAAGGTTATGGGTATGAAATTTTTTAATGCAACGTTGACTTAGGAAACTTGTATGAATACTGTATGCGGAGTTAGGAAGGAATATGTCCCCTAAGAAGGGGTAATTAACAGCTGCCTCATGGGGTTTTTGCCTTCCTCTAAGTCTGTGGCTCCTAACCTTTCTGACCTTGAGAGCTACATTCAGTTTTGAGAAAGTCTCACAAGCCATATTAAGGTCTAAGAGAGAGTAAACAGCCACATCCAACTCTAGCCTTCCTTACATTAGTGACACACAAAGTCCCTATTGCTGGTAAATTGACAGCCTAAGCTTTTCCACAGAAATTCCACAGTATACTAAGATCTAGAAGTTCCACAATACCTCCATTCAGTATTCTCAAATTAATCATTCCCACAGCATGCAATTACAAGAAGAAAAGCAGCGGGTAGAACCACTTGTATAAGGTAAAATCACTTCTTTATTGAGGTTCCATTAAAAATTTGTTCAGACTGTTCAAACTCTCATCTCTGTTGCTGCTGCCCCAAATGATTAGGATATCATCCACATGGTGGCCATACCAGAATTAATCAATTATCTAAACTGTAATGAATACAAATTAAAATTCACTTTTTCCAAACCAAATAGCATATTCTAATTTTGTATATTAATTTAGAAGGCGATTTTCATCTAAATAATGTGCATACCTCCACGTATCGTAAACACATGAGTGGCAATACAATATTACAAGCCAACAGTTGTCACCCAATTCACACATTAACCCTCAACTGGTGAGGTGGGGTTTTTGTCACACAACTGGTGAGGTGGGGTTTTTGTCACACAACTGGTGATGTGGGGTTTCCTATACCCCAGTGTTTAGAAATCTCTTATTTTTACAGAAAATGCAAAGATCACGTTTGTTTTAATCGTTTTCTTATGGCTGGAAGCTAGTGAGACACGTATCCTCATACCAGCAGAACACAAATTCCCTGGGGTGTGGCAAACCCCACCTCACCAGTTGAGGGTTAAAAGCAATTCCTTTTAGTGAATTTTAGCAAGCCAAATGATTTTTTTTAGATAAATATAAATTTAAAGAAGTGTGCAACAATGTCGGTGATTAACTATTAAAAAGAGGATACTATCCAAATAATATATTGAAATGACATTACAAAGTATCAATAAAACCGCTTACAAAATTATTATCCAATAAACCAAAAAATAAATAATAATAATAATCTTTATTTATATAGCGCCAACATATTCTGCAGCGCAAGTCATAAGTAACAACTGAGAGGCTCACCTAGCTAAATTAGTTCTCATGCTTCGCACTGACGAGGGCCAACAGCCCGAAACACCATGTCTGCAAATTGAGATACTAATTTGGCTTTTAACCTAAGTCATATTGCACGACTCGTTAAAGGGTTGATTGTGACTTGTAGGATCGCTACTTCCAACAGGTGGCGCTATAGAGTTTAAAGGGACACTGTCACCTGAATTTGGAGGGAACAATCTTCAGCCATGGAGGCGGGGTTTTTGGGTGTTTGATTCACCCTTTCATTACCCGCTGGCTGCATGCTGGCTGCAATATTGGATTGAAGTTCATTCTCTGTCCTCCATAGTACACGCCTGCACAAGGTAAGATTGCCTTGCACAGGTGTGTCCTATGGAGGACAGAGAATGAACTTCAATCCAATATTGCAGCCAGCATGCAGCCAGCGGGTAAGGAAATGGTGAATCAAAAACCCCAAAACCCCGCCTCTATGGCTGAAGATTGTTCCCTCCAAATTCAGGTGACAGTGTCCCTTTAAGTCCTCTTTTTCTCAGAAGAGGCGATTTGCATATTAGCTTTTATTCACACACACTGATTACAAGCAAACAGGTCACAGGTGAGGATGTTACCTTTAGTAGCCAATCAAACCCATTTATGTCAACTTCTGTGCATGTTATCAGGCCAAAATCACCAGGGTATGTGAACTTCATATCAGGGTCATTTGGATGTTTTGGATTGTCATTTAAAAAGAGAAAACACAGTAGTTTGAGAATAAATAGCTTCACCCAACCACTAACCATGAGTGGGGAAAAAGTTTTGGTGATATAATTCGTATTTTCTGAAAAAAAGCCAAGGAAGCAAAAATTCTGCCGGGAATGTGAACTTTTAAGCATAACTGTAGTACTCAATATAAAAAAATAAACAACTAATTACTATATGTCATCAAGATGACACATTTTCAAAAATGGCTATATAATGGTAGCAAATGGGATTGTCTCTGGGAAATATGTTATCACCAAGTCTATACACTGAACAAAAAAATAATAAATTCACATGATTGTCACAAAAAGGTTAATAATGTTACCACAAAATAAACAGAGTAAAATCATGTATTTCTTTAATTGCAATACTCATCACATAAGATATTACACAACATGCACTACATGCAGTGTTAATAATATTGAATGCACAGCAAGAAAATTTTAAAAAACTTATATCAAAATACATTTAGGGTATGTTCACACGTTCAGGATTTCCATCCTTTTTTTTTCAGGACTGTTTTTTTAAAAAACTGCAGCTCTTGGCAGAAAACGCAGGTCCTTTTTTTGGTCCTTTTTTGTCCTTTTTTGATGCGTTTTTTGATCCTTTTTTTTTATGCAGTTTTCTAACCCTAACCCTAACCCTAACCCTAACCCTACCCCTAACCCTAACCCTAACCCTACCCCTACCCCTATTCTAACCTTAGTGAAAAAAAAAAAAAAATTCTTAATTTTTTTATTGTCCCTACCAATGGGGGTGACAAAGTGTGGGGGGGTGTCATTTACTATTTTTTTATTTTGATCACTGAGATAGGTTATATCTCAGTGATCAAAATGCACTTTGGAGCGAATCTGCCGGCCGGCAGATTCGGCGGGCGCACTGCGCATGCGCCCGCCATTTTGCAAAATGGCGGCGCCCAGGGAGAAGACGGCCGGACGGACACCGGGACGCCGGGTAAGTATAAGGGGGGGAGATTAGGGCACGGGGGGGCATCGGAGCACTGGGGGGGGCATCGGAGCACGGGGGGGGCATCGGAGCACGGGGGCGGGATCAGAGCACGGGGGGGCAGCCACACTCCGCCCACGCACTTCCGCCCGCTCCCCCGCACTTCCTGCTGCAGCGGTTCTGCACATCAAATCGCAGTAAAACCCGCAGATATATTTTTGATCTGCGGGTTTTACTGCGGTTTTGACCTCACAATGGAGGTCTATGGGTGCAGAACCGCTGCGGTTCAGGAAAAAGAAGTGACATGCTCCTTCTTTTTTGCCGCAGCTATTCTGCGCGGCTTTTTAAACGAAATTCCGGATCATGTGCACAGCAGTGACTGTTTTCCATCATGGCGCCTGCATCCATTACATATGCCTCCTGATATCTTTGCCTCCTGAGGAACCGTCTTGCGGGGAAACGCGTCGGGGCGATTACCTGGCAGCTAAGTTGATTTGGCCTATGTCCTTCTCTAGCTGTCCTGTATATCATGTACACCAATATGCTGAGGCTGTGCATTGCTGATATATTGATCTGTCTTCAGTCTGGTGCTTAGACATGGAATAGATTTTTTCTATTGTGCTGTGTGACAATATTATTGTTTTTCATGTCAGCTACATATGATTGCTATGTCACACCATCTATCATCTACCATGATACTATTGGCACATACTATCTCAGGCTGTGTAAAAAGGGTCTGTTATTAACAGTCTGCTGACATACACCATATCAGGCTATTCTGAGGATATTTTACCTACCCCAGTTATCAGTATTATTTTTGTTGTAGTCTGTAACCTCTTGAGTGCTGGCTATATTTGTTTATTCCAGTTTTTTTTTTTTCTTAGCCGGCACACTATGAGTATAGCTCTTATGTGATGGTACCATGGCTTGTATGCAGCACACATAAGTAGCTTTGTTACTGTATGCTATACCAATACTGGGGTTATTTATTATTTTATTTTTTTGTGCACCTTAGTTTATCTCTCCAGCCCTTCCTTCATTTCTTTCAATAGCTTATTGTTTTCCCACCTGTAGCTCGCTAGATATTTATCAGGGTGAGTCTGGGTCAGCCGGCGTTGAGTGGGGGCGCCAAATCGATCTATTAGGGTGCCAACCTCCACTGGTAGGTAGGGATAGTAGCTAAGTGCAGGGCTATTTGACAGGTTAGGTGCACATCTGGATCCTGTTGTTTATTTATTATTTTTCTCCACTGGGAATTGGTTTTTTTAATATATATATAAATAAATTGATGTTTTAAGGGATTATATGTTACACAACTGATTATTTTTCCCTAGGTTGCTTATATTCTTTCTTTGTACGTTTACATTGTTATGTACCCTGCATGGAAAACAGCTGCGGAACCGCAGCGGCAAAACCGCTGCGGTTCCGCAGTAAAAAACGCACTGTGTGAACATGGCCTTACAATAAACCGTGTTTTGGACTATAAGATACACTTTTTCCCCCAGAAACTTTTGGGCATAATTGGGAGTGCGTCTTATAGTCAGAATGTAGCTTACTGCTGGGTTGTGACACTGTCGGAGCGGAAACACAGGAGGCAGGGTTCTTTCCTCAGGAAGTCGGCAGCTGCAGAAGCGGTGCAATGCTGTAGGGTCAGTGTCAGCGGTGAGTCAGAGTGAAGCAAATTGCTTTCACAGCGGCCATTTTCCTGAAATCGTGGGCTGCTGGAGGTGAAGCATGCGTGGACTGGGATCTCGGAAGATGGTGGCTGGAGGCAGTGCTTGTGCAGATTGAGATCTTGGCTGTGCTGAGATCCCAGTCTGTGCATGCCCTGCTTCCGGTGGCCCACAGCTTCTGGAAAATGGCCTCTGGGAAAGCAATGCACTCCGCTCTGCCTCACTCCCGACATTGGGCCTGCAGAATCACACCGCTGAGACACCCACTTCTCCCACCCAGGGCCAGCAGGTATCATGATCCAGACCGGGTTTTGAGTCCTGTCTTTCTTGTTTGGTCATTTCAGGGGTTAACTTTTCTCAGCCTTAGTCTGGTCTTAGGTTTGCTATTTAGCTCCTATGCATCCTGCAGGCGGGGTCAGCTATCGTTCTGCCTTTAGCATGTGTATCTGATTCTGGTATATCCTGATTAGTCCTGCTGTGATCCCTGACTTGCCCCATGTCTGTTTATTCCCTCTGCCTGTCCTGACTCAGTGTTTCCCTGTAAGTTTATTGACTCCCTGGTTTTGACTTGGCTTGCATTCAGACTCCCTTCTGTCTTTGGTCTTTGTTTTATCTGCTTCTGACCATTGCAGACCCCCTGGCTTGTTTCTGACCATGTGTGCTGCTGTGACCTCTGATACTTATGCTCCTGATTGTTGCTGACTCTGCTTGTCTGACCACTCTTTCACCACCTGGTGGCGCTTGTGCTGCTACTCAGTGTTAGCCTCTCTTCCCTCACCAGTACTCCCTGGTGGAGGTTGCATTATACTGCACTGCAGTAGCATGACAGCAGGATTGATCAACTTCTGCCGGAACCCCATCTTATAAAAAATCTTTTTTTTCCTATTTTACTCCCCAAAATTTGGGGTGCGTTTTATGGTCTGGTGTGTCTTACAGTGCGAAAAATATCGTAAATAAGGGTAACTTCACATATTCGGAAGCAGCAAAGCACTTTGTTGAAACACATAAAAATAATCTATTTAATTATGTATGCTATGGAATCAAAAAAGTTACATGTCCAAAACAAGGGGAGGGGGACAACTGGAGAAAAAAAAGCATTCTCCAGTGAACAAATGAAGATTCCTCATTATCAATAGGTTTTAGCCTTTTGCTTGTATTTTAGTTTATTTGTATAATTTTGTATCCATATCCCTTTTCTGTTTCCCTTCCTCTCCCTCCTGCACCTTTTTCTATATAATAACTATGTTTGTTTAAAACAGCCATTCATCTACCTTCATCATGGATATGCAAATTCTTAGAACTCCTCTCATCAAAGTTTTTATCCTCTTAAAATAAGGCAATCTTCATATTATATGGCACGGTGTACTTACAATTGCTCATATTGCCTTTTAGCCCAGCAAATTTTTCTCTTTTCTGCTTTCTGCTCTATGTAGATATATGAAGTCTCTTTTACCTGTATGAGTCATTCCTTTCTTCAACTCCTGACCAAACTGCTCCACTACTCCCCCCAAAAGGTACATTGCATTGATGACTCATTCAGGGAAAATAGAATTTCTGCTTCTACACAGAGCAGAATAATTAACTGGGTAGAAAGACAAAATAAGCAATTGTAAGTACACCATGACTTTTAACCCATTTTTTATTTTCTGTTTTCCTCTCCTTTTATCAAGAGCCATAAAATGTTTATATTTCCACTCACATTGCAGTATGAGAACTTGTTTTTGTGGACCAAGTTGTACTTTTGAATGACACTATTTATATTACCGTATAATGCACTGAAAAATAAGAAACAAATTCCAAGTGAGGTGAAATTGTGAAAAAAAAAAGCAATTACACATTTGTTTTTCTTGGGTTTGGTATTTATGGCATTCACTGTGGTGTAAAAAATGACTAGGAAATACAATTATCAAGATCAGTACAAGATCAAGTACAAGTATCAAGATCATTTTGCTCACCACACATAACGATCAGTTCCCTTAGGGGTCTAGTTTCCAAAATGGTGTCATTTGTGGGGGATTTTCACTGTTTAGGTGCATCAAGGGCTATCCAAACGTGACATGGCGTCCGCTAATTGTTCCAGCAAAAAGTCAAATGGTGCCCCTCCTTCCCTTATGAATTCTGCCATGCACCCAGTGTTTTTTTCATATTCCAAAAATTCATTTGAAGTATCAGGTGGGTTAATAAACTTCTTGAATGTGATTTTGAGCAGCTTGAAGGGTGCAGTTTTTATAATGGTGTCACTTTTGGGTATTTTTCATCATATACACCCTTAAAAGTCTCTTCAAATGTGAGATGGTCCCTAAATGTTTTTTAAAAATTTTAAAATGTTTTTTCAAAATTTTGTTGGAAAAAGGAGAAATCGCTGTTCAACTCTTAACCCTTATAACTTCCTTATAAAAAAAGATTTTGTTACAAATATTGCGCAGATGTAAAGTAGACAGGAGGGAAATGTTTCTATGAACTATTGTGTGACATATCTCTCTGATTAAAGGCCACAAGAATTCAAAGTTTGAAAATTTCAAAATGTATCAAATTTTCTCCAAATTTATATATTTTTTCACAAATGCAATATTGAATAAATTGTACCCCTATCATGTAGCACAATATTTCACAGAAAAACAGTCTTGGAATCAGTGGGATAAGTTGAAGTCAGTAGCGTAGCTACCGGGGGGCAGAGGGGGCAGTTGCTCAGGGCGCTGTGCTCTGAGGAGGCCCAGCCGGAGCTACACTACTATAACTGTATCAGTGGGCGCAGAATTGAACTCCCTGCTCTGCCGCCCGGCTGCTATGGGGCCCCTGAGGCAGCTAAAGTTCTGCTTGTGTGGGGGGTGCTGCCTTATACTACAGGGTCTGCCTATAGGGGTGCTGCCTTATACTACAGGGTCTGCCTATGGGGGTGCTGCCTATTACTACAGAGTCTGTATATGGTGGTGCTGCCTTATTCTACAGGGTGTCTGCCTATGGGGATGCTGTCTTATACTACAGGGTCTACCTGTGGGGTGCTGCCTTATACTACAGGATCTGCCTATGGGGGTGCTGCCTATTACTACAGAGTCTGTATATGGTGGTGCTGCCTTATTCTACAGGGTGTCTGCCTATGGGGATGCTGTCTTATACTACAGGGTCTGCCTGTGGGGTGCTGCCATATACTACAGTGTCTGCCTATAGGGGTGCTGCCTTATACTACAGGGTCTGCTTGTGGGGCACTGCTTTATACTACAGGGTCTGCCTATAGGAGTGTTGTCTTATACTACAGGGTCTGCCTATGGAGTGCTGCCTTATATTACATGGTCTGCCTATGGAAGTATTGCCTTATACTACATGGTCTGCCTATAGGGGTGCTGCCTTATAATACAGGGTCTGCCTATGGGGTGCTGCCTCATACTGCAGGGTCTGCCTATGGGGTCCTGCCTTAAACTACAGGGTCTGCCTATGGGGTGATGCCTTTTACTATAGAGTCTGCCTGTGGGGTAATGCCTTAGACTACAGGGTCTGCCTATGGAGTGCCGCCTTAGATTACAGGGTCTGCCTATAGAGGTGCTGTCTTATACTACAGGGTCTGCCTATGGAGGTGCTGTTTTATACAACAGGTTCTGCCTGTGGGGTGTTGCCTTATACTACAGGACCTGCATGATGTGCTGCCTTATACTACAGGGTCTGCCAATGGGGGTGCTGTCTTATACTACAGGATCTGCCTATGGGGGTGCTGCCTATTATTAGAGGGTCTGCATATGGGGGTGCTGCCTCATACTACAGGGTCTGCCAATGGGAGTGATGTCTTATACTACAGTGTGTGCCTGTAGGGTGCTGCCTTATACTACAGGGTCTGCCTATAGGGGTGCTGCCTTATACTACAGGGTATGCCTATTTTGTGCTGCCTTATATTACAGGGTCTGCCTATGGGGGTACTACCTTTTACTATAGGGTCTGCCTATAGGGGTGCTGCCCTATACTACAGGTTCTGCCTATGGGAGTGCTATCTTATACTACAGGGTCTGCCTGTGAGGTGCTACCTTATATTACAGGGTCTGCCTATAGGGGTGCTGTCTTATATTACAGAGTCTGCCTGTTTGATGTTGCCTTATACTACAAGGTCTGCCTGTGGGGTGCTGCCTTATATTACAGGGTCTGCCTATGGGGGTGCTGTCTTATACTAAAGGGTCTACCTAAGGGGGTGCTGCCTTATCCTACAAAGTCTGCCTTTGGGGGTGCTGTCTTATACTATTGGGTCTGCCTGTGTGGTGCTGCAATAGACCACCACAGGGTCTGCCTATAGGGGTGCTGCCTTATACTTCAGGGTCTGCCTATAGGGGTGCTGCCTTAAACTTCAGGGTCTGCCTATGGGGGTGCTATCGTATACTACAGGGTCTGCCTGTGGGATGCTGCCTAATATTATAGGGTCTGCCTATGGAGGTGCTGCCTTGTACTACAGGTTCTGCCTGTGGGATGCTGCCTCATACTACAGGGTCTGCTTGTGGGGTGCTGCCTTACACTGCAGGGTCTACCTTAAGGGGTTCTATCGTATACTACAGGGTCTGCCTGTGGGGTGCTGCCTTATACTACAGGGTCTGCCTATGGGGTGCTGTCTTATACTACAGGGTCTGCCTATAGGAGTGCTGCCTTATATTACAAGGTCTGCCTATGGGGTGCTGTCTTATACTTTAGAGTCTGCCTGTGGGGTGCTGCCTTACACTCCAAGGTCTGCCTATAGGGGTGCTGCCTTATACTACAGGGTCTGCCTATGGAGTGCTATCTTATACTATGTTGTCTGCCTGTTGGGTGCTGCCTTATACTACAGGGTCTGCCTATAGGGGTGCTGCCTTATACTACAGGGTCTGCCTATGGGGGTGCTGCCTTATACTACAGGGTCTGCCTATGGGGGTGCTGCCTTATACTACAGGGTCTGCCTATGGAGGTGCTGCTTTATACTACAGGGTTTGCCTCTGGGGTGCTGCCTTATACTTCAGAGTCTGTCTATGGGTGCTGCCTTGTGCTATAGAGTTTGCCTATGGGTGCTGCAAAATGCTATAGAGTCTGCCTATGGGGGTGGATTATACAATATATAGTAAGCCTATGGGGAGTGTATTATACTATTTGGAGGCTTATGGGAAGTGCATTATACTATATGGAGGCTTATGGGAGTGTATTATACTACACTTAGGACTATCTGGTGCATTATACTATTTGGAGGCTATCTAGGGGGTATCATACAGTGTGGAGATTACAGTGAGGGGGCCATAGTACAGTGTTGGAGCCATCAAACAGTTTGGAGGTTACTAAGTGGTCAGTATACTGTGTGGGTGGTACTATACAGTGAGGGGGCATTATACTGTATATAAAAGAGCATCATGCTGTGTATAGGGAAGCTGTACAGGGGGGAGACTCGGGACATTATTGAATGTAAAGTGGGCACTTATTGTTATAGGGGAACTCAGGTTACTGTGGCTATCAAAGAGGCACATAGGGCATTATTACTTTCTAGGGGGCAAAATGTGGGCACTATTTTCTGGGGCACTTGCACCCGGCATTACTATATTATAGAGGGTTGCTTTAGAATTTAGAGGGCACAGAGAACCACACATCAGGTGCAGTAATAGGGACACATACGGCAGCAGCGGCTCAGTATTGGGGTATCAGGTGCAGTAATAGGGACACATACGGCAGCAGCGGCTCAGTATTGGGGTATCAGGTGCAGTAATAGGGACACATACGGCAGCAGCGGCTCAGTATTGGGGTATCAGGTGCAGTAATAGGACACATACAGCAGCAGCTCAGTATTGGGGTATCAGGTGCAGTAATAGGGACACATACGGCAGCAGCGGCTCAGTATTGCGGTATCAGGTGCAGTAATAGGGTCACATATGGCAGCAGCGGCTCAGTATTGCGGTATCAGGTGCAGTAATAGGGTCACATATGGCAGCAGCGGCTCAGTATTGCGGTATCAGGTGCAGTAATAGGGTCACATATGGCAGCAGCGGCTCAGTATTGCGGTATCAGGTGCAGTAATAGGGTCACATAAGGCAGCAGCGGCTCAGCATTGGGGTATCAACAGGATGAGGAGTTTGTGCAGGTTGGGAATATATGGTGATGGGGCTGGAATATGGGAAGTGAAATGTGTCTTTGTTTTATTCTCTGCAGACGAGTCCTGACTGGAAGAAGTTGTCATTTCGGTCTGGGCCAGATTGAAAAAACGGGAAAAATGAACGATTCCATCAGAAAGAACATCAGCGTTAAGACATTATCTGTAACTGTGCAGTGATCTCTTATATGTTCTGTAGGACTGGTATCTACCACTGACCATATGGCGGTAATATCCATGTTGGTCGTTATATAGAGATTATCTTCAGTAATAGCGCGGTCATCTGCTGAGGTTCTCCTCCACTATAAGTTTGCGTCACCGAGTGGTAATCAAGGTTACCTGGTTAGGGGCCCACTCAGAAGCTTCGCCCCCCCCTGAACCAAACCCCTAGCTATGCCTCTGGTTTAAGTGTTCCAGAGTTATGACCTCATGAAGTGATACTGGTCAGAATTGTAAAAATTGGCCTGGCCATTAGCGTGCAAACCAGTGGTTAAGTGGTTAATCAGCCCCAATTGAAAAAAATGCGGCAGCACTCACCAGATGGCGTGGTTCAATCCTTTATTGGAGATAAAAAATCCATGGTAACGTGTTCACGGCTCGGGGGAGTGCGGACATAGTGGAAGTGAGCAGGGAAACACAACAGCTGTCTCGGGCTCTACCAGCGCTTCTACAGGTTTTTTTTTTGTCGTATTTATATTGGAATGCCTGTTTTTCCTCATGCGAGCACCTCCAGCTACTGAAGTCTAAACACCCACAAGTGACTGTGTTCTACCAGTATCTTATTCACAGGCTGTGCAGCGCCACATTTTTCTCTTCATTGCCTGAATCAGCCCCAATTGGTTCCAAACTGTCCAAGGCCAATATCGCTGGGTGTCAGCTGTTATGTACAGCTGTCACCTGTTGGAATTTTGCCTGTGGGACAACACTATTTGCTTATTCTATGCTATTTAAAAATGTCGATGAGGGAATACGACTGTTTAACAACCATAGTTTTCAGGCGTATTGGCAGTCGTTAAGGGATTAAAACCCTTTTCTAAATCCTTTTTTAAGTGGCTCAGTTAAAAAAAGCTCAGCTTTTCATGTCTAAGCAACTAGCATGGTTAGAATTTAGTTATTTGATCAAAAGAGATTTGTCACCAGATTTTTGCTACTATATATTAGAGCAGCATGACTTAAGGGCAGAGACCCTGATTCCTGCAATATATCATTACTGTGCTGCTTCCTGCAGTTTTGATAATGTCCCTGTTCATCTGCTGCTGATCTACAAGTTGTCTGAATACTGAGCTCCGAATAATCACACCCGTATTATGGATTGGCAGCTGTCTGTGTACACTGTGCATATGCAGAAAGCTGCCAACCATTGGTGAAGGTGAGGTTAGACAGAACTCATGAAAATAGAGAACTAAAATGGCAGCAGGTTTACTAGTCCTCTAGTGATTTTGTCAAAGCTACATCAGGCAGCTCAATGAGTGACACATCGTTGGAATCAAGGTCTCAGTCTCTATATTATACTGCTGTAGGAGTAAGTGGCAAAAACCTCGTGACAAATTTCCTTTAGAACTTTGCAACCAGGTAGGACTTAAAGAATACTTAGAATTAGATGACAGTGTAATTAATCTAGACATTAATTTTAACATTACAAAAGAAAAGCGCATTAGAGCATAGCCATTAATAGACAAACACAAATAGTATTTTAAAAAAAGATCCACAACTTCCATTCAAACATAGACATGTCATTAGGATACAAATATGATTAGCTTTTTCTAGATTTTATTAATTGAATCCCCTCACACATTGATAGCTTGTCCTGAAAATAGACTGTCAATGTGATAACCTAGACATCCAACAAGTCAAAACTGTGGAAAGGAAAATCAATTAATATTGACCCCAGCAACCAATCACATTTTACCAGAGCAGTTTAAAAAAGAAAGCTAAGCTCTAAGCTTTTAGTATTGAAGAACTGAAATAAATTAACTTTTTGATCATATTCTAATTTAGTGAGAAGCACTTGTATTTGTATCTATAAATATACACCAGGATGGAAGGGACCTGGTCCAAATCTTGCACCAGGGCCACTCGGACTCTAGTTACGCCACTATTGGGGAGGAGCATGTACAATGGTACCGTATGTAAATCTCCATAGACGTTTCTTTCTTTACTTCCTAAACTCACACGATTCAGCCTTATTTGGTTTCTTTGCTTTCACCACAACCCAGCACAGTGTTTCAGGAGTTTCCCTTGCCCCCAATAATGACACAATAGTTAAGTAAACGAGAGTCCTAATTTTCAATCTACAGTTCTGCATCCTTTTCCCTTTAGGGGAGCTACTTCTGCCAATATGGTATTGTCGGTTTACTATGACAGAGATTGGCCAGAAGACGTTGGTGTCTGATTTCTTGTACTTCTACCCTGATTAGAAGCACTTCATCTTCATATTAAAGGGAACCTGTCACCCCAAAAATCGCAGGTGAGCTAAGCCCACCGGCATCAGGGGCTTATCTACAGCATACTGGAATGCTGTAGATAAGCCTCCGATGTATCCTAAAAGATGAGAAAAAGACGTTAGATTATACTCACCCAGGGGCGTTCCGACTGTTGGTCCGGGTCCGGCGCCTCCTATCTTCATCAGATGACATCCTCTTCTGGTCTTCACGCTGTGGCTCCAGCGCAGGCGTACTTTGTCTGCCCTGTTGAGGGCAGAGCAAAGTACTGCAATGCGCAGGTGCCGGGAAAGGTCAGAGAGGCCCAGCACCTACGCACTGCAATACTTTGCTCTGCCCTCAACAGGGCAGACAAAGTACGCCTGCGCTGGAGCGGCAGCATGAAGACCAGAAGAGGACGTCATCTGATGAAGATGGGAGGCGCCGGACCATGACCAACAGCGGGAACTCCCCTGGGTGAGTATAATCTAACGTCTTTTTCTCATCTTTTAGGATACATCGGGGGCTTATCTACAGCATTCCAGTATGCTGTAGATAAGCCCCCTGATGCCGGTGGGCTTAGCTCACCCGTGATTTTCGGGGTGACAGGTTCCCATTAAACAGCAGGATTCTGTTAGCAGTGCAGGAGTTAATATGTTCAGTTGAGAGCTCCTGGAAGCTTTCCTGCTTTGATTGTCTCATCTGTTCAGTGTTGGTTATTTCAGCCTTTCTGGACAGTGGGTGGGGTTTAATTTTATCGATGCTAGGTTCGTCCAAGTTCACGACGTCAAACCACATACACCACATACGCAAAATTGCCAATGACTCTGTACCCTTGAGCCAGGGGTATTTTACTCAGGTTGCCTGAGGGATACATCTACAGGAAGGGTCCATGCACTCAGAGTTTATTGATTGTTATGTGCTAGAGGGCTTACCCTCTCTTGTGGTTTTTGGACTGCTTTGACTTATACTGCACAACCCCATGGTAGATTGGCAGACTTGGGTGGTAATAAAGTTGAGCGAGTTTTGTCAAGGAAACTGCTTGGGCACCCAGCTGGCCAGGGTGGGCACCCAGTCTTTGCCTGAATACCTATCTGAGTTTTGAAATTTGTTTTCTGAACAGGGGTACCGAGAACTTCCTCATCATCATCATTATGATTGTGCCGTCAACCTTATTGTTGGGGCTAAGCTGCCAAAGAGCAGGCTATATAATATGTCTGGTCTAGAGATGCAAGGCATGAAGGACTATGTCACTGATAGTCTGGCAAACGGTCATATCAGACATTTCCCATTGCCGCCTTTTTTTCTTTGTTAAGAAAAAAGATGGGGGGTACTTCCTTGCCTAGATTTTCACAAACTTAATTGGATCGTGGTCCAGGATCCCTATCCTCTGCATATAATTCCACACCTGTTTAACCAGATCGTAGGAGCAAAATGGTTTTCTAAATTGAATTTCGGGACATATAATTTCATTCAAATTAAGGAGGGGCATGAGTGGAAGACAGCCTTTAATACTCCTGAGGCACACTATTAAAACCTTGTGATGCCATTCGGGATGAATAATGTGCCCAGTGTCTTTCAGCACTTTGTAAATTACATTTTTAGTAATCTGGCAGGTAGATTTGTTGTTATCTATCTTGATGAGATATTAATTTATTCGCCTGAACTCAAGTCCTATCAGGTACATTTCAGGCAGGTCTTACAGATAACCAGAGAAATGTATGTTCTCGGTTCAGGAGTGCCCTTTTCTGGTTTATTTCTTGTGTTCTACCGGTTTTCGCATCGATCCATCAAAAGTACAGGCGGTACTGGATTGGGATCATCATGAGGACTTAAAAGTGTTACAAAGATTTTTGGGCTTCTCCAACTACTACCGTAAGTTCATCAAGAACTTTTTGATAGTGGCCAAACCTCTGCCAGATATGAGCAGGAAAGGGATGGACTTTTCCAAATGGTCCAGTCCAGCCAGGGTGTGGGCTTTTGAAGAGTGGCATCATTTTCTGGAGGGGCAGTTTATCTGGTCATGGTAATCACTAATCATAAAAATATTTTAACTTTAGAGACGGCAAAGCGTCTGACATCTAGACAGGCAAGTTGGTTGTTGTTCTTTACCAGATTTAATTTTTTTGTGAGATATAGACAAGGGAATAAGAACATTGTTGTTTTCCTTGGGGTGAAGATAATTGCGAATTGGTTTCTATACTCCAAAAAGGTGGGGTTATTGCATCTATATGCTCTGATCTTGAGAAAGAGGTCGTAGAGGCTCATGGGGATGCCTCTGCTGCCTGTCCATTAGATTGTTCTTACCCGTGAATCTCCATCTTAAAGTTTTAAATGAACATCATGATTCGGTCGTGGCTGGACTTCCTGGTAGTAAAGTCATCGCAGTTATCCTTATTCGGTGTTTTTGGTGGTCTAGGGTGCACCAGGATGTTTCGGAGTAAATAGCTGCCTGCAATGTTTGTGAATATTCAAAAACCCCTCATACTTGCCCGTCTGGGTCTTTCCAACTATTGGTGATTCCCACTAGACCTTGGACTCATTTATCTGTAGATTTCATCACTGACCTACCCGTGTCTGCAGGTAATACAGTACTTTTGGTGGTGGTGGACAGGTTCAGTTAAATGTCACATTTCATAGCGCTACCTGCTTTACTCAGTGCCAAGACTTTAGCGCAAATTTTCGTCAGAGAGATTGTAAAATGACATGGGAATCTTATCAATACTGTTTAGGGTGAAATTTATTTCCAAATTTTGGAAAGCATTTTGTGATCATTTGGAGATCCATATGTTATTTTCTTCAACCTTTCATCCACAGTCTTATGGGCAAACTGAATGTGTTAATCAGAATCTTGAGACTTTTCTTAGGTGTTTTGTGTTTGAGAATAAGGAGGATTGAGTTACTTATTTACATCTAGCTGAATTTGGTGAATAACCATTTTCATGAGTTTACTGGTACGCCCCGAATCTTTGGGGCATATGGGTTTCATGCACAGTTCTGCTCTAATAGGAATTGTTTTCATCATCTATTACATCTGTGTGGCATGGAGTTTTGAACTATTTGAAAAGGATGGGGTCCAAATATAAGTGTGTGGCTCATCGGAGAGATTTGGTGTGGTTTGCCTTAAGGAATATTAAGTTAAAGGTTACTTCTTGGTAACTGAGACCCAGGTTCATTGGTCCTTATAAGATTGTGGCCATTGTCAATCCTGTAACATTAAGCCTTGCTTTGCTACCCACCTTTAGGATTTATAATGTGTTTCACCCATCTCTACTGAAAAGATACGTTGCGTCTTCTGTACCATCACCACCACCTCCATCCCCAATCATTGTTGTTGGATATTTGGAGTTTCAGATCGTTAAGATGCTTGATTCTCGGTTCTCACTTGGTTTGTCATTCACTTCAGTATCTGTTACACTGGAAGGGTTACAGTCCTGAAGAGAGAATGTGGGTACCAGTATCTGATTCCGTATGGTCAGGTTGACCCGATCTTTTCATGCAGCACTCCCTGATAGACCTGGCCCTAAGGTTCCAGAGGTCTCTCTTGGAAGGGGGGGGAGGGTACAGTCACGGGTTTACCGCTACAGAGAAGGGCCAGAACGCCATGCTGTCTGATTTTTCTTACTCCTGCACTGATTAGAAGCCCTTCAGCTTCTTATTAAAGAGTGCAAGTTCTGTGAGCTGTGCAGGGGTTAGTCTGTTCAGTTGAGAGCTTCTTTAAGCTTTCCTGCTTTGATGGTCTCAGGTATTCAGCATTGGTCACTCCACTCTGTTATATATACTTACCTCTGGAAAGCAGGGTTTGCCAGTGTTAGTTTTATACTGCCTAGTTTTGGAGTTGGAGTTGGTGTTTGGAGTGTTGTTTTAAAGACTGTTGCTTGGTGATTTGTCTTTGTGCATATCCTCATCCTCTCCTATCTAGTTTTTCCTCTCTTTACTTCTTGGTGTTCCACTCTGCTCTTTGTGACTGCATATTTGTAGATGTGGTATTTTCATTTATCACTGTACATCTTTCCTTGTTAGTCTGGTTTGTGTATTTGTCTACACTACTACTCCCCACTTACCTGGGTGAGAGAGGTGACAGATAAGGGCTGATTTAGTAGCTCAGTAAGGCACATAGCCCAGGCATCTTCACCATCAGAAGTAATCTGAGGAGCAGGGATAGCTATGGTGCCCCTAGCTTTAGGATAGGGAAGGAGCTCCTAGCCCCAGGATCTCTGGTAACTGCACTGTGACATTTGGCCTTTACCTAGGCTCTGTGCTTGCTGCCTTGGAATTACCACTTTCTTTGTCTCTCTTTCCCCACTCTGATTTGTCCCGTTACCTCTTCAGCTTGTAAACTTGGGACCTTTCTGATAGGTCTCCTGCCCTAGAATCACTCACTCCTTTTATCTCATTTTCTCATCTCTACTCTGGATCTCACTATCTTTTGCCTCAGCCTCCTCTCACTTCAGGAACACCTATTTCATGTGGCACTGCTTGCTGGTCAGTCTGTAGCTCTGTTTCTATTGCATGCTAGGTCCTATCTGCCTCCCTGACAGAAAACTGTCTCTGTCCCTTAATTTTCCCTCACACTCTAGGTTAGTCCCAACCATTAACACAAACAGTCCCTATTAACTCCCTGCTAGGGGGCAGAATAATCTATCACTAATAACAGACATTACCTAACATAAAATACATTGCAACAATACACATCTCTTTCAGAAAAAACATCTTCTTACACGACACTCAGTCCCAGATCTAATATCTAATAATAAAACTATGAATATACTGTATTACTGGGTGGTGATGCATGATTCGTTACTGCTCATCACTGAAGTGAATCATTGCACAGTGATCATATCAAGAGGCAGTCACTCTGCAAAAATTGAAATAAACTCTGACATTATGGTTCACTTATTTTAGATCTAGTCTCAACCGATGCACACAATGGACCAATTAATATTCATTGAACTCTACACCCCTCTGGTACTGAAGACTGACAAGAAGCTATTAATACCTGTATGCACTAAAAAAATAGGACACTTACTAATTCAGTACTGAAACACTGCTTCAAACCTGGAAAATCACATATCAGGAAAGAACAGCAAAAACATGTAGAAAGTGTAGCTAGGACTATTCGTATATAATGTTCACAAACACAACTCTTCTCCATATAGTGTAAATGCGGACACGCTCACAATGGCATATAACATGGCCAAGGGCTATGGGATGTTACATAGGATAGCACTTGGCCCAATGTTATACTACGGGGCAGTGCAGATCTGCAATTTTTTTCTCGGGTCGATTCGGCATGAGAAGAGAATTGCAGCATACTGTGGGTACATCTCATGCGAGAGAATCGGATCATACTAAGGGTGACATTCCTCTGACAGAGTTTGATCTGGTGACCTTAGTATATTCAGTCCAATTCTCTGTGACCCCAGACTCAGGTTGAGGTAACAAGGCTGTAAGATGCTAGCAGGTGGTGCGGGATGCAGTGACGGACTGGAGGCAGAACAAGAGTTAACACAGGTTTATTTACAGGGGAGATACTCCATGCAGGGATATAAAGCATTAACAGCATGGTAAAATGCAACAGTTCATACACAACAATTAGGAAGCAAGTTCTCACAATGCACCTCCTGCTGCGCACTAAATAGCGCCGGCAACAGTGGGCGCAGTGCTTCCTCCTGGAGGGTACTGTAGTTGCTGGTTTCATCTTCTGGTGGCAGTGGTCGGTCTCGGGTACCTTCCACTGGGCCTAGTCCATATAGTAATGTGGCTATTAAAGGCACGTACCACAGTCCGGTGCGAGCCCAACGTGGCTCATTAACTATCTGAAATGGGGGTCAGGTGACAGATGGTGACAGATGGTCAGGGCAACCATTCTCTCCCGACGTAAGGGTGCAAGTCTCAGTCCCGTGTGTGATCTCTCTTGGGGGCAGCACGTGTGCGGTACTCACGGTCATGTCGAGTACAGCACCTGGTACTCTCTGGCAATCACTAGGCACACACTGTTAGGGGTCGAGTTCCCGCCTCTGCACAGGGGGAATCTAGATCCATGTCCGCTGCAGTCTCCCATTCTTCTCCTGCCGCAGTGGAACCTGCTCAGCAAAGATGTCGGTCCCAGCGTCTTGCTCAGTCCCACTCTGTACGAAGAGTTACTGCTGCTTTTCCTGCTTCTGCCATTGAAGTCAGTGCTGGGCAGCGGCGAGCAGACGCTTCTGGGACTAAGTCCTGCTTGTCTCGTTCTGGCCATGCCCTGAGTAAGATCGCTCAGTGGAGATCGAGGGACACATGGTCAGATACTGCAGCTAAGTCCATTGGTCCTTTCAAGAAGGTCCTTTAAGTGCTAGGACTAAATCCTGCTTTGCACACACTGAGCATGCCCAGGGCCAGATCTCTCAGTGGAGATCTAGGGTCACATGCTCAGGTATGGCAGTCTCTCAATGGTCCTTCTGGGAAGGTCTTTTACTTGCTGCAGCCATATAAGGCTCGCATGGCCGCACGGCCATGCACTAGTATCAATTCTAATATGTGCTTTGCGCCAGTGTGGTTATGCATGTATGTGTTCAGGGACCCGGCTGAAATAAGCCCCTAGAATGCTGGCTCCTCCGTCAAGGAGATTGTGTGAACGTGATTCAGGGACCCGGCTGAAATAAGCCCCTAGAATACCGGCACCTCCGGTGAGGAGATTGCGTGTGTGCATAACCACTGACTGCTATCAGTTCGGCAGTAAGCTTGTGCTCCTGTGAGGCTAACAGGGCGCAGTGCTTTCCTCTTGCGGCTGCTCTGTGAGGTAACAGAGCTAGTCTATACTGCCAAACAGTGCCACCATTCACTAGCAGCAGGTTCCTCCTGCACGGTGGACCCCGGGCTGTGAACGCACCATCTAATATATAATTGCCTAGAATACTACTTCCTGCAATTTGTGCCAACTTCCTGTCCGGAGCTAATGTCCGGAGATAATGTCCGGAGCTAATGTCCGGAGATAATGTCCGGAGCTAATGTCCGGAGATAAGTGACGTCAACAGTGTCCAGTGTCTGATTGGTTGCCGCCTGCTGCGAGCGACCAATCAGAAACATGCCGTACTGTGACACACTCCGCCCGCCATTTTGGTGTGATTTTTGAATTTTTACCTCACAGCAAGTTTCTACTGCGTGGAGGCGGGCCCAGTGACGTTGCTCTTCAAGCTCCTGCCGAATTTTGTCAAAAAAATGATAATACCATTTTTTATCAAAACTATATATATTTAGTTGTGAAGTGGTTCAGTGACATTTTCACACCAATTTTGAACTTTTGTTTGGTGTTTTCTCCATATACTGCCTATTATTCACTGACTGTTATACTGAGAGACTGCCGTTTATTAACCTCTTCTTTGCCACATTGGGTATATTGCTCTATTATTTGCCACATAAGGACATTGTCCATTATTGCCCAGCAATTTCTCTGCAATATAAACTGCCTATTTATTAATATCTGCATTCCTGCAAAGAACTATTGCCTATTATTAACTGGGTATTTTCCTACTACCTGACATTGTTCTTAAGCAAAGAACCGTTGTTGTGGCATTTGCCACAACACGCAAAGTTGTCGTCTGATGTCTTTCATCCCTCCCCTCATAAGCATGTTCATGGATCCTGTGTAACTGTACCTTAAATAACAAGAATTGTCAAGAGCTGGTGAGTGCAGCCATTTTTTGTTCTTTCTTACTATTATTTATTAATTGTATTATTTTTACATTTGAATAAATAAAGTATATATGGATTCTAGACTCCCGATTCTTTAGAATCGGGCTGCCATCTAGTTTATAATAAACATCTATTTTCACTCGGTGCGTTCCGCTAGCCCTAACACACACCGCACGTCCCGCTTTCCCTGCTCCTCACTGTTGGCGACAGGCGACGCCAGTCTCTTTGGCACTGATGCTCTTGACTAGAGCACTCCTCTCTATGTCTGCTGTGGCATCCGGCTCGGCCATGCTCTATGTGCACAGCTCTGCACACCTCTGTCCTGCACGGCTCTGCTCCACTCTGCATGGCTCTGCAGCAGTCCCTCACTCCGGAATGCTGCTGGGCACACTCGGCTCTGCAGACGACTGGGTCCACTCTATGCGGCCTGCTATAGCGCCAGTACTGTCTGAGGGTAAAGCCGTGCGCGCCACTCACTGCTCTGCCCACTGCTCTGCTGTGGCCCGCAACTCTCCTCTTGCATGCACTTACTCTTCACTAGCTGCGTGCCCTTTTCTGGCTCTACTCGTCTCTCTGGGTCTGCAGGAAGGTCCCTCCCACTCAGGCTTTCCTCAGGCTGCAAGGGAAGATCTGCCTCCTCAAAGCTGTCCCCCGAGAATGGAGGATGCAGCCTTTCTAGTTCCGGACCCGGCATGCAGGTACCCGAGGTCCGGTCTATTTCCCTACATGACAACAATTAGTGTGACAACAATTTTTTGACAATTCTTGAAACTAAAAAATTGGAGCAAATTATCTGCTAAAGGTACCGTCACACTAAGCGACGCTGCAGCGATACCGACAACGATCCGGATCGCTGCAGCGTCGCTGTTTGGTCGCTGGAGAGCTGTCACACAGACAGCTCTCCAGCGACCAACTATGCCGGTAACCATGGTAAACATTGGGTTACTAAGCGCAGGACCGCGCTTAGTAACCCGATGTTTACCCTGGTTACCATCCAAAAAGTAAAAAAAACAAATGCTTCATACTTACCTTCCGCTGTCTGTCCCCGGCGCTGTGCTTTCCTGCACTCACTGTGAGCACAGCGGCCGGAAAGCAGAGCGGTGACGTCACCGCTCTGCTTTCCGGCCGCTGTGCTTACACAGGGCAGAGAAGCACAGCGCCGAGGGACAGACAGCGGAAGGTAAGTATGTAGTGTTTTTTTTTTTTTTTACTTTTACGCCGGTAACCAGGGTAAACATCGGGTTACTAAGCGCGGCCCTGCGCTTAGTAACCCGATGTTTACCCTGGTTACCAGCGAAGACATCGCTGAATCGGCGTCACACACGGCGATTCAGTGATGTCTGCAGGAAGTCCAGCGACGAAATAAAGTGCTGGACTTTCTGCAGCGACCAACGACATCACAGCAGGATCCTGATCGCTGCTGTGTGTCAAACTGAACGATATCGCTAGCCAGGACGCTGCAACGTCACGGATCGCTAGCGATATCGTTTAGTGTGACGGTACCTTTATATTTTAGGGTTCTGATTTTGCAGTAAATAAAACAACCAAGTTGTAGATAAGCCGCATGCAAGTCGCATTTCCCACTCACGTGAGGTACGACCAGCGACAGAAAGTCCAACATATTTAGAAACAAATGCTACAAATGCCACTATGCGTTACAGTTGTGGTATGTCTCAAATTGCAATGTGACACCATAAGAAATCGTTTCATCCAATGCTACAATGTGTCACTGCCATTTCAGTGTTGGGCAACACATCGCCGTATCCTTATAGCCCTTGCCTTAGATGTAGTATATGACTTCCATCAAAAATCACAATCTTATTTATTATATTTAATGTTGATGACGCCAAGAAAAATCAGGTTTTCATACAAAGTGAATATAGCCTGATAAAAGTGTAGTAACAACAGCAACAACCAAAAAGGCAGGAAGGAAATGGTCAGTTCTTAAAATTTGTGAAGTGGGAAGCAGGAAAATGGGCAAGTGTAATAATCTACGGTAAGTAACTTTGACATAGACCAAGTTGTGATGGCTGTTTCCAGAAGTTGATGATTAGTACGTACCAAAAGTGATCCAAGGAAGAACTGATGATTTGGCAACAGGTACATGGGGACCCAAGTTTTATTGATGTGTGCAACAATTGAAGGGTGGAGCGTCCTAGTCAGGCTTGCAGGAGACATGATGTAACCCAAATCGCTGAAAACATTTAGGCTATGTGCACACGATGCGGATTTTGCTGCGGATCCGCAGCGTTTCCGCAGCTGCGAATCCGCAGCAGTTTCCCATGAGTTTACAGTACAATGTAAACCTATGGGAAACGAAATCCGCAGTGCACATGCGGAAAAAAACGCACAGAAACGCAGCGGTTTACATTCCGCAGCATGTCAATTCTTTGTGTGGAATCCGCAGCGTTTTTACACCTGCTCCAATAGAAAACTGCAGATGTAAAACCGCAGCGGAATCCGCAATAGAAAACGCGATAAATCCGCAGGAAAAACAGCAGCGGTTTTGCACTGCGGATTTACGGAAAAATCCGCAGTGGACCATTCTATGTGTGCACATACCCTAAAGGAGTTGACTACGATTGGGTAACATTTTCTTATTCGAATCCATGGATTTTGAGATAAATATTATTTTGCAATAGAGTCTCTTTAAGCAAAAAAAAAATCAGACTATGGCTTTTATAGCCTCTGTCTATTGTTGGCTGCAAAGTGAGTGAACTGAGAGTTCATCAGTGAGATCGTTTTGATGGTTCTTACAGGAGAGTCTGTAAAAACAGATAATGCAAAATTTTAAATGAACTCAATTACAAAAATAATTTTTAGCCCCAAATACATGCACTTAAAAGGAAACTGTCAGGTCCCCCATACACTCCTACCCAGCATCATTTACTTATTTATGAGTAAATTCTCTGCCTATCCAGCCCTGTAGAACGTTTTTCTGTAGAAATTAGGTTTAAAAAAGTCTCAATTTCCTATGATAATTAGGGCTTTTACTAGTCGATGGGGCGTTAGTTGGCTCAGACTCATCACCAGCTCCTGCAAATATTATGCACGCGCGCCGCACATTTTGGCAGCGTCACTGCACCTCTGCAGCTGGGTGTACACTTTCCGACTTCAGAGGCATACGGCACATGGCCAGAAGCCATCTTCTGAACTTCCATTCATGTGCAGTACGCCTCGGAAGCTGGATGTACGGTTCTCTGGCTTCACAGTGGCAGTGCGCATGACTGGAAGTTCTGAAGATGGCTTGCTTTAAAGGGACTCTGTCACCTGAATTTGGAGGGAACAATTTTCAGCCATGGAGGCGGGGTTTTGGGGTGTTTGATTCACCCTTTCCTTACCCGCTGGCTGCATGCTGGCTGCAATATTGGATTGAAGTTCATTCTCTGTCCTCTATAGTACACGCCTGCACAAGGCAAGATGGCTGAAGATTGTTCCCTCCAAATTCAGGTGACAGATTCCCTTTAATGTGATATGGAATGTGTGTAGCTGCAAACTAGCCACATTACACATGGCAACCCAGGGAGCAATAGAAGAAGTTAGCACTTATGTGTGCCTTATAATCTGGTGCTTCTTATAATCCGCAAAATACAGTGCTTCCTTTTCTGCAACATTTTGAAGGGTGCCAAAACTTTCGGCATTACACACACTACCAAACAATGGAGGCAACAAGCCACGGTCAATTATATATACAGTGCCTACAAGTAGTATTCAACCCCCTGCAGATTTAGCAGGTTTACACATTTGGAATTAACTTGGCATTGTGACATTTGGACTGTAGATTAGCCTGGAAGTGTGAAATGCACTGCAGCAAAAAATAATGTTATTTCTTTGTTTATTTTTTTTTTAAATTGTGAAAGTCTTTTCAGAGGGTCATTTATTATTCAACCCCTCAACCCACCAGAATTCTGTTTGGTTCCCCTAAAGTTTTAAGAAGTAGTTCAGGCACAAAGAACAATGAGCTTCACATGTTTGGATTAATTATCTCTTTTTCCAGCCTTTTCTGACTATTTAAGACCCTCCCCAAACTTGTGAACAGCACTCATACATGGTCAACATGGGAAAGACAAAGGAGCATTCCAAGGCCATCAGAGACAAGATCGTGGAGGGTCACAAGGCTGGCAAGGGGTACAAAACCCTTTCCAAGGAGTTGGGCCTACCTGTCTCCACTGTTGGGAGCATCATCCGGAAGTGGAAGGCTTATGGAACTACTGTTAGCCTTCCACGGCCTGGACAGCCTTTGAACGTTTCCTCCCGTGCCGAGGCCAGGCTTGTCCGAAGAGTCAAGGCTAACCCAAGGACAACAAGGAAAGAGCTCCGGGAAGATCTCATGGCAGTGGGGACATTGGTTTCAGTCAATACCATAAGTAACGTACTCCACCTCAATGGTCACCGTTCCAGACGAGCCCGTAAGGTACCTTTACTTTCAAAGCGTCATGTCAAGGCTCGTCTACAGTTTGCTCATGATCACTTGGAGGACTCTGAGACTGACTGGTTCAAGGTTCTCTGGTCTGATGAGACCAAGATCGAGATCTTTGGTGCCAACCACACACGTGACGTTTGGAGACTGGATGGCACTGCATACGACCCCAAGAATACCATCCCTACAGTCAAGCATGGTGGTGGCAGCATCATGCTGTGGGGCTGTTTCTCAGCCAAGGGGCCTGGCCATCTGGTCCGCATCCATGGGAAGATGGATAGCACGGCCTACCTGGAGATTTTGGCCAAGAACCTCCGCTCCTCCATCAAGGCTCTTAAGATGGGTCGTCATTTCATCTTCCAACAAGACAACGACCCAAAGCACACAGCCAAGAAAACCAAGGCCTGGTTCAAGAGGCAAAAAATCAAGTTGTTGCAGTGGCCTAGTCAGTCTCCTGACCTTAACCCAATTGAAAACTTGTGAAAGGAGCTCAAGATTAAAGTCCACATGAGACACCCAAAGAAGCTAGATAACTTGGAGAAGATCTGCATGGAGGAGTGGGCCAAGATAACTCCAGAGACCTGTGCCGGCCTGATCAGGTCTTATAAAAGACGATTATTAGCTGTAATTGCAAACAAAGGTTATTCCACAAAATATTAAACCTAGGGGTTGAATAATAATTGACCCACACTTTAATGTTTAAAATTTATAAAAATTTAACTGAGCAACAAAACTTTTTGGTTTGTAAGATTTATGCATCTGTTAATAAATCCTGCTCTTGTTTGAAGTTTGAAGGCTCTAACTTATTTGCATCTTATTAAACCTGCTAAATCTGCAGGGGGTTGAATACTACTTGTAGGCACTGTATATATAGCTCCTTACATTTCTCATGCTGTTTTTTACTTTAGTGAAGTCATTCTTTTTTAACATTATACAAGAATGAAGAATACATGACGTGACCAGGACACCTACTAACAGTCCGCAGGGAATGAATTTCACAGCAAGAGATCATCTCACTTGTTTTCATGCCATCTCTTGAACATAAATGGAAAAATATGTAAGATTCATCAGCTTTAGTGAATGTGAAAGCCTCTGCCACCCGATGAAAGCGCTATTATATCAACAGTCATGGCCTGAAAATATCTACAGCCGATCTTGTAAGTCAGACAATGAATTTCAACCAGAGTAAAATTCTCTATCAGGGTAAAAGAAAACTGGATGAAAATGAAATAAAAAATGTATTTATTTAAAACTGATATCAATAAATGATTTGTCCATCTCATGATAAAAAGAATTGTCTTGAACTACTGATTCTTCACAGTTTATAGTATATTCATTGGTTATAGAAAAATAAAATGTATTGCATCTTAAAAGAGAAAAAAAGGCTGCACTTACACTATGGGTCACATTTTCTAATAGAGTCTTAGTTTAGACTGCATAGAAATTAGACCATTTAACTCCCCTTTGTCACTAAGCCAAACTCATTTTGATGCCAATTAGTGATGAGCGAATGTACTCGTTATTCAAGATTTCTTGAGCACGCTCGGGGGTCCTCCGAGTATTTTTTAGTGCTCGGAGATTTCGTTTTCATCACCGCAGCTGAATGATTTACATCTGTTAGCCAGCATAAGTACATGTGGGGGTTGACTGGTTGCTAGGGAACCCCCACATGTAATCAAGCTGGCTAACAGATGTAAATCATTCAGCTGCGGCAATAAATACTAAATCTCCGAGCATTAAAAAATACTTGGAGGACACCCGATCATGCTGGGGAAATCTCGAGTAACGAGCATATTCGCACATCACTATTGCCAATCTTTGCCCCCTAGCCAAGCGAGGTGCAGAGAGCATTCAAAGCTCTCAATACATTTGGCACATGTCTTCTGCATTTTGATAAGTAAATGTTACCATATGTCTTGGCATATGTGCCTCAAAAATCCCCTAACTAGAGTTGAGCAAAAAGATTTGCACTGTCCTGGCCCAGTATCCAATCCAGTCTTCCATGGCAGCGGAATAAAGGGGTCTTCACTTCTGCGTGCAGCATCCTGGGGACTCCTTGCTCTTAGAGGGCCCTTCACCTTTATGACATTATGCGAGGTCTGGTCACTTATCCTCAAACAACATCATGACATTGAGGATCCAGTAAGCACAACAGGGGCCCCACATATTGAGTGCAGAAGTGAAATCTCGCTGCTACAGAGGGACGCATGAGTCTTTTCGCTCAACTTTAATGTTAACAGGACCAAATGTATTACTTTCAAAATACCTCTCAAAAGGTTGTTCTTATGGCTCATACATTTGGCTAGTTTACATCAAGCTCCTGCAGATATATTTGTGTTAAAAATGGCAGAAGATTGCACTCTGTGTTATGCAATATCCATATATAAACAATAAACTACAAAATCTAGCATACATTTTATACCGATAGTCAGTGGGATACCTGTGTCACTGTATAGATATACAGCTGAATAAGTCAGTTCAAAAGTACTAAAGGGTTGTACAGTGGTAAGCTACAAGTCTGCATTCATTCTCTGTGACTACAGACTTGTGAATCCTCACATTGTGCCCAGTGTGGGTGGTGAGCTTTCTCGGTTGCCGAGCAATCGTATGACCACAATAATGCCATTTGCTTACTTCCGGCCACATTTCAACTAATATGTTTACAGCACTGTTCAATACACTTGCATGGCCCATCTAGTCGGAATGTGGCCAGGAGTATGCCTATCGCATACATGTGGTCACATGACATCCTGCCTCCAGCCCCGGCACCAGACAGTCCTCATAGCACACAATGCACACGATGTGAGGATTCACAAGTCTGCCCTGACATAGAGTGACTACACACTTGTAGCTTTAAACTGGACAACCCCTTTAATGTTACACTCCCTTTAGAACTGGTATTTAAATCCATATACCAAGTAGAGCACGTATTTGTGTCCACAGGTATTTTAAACCAAATATCCAATATGACTAATAATGGTGAGCCAAGGTGACAGTCTACATGTCACTAGAGTTGAGCTACCTTGACCTTTTTAGAGTCGAGCCGGGTTTTGCGAAACCCGACTATGTCCAAAGTCGGGTCGAGTGAAATCGGCCGATTATGACGTAAAGTCGGGATCGACCGAAACACGAAACCCAATGCAAGTCAATGGGGCAGCATAGTCGGCAGTGAGTGGGGGCCAGGAAAACACCTAGAGTGCCCATTTTAATGTCAAAACCATCCATTCTTCTTAATGAAGCTTGTCAAGCGTAATTTACCTTAAAATAATTGGAAGGCATTTGAAATTGGGGGTCATTTGGCTAAAGTTGTGGGGGGTAGGGCTGGTTCAAGTAATTAGTGGGCCCAGTAAATCTGGACCACGTCACGGCAGTGGAGCAGGGAGAGGTAAGTATTTCAACTTTGCAAGTGCTGTGATCCTGAGCAAGCAGGGGGGGCCCACTCGTTGGCATTGGCACTGGCACAGGGCCCCTCAAAGTACAGCGGTGTGTTTGCACGGCGGGGGCGCCTCCCACCGGCAGCAACACTTTTGCGTACTATGAGAGGCCCTG
The DNA here is from genome assembly GCF_032444005.1 of Ranitomeya imitator. Taxonomy (NCBI): domain Eukaryota; kingdom Metazoa; phylum Chordata; class Amphibia; order Anura; family Dendrobatidae; genus Ranitomeya; species Ranitomeya imitator. The sequence continues at coordinate 1,065,681,441 of NC_091282.1, forward strand.
TGCCAGTGACGTCGCCAACTAGTATTCCTCCCCCCACCTGATGAAGGAACCTGCACTTTCATCTGCACCTTCCTCTTTGTCCCCGTGTAAGGTGGTATGGTATGCGGGAAGAGCAACCTGACTTTCAGCAGGGTCACAATGTTGTTGTGTAGCGTGCACGGGGAATGTTGCGTTATGGGTCAATGTACCAGCAGACTCATCTATCACTGGCTGGGCAATGGGCACGATGAAGTGGAAACACAGATATAGGCCCAAAGAATAAAGTGGGCTAAATGCAGTTCAAAATTGGTAACACAGGAATAACCAGGGGGCATTGCAGTGGAGGACAACTGGAATGAGAGGCTGACACAGAGAGTAGGGCCAAATCAGTAAGTAGTCGAAATGCAGTTCAAAATTGGCAACCGTAGTAAACAGGCGGCACAGCTTTGTTCAGTGGAGGAGAACAGCAAGGAGTGGCAGACACCGATAGTAGGCCCCAACCCAACTAGTAGGCCAAATGCAGTCTAACATTAACAACTACTTAACGAGAGGCTGAAAATGGAATTTCAGGACAGGAAACCAGGAGAACAGCAAGGAGTGGCAGACACCGATAGTAGGCCCCAAACCAACTAGTACGCCAAATGCAGTTGTTCCATTTAACCACAATTTAATGAGAGCCTGAAGATAGAAGCTCAGGAAAGGCAACCTGGGGAACACCTTGGAGTGTAACACACCATCTCTCTCCACCCGATACCCATTTTGTAGGCCTAATGCAGTGTAGTTTTCTACAACTACTAAACGAGAGTCGGAAGATCGAAGCAATGGCGAGGAAACCTGGAGAACACCTTGGAGTGTAACACACCATCTCTCTCCACCCCATTCCCCATTTTTTAGGCCTAATGCAGCCTACTTTCCGACACCTACTAAACGAGAGCATGAAGATCGAAGCTCAGGAAAGGCAACCTGGGGAACACCTTGGAGTGTAACAACAACCTCTCTCTACACCACGGAAGGGCTGATTCTTAGGAAGGAAGGCTGTTGTAAATAAGCATTGCGCGTCCGAGGGTGATTATATTCTTATTCGGTATCTACTCACCCTCGGACGCGCCATGCTTCTTGATTTGTAATTAATGTTTATTTGCAATGTGCTTTTGACTTACTCAATTATTTTTTTAATTATTGATTTTATTAAATTAATAGTTTAACATCTTATTGGAAATAATTTAAAGGAGACGCGACAGGACAACACTCGGTGGATGCCATATCTGTGTTAACAACTCCAAAAAACTTTCAGTTAACTTCTTGCAGGAGAAAGAAATTGTAGCTGTTGGACCTTTGTAGTACAGTTCCAGATATTTGTTGTGTGTTTGTTTTGATTGTTAAAATGTCTGCATTTCAGATCTCAACACGATCTTATTTTTTATAATCAAATTAATTTTTTAAATATTTTATTAGGTTGGTTAAAGGGGTACACGGGCCGCAGTAGACAGGTCAGTGGAGGCCTAGTGGAAGGAGGGACCGCAGATGCGCCACTGTTTCACCCATACACAATTAGTAGGCCTAATGCAGCGTAGTTTCCAACAGCTACTAAACGAGAGCCGGAAGATCGAAGCTCAGGAAAGGCAACCTGGGGAACACCTTGGAGTGTAACAACAACCTCTCTCTACACCACGGAAGGGCTGATTCTTAGGAAGGAAGGCTGTTGTAAATAAGCATTGCGCGTCCGAGGGTGATTATATTCTTATTCGGTATCTACTCACCCTCGGACGCGCCATGCTTCTTGATTTGTAATTAATGTTTATTTGCAATGTGCTTTTGACTTACTCAATTATTTTTTTAATTATTGATTTTATTAAATTAATAGTTTAACATCTTATTGGAAATAATTTAAAGGAGACGCGACAGGACAACACTCGGTGGATGCCATATCTGTGTTAACAACTCCAAAAAACTTTCAGTTAACTTCTTGCAGGAGAAAGAAATTGTAGCTGTTGGACCTTTGTAGTACAGTTCCAGATATTTGTTGTGTGTTTGTTTTGATTGTTAAAATGTCTGCATTTGAGATCTCAACACGATCTTATTTTTTATAATCAAATTAATTTTTTAAATATTTTATTAGGTTGGTTCAAGGGGTACACGGGCCGCAGTAGACAGGTCAGTGGAGGCCTAGTGGAAGGAGGGACCGCAGACAGGCATCGAAGGCCTAAAATAATCACACATGGCTGTAGGCAATTTTAAATTGGTTCCAGGGGTACACGGGCAGCAGTGGTGTGGTCAGTGGAGGCCTAGTGGAAGGAGTGACCACAGACAGGCATCGAAGGCCTAAAATATTAACACATGGCTGTAGGCAATTTTAAATTGGTTCCAGGGGTACTTGGGCAGCAGTGCCCTGGTCAGTGTAGTAGTAGTTGAAAGAATGGACCGCAGACAGGCATCGAAGGCCTAAAATAAAAAAATTGGGCTGGCTGTAGGCAATTTTAAATTGGTTCCAGGGTTACACGGGCAGCAGTGGTGTGGTCAGTGGAGGCCTAGTGGAAGGAGTGACCGCAGACAGGCATCGAAGGCCTAAAATAATCACACATGGCTGTAGGCAATTTTAAATTGGTTCCAGGGGTACACGGGCAGCAGTGGTGTGGTCAGTGGAGGCCTAGTGGAAGGAGTGACCACAGACAGGCATCGAAGGCCTAAAATATTAACACATGGCTGTAGGCAATTTTAAATTGGTTCCAGGGGTACTTGGGCAGCAGTGCCCTGGTCAGTGTAGTAGTAGTTGAAAGAATGGACCGCAGACAGGCATCGAAGGCCTAAAATAAAAAAATTGGGCTGGCTGTAGGCAATTTTAAATTGGTTCCAGGGGTACACGGGCAGCAGTGGTGTGGTCAGTGGAGGCCTAGTGGAAGGAGTGACCGCAGACAGGCATCGAAGGCCTAAAATAATAACACATGGCTGTAGGCAATTTTAAATTGGTTCCAGGGTTACACGGGCAGCAGTGGTGTGGTCAGTGGAGGCCTAGTGGAAGGAGTGACCGCAGACAGGCATCGAAGGCCTAAAATAATCACACATGGCTGTAGGCAATTTTAAATTGGTTCCAGGGGTACACGGGCAGCAGTGGTGTGGTCAGTGGAGGCCTAGTGGAAGGAGTGACCACAGACAGGCATCGAAGGCCTAAAATATTAACACATGGCTGTAGGCAATTTTAAATTGGTTCCAGGGGTACACGGGCAGCAGTGGTCTGGTCAGTGGAAGTCTAGTGGAAGGAGTGACCGCAGACAGGCTTCCAAGGCCTAACATAACAAAATTGGGCTGGCTGTAGGCACTTTAAATTGGTTCCAGGGGTACATGGGCAGCAGTGGTCTGGTCAGTGGAAGTCTAGTGGAAGGAGTGACCGCAGACAGGCTTCCAAGGCCTAACATAACAAAATTGGGCTGGCTGTAGGCACTTTAAATTGGTTCCAGGGGTACATGGGCAGCAGTGTATGGTCAGTGGAAGTCTAGTGGAAGGAGTGACGGCAGACAGTCTTCGAAGGCCTAACATAACAAAATTGGGCTGGCTGTAGGCACTTTAAATTGGTTCCAGGGGTACATGGGCAGCAGTGTATGGTCAGTGGAAGTCTAGTGGAAGGAGTGACCGCAGACAGGCTTCGAAGGCCTAACATAACAAAAATGTCAAAACAATGGTATTGTCAGTGCCAGGCATTGAAGGATGTCAGCGCCTAGACTACACATTGGTGAAGCTGTGAGAGATAATTTTGCTAGTGGTAGAGCACTGTTTGAGCTGGGGGGGGGGGAACTGGCTTGTGGCCGGCGGTACAGGCACAGGGCCCCTCATATTACAACGGTGAGTCTGACGTTGGGTGCGCACCACCACCGCCAGAGACACTTTATTGTACTATGAGGGACCCAGTGGCAGTGCCGTCGACCAAAAGCGGCCACACCCACCTCTTCAGACAAACAGCACTCTCAAGGGTCCAAGCGCAAAGTGGCGATAGCACGACCCCGTGTGGGGAGTTTGGCCATTTCGTGAGGTGGAAACATGTCGTATGCTGGACAATCAGGTGAAGAAAATTACGAGATTGGAAAAGTCATTCAGAATAGTCCACAGGCAAGACCTTTTCATAGGAAAGCTAGGTGTCAGCCGGGCAGGGTGGGGCAAAAGATTTTGAAATCCAGTTGTGGTTCATTTTAATGAAGGTTAGATCATCTACATTTTGGGTAGCCAGACGAGTCCTTTTTTCTGTTAGTATTGAACCTGCAGCACTGAATACTCTTTCTGATAGGACACTAGCTGCCGGGCAAGCAAGCTCCTGCAATGCATATTCTGCCAATTCTGGCCAGGTGTCTAATTTGGATGCCCAGTAATCAAATGGGAATGACGGTTGAGGGAGAACGTCGATAAGGGATGAAAAATAGTTTGTAACCATACTGGACAAATGTTGTCTCCTGTCACTTTGAATTGATGCTGCAGTACCTGTCCTGTCTGCGGTCATAGAAAAATCACTCCACAACCTGGTCAGAAAACCCCTCTGGCCAACGCCACTTCTGATTTCTGCCCCTCTAACACCTCTGGTCTGCTGGCCCCTGGAGCTCGTGTGAGAACGATCACGGGCGCTGTGTGCAGGGAATGCCAGAAGCAAACGGTCAACAAGAGTTGATTGTTTTGTTGCTAATATTAGTTCCAAGTTCTCATGTGGCATAATATTTTGCAATTTGCCTTTATAGCGAGGATCAAGGAGGCAGGCCAACCAGTAATCGTCATCGTTCATCATTTTTGTAATGCGTGTGTCCCTTTTGAGGATACGCAAGGCATAATCCGCCATGTGGGCCAAAGTTCCCATTGTCAAATCTGCGGTTGTGCTTGGTTGAGGGGCAGTTGCAGGCAAATCTACGTCACTTGTGTCCCTCAAAAAACCAGAACCCGGCCTTGCCACGCCACCAATTTCCCGTGCCCCCGGGAAAGCTTCCTCATTAAAAATATACTCATCCCCATCATCCTCCTCATCCTCCACCTCCTCTTCGCCCGGTACCTCGTCATGTACACTGCCCTGACCAGACAATCGCTGACTGTCATCAAGGCTTTCCTCTTCCTCTGGTGCAGACGCCTGATCCTTTATGTGCGTCAAACTTTGCATCAGCAGACGCATTAGGGGGATGCTCATGCTTATTATGGCGTTGTCTGCACTAACCAGCCGTGTGCATTCCTCAAAACACTGAAGGACTTGACACATGTCTTGAATCTTCGACCACTGCACACCTGACAACTCCATGTCTGCCATCCTACTGCCTGCCCGTGTATGTGTATCCTCCCACAAAAACATAACAGCCCGCCTCTGTTCGCACAGTCTCTGAAGCATGTGCAGTGTTGAGTTCCACCTTGTTGCAACGTCTATGATTAGGCGATGCTGGGGAAGGTTCAAAGAACGCTGATAGGTCTGCATACGGCTGGAGTGTACAGGCGAACGGCGGATATGTGCGCAAAGTCCACGCACTTTGAGGAGCAGGTCGGATAACCCCGGATAACTTTTCAGGAAGCACTGCACCACCAGGTTTAAGGTGTGAGCCAGGCAAGGAATGTGTTTCAGTTGGGAAAGGGAGATGGCAGCCATGAAATTCCTTCCGTTATCACTCACTACCTTGCCTGCCTCAAGATCTACAGTGCCCAGCCACGACTGCGTTTCTTGCTGCAAGAACTCGGACAGAACTTCCGCGGTGTGTCTATTGTCGCCCAAACACTTCATAGCCAATACAGCCTGCTGACGTATGCCAGTAGCTGCCCCATAATGGGAGACCTGGTGTGCAACAGTGGCAGGTGCGGATGGAGTGTTTGTGCGACTGCGGTCTGTGGACGAGCTCTTGCTTCTGCAGGAGGACGAGGAGGAGGAGGAGGAGGAGGGGGTGCGAACGGCTACAGACAACTGTTTACTAGACCGTGGGCTAGGCAGAACTGTCCCAAACTTGCTGTCCCCTGTGGACCCTGAATCCACCACATTTACCCAGTGTGCCGTGATGGACACGTAACGTCCCTGGCCATGCCTACTGGTCCATGCATCTGTTGTCAGGTGCACCTTTGTGCTCACAGATTGCCTGAGTGCATGGACGATGCGCTCTTTAACATGCTGGTGGAGGGCTGGGATGGCTTTTCTGGAAAAAAAGTGTCGACTGGGTAGCTCGTAGCGTGGTACAGCGTAGTCCATCAGGTCTTTGAAAGCTTCGCTTTCAACTAACCGGTAGGGCATCATCTCTAACGAGATTAGTCTAGCTATGTGGGCGTTCAAACCCTGTGTACGCGGATGCGAGGCTAAGTACTTCCTTTTTCTAACCATAGTCTCATGTAGGGTGAGCTGGACTGGAGAGATGGAGATCGTGGAACTAGCGGGGGTGCCGGTGGACATGGCAGACTGAGAGACGGTGGGAGATGGTATTGTTGCCGCCGGTGCCCTAGATGCAGTGTTTCCTACTACGAAACTGGTGATTCCCTGACCCTGACTGCTTTGGCCTGGCAAAGATACCTGCACAGATACAGCAGGTGGTGCGCTAAATGGTGGTCCTACACTGCCGGAAGGGATGTTGCGTTGATGACTAGCTTCATTGGCCGAGGGTGCAACAACCTTAAGGGACGTTTGGTAGTTAGTCCAAGCTTTCAAATGCATGGTGGTTAAATGTCTATGCATGCAACTAGTATTGAGACTTTTCAGATTCTGACCTCTGCTTAAGGAAGTAGAACATTTTTGACAGATGACTTTGCGCTGATCAATTGGATGTTGTTTAAAAAAATGCCAGACTGCACTCTTTCTAGCATCGGATACCTTTTCAGGCATTGCAGACTGAGCTTTAACCGGATGGCCACGCTGTCCTCCACCAGGTTTTGGCTTTGCCACGCGTTTTGGGCAAGATACGGGCCCGGCAGATGGAACCTGTGGCGATGTTGATGCCTGCTGCGGCCCCTCCTCCTCCTCTGCTTCAGAACTGCTGCCGCCTGCACCCTGTTCCCCCAATGGCTGCCAATCGGGGTCAAGAACTGGGTCATCTAATAACTCTTCTTGTACCTCCTGCGCAACTTCGTCTGTGTCACCGTGTCGTTCGGTGGTATAGCGTTCGTGATGGGGCAACATAGTCTCATCAGGGTCTGATTCTTGATCAGCACCCTGCGAGGGCAATGTTGTGGTCTGAGTCAAAGGACCAGCATAGTAGTCTGGCTGTGGCTGTGCGTCAGTGCACTCCATGTCAGATTCAATTTGTAATGGGCATGGACTGTTAACTGCTTCACTTTCTAAGCCAGGGACGGTATGTGTAAAGAGCTCCATGGAGTAACCCGTTGTGTCGCCTGCTGCATTCTTCTCTGTTGTTGTTTTTGCTGAAGAGGACAAGGAAGTGACTTGTCCCTGACCGTGAACATCCACTAACGACGCGCTGCTTTTACTTTTACCAGTTTCACGAGAGGAGGCAAAAGAGCTAGAGGCTGAGTCAGCAAGATAAGCCAAAACTTGCTCTTGCTGCTCCGGCTTTAAAAGCGGTTTTCCTAATCCCAGAAAAGGGAGCGTTCGAGGCCTTGTGTAGCCGGACGACGAACCTGGCTCCACAGCTCCAGACTTAGGTGCAATATTTTTTTCCCCACGACCACCTGATGCTCCACCACTACCACTACCCTCATTACCAGCTGACAATGAACGCCCCCGGCCACGACCTCTTCCACTAGACTTCCTCATTGTTTTAAAAACGTAACCAAACTAACGTTATTTGTTGCAGTCACACAACTTACACGGTGAGCTATAACTTCAGTATGATTTAGCTACCCCTTTACAGGTTGGTGAGACCACCGCGAAAATCAGGCACAATGTTACACACTCTTTTTTTGGTGGCTGCAAATTAGAGAGATGCCCCACACGCAGGACTGTCACTGAAGCACAAATGTTAATATTAATGTCACACTATTATTTGTTTTTTATTTTTATTTTTTTCAGGAACACTTTAGAAACCCCCCCCAAAAAAAAAAATTGATTTTTGCAGGGAGAATTTAGAAAACAAATGTAACAAACTATATGCTTTCTATGGGCCACTGAGTGAGAGATGACGCACACAGGAATCAGGAGTGGCACACAAGCCCAGAGGCCAATATTTTTCTACCAATGATTGATGGAGTTATTTTCTCTGGTAGATTTTGGAACCCAAATCAAGGAAAAAAAATATAGGCTTTCTATGGACCACAATTGGAGAGAGAGAGAGAGAGAGAGAGAGAGAGATGGCACACCCAGGAGTCAAGACTGGCACACAAGCAGAAAGGCCAATATTAATCTCCCACTGTTTTTTTTTTTTTTTTTTTTTTTTCAGGGAGACTTTAGAAAAAAAATAAATAAAAAAAATATGATTTTATCAGGAAGAATTTAGAAACCAAATAAAATAAAATGATTTTTTCAGGGAGAATTTAGAAAACAAATAAAACCAAAAATAGGCGTTCTATGGCCCACTGACTGAGAGATGACGCACACAGGAATCAGGAGTGGCACACAAGCCCAGAGGCCAATATTTTTCTACCAATGATTGATGGAGTTATTTTCTCTGGTAGATTTTGGAACCCAAATCAAGGAAAAAAAATATAGGCTTTCTATGGACCACAATTGGAGAGAGAGAGAGAGAGAGAGAGAGAGAGAGAGAGATGGCACACCCAGGAGTCAAGACTGGCACACAAGCAGAAAGGCCAATATTAATCTCCCACTGTTTTTTTTTTTTTTTTTTTTTTTTCAGGGAGACTTTAGAAAAAAAAATAATAAAAAAAATATGATTTTATCAGGAAGAATTTAGAAACCAAATAAAATAAAATGATTTTTTCAGGGAGAATTTAGAAAACAAATAAAACCAAAAATAGGCGTTCTATGGCCCACTGACTAAGAGAGAGAGAGAGAGATGGAACGCTTAGTACTGGCACACAAGCCCAAAGGGCAATATTAATCTCCCTTTTTTTTTCCAGGGAGAATTTCTAAAACCCCCCCCCAAAAAAAAATAGGCTTTCTATGGCCCACTATTTGTGAGAGAGATGGGACGCTCAGGACTGGCACAGATGGCACACTCAGGACTGGCACAGAAGCCCAGAGGCCAATATTAATCTCCCTTTTTTTCTGGGAGAATTTATAAAACCAAAAAAATATTTAAATAGGCTTTCTATGGCCCACTATTTGTGAGAGAGATGGCACGCTCAGGACTGGCACAGATGGCACGCTCACAACTGGCACACAAGCCCAGAGGCCAATATTAATCTCCCTTTTTTCAGGGAAAATTTATAAAACCAAAAAAAAAATTAAATAGGCTTTCTATGGCCCACTATTTGTGAGAGAGATGGCACGCTCAGGACTGGCACAGATGGCACGCTCACAACTGGCACACAAGCCCAGAGGCCAATATTAATCTCCCTTTTTTCAGGGAAAATTTATAAAACCAAAAAAAAAATTAAATAGGCTTTCTATGGCCCACTATTTGTGAGAGAGATGGGACGCTCAGGACTGGCACAGATGGCACGCTCAGGACTGGCACAGAAGCCCAGAGGCCAATATTAATCTCCCTTTTTTTCTGGGAGAATTTATAAAACCAAAAAAATATTTAAATAGGCTTTCTATGGCCCACTATTTGTGAGAGAGATGGCACGCTCAGGACTGGCACAGATGGCACGCTCACAACTGGCACACAAGCCCAGAGGCCAATATTAATCTCCCTTTTTTCAGGGAAAATTTATAAAACCAAAAAAAAATTTAAATAGGCTTTCTATGGCCCACTATTTGTGAGAGAGATGGCACGCTCAGGACTGGCACAGATGGCACGCTCACAACTGGCACACAAGCCCAGAGGCCAATATTAATCTCCCTTTTTTCAGGGAAAATTTATAAAACCAAAAAAAAAATTAAATAGGCTTTCTATGGCCCACTATTTGTGAGAGAGATGGGACGCTCAGGACTGGCACAGATGGCACGCTCAGGACTGGCACAGAAGCCCAGAGGCCAATATTAATCTCCCTTTTTTTCTGGGAGAATTTATAAAACCAAAAAAATATTTAAATAGGCTTTCTATGGCCCACTATTTGTGAGAGAGATGGCACGCTCAGGACTGGCACAGATGGCACGCTCACAACTGGCACACAAGCCCAGAGGCCAATATTAATCTCCCTTTTTTCAGGGAAAATTTATAAAACCAAAAAAAAAATTAAATAGGCTTTCTATGGCCCACTATTTGTGAGAGAGATGGCACGCTCAGGACTGGCACAGATGGCACGCTCACAACTGGCACACAAGCCCAGAGGCCAATATTAATCTCCCTTTTTTCAGGGAAAATTTATAAAACCAAAAAAAAAATTAAATAGGCTTTCTATGGCCCACTATTTGTGAGAGAGATGGGACGCTCAGGACTGGCACAGATGGCACGCTCAGGACTGGCACAGAAGCCCAGAGGCCAATATTAATCTCCCTTTTTTTCAGGGAGAATTTATAAAACCCAAAAAAAAATAAAATAGGCTTTCTATGGCCCACTATTTGTGAGAGAGATGGCACACTCAGGACTGGCACACAAGCCCAAAGGCCAATATTAATCTCCCACTGTATTTTTATCAGGGAGAATTTATACACCCCACAAAAAAAAATACAGAAAAATGAAAAGGCTTTCTATGGCCCACTATGTGAGAGAGATGGCACACACAGGGATGGCACTCTAGCAGAAATGCCAAATTGCCAATCTTAATCTCCCACCAAAAAAAAAAAAAAAAAAAAAACAGGGAATGTCCTACAATTACTATCTCCCTGCCTGCAGTAATCTCAGCCAGGTATGGCAGGCAGCTACTATCTCCCTGCCTGCAGTAATCTCAGCCAGGTATGGCAGGCAGCAATAAGGAGTGGACTGATGCACAAATGAAATAAAAAGTGTGGACAAACAAAAAAGATAGCTGTGCAGAAAGGAAGGAACAAGAGGATTTGTGCTTTGAAAAAAGCAGTTGGTTTGCACAGCGGCGTACACACAGCAATGCAGCTATCAGGGAGCCTTCTAGGGCAGCCCAATGAGCTACAGCGCTGAGGGGAAAAAAAAAAAAAAAAAACTTCCACTGTCCCTGCACACCGAGGGTGGTGTTGGACAGTGCAAATCGCTGCAGCACAAGCGGTTTTGTGGTTAATGGACCCTGCCTAACGCTATCCCTGCTTCTGACAAAGCGGCAGCAACCTCTCCCTAAGCTCAGATCAGCAGCAGTAAGATGGCGGTCGGCGGGAACGCCTCTTTATAGCCCCTGTGACGTTGCAGACAGCAAGCCAATCACTGCAATGCCCTTCTCTAAGATGGTGGGGACCAGGACCTATGTCATCACGCTGCCCACACTCTGCGTTTACCTTCATTGGCTGAGAAATGGCGCTTTTCGCGTCATTGAAACGCGACTTTGGCGCGAAAGTCGCGTACCGCATGGCCGACCCCGCACAGGGGTCGGATCGGGTTTCATGAAACCCCGACTTAGCCAAAAGTCGGCGACTTTTGAAAATGTTCGACCCGTTTCGCTCAACCCTACATGTCACATGTCACAGTCTACATGTCAATTGGTAATATTAGACATTCCAGGATGAATGGTTTTAGACTATTAGAGCTTAAAATTAGAAGCTATTTTACTGATTTAATGAATATACTGTATCTGGCATGTCCATTCAAAAGAAGACAAATTACTATATTAGATAGTGTACAGACAATTGAAATAGAGTTTCCTCTTACAAGAGGAATCTTGTTAGACATACAATGTCTTTGAAATAAAAAAAAAAATCAAGTAGCAGAAATGGATGGAAACACATTGATCCGTCTATTTATTCCATGAAACCTATTAAATTTGTGACCCCTGAGAATGTAAGGTCATTCCTTGTAGCTAAAAGAATATCGACTTATTCTTAAAATATGAAAGCGTTATTTACCGGTCAAGATTGTAAAATTCCATTTTATCAAATTATCTGCAGAAGACAAAATGTGTTGACAAGAAAGGTTTTAGACATTTTCTTTAAGAAAGGAATGTGCAGGGTTAATGCCATTAATACTATTTAATTGCCTTTAGGGTATTGGTCTATCTCGTTCAAGAGTGGTTTTTGTCTGATTCAGGTTTGCACGCAGAAAAGGTTGAACTTGATGGACGTATGTCTTCTTACAAACGACTAACTATATAATTATGTATTGATTCATCATCCATCTTTTCAAAGAAGCAAAATAATCAATAACAATTCTATGTAACATCAGGTAAAATCATGACAAACCTTCTGTAACAGCAGGTCTTAAGCCAAAATTAAAAAGGATAAATGAGGTAGTAAAAAGCAATGCTATCCCTAGAAAAACCTGAGACAAGGTAAAAAGCCATTATATTAACGAGAAATGGTTAAAAAAAAGTGCACATTTTGTGACGTATGGGTGCAAAATTTCTACCGTAATTTATCAGCAGACGGACTAACCATTTAAAGGCTATATTACTGTGACATTCTGGGAAACACATTTTTAAAAAGTAAAAAAAAAAAAAACATTACTATTATCATGTTACTCCTAGAGCAAACTGTAGCTTTAAATCCTATATTAGCAGTATATGTACAATGATGTAAGATACTAGCAGGTGCCTAGGATGCAGTGACACACAGGAGACAGAGCAAGGGATAACAGGGATTTTATGTAACACAACAATAGATCAAGCAGGGGGGCATTATAATAAAGAAAACAACAGTTCTAATGATCAGTCTCTGGGCCTTGTTAGGAGGTGGCTGGAAGATCCCTCACTGGCACCGCAGGCAGCGCGTGAAGACTCCAACCCGGTCCTGCAGAAAGGTGATGCACTGTCTCCTTCGACATCTGGGCTTATGGTACGGGTACGAGATGTTGTAAAGGTGTGGGTCCACGGCACAGCAGAAGTAGTATGCAGTCCAACGGTTATGGCCACAGGAGCAGGCCGGCACTCAGTAGGCACCGCAGGGATAGGACTCAGCGGTACCTCAGCAGTGGTGAGCGGAACGATGCTCTGAAGTCCATACGGGTCACTGTGCAGTGCGAAGATCTCTCTGGGCTTGGTGTCTTCAGTCGGGATGGTGCTGCTAACCAAGTGGGAAGGCACGGATAGCTGGCATGGGTTAGTCGAGAGGGAGTCAACCATCTCTGTGCTCTCAGGCTGGTTCCCTGCCAAAAGCCTCCTCTTCCCACGCACAACGCCATTTAAGTCGGGCCCGCCCCCATCAGTCAGGTGTACTGAACTGCTCCGGTCAGAAATCTCTTCCCCTCGGAATAATGGTAACAGCCCCTACAGTTCCAGCCCAGACACACAAGAGAGACCGTTAGACTGTCTCTCCTCCCTACAAGGACATAACACTATTATGGGGTACTGATTTTAAGACCCTTTTTTAGGATCACTTTGTTTGATTACACATTTCTAGATATAATTGTATCTAGGGTTTAAATTAATAACTGAGGCTGTATTTCATATATATGGGGTTCTTTGCTCATTGCCAGTAGAGGTCAGGAAATGATCCTCAGCTTCATGTTGAAGATATTGTTCTTTTTTCCCTCCATTGCTCTAGTCTACAGGAAGCAGAAATCATCGGCTTGATGTATGAATGTTAAAATGTTGATGTTTTTTATTCACCTTTACTACAGTCAACTGTTAGAATATTATTTACTCTACCATTCTAGGTAACATGGGCCAATTCATCAAGACTGGCGTTGTTCACACCCGTGATGAGAAAATGTAATGAAGTTAGAAACTCCTGATTCATTAGCAGGTGTTTGGCGATTGGTGTAAACTTCTCTTTACACCTCGCCATAAATCCTACTCCAGTCATCATGAATTTAATTAGTGGTGGTCGCAATGCCTCTGTTCCGCTCCAATTATGTCCGCTTTGTGTCAGAGCTGGGAGAAATTGGTGTGAGAATGCTAAAAGTTGCAATATTTTACTATTGCCTCAAGTTGTGCTAAAATTATATGACTTTTAAAAGCTTTTTATACCAGTATAAAAGCTTTGATGATTTGGGCACCATATGTTGGCTTTTACTCCATGTAAGATATTGAACTGGATTTTCAGTGATAGTGCTACATTAATACAAATCTAAGCATAGGACAAATAGTTCCACTAACGTGCTTTAAATTACTGTCAACCTTTCAATGCCATGTAATTTCTAGGTCTAACATGTTGATAGATTTTCATAATAATTGCCCCAAAACTTCTGATATCCTTTATATAAAAACTTCCTTCTCACCCTCCCAATGGGGGTGGTCGTTTTTGTCCTTTCTCATTCTCAAGTCCTCTACCAGTGGCCTAGGACTTTGAGGGTTCTGCGCAGGATCTCAGTTGCTCCAAACATTGCGCTTTTCTGGACAGAGAGTTCAGATGTTGCTCTTGGGATCTGTTGTAGCTATATTCCCAACTTAGGGGTCACGGCTCCAAGTGCTCCTATCACCACTGGAATCACTGTTGCCTTCACTTTCCACATCTCCAGTTTTCTTTTGAGGCCCTGGTATTTCTTCAGCTTCTCATATTCCTTCTTTCTGATGCTGCTGTTACTTGGCACTGCCACATATATCATTGCTGCTTCTATGGATCTGGTACTTAGTGCTTGCTCATGTTCCGCTATGATTAGTGCCTCTGTGCTGTCTCGGAGTCCAGCTTTCTCCAGGTATTGGTAGGATTTCTCCATGTCAGCCACCTTCATTATCTTTTGATGGTACATCCCATGCAGCGGCTTGTCTTGCCATGGTGCTTCAGGTTCTTGTTCTTCCTTCCATATGTGTTGTTGTTGCTGCCTTAGGCTTTCTCTCAGCATCCCATCCTTTGGTGCCATTTTTCGGATGTATTCCTGGATACTCCTTGTTTCATCCATGATGGTGACTTGGATGCTTACCAATCCTCGACAACCCTCCTTTCTGTTGGTATACAATCTTTGCTTGCTAGACTTAGGGTGGAGACCCCATGCATTGTAAGAAGCTTTTGTGCCTTAACATCTGCAGCTTCTATCTCATTTTTGGCCATCATACTATGCCAGCATGGTATCTGAAAACATTGGCAGGGTATATGTATTGATGGTGTGGATTTTATTTTTCCCATTGAGCTGACTCTTCAGGACCTGTCTTACTCTTAGGTGCATTTGTCGCTGCGTTTTTGGTGCTTTTTTGGCTAACTTGTGTCTCTTTGTACATGCTAATAAAGTTGAGTACCCCAGAGAAAAAAATCAAAACTTCCTGCTGTTCATGTTATCAATAATTTAGATAATTATATAATTGTGTGACTCGTACTTACACCACCAGGCATCCACAAACAGTTTAACTCTACCCGTACTGCAACTGTAGAAAAATCAGGAGCTGTTTCTTCCAAAATCTTGTATTAGTTACAATGAACAGTAGGTAAAAAGGAGTAGTCTGTACAGGGCAGTACACATGGGTCTTGAGTAGTGATGAGCGAGCACTAAAATGCTTGGGTACTTGTTGCTCGGGTCGAGCAGATTGGAGTACTCAGGTACTCGGCCAGAGCAATGAGCCCCATGTAAGTCTATGGGAGACCCGAGTATTTTTATCGCGATGGAAACACTGCTCAAATGACAGAGGAACATCATGGGGATCGCCCCCGGAAGCATTCCTGACTCCTAGTTCACAGCTTTAATCAATTTTTTCCGAGATTCATGCCATTTTTTCCGATGCCACAAAAAACACATTAAAACGAAACCAAAACGGGTTTTGCTGGGAAATATGGGTACATCCTTTTGCAGGTTAATGTCTTGCCTGTAAGGCCAAATATTTAACCCCAGACCGAAAATTTCCTCCCCCAGTTAAACTTAGTTCAGACGTAGCATTTTTCAACTTTAAAATTGCTTTCAACCACTACAAATGCATTCACTGGGAAATGTCATTGTAACATTTAACAACCCTAGCTGGCCATGTGGTGTGTGACACATAAGCAGACCCATCTTGTTTCATTTAGGAAGGAGTGACTCTTAAAGTCATGAAGCCTATTTTTAGAGGGGCATCAGGCGGCATTAATATTCTTAAAGGGCCATTATTAAACAGTGGGTCTCCTATGCTGTTATTGCCTATGCAGTGAGTGGCAGGGCTGCCACGAGAGGTACTCGAAGGCTTCCTGAAAAAATGTTGCATTGAATGCAGGGCCTGCCCTGCTATCAAGTCATATGCACCCCAATAAGCCATTGAACCCAGGTACTGGATGGCCTCAGGAAAATACACTTCACATTATTCAGTTGGTACTGCCATACTGTTTTCTTATGTATTAACAGCAAGGCCTGCCCTGCTATCAAGTCATATGCACCCCAATAAGCCTTTGAACCCAAGTACTGGATGCTCACAGGAAAACCCACTTCACATAATTCATTTTGTACTCCTGTACTCCTTTGTTTTACACATTGGCAGCAAGACCAGCCCTGCTGCATAGTCATATGCACCCCATTACGCCTTGAAACCCACATTTTTGATGGGCCCATGAAAATCCACTCATATTATTTAATGGTATGATGGTTCCCTCTTTGCAGAATTATTTACAGGAGAATTTGGCAATTTTATTTGCCATGTTTTTAACAGTAAGGTTCAAATACGGCTTTAAATAAGGCTAATGCTTGCAATTCAAAGGAATTTTATTGCAAACTTCAAAAGTCAAGGAATAGTATGATTGAG
Source organism: Ranitomeya imitator (assembly GCF_032444005.1). Taxonomy (NCBI): domain Eukaryota; kingdom Metazoa; phylum Chordata; class Amphibia; order Anura; family Dendrobatidae; genus Ranitomeya; species Ranitomeya imitator. The sequence continues at coordinate 1,065,698,064 of NC_091282.1, forward strand.
AAGTGTTAGTGCGTACACTTTTGTATATGTTAACATACAAAGGTTAATAAGTACATATAAGGAATAAATACATATAGTGATTACGTATATATATGAAGTTTAACTACATACAATATACCATATATACTCGAGTATAAGCCGACCTGAGTATAAGCCGACCCCCCTACTTTTGCCACAAAAAACTGGGAAAACTTATTGACTCGAGTATAAGCCTAGGGTAGGAAATGCAGCAGCTACCGGTGAATTTCAAAAATAAAAATAGATGCTCCATACCGTTCATTATTGCCCCATAAGATGCTCCATATAAAGCTGTGCCACATATAATGCTGCATACCATTCATTATTGCCCCATAGATGCTCTGTATAAAGCTCTGCCACATATAATGCTCCATATTGTTCATTATTGCCCCATAGATGTGCCATATAAAGCTGTACCATATATAATGCTCCATACTGTTCATTATTGCCCCATAGATGTGCCATATAAAGCTGTGCCATATAGTGCTCTGCACCGTTCATTATTGCCCCATAGATGTGCCATATAAAGCTCTGCCATATAGTGCTCTGCACCATTCATTATTGCCCCATAGATGTGCCATAGAAAGCTCTGCCATATAGTGTTCTTCCCCTGTTCATTATTGCCCCATAGATGTGCCATAGAAAGCTCTGCCATATAGTGCTCTGCACCTTTCATTATGGTCCCATAGAAGTGCCATAGAAAGCTCTGCCATATAGTGCTCTGCACCGTTCATTATTGCCCCATAGCTGTGCCATATAGTGCTCTGCACCGTTCATTATTGCCCCATAGCTGTGCCATATAGTGCTCTGCACTGTTCATTATTGCCCCATAGCTGTGCCATATAGTGCTCTGCACCGTTCATTATTGCCCCATAGCTGTGCCATAGAAAGCTGTGCTACCTGTATATATAGTGCTGCGGCTACTGCAATAAAAAAAAAATGCTATACTCACCTCTCTTACTTGCAGCTCCTCAGCGTCCCGTCCCGACATCTCTCTGCACTGACTGTTCAGGCAGAGGGCGGCGTGCACACTATATGCATCATCACGCCCTCTGACCTGAACAGTCAGTGCAAGAGGACGCGAAGATGGAGCGGCGCCCGGCGTGTGGAACGTGGACAGGTGAATATGAAATACTTACCTGCTCCCGACGTACCGCTCCTTCTCCCGGACAGCTGGTCTCCGGGTGCCGCAGCCTCTTCCTCTATCAGCGGTCACCGTTACCGCTCATTAGAGAAATGAATATGCGGCTCCACCCCTATGGGAGTGGAGTCCATATTCATTTCTCTAACGAGCGGTCCCACGTGACCGCTGAACAGGGGAAGAGCTGCGGCACCCGGAGACCGTGGGACTGCAGGGACAGCGCCAGGAGCCCCGGAAGCAAGTAAGTATGCCTCAGCCCTCTCTCTCCCTCACCCGCCGACCCGACCGTCGACCGTGACTCGAGTATAAGCCGAGTGGGGCACTTTCAGCCCAAAAATTTGGGCTGAAAATCTCGGCTTATACTCGAGTATATACGGTACTTAGATCATCACCAAGAGGCTTTTAAACATAATCCGTCTGGAATATCAGAGAAGCAACACCAATGCAGAGAATCCCTGGGAGATTACCTACACTGCATGGGCATCCCCAATTATGCAGGTATCAGCACACTTTACATGTACAGGTACCCCAGTTTTGGCATCTGTCTTAGTCATGTTTCTCTGGTCTTATATAGTGATTTACACTATGTAGTAACTCTAGTTTCACACAGACCTTCAATGACCTACAATGACCAAACTTGGAGCACACAGATATATGAGGGCTGTCACGGAAATACCACACTGGCAAAAATGTGGCCTGTTTTTTTTTAAATGCAAAATAGTGCTGTATACAATTACAGTATCAGACAGCAAAAAAAAGGGATCCACTGGCCTACAATGACCAAACTTGGAGCATGCAGATATATGAGGGCTGTCACGGAAATACCACACTGGCAAATATGTGGCCTTTTTATATTTTTTTATGCTAAATAGTGCTGTATATAATTAGAGTAACAGACAGCAAAAAAAGTGGTACAACTGCCTACAATGCCCAACTTGGAGCACACAGATATATGAGGGCTGTCACGGAACTACCACACTAGCAAAAATGTGGCCTGTTTTTCTTCTTTAAATGCAAAATAGTGCTAAGACAGCAAAAAAAGTGCTCCACCAGAATACAATGCCCAAAGTTGGAGCACGCAGATATATGAGGCCTTTTTCGGTGAATTTTAAAAGAAAGTGGCACAAGGCTAGAACGCACAACTATGCTACGTATCCCTGAAAAACTATGATTTTTCAACAGGCCTCGGTCTGACAGAACAGACTGTATATTTTTGTTTTTTTGGGGGTGAATTTTTGGGGAAAAAAATGCAACTAGGTATATAGTAAAGAAGCTGCTGCAGCAGCAGGCAGTTATGGAGCTTTGGGAAGGATGCAGTGGGAGCAATGGGCGCACATACAGTGCCTGCAGGCCTTGCACTGATGTGGATATGCTGTGCCCTGCCTACCTAGAGCTGCAGTATCGGGACCCACGAATTAGCCCTAAAAAGGACTTTTGGTTTCTGAGGAGTTGTGGATGTAAGAGTTGCAGACCTACATCAATTCTAAAAACCACGATTCTGACCCTATCTCGGCACCTGCTCTCCCTACTCACGCTGAATCGGGAACAGAAAGCGGCAAGCAGGGCGGCGCAAGGTCTCTTGTACTCGGGATGATGCTGTACAGCCAAGCCAATCACTGCATGACCACAACAAAGATGGCTGTGGCGTTTCATGGCCTGGCAGACAATCCCTGCACCATGATTGGGTCTCTAAAGTCCGCCAAAAACGCTGGGTGGAGACACCAGTTACCGCTGAATATTCCCGGAAATGCTCAGTGCTCGCCAAATACATGGAGCATAGTGATACTCGGGCGAGTAACGAGTAGTGGCAAGCACGTTCGCTCATCACTAGTCTTGAGTAATGGCCGCTGTAGACTAAACTGAGGAAGAAGGGAGGAGCAACCTAATGCAGAACCCAACTGCGGGATTGACATAGGGACAATCTTAGCACAGTCTAATTCTGTCTAGCAACAACAGGCAATTTTGCTGATTGAAGGAAAAAACACAACACAGAGAAATATACATTACAGGTTGTTCCCATGCGTGGGACACAACATGCTCTATGTCCAAAAAGAGCAGCAAAGAACAAAATCCTGATGACTAAAAAACCAATGTATGTCCATGAGATTTCTGAAATCTTATTGGCTTTTCAGCTCTAAAAAGCAGCTGAAAATTAGCTTAAAAAATGCAGAAAACAATGCCCCTATGGGTATGCTCACACTGGGTATTTTTCATGATCAGCCCAGCATGATCCCGTAGCACTGTGATCAACAATACTGGCGGTAGCGTTACTGCACACTGCCGCACACACAGACACCCGCACACACAGACAACCACCCACACAGACAAACAAACTCACACACACAGACAACCGTACACACAGACAACCACCCACACAGACAACCAAACACACACACACAGACAACCGTACACACACAGACACCCGCTCACACACACAGACAGCCGCACACACACACACAACCGCACATATGCAGACAGCCACATACACTCACCGACACCCGCACACACATATAGACAGCCGCACACATATGTAGACAACCGCACACACATGCAGACAACCGCACACACATGCAGACAGCCGCACACATACGCAAACAACCGCACACACACCCAGACAGCTGCACCCACATGCAGACAGCCGCACACACACATATTCTCTGCTAAAGTTCAGAAACGCAACATTGTTCACAGCAGTGACCTGGAAGCCAGAAATGCTTCCAGAGGTCTTCCCCATGCTGTTCGGATTTTCGATTTCCGAAATTTCTAGTCTTTCTAAAGACTGCTAGGGGGCCGCCAGAAAAATGCTCAAGTTTCCCATAGACTTACATTGTTCTCGTTGCTCGGGTCGAGTACCTGAGTATTCCAATTTGCTCGATCCGAGCAACGAGCACCAGAGCATTTTAGTGCTCGCCCATCACTAGTTCTCACCTTTATTATCTGGAAAAAAGTTCTTTCAAACTCTTCACTTACCTGAGACATATAGTGGATATACAAAATGTCAATGCAAATTGTATAATAGCCATAATGCTCTGTAGGGATACATGACCGTTACAGAACAGTGGGACATCCTGTTTTGCTGTAAATTCCCCTCAGCCCTAATAAGTTAATTATAAGCAGGATGTTTTTTCATTTACTTTTACACATATATAATGATTATAAGCCTATTGTGACATCCCAAAAATCTTGAAGGGCTGAAAACTAGGTTCAGTAAACCATATAGGAAATTATCCGATATACAGTATTATCCCTTACCGTAATTGTCCCCTTAATTTATGGCCTGGTCAAGTTTTATATGCTATAAATATATTGGTTTATGTGCTGTAAGAGGATACGAGAGCTGACATTAATCATCAATTTAAAGCATTATTGCCCTTCTATCATTGTACAAAAGGAAATACTAAGAATAGAGGCAATAAACAGTTTTCACTACTACGCCAATGCCATGAATCAGTCATGCCACTTAAAAACACTCCCATCAATGTTTTTTACTTGTAAATATAGTACAATCATCATATTACTTGACACTGTGTACTTGTAATTGCTCATTTTGCCTTTCTACCCAGCTAATTTTACTCTTTTCTCTATGCAGAAACATTAAGTAACATAGTAACATAGTAACATAGTTAGTAAGGCCGAAAAAAGACATTTGTCCATCCAGTTCAGCCTATATTCCATCATAATAAATACCCAGATCTACGTCCTTCTACAGAACCTAATAATTGTATGATACAATATTGTTCTGCTCCAGGAAGACATCCAGGCCTCTCTTGAACCCCTCGACTGAGTTCGCCATCACCACCTCCTCAGGCAAGCAATTCCAGATTCTCACTGCCCTAACAGTAAAGAATCCTCTTCTATGTTGGTGGAAAAACCTTCTCTCCTCCAGACGCAAAGAATGCCCCCTTGTGCCCGTCACCTTCCTTGGTATAAACAGATCCTCAGCGAGATATTTGTATTGTCCCCTTATATACTTATACATGGTTATTAGATCGCCCCTCAGTCGTCTTTTTTCTAGACTAAATAATCCTAATTTCGCTAATCTATCTGGGTATTGTAGTTCTCCCATCCCCTTTATTAATTTTGTTGCCCTCCTTTGTACTCTCTCTAGTTCCATTATATCCTTCCTGAGCACCGGTGCCCAAAACTGGACACAGTACTCCATGTGCGGTCTAACTAGGGATTTGTACAGAGGCAGTATAATGCTCTCATCATGTGTATCCAGACCTCTTTTAATGCACCCCATGATCCTGTTTGCCTTGGCAGCTGCTGCCTGGCACTGGCTGCTCCAGGTAAGTTTATCATTAACTAGGATCCCCAAGTCCTTCTCCCTGTCAGATTTACCCAGTGGTTTCCCGTTCAGTGTGTAATGGTGATATTGATTCCCTCTTCCCATGTGTATAACCTTACATTTATCATTGTTAAACCTCATCTGCCACCTTTCAGCCCAAGTTTCCAACTTATCCAGATCCATCTGTAGCAGAATACTATCTTCTCTTGTATTAACTGCTTTACATAGTTTTGTATCATCTGCAAATATCGATATTTTACTGTGTAAACCTTCTACCAGATCATTAATGAATATGTTGAAGAGAACAGGTCCCAATACTGACCCCTGCGGTACCCCACTGGTCACAGCGACCCAGTTAGAGACTATACCATTTATAACCACCCTCTGCTTTCTATCACTAAGCCAGTTACTAACCCATTTACACACATTTTCCCCCAGACCAAGCATTCTCATTTTGTGTACCAACCTCTTGTGCGGCACGGTATCAAACGCTTTGGAAAAATCGAGATATACCACGTCCAATGACTCACCGTGGTCCAGTCTATAGCTTACCTCTTCATAAAAACTGATTAGATTGGTTTGACAGGAGCGATTTCTCATAAACCCATGCTGATATGGAGTTAAACAGTTATTCTCATTGAGATAATCCAGAATAACATCCCTCAGAAACCCTTCAAATATTTTACCAACAATAGAGGTTAGACTTACTGGCCTATAATTTCCAGGTTCACTTTTAGAGCCCTTTTTGAATATTGGCACCACATTTGCTATGCGCCAGTCCTGCGGAACAGACCCTGTCGCTATAGAGTCACTAAAAATAAGAAATAATGGTTTATCTATTACATTACTTAGTTCTCTTAGTACTCGTGGGTGTATGCCATCCGGACCCGGAGATTTATCTATTTTAATCTTATTTAGCCGGTTTCGCACCTCTTCTTGGGTTAGATTGGTGACCCTTAATATAGGGTTTTCATTGTTTCTTGGGATTTCACCTAGCATTTCATTTTCCACCGTGAATACCGTGGAGAAGAAGGTGTTTAATATGTTAGCTTTTTCCTCGTCATCTACAACCATTCTTTCCTCACTATTTTTTAAGGGGCCTACATTTTCAGTTTTTATTCTTTTACTATTGATATAGTTGAAGAACAGTTTGGGATTAGTTTTACTCTCCTTAGCAATGTGCTTCTCTGTTTCCTTTTTGGCAGCTTTAATTAGTTTTTTAGATAAAGTATTTTTCTCCCTATAGTTTTTTAGAGCTTCAATGGTGCCATCCTGCTTTAGTAGTGCAAATGCTTTCTTTTTACTGTTAATTGCCTGTCTTACTTCTTTGTTTAGCCACATTGGGTTTTTCCTATTTCTAGTCCTTTTATTCCCACAAGGTATAAACCGCTTACACTGCCTATTTAGGATGTTCTTAAACATTTCCCATTTATTATCTGTATTCTCATTTCTGAGGATATTGTCCCAGTCTACCAGATTAAGGGCATCTCTAAGCTGTTCAAACTTTGCCTTCCTAAAGTTCAATGTTTTTGTGACTCCCTGACAAGTCCCCCTAGTGAAAGACAGGTGAAACTGCACAATATTGTGGTCGCTATTTCCTAAATGCCCAACCACCTGCAGATTTGTTATTCTGTCAGGTCTATTAGATAGTATTAGGTCTAAAAGTGCTGCTCCTCTGGTTGGATTCTGCACCAATTGTGAAAGATAATTTTTCTTGGTTATTAGCAGAAACCTGTTGCCTTTATGGGTTTCACAGGTTTCTGTTTCCCAGTTAATATCCGGGTAGTTAAAGTCCCCCATAACCAGGACCTCATTATGGGTTGCAGCTTCATCTATCTGCTTTAGAAGTAGACTTTCCATGCTTTCTGTTATATTTGGGTGTTTGTAACAGACCCCAATGAGAATTTTGTTACCATTTTTCCCTCCATGAATTTCAACCCATATGGACTCGACATCCTCATTCCCTTCGCTAATATCCTCCCTTAAAGTGGACTTTAGACAAGACTTTACATAGAGACAAACCCCTCCTCCTCTCCGATTTTTACGATCCTTTCTAAACAGACTGTAACCCTGTAAGTTAACTGCCCAGTCATAGCTTTCATCTAACCATGTCTCGGTTATTCCCACTATGTCAAAGTTACCTGTAGATATTTCTGCTTCTAGTTCTTCCATCTTGTTTGTCAGGCTTCTGGCGTTTGCGAGCATGCAGTTTAGAGGATTTTGTTTTGTTCCAATCTCCTCACTGTGGATTGTTTTAGAAATGTTCTTACCTCCCTTCTGAGTATGTTTTCCTGGGTCGTCTTTGTTCGAGTCTAATGTTTTTCTTCCCGTCCCCTCTTCTTCTAGTTTAACGCCCTCCTGATGAGTGTAGCGAGTCTTCTGGCGAATGTGTGTTTCCCAGGTTTGTTGAGGTGTAGTCCGTCTCTGGCGAGGAGTCCATCATACCAGTAATTCACACCGTGGTCCAGGAATCCAAATCCTTGTTGTCTGCACCATCGTCTTAGCCAGTTGTTTGCATCAAGGATCCTGTTCCATCTCCTGGTGCCATGCCCGTCTACTGGAAGGATAGAAGAAAAAACTACCTGTGCATCCAGTTCCTTTACTTTCTTCCCCAACTCTTCAAAGTCCTTGCAGATTGTCGGTAGGTCCTTCCTTGCCGTGTCATTGGTGCCAACATGTATCAGAAGAAATGGGTGGACGTCCTTGGAGCTGAAGAGCTTTGGTATCCTATCGGTCACATCCTTGATCATCGCACCTGGAAGGCAGCATACTTCTCTTGCAGTTATGTCCGGTCTGCAGATGGCTGCTTCGGTGCCTCTCAGTAGTGAGTCTCCCAGCACCACCACTCTTCGTTGCTTCTTGGCTGTACTTTTTGCTGTCACTTGTTGCTGTGTGCCCTTTTCTTTTTTGCTTGCTGGTATTGCTTCATTCTTAGGTGTGCCATCTTCATCCTCTACAAAGATTTGATATCGGTTCTTCAGTTGTGTGGTTGGTGATTTCTCCATGGTCTTCTTGCTTCTTTTGGTCACATGCTTCCACTCATCTGCTTTTGGAGGTTCTCTGACACTTTTTGCACCTTCTGTGACCAGTAGAGATGCTTCTGTTCTGTCTAGAAAGTCTTCATTCTCTTTGATGAGTTTCAAAGTTGCTATTCTTTCTTCCAGACCCCGCACCTTTTCTTCTAAAAGGGCCACTAGTCTACACTTCTGACAGGTGAAATTGGATTCTTCTTCTGGTCGATCTGTGAACATGTAGCACATGCTGCAGCTCACCATGTAGGTTGTCACATCTGCCATGTTGCTCCTAGATCCTGCTGACTTGCTGTGTGTTTTCCTTCTTGTGTAATCTACTCAGCCAAGCTCTCTTGCAATAATGTCCTACAGGCAAAAATTTGCGCGCCGTAAGGCGCGCGGTTTGGTGATGCTTTCGAAGCAGCTGGTCCCGGCTGTACCCAACGATCTTCTAGCTTAGGGAGACTTCGCTTCTCCCAGAAGGCACCTGGAATATGCAAATTAGCCTCCTGAAGCTTGAATCCCTGGTTTGGTGATGCTTTCGAAGCAGCTGGTCCCGGCTGTACCCAACGATCTTCTAGCTTAGGGAGACTTCGCTTCTCCCAGAAGGCACCTGGAATATGCAAATTAGCCTCCTGAAGCTTGAATCCCTGGTTTGGTGATGCTTTCGAAGCAGCTGGTCCCGGCTGTACCCAACGATCTTCTAGCTTAGGGAGACTTCGCTTCTCCCAGAAGGCACCTGGAATATGCAAATTAGCCTCCTGAAGCTTGAATCCCTGGTTTGGTGATGCTTTCGAAGCAGCTGGTCCCGGCTGTACCCAACGATCTTCTAGCTTAGGGAGACTTCGCTTCTCCCAGAAGGCACCTGGAATATGCAAATTAGCCTCCTGAAGCTTGAATCCCTGGTTTGGTGATGCTTTCGAAGCAGCTGGTCCCGGCTGTACCCAACGATCTTCTAGCTTTGGGAGACTTCGCTTCTCCCAGAAGGCACCTGGAATATGCAAATTAGCCTCCTGAAGCTTGAATCCCTGGTTTATTGTAGTATTATTGTATTCTTTAGATCTTTCTCTGCCCTAGCGGTTATTATTTGTTCCTAACTCTATCTCTTTAGCCTTACGGCGCGCGGTTTGGTGATGCTTTCGAAGCAGCTGGTCCCGAATGTACCCAACGATCTTCTAGCTTAGGGAGACTTCGCTTCTCCCAGAAGGCACCTGGAATATGCAAATTAGCCTCCTGAAGCTTGAATCCCTTGAATCTCTTTTTCCTACATGAGTCATCCCCCTCTTCACCTCCTCACCCAGCTGCTCCACTCCACCCACCTGCCAAGGACTGTTGCAGTGATAACTCATGCAGGAAAAAGAGACTTCCTGTTTCTACATAGAGTTTAGAAGGAGTCAGCTAGTCATTTTTTAAATCAGTGATGTCATGGACCTAATGGAAAAGGGAAGAATTAGCTGGGTAGAAAAGCAAAATGAGCAATTGTAAGTACATAGTGCTATATAATATGATGATAGAAATATATTAAGAGGATAATTTTTATGGGAGTGCTTCTTTAGAAGAAATTATCCAGTACGTCGGTAAATAGTACCGAAACAAAGGACAAAAAAAGACATTCATCAGCTACTCATTTACTCAGTAATCCTGGTCTTTTTAGAACATCATGGAGAGAAAACAACAATAATACAAAACCCATCAAAACTGTTTCCTGCAGGACATGAAGGTAGATGTTCTTGCAATTCCCCTATATACATTATACGTATATGCAATAAATGGGCTACTCATCACCTCTGTTGAATTTATATCTTGCAATAGATAGTCAGACAGTCACTATTATAATTTTGCTCCAAAAAATCTTTTGCTTTACTCTTTTTATCCTATATGAGCTTTTCGCTGGTCATTTACACATTATAGCTTCAGTTTTGTGTGCCTTTGACAGTTATCCTGGTTTCATGTTGTAGTTGTTATCCAGCAAGAAGTACCTGCTCTTCCCTATGAAATGTTACTCATCTACCTTGGCTCCATAGTGTTTGCTTTTCCAGTTATTGAATAAGATATGTTTACTGACTCTTCATGTGCTTGCCTAATCAATAATGTCCATCTACTGCCTTCCAGTCATTTTTCAACACTGTGACAAACTATTTTTCCTCTATCAATTCCAATTCAAATATTGAATTTGTAAAGCAATAAATGAGAAAAACCACATACAACTTAAAAAAAACTAAATATAGAAATTCTGTAACAATTATTACAGATTGTTTTCTTGTCCTTTTTTTTAATTGAAATATCACATTGAACTTGAGTTTCGTTAATTACAAAAAAAATCTGCTTATCAATCTATAATTCAGATAAAGTAAAAACAGACGTTTCACTACTGCCCTACTTGCGCCTTTTGAAGTAATCTATTATGGATTTTGATGTGTGTTTAGGATTATTTTTAGTGATGAGCGAATATACCCGTTACTCGAGATTTCCCGAGGACGCTCGGGTGTCTTCCGAGTATTTTTAGTGCTCAGAGATTTAGTTTTCATCGCCGCAGCTGAATGATTTACATCTGTTAGCCAGCATAAGTACATGTGGGGGTTGCCTGGTTGCTAGGGAATCCCCACATGTAATCAAGCTGGCTAAGAGATGTAAATCATTCAGCTGAGGTGAGGAAAACTAAATCTCCGAGCTCTAAAAAATACTCGGAGGTTACCTGATCGTGCTGGGGAAATCTCGAGTAACGAGTATATTCGCGCATCACTAATTATCCATTTGTGGAAGCCACCCTCTTTTCAACTTCAGCTTATTTGCAGATGGTGTTATGTTTGCATAAAGAATTTGTTGAAATTTCATTGAATCCATTATTCCCTCAACCCGTGAAATGTTACTAATGCCATTGGCTGCAACACAACTCAAAGCATGATTGATTAACCCTCACGCTTAATGGTGGGCAAAATGTTTTTTTCTGAAATCCTGTGCCCTTTTTTTCCCTACACATTCCTTTGCCCATTGTGATCATAGAGTTCTATTTCAATTTCATCTGCCACAAGACTTCTTTCCAAAATGCATAAGGCTTGTTTAGATGTTCTTTTACATACTTCTGATGTGGAGTTGTATGGGTGGACACAGAAGAGGTTTTCTTCTCCTGACTCTTCCATGAAGCCCATATTTGTGTAGGTGACTATGAACAGTAAAATAATGTACCACATTTCCAGAGTCTGGTAAATCTTTGTGACGGTCTTTTGCAGTCAAGCGGGGATTCTGATTTGCCTCTCTAGCAACCCTATGAACAACTCTCACTGAAATTTTGCTTGGTCTTCCAGACCTTATGCTAAACTCCACTGCTCCTGTTAAGTGCCATTTCTTAATTTTAGAACTGAGTAAAGGACAACTTGAAAATGCTTTGCTATATTCTTAAAACCTTCTCCTGCTTTGTGAACCTCCACCATTTTTATTTTCAGAGTGCTAGGTAGCTGCTTAGAAGGACACCATGGCTGCTTTCTTTTGGCACAAGGTTATAGGAGGCTGGGTTTTTATAAAGCATGAAAATTTGCATCACCTTGCATTTCCTAATGATGATAGTATGCAAGCCATAACCCTAACAGGCTAAGTAAGGTGACCTAAAAAGTCATCCATAATCTGTCTTCTCCATATATCTCTGAACTAATCTCCCGATATCTCCCGTCATGTAATCTCGGCCCTCCCAAGACCTCCTTCTCTCTTCCACATTTATTCGCTCTTCGCCTAATTGCCTCCAAGACTTCTCCTGAATATCCCCAATCCTCTGGAATTCTGTGCCCCAACACATCCGACTATCAACCACATTCAGATCCTTAAAGCAGAACCTGAAAACCCATCTCTTCAAGAAAGCTTACAACCTGCAATGACCCTGCTGCCTCCTTACCACTCCCGGAGCTACCACCTCATCAACACCGGAGCTAACTCAACCCCCCAATCTACTGTCTCCTTCCCCATCATCCTATAGAATGTAAGCCCACAAGGGCAGGGTCTTCTCCCCTCTGTATCAGTCTCTCATTGTTAGTTTGTTTACTATAAGTGATATCTGTAATTCATATGTAACCCCTTCTCATGTACAGCAACATGGAATCAGTTGTGCTATATAAATAAATAAATAAATAATAATAATAATAGTAATATATATCCCCCAGCCTCGTACATATATCCCTTATCCTGGGCCCCATTCTGGTATATATATCCACCATCCTGGTATATAAATACCCCATCCTGGTATATATTTTCCTTATCCTGGTATATATGTTCCTTATCCTGGTATATATACCCCCCATCCTGGTACATACTCTATATCCCCCAATCTGCCGCTGTTCTTCAATGCATAGAAAAACAAAGATTCTACTCACCTTCTCTCCGCTCCCTCACTGTGCGGTGTCCTCTTCTGAAGCCGTCAGCTGACTTCAGCTTGCAAGCGATGGGAGTGCGTAACACCACTGCCATGCACCCCCAGTAATGTCTCCACTGCTGGCCTCTGACTGTCAGGCAGAGTGTTTTGCAGCACACAGATCCTGCAGCTCTCTGTGCCTTTATACACTTTAGCTGAATGTGCGTCTTTAATGCATAGAAAACAGATTCTACTCACCTTCTCTCCGCTCCCTCACTGTGCGGTGTCCTCTTCTGAAGCCATCAGCTGACTTCAGCTTGCAAGCGATGGGAGCACACGACACCACTGCCATGCACCCCCAGTAATGTCCGCTGCTGGCCTTTGATTGTCTGCTAGCGTTACATAGTAACATAGTAACATAGTTAGTAAGGCCGAAAAAAGACATTTGTCCATCCAGTTCAGCCTATATTCCATCATAATAAATCCCCAGATACACTGGCAGCAGTTGACGCAGATCCAGTTGGAATTTGAGCTGACATTGTCAGTCCCCTCACACACACGATCTTGGCCGTGACCTCTGCAATCATGATCGTTATGCCCTTGCTTATCACTTGTCCTGCAGTGTCAATACCTGGCAACTCAGGAACCCTCGCTGGGAATGTATTATAGCAGTTAAACAGAATGTATAAGGATTTTTATTTTTATTGCTAATTAAATTAATATTTGCTTTTTAAACACTATAACATTTCCTGCATTAAAAAATGTTTTATGTACATTTTTTTTTTACTTACTGGGGTTCCCATTTTCATTTGCTGGTGTGTAAATGTCAGAGCACGACACTTACACACTGCAAACACAGCAGACCCTTAAGTGGTCATATCAGTTCCCCTGCCTCCTGGGAACTTACAGCTGTTGAGGCAGCATGGCATAATTTAACTGCAACCCAGCGCTGTGCACTAAGCTGCAATATCCCTCTGTCACTGCGACTTACAGTAATCATATGTGGACTGAGAAGAGCTGGTGACTAGAAGTATGGAAATGGCGCAGGAGCTGTGAGATACTGTAAGGAAGTAAGTAACTCATACAACAAGAATGTACTGCTATGCTTGTGTGAACAGATGCTGCCAACTAGTGACTAGAGGCTAGAGGGATCTGAACTAAAAATGACCTAGGAGCCACATAGACAGGATTGTTGGTACAGGGGGGAATAGGAAAGTGAGATGAACAGTGACTTGTGATCTGCAATGTCGCAGCAAGAAAATACAAAAAGCTCCTGGTGCCAGGACTGAGTTGTCTCATTGCCCAGACTTGTACTAAGTTGCATGCAGAGTAAGACCTGCACTAGCTTACAGCCATACCCAAGGACAGTGTGGATATAAATGAATAATTATTATTGGAGGTGAACTAGTCCAGGGGTGCAGAACCTCTCTGAAGAACAAGGAATTCTTTTTCTCCCAATTAAGTGAGCCTCAGGCAGAACCCCCTGATCGAGTGAGTTGCAGGCAGAACCCCCTGATCGAGTGAGATGGAGGCACGTAGGCCTGATCAAAGGTACAAAAGTCCATGATCATGTAAGCGGCAGGCACGGAGGCTTGATCAATAGTATGGAACCCCCAATCGAGTGAGCTGCAGGCACGGAGGTTTGATCAATGGTATGGAACCCTCCAGTCAATTGATTGGCAAGCACATAGGCCTGATAAGTGGCAAAGAACCCCTGATTGTGTGAGAACCAGGCACAGAGGCTTGGTCAATGGTACAGAACCCCCTGGACTAACGAGCAACGGGCTCAAAGGCCTGATCAACGTAACTGTCTGTGGCCTACAGCAGGAGTAAAGAGTTGGCATCTGTTAAGGCCTGAAGTGGTAACCACTAATGCAATCCAGAAAGGCCAAGGAAAGGCTCATACAGATTTCATTAGGACTCTGATGGTTGACAGGCCACTGTATTCTTCTCAATATTACCAAAGGAAGTAAATCAGTTTTTAATCCATATCCTATATTGCTATGCTATACAGTCAGCAGTCATCAGGGAAAGCTAGGGAATCTTTATAGATGACTAACCTATTGGTGTCACACTTGTAAATGTAGTAGCGCCAGGTTTATTGTTTTATAGAGCAGTGGCTAGGGCTAAAGAGATAGAGTTAGGAACAAATAATAACCGCTAGGGCAGAGAAAGATCTAAAGAATACAATAATACTACAATAAACCAGGGATTCAAGCTTCAGGAGGCTAATTTGCATATTCCAGGTGCCTTCTGGGAGAAGCGAAGTCTCCCAAAGCTAGAAGATCGTTGGGTACAGCCGGGACCAGCTGCTTCGAAAGCATCACCAAACCAGGGATTCAAGCTTCAGGAGGCTAATTTGCATATTCCAGGTGCCTTCTGGGAGAAGCGAAGTCTCCCTAAGCTAGAAGATCGTTGGGTACAGCCGGGACCAGCTGCTTCGAAAGCATCACCAAACCAGGGATTCAAGCTTCAGGAGGCTAATTTGCATATTCCAGGTGCCTTCTGGGAGAAGCGAAGTCTCCCTAAGCTAGAAGATCGTTGGGTACAGCCGGGACCAGCTGCTTCGAAAGCATCACCAAACCAGGGATTCAAGCTTCAGGAGGCTAATTTGCATATTCCAGGTGCCTTCTGGGAGAAGCGAAGTCTCCCTAAGCTAGAAGATCGTTGGGTACAGCCGGGACCAGCTGCTTCGAAAGCATCACCAAACCAGGGATTCAAGCTTCAGGAGGCAAATTTGCATATTCCAGGTGCCTTCTGGGAGAAGCGAAGTCTCCCTAAGCTAGAAGATCGTTGGGTACAGCCGGGACCAGCTGCTTCGAAAGCATCACCAAACCAGGGATTCAAGCTTCAGGAGGCTAATTTGCATATTCCAGGTGCCTTCTGGGAGAAGCGAAGTCTCCCTAAGCTAGAAGATCGTTGGGTACAGCCGGGACCAGCTGCTTCGAAAGCATCACCAAACCGCGCGCCTTACGGCGCGCAAATTTTTGCCTGTAGGACATTATTGCAAGAGAGCTTGGCTGAGTAGATTACACAAGAAGGAAAACACACAGCAAGTCAGCAGGATCTAGGAGCAACATGGCAGATGTGACAACCTACATGGTGAGCTGCAGCATGTGCTACATGTTCACAGATCGACCAGAAGAAGAATCCAATTTCACCTGTCAGAAGTGTAGACTAGTGGCCCTTTTAGAAGAAAAGGTGCGGGGTCTGGAAGAAAGAATAGCAACTTTGAAACTCATCAAAGAGAATGAAGACTTTCTAGACAGAACAGAAGCATCTCTACTGGTCACAGAAGGTGAAAAAAGTGTCAGAGAACCTCCAAAAGCAGATGAGTGGAAGCATGTGACCAAAAGAAGCAAGAAGACCATGGAGAAATCACCAACCACACAACTGAAGAACCGATATCAAATCTTTGTAGAGGATGAAGATGGCACACCTAAGAATGAAGCAATACCAGCAAGCAAAAAAGAAAAGGGCACACAGCAACAAGTGACAGCAAAAAGTACAGCCAAGAAGCAACGAAGAGTGGTGGTGGTGGGAGACTCACTACTGAGAGGCACAGAAGCAGCCATCTGCAGACCGGACATAACTGCAAGAGAAGTATGCTGCCTTCCAGGTGCGATGATCAAGGATGTGACCGATAGGATACCAAAGCTCTTCAGCTCCAAGGACGTCCACCCATTTCTTCTGATACATGTTGGCACCAATGACACGGCAAGGAAGGACCTACCGACAATCTGCAAGGACTTTGAAGAGTTGGGGAAGAAAGTAAAGGAACTGGATGCACAGGTAGTTTTTTCTTCTATCCTTCCAGTAGACGGGCATGGCACCAGGAGATGGAACAGGATCCTTGATGCAAACAACTGGCTAAGACGATGGTGCAGACAACAAGGATTTGGATTCCTGGACCACGGTGTGAATTACTGGCATGATGGACTCCTCGCCAGAGACGGACTACACCTCAACAAACCTGGGAAACACACATTCGCCAGAAGACTCGCTACACTCATCAGGAGGGCGTTAAACTAGAAGAAGAGGGGACGGGAAGAAAAACATTAGACTCGAACAAAGACGACCCAGGAAAACATACTCTGAAGGGAGGTAAGAACATTTCTAAAACAATCCACAGTGAGGAGATTGGAACAAAACAAAATCCTCTAAACTGCATGCTCGCAAACGCCAGAAGCCTGACAAACAAGATGGAAGAACTAGAAGCAGAAATATCTACAGGTAACTTTGACATAGTGGGAATAACCGAGACATGGTTAGATGAAAGCTATGACTGGGCAGTTAACTTACAGGGTTACAGTCTGTTTAGAAAGGATCGTAAAAATCGGAGAGGAGGAGGGGTTTGTCTCTATGTAAAGTCTTGTCTAAAGTCCACTTTAAGGGAGGATATTAGCGAAGGGAATGAGGATGTCGAGTCCATATGGGTTGAAATTCATGGAGGGAAAAATGGTAACAAAATTCTCATTGGGGTCTGTTACAAACCCCCAAATATAACAGAAAGCATGGAAAGTCTACTTCTAAAGCAGATAGATGAAGCTGCAACCCATAATGAGGTCCTGGTTATGGGGGACTTTAACTACCCGGATATTAACTGGGAAACAGAAACCTGTGAAACCCATAAAGGCAACAGGTTTCTGCTAATAACCAAGAAAAATTATCTTTCACAATTGGTGCAGAATCCAACCAGAGGAGCAGCACTTTTAGACCTAATACTTTCTAATAGACCTGACAGAATAACAAATCTGCAGGTGGTCGGGCATTTAGGAAATAGCGACCACAATATTGTGCAGTTTCACCTGTCTTTCACTAGGGGGACTTGTCAGGGAGTCACAAAAACATTGAACTTTAGGAAGGCAAAGTTTGAACAGCTTAGAGATGCCCTTAATCTGGTAGACTGGGACAATATCCTCAGAAATAAGAATACAGATAATAAATGGGAAATGTTTAAGAACATCCTAAATAGGCAGTGTAAGCGGTTTATACCTTGTGGGAATAAAAGGACTAGAAATAGGAAAAACCCAATGTGGCTAAACAAAGAAGTAAGACAGGCAATTAACAGTAAAAAGAAAGCATTTGCACTACTAAAGCAGGATGGCACCATTGAAGCTCTAAAAAACTATAGGGAGAAAAATACTTTATCTAAAAAACTAATTAAAGCTGCCAAAAAGGAAACAGAGAAGCACATTGCTAAGGAGAGTAAAACTAATCCCAAACTGTTCTTCAACTATATCAATAGTAAAAGAATAAAAACTGAAAATGTAGGCCCCTTAAAAAATAGTGAGGAAAGAATGGTTGTAGATGACGAGGAAAAAGCTAACATATTAAACACCTTCTTCTCCACGGTATTCACGGTGGAAAATGAAATGCTAGATGAAATCCCAAGAAACAATGAAAACCCTATATTAAGGGTCACCAATCTAACCCAAGAAGAGGTGCGAAACAGGCTAAATAAGATTAAAATAGATAAATCTCCGGGTCCGGATGGCATACACCCACGAGTACTAAGAGAACTAAGTAATGTAATAGATAAACCATTATTTCTTATTTTTAGTGACTCTATAGCGACAGGGTCTGTTCCGCAGGACTGGCGCATAGCAAATGTGGTGCCAATATTCAAAAAGGGCTCTAAAAGTGAACCTGGAAATTATAGGCCAGTAAGTCTAACCTCTATTGTTGGTAAAATATTTGAAGGGTTTCTGAGGGATGTTATTCTGGATTATCTCAATGAGAATAACTGTTTAACTCCATATCAGCATGGGTTTATGAGAAATCGCTCCTGTCAAACCAATCTAATCAGTTTTTATGAAGAGGTAAGCTATAGACTGGACCACGGTGAGTCATTGGACGTGGTATATCTCGATTTTTCCAAAGCGTTTGATACCGTGCCGCACAAGAGGTTGGTACACAAAATGAGAATGCTTGGTCTGGGGGAAAATGTGTGTAAATGGGTTAGTAACTGGCTTAGTGATAGAAAGCAGAGGGTGGTTATAAATGGTATAGTCTCTAACTGGGTCGCTGTGACCAGTGGGGTACCGCAGGGGTCAGTATTGGGACCTGTTCTCTTCAACATATTCATTAATGATCTGGTAGAAGGTTTACACAGTAAAATATCGATATTTGCAGATGATACAAAACTATGTAAAGCAGTTAATACAAGAGAAGATAGTATTCTGCTACAGATGGATCTGGATAAGTTGGAAACTTGGGCTGAAAGGTGGCAGATGAGGTTTAACAATGATAAATGTAAGGTTATACACATGGGAAGAGGGAATCAATATCACCATTACACACTGAACGGGAAACCACTGGGTAAATCTGACAGGGAGAAGGACTTGGGGATCCTAGTTAATGATAAACTTACCTGGAGCAGCCAGTGCCAGGCAGCAGCTGCCAAGGCAAACAGGATCATGGGGTGCATTAAAAGAGGTCTGGATACACATGATGAGAGCATTATACTGCCTCTGTACAAATCCCTAGTTAGACCGCACATGGAGTACTGTGTCCAGTTTTGGGCACCGGTGCTCAGGAAGGATATAATGGAACTAGAGAGAGTACAAAGGAGGGCAACAAAATTAATAAAGGGGATGGGAGAACTACAATACCCAGATAGATTAGCGAAATTAGGATTATTTAGTCTAGAAAAAAGACGACTGAGGGGCGATCTAATAACCATGTATAAGTATATAAGGGGACAATACAAATATCTCGCTGAGGATCTGTTTATACCAAGGAAGGTGACGGGCACAAGGGGGCATTCTTTGCGTCTGGAGGAGAGAAGGTTTTTCCACCAACATAGAAGAGGATTCTTTACTGTTAGGGCAGTGAGAATCTGGAATTGCTTGCCTGAGGAGGTGGTGATGGCGAACTCAGTCGAGGGGTTCAAGAGAGGCCAGGATGTCTTCCTGGAGCAGAACAATATTGTATCATACAATTATTAGGTTCTGTAGAAGGACGTAGATCTGGGTATTTATTATGATGGAATATAGGCTGAACTGGATGGACAAATGTCTTTTTTCGGCCTTACTAACTATGTTACTATGTTACTATGTTACTATGTTAATATGTGCTTTTCAGATCTAGCAGTAAAGCCGTATTCAGACGTTTGTGGTTCACATCTGTATACTGTGTGCTGAGTTAGCAAAACTGAGTAAGTGTGCAGATTGCAGTCATGAAGACGTCACTGCTGCACCAACATAGTAAAAATAATAAGAAAAAAGTGTAAAAAAAAAGTATATTAAATATAAACAAAATTCAAATCAACCCACACCTTCTCCCTCATTAGAAGTGAAGACATTTTAACCCCTTAAGCCCCGAGGGTGGTTTGCACGTTAATGACCGGGCCAATTTTTACAATTCTGACCACTGTCCCTTTATGAGGTTATAACTCTGGAACGCTTCAACGGATCTTGGCGATTCTGACATTGTTTTCTCGTGACATATTGTACTTCATTTTAGTAGTAACATTTATTCGATATAACTTGCGTTTATTTGTGAAAAAAACGGAAATTTGGCGAAAATTTAGAAAGTTTCGCAATTTTCCAACTTTAAATTTTTATGCCCTTAAATCACAGAGATATCTCACGCAGAATACTTAATAAGTAACATTTCCCACATGTCTACTTTACATCAGCACAATTTTGGAACCAAAATTTTTTTTTGTTAGGGAGTTATAAGGGTTAAAAGTTGACCAGCAATTTCTCATTTTTACAACACCATTTTTTTTTAGGGACCACATCTCATTTGATGTCATTTTGAGGGGTCTATATGATAGAAAATACCCAAGTGTGAGACCATTCTAAAAACTGCACCCCTCAAGGTGCTCAAAACCACATTCAAGAAGTTTATTAACCCTTCAGGGGTTTCACAGGAATTTTTGGAATGTTTAAATAAGAATGAATATTTACCTTTTTTTCACACAAAATTTATTTCAGCTCCAATTTGTTTTATTTTACCAAGGGTAACAGGATAAAATGGATGCCAAACATTGTTGTACAATCTGTACTGAGTACGCTGATAGCCCATATGTGGGAGTAAACCACTGTTTGGGCGCATGGCAGAGCTCGGAAGGGAAGGAGCGCCATTTGACTTTTAAATGCAAAATTGACAGGAATTGAGATGGGACACCATGTTGCGTTTGGAGAGCCACTGATGTGCCTAAACATTGAAACCCCCCCACAAGTGACACCATTTTGGAAAGTAGACACCCTAAGGAACTTATCTAGATGTGTGGTGACCACTTTGACCCACCAATTGCTTCACAGAAGTTTATAATGCAGAGCCGTAAAAATAAAAAATCATATTTTTTCACAAAAATGATCTTTTCGCCCCCAATTTTTTATTTTCCCAAGAGTAAGAGAAGAAATTGGACCTCAAAAATTGTTGGCCAATTTGTCCTGAGTACGCTGATACCCCATATATGGGTGTAAACCATTGTTTGGGCGTATGGCAGAGCTCGGAAGGGAAGGAGCGCCATTTGACTTTTCAATGCAAAATTGACTGGAATTGAGATGGGACGCCATGTTGCGTTTGGAGAGCCCCTGATGTGCCTAAACATTGGAACCCCTCACAAGTGACACCATTTTGAAAAGTAGACCCCTTAAGGAACTTATCTAGATGTGTGGTGAGCACTTTGACCCAACAAGTGCTTCACAGAAGTTTATAATGCAGAGCCGTAAAAATAAAAAATCTTATTTTTTCACAAAAATGATCTTTTCGCCCCCAATTTTTTATTTTCCCAAGGGTAAGAGAAGAAATTAGACCACAAAAGTTGTTGTGCAATTTGTCCTGAGTGCGACGATACCCCATATGTGGGGGTAAACCACTTTTTGGGTGCATAGCAGAGCTCGGAAGGGAAGGAGCGCCATTTGACTTTTCAATGCAAAATTGACTGGAATTAAGTTGGGACGCCATGTTGGTTTGGAGAGCCCCTGATGTGCCTAAACATTAAAACCCCCCACAAGTGACACCATTTTGGAAACTAGACCCCATAAGGAACTTATCTAGATGTGTTTTGAGAGCTTTGAACCCCCAAATGTTTCACTACAGTTTATAACGCAGAGCCGTTAAAATAATTTTTTTTTTTTTTTCGCAAAAATTATTTTTTAGCCCCCAGTTTTGTATTTTCACAAGGGTAACATAATAAATTGGACCCCAAAAGTTGTTGTCCAATTTGTCCTGAGTACGCTGATACCCCATATGTGGGGGGGAACCACTGTTTGGGCGCATGGCAGAGCTCGGAAGGGAAGGAGCGCCATTTGGAATGCAGACTTAGATGGATTGGTCTGCAGGAGTGACGTTGCATTTGCAGAGCCCCTGATGTACCCAAACAGTACAAACCCCCCACAAGTGACCCCATATTAGAAACTAGACCTCCCAAGGAACTTATCTAGATGTGTTGTGAGAACTTTGAACCCCTAAGTGTTTCACTACAGTTTATAACGCAGAGCCGTGAAAATAAAAATTCTTTTTTTTTTTCACAAAAATGATTTTTTAGCCCCCAGCTTTGTATTTTTACAAGGGTAACAGAATAAATTGGACCCCAAAAGTTGTTGTTCAATTTGTCCTGAGTACGCTGATACCCCGTATGTGGGGGGGAACCACTGTTTGGGCGCATGGCAGAGCTCGGAAGGGAAGGAGCGCCATTTGGAATGCAGACTTAGATGGATTGGTCTGCAGGCGTCACGTTGCATTTGCAGAGCCCCTGATGTACCCAAACAGTAGAAACCACCCACAAGTGACCCCATATTGAAACTAGACCTCCCATGGAACTTATCTAGATGTGTTGTGAAAACTTTGAACCCCCAAGTGTTTCACTACAGTTTACAACGCAGAGCCGTGAAAATAAAAAATCCTTTTTTTTCCCACAAAAATGATTTTTAGCCCCCCAAATTTTTATTTTCCCAAGGATAACAAGAGAACTTGGACCCAAAAAGTTGTTGTCCAATTTGTCTCGAGTACGATGATTCCCCATATGTTGGGGTAAACCCCTGTTTGGGCGCACGGGAGAGCTCGGAAGTGAAGGAGCACTGTTTTACTTTTTCAATGCAGAATTGGCTGGAATTGAGATCGGACGCCATGTCGCGTTTGGAGAGCCCCTGATGTGTCTAAACAGTGGAAACCCCCAATTATAACTGAAACCCTAATCCAAACGCACCCCTAACCCTAATCCCAACTGTAACCCTAACCACACACCTAACCCTGACACACCCCTAATTCTAATCCCAACCCTAATCCCAACCGTAAATGTAATACAAACCCTAACCCTAGCCCTAACCCTAGCCCTAACCCTAACCCTAATGGGAAAATGGAAATAAATACATTTTTTTTAATTTTATTATTTTTCCCTAAGGCTAGGTTCACATTGCATTAGGGAAATCCGTTTAGCACTAGCGGATTGCGCTAACGCAATGTCTTTTTAGGTGTCGTGTTTAGTGGTCGCGTTAACGTCCCCGCTCTGGAAGATCGGGGATCGGACCTCGGGCGCGCCGCGGACGCTGCAAGCAGCGTCTGAGGCGCGCCACAAAATAACGGCACCTTGCTAGCGCGAGCCGAAAATGGCACGCTCTAGCGATGCGCTACACCCGAAAATCACATTGCTGTCAATGGTTGTGCTAACGGACCCGTTGCACGGCGTTAATTGTGACATTTTCGCCGTGCAACGCTGTCCGTTAGCGTTAACCCATTAACGCAATGTGAACCTAGCCTAACTAAGGGGGTGATGAAGCGGGGTTTGATTTACTTTTATAGCGAGTTTTTTATATCGGATTTTTATGATTGGCAGCCGTCACTTACTAAAAGACGCTTTTTATAGCAAAAAAGTTTTTGCGTCTCCACATTTTGAGACGTATAATTTTTCCATATTTTGGTCCACAGAGTCATGTGAGGTCATGTTTTTTGCGGGACGAGTTGACGTTTTTATCGGTTACATTTTCGGACATGTGACAGTTTTTGATCGCTTTTTATTCCGATTTTTTGTGAGGCAGAATGACCAAAAACCAGCTATTCATGAATTTCTTTTGGGGGAGGCGTTTATACCGTTCCGCGTTTGGTAAAATTGATGAAGCAGTTTTATTCTTCGGGTCAGTACGATTACAGCGATACCTCATTTATATCATTTTTTTTATGTTTTGGCGCTTTTATACGATAAAAGCTATTTTATAGAAAAAATAATTATTTTGGCATCGCTTTATTCTCAGGACTATAACTTTTTTATTTTTTTGGTTATGATGCTATATGGCGGCTCGTTTTTTGCGGGACAAGATGACGTTTTCAGAGGTACCATGGTTATTTATATCCGTCTTTTTGATCGCGTGTTATTCCACTTTTTGTTCAGCGTTATGATAATAAAGCGTTGTTTTTTGGCTCGTTTTTTTTTTTTTTTTCTTACGGTGTTCACTGAAGGGGTTAACTAGTGGGCCAGTTTTATAGGTCGGGTCGTTACGGACGCGGCGATACTAAATATGTGTACTTTTTTTTTTTTGTTTGTTTTTTTTGTTATGTAAAGAAATGTATTTATGGGAATAATATTTTTTTTTTTCTGCTTTATTTAGGAATTTTTTTTTTATTTTTTTTTACAAGTGTGGAAATTTTTTTTTTTACTTTTTCACTTTGTCCCAGGGGGGGACATCACAGATCACCGATCTGACAGTGTGCACAGCACTCTGTTAGATCGGTGATCTGACATACAGCCGGGCAGGATTAGAGCTGCAGCTGCAGCCTGATCCTGACCCGGAAGTGCTCCCTGCAGGACCCGGATGCAGCCCGGCGGCCATTTTGGATCCGGGGACTGCAGGGAGAAGACGCTCGGTACACGGTGAGCACATCACCGTGTACCGATCGTCTCAGGGAAGCCCGCAGGGAGCCCCCTCCCTGCGCGATGCTTCCCTGCACCGCCGGCACACCGCGATCATCTTTGATCGCGGTGTGCCGGGGGTTAATGTGCCGGGAGCGGTCCGTGACCGCTCCTGGCACATAGTGCCGGATGTCAGCTGCGATAGGCAGCTGACACCCGGCCGCGATCGGCCGCGCTCCCCCCGTGAGCGCGGCCGATCGCATATGACGTACTATCCCGTCCATGGGAATTAAGTCCCAGGTCACCTGGACGGGATAGTACGTCATATGGGATTAAGGGGTTAAAAATAAATATAATTGATGTTGCCAAAAAGTCAATTTTATAAAAAATCTAAAACTAATTAATCCCCACATTAAATTAAATAAACAGAAAATGAATTTAAATGCCAGAATTGTGTTTTTTCATTTACAATACCTCCCAAAAATGCAATAAAAAGCCATCAAAAAATCATATTTACCCCAAAATGGTATCAATAAACCTCAAACCATTTTTAATGTTTTAAACTGATTTTCTCTACATTAAATCAATACAAGTTTGGTATTGTCATAACCATACTGACCTGGAAAATCATGCTGACAGGTTACTTCTATCATACAATGAACTCCATAGTAAAGTGACCCCCAAAAATTAAGGGATTGTGTTTATTCACTGCATGCTTCTATTGCACTGTGGGGAGCAGAGCCTTTTCAATTTTCTCTTCAGTTAGCAGAAAAGTCCAAATTGCCCATACAAGTGCCCATCAGCGACACTGTCCACATTTCAGTTTCACATTGCAGTTGCCAGCAAAACAGCTCTGTACGGTTATCCTAAACATTATCCCCGCTCCTCTTCAAAAGTCTCAGAAGGGGAGGTAGGAATGACGTAAGAACGTCAGAGTTATATAAGCAGACCCCACCTACATTTTACTGCAGTCATAATGCGAGCTAGCAGTACACTGGTATCAGCAGCTGCTCCTCCTAGTGTTTAAAATTTGAAAATATAATTATTTTTTTTTAAAAAAGCATATTTTATACCATTGTAAAAAAATGAAATGGTTTTATTTTTAATTAAAATGTTACAATTTTTCAGCTGTTAAAAATATTTATTTTATGGCACATTACGGCAATATTTCAACTACTATAACACAAACCTAAAGTAAATGATCCATCCGTCCAAAATGATGGGTTGCCTGAAACACAAATCAATTTTCATCTGTCACTTGCGGCCCTGGTCTGGGCAAGCAGGGTATTTGTCTTTACATTGCGCACTGGCAATGTGCTTTGTTGCTGACTCATTACAATTGATCTGAGGTGGCGAGAGTGTGCACTGTCATTGTGCACATCACACTGTGGCAGAGCAGGGAAAAGCCCAGCCCCTGAAATGAAGGTCACCAATGATGCATCATTTCAAGGAGAGGCAGGGGCTGTGGCAGTGAACACAGCATCTGCCCCTTGGTGATGCTTTGATTGAGTGTCCCAGCATGCACTGATTATAGCTTCAGTGTTAAAAATAAAAGTTATTCTACTTCCACACTAAAAAGAGATTTCCAATTGTTTCCAATGCTAGATTAACATGACAGTTCGGCGATGGCATTTTAATCACACCATTACTCATTCATGTCTCTGTAGTCGCATAATCCGTATTTAAATGCTTCAGATATGGCTAAGAAATCATCCAAATAAAATCTTTTTTTTTTTTTACTTTTATTAAAGAGCTGTGTATTATGTTAACTGGAGGGAAGAAATCAATACTCTGTCAGTGAGAATCAATGGAAATATTATAGTTTTCATTTAGCGTGCATTAAAAATGCATTTTACATAAATAACCTTTTGTAATTAAATAAAGATAATTAATAGTCTACACATTACTATCATAATGAAGTTACAGCTAATTTATTTTTGAACTAAAGACTGCATGAAAAGCCGTTCTAATGATGTCACTTCTTAGATCAATGTAATGGCTTAAACCAAAGGTTAATAATAATTTTAACCTCATGAACGGGCCAAACAGCGGCCGAAGAGCGAATAGTAATAGTAATAGCGCACAGAAGAGTAATACATGTGACATTGCAGCATATATTAGCTGAAAAGTATCCTTGCTATGTAAATAATTCATGTAATCCCATACATTTTTTAAAATATGTAGCAAATTTAATGGTTTAATTCAACAAAAGATTAAGCAACTGTTCGGTGTAGGAGCTTTGTCTAAGGCCGGGATCACACATGCGAGAAACACGTCCGTGTCTCGCATGTGAAATCCAAGCTCTGGTGCCGGCACTGTGGAGCGGAGCGTGCGGCCGCATAGCAACACATGGAGCTGCACGCTCCGCTCCACAGTGCCGGCGCCAGAGCTTGGATTTTACATGCGAGACACGGACGTGTTTCTCGCATGTGTGATCCCGGCCTAAAAGGAGTAATAGATCAGACTACAATGTAATCTCTATTATTATATCTACACGTCATCCTCTCACTTTCAGGATTCTGAAGGATTTAAGTGTGAATTTCCCCAACAAGAGAATAGGATATTAATCATATGGCCCTCTCCCCTTCTCAACACAGTGGATGCTGAGGATGAGTAATTTTAGGGCCAAGTCTCACTATGTTAAAGAGTAAAGAGGAGTGGTGTTCGAGCAGAACTGTTCGCCAATCTCAAATTAGAGCTGTTTTGGGCGGTGTTCCAGTCGTTCGACGAACCCGAACAATTTTCTTAAAATTCGGCTGTTCGAGTTTCTGTTCGATAACTGTTCGTTCAGTAAAAGCCTAGCTTGATTTGCACATTAAAACTGTTTATCATTGTTAATAGACTGTTTCAGTGTATAGTGGGCATGGAGGGGTGGGGGATAGATCTGTGCTGAAATAACACCGATCTCCATTTTTTTTTCTTTCCTGCATTTACAGTGGGGCGGTGCAGTCTCTCACCCTATCAGCAGTGCGCACACACACAGCAATGTGCATGTAAGGCATACAAGCAGGGGCATGTGTCATTGGCTGTGTATGTCACACGTCCTTGCCCTAGAAGAACCAGCCATTTGCCCCGTCACCACCATTTCCTCACTGCTGCAGCTTAGTGTTAGACGGCACCGCTGCTGCTGTGGCCGCTATACAGACAAAGAGTGTTTTTTTGGAGCGAATTGTCAGAGGGATAGGTTTAGGGAGTCAGGAGGAGTCGGGACTAGTTGTAATATCAGCCCTTTTCAGGGTAGGTTACAGCAGTTCATAGCACTGTTTGCCAGGCAGGTCTGTGCCAGTGCTGTGCAAGTGTTTGTCACAGCATTTGGTGTAATCTAGCTCAGCCAATCCTTTTGGGCAAGTAGCATTGTCTGATAGTCATCTGAGTAGCCTGCCTGTGAAACACTATACCGCCTGTGTATCTCTATTTTCACTGCATCTAATCCAGTTATTAGTTTAGGGCCTAGGAGCAGTGTCTGCACGTCAGCAGAGTGGCCCGCCTGTGAAACAGTATACCACCTGTGTATCTCATTTTCACTGCATCTAATCCAGTTATTAGTTTAGGGCCTAGGAGCAGTGTCTGCACGTCAGCAGAGTAGAACGCCTGTGAAACACAATACCACCTGTGTATCTCTATTTTCACTGCATCTAATCCAGTTATTAGTTTAGGGCCTAGGAGCAGTGTCTGCACGTCAGCAGAGTGGCCCGCCTGTGAAACAGTATACCACCTGTGTATCTCATTTTCACTGCATCTAATCCAGTTATTAGTTTAGGGCCTAGGAGCAGTGTCTGCACGTCAGCAGAGTAGAACGCCTGTGAAACACAATACCACCTGTGTATCTCTATTTTCACTGCATCTAATCCAGTTATTAGTTTAGGGCCTAGGAGCAGTGTCTGCACGTCAGCAGAGTAGCCCGCCTATGAAACAAACTATACTGCCTGTGTATCTCTATTTTCACTGCATCTAATCCAGTTATTAGTCTAGGGCCTATGAGCAGTGTCTGCACGTCAGCAGAGTAACCTGCCTGTGAAACACTATACCGGCTGTGTATCTCTATTTTCAGTGCATCTAATCCAGTTATTAGTTTAGGGACTAGGAGCAGTGTCTGCATGTCAGCAGAGTAGCCTGCCTGTGAAACAAACTATACCGCCTTTGTATCTCTATTTTCACTGCATCTAATCCAGGTAATAGTTTTGGGCCTAGGAGCAGTGTCTGCATGTCAGGGCATAGGAGCAGTGTCTGCTGACAAACTATACCGCCTGTGTATCTCAATTTTCACTGCATCTAATCCAGTTATTAGTTTTGGGCCTAGTACCACAGTTTGGCCACTCAGTTCTTGCCAATTAGTTGAGCACTAAATGAGTGGCAAAAGACCTGCTGCTGGTGGAAAGGGGAATAGGCATGTTGGAAAGGGAAAAAAAGGTTGTGTCCGTGGGGTGGGTGGTAAAGCAACAGTAACATCTGCAGAAGAAAGACCATCTTCCAGCCAAAGTAAGATGTCTACTTCTTTTCGTGGACAATCTGATATGATCCCTTTCTTACGACGACCGCTACAAGCATCGCCAAAAATTCCAGATGAGGCACAAAAACAGCAGGTGCTTTAATGGATATCAAGTGCTCGTTCAAGTGGGCTCTCCTCCATGTCAACTTCAACATCACAACTACTCCAGTCCTCAGAGTTGTCACCCCAATCGCACTTGCTTCCTCACAGATCCCAAGTCTCCAGCTGCCCGTCTGAGCATGGAGTAACACACATGGTTGAGTCTGTAGAGCTGTTTACGCATACTATAGCCTGGGAATCAGGGGTCTTCTCCAGAGCTTCTGTGAATCCAGACGAGGAAATGATCTGCACTGATGCCCAGAATCTTTGTGAGTCGGATCCAGGCCCAGATGAAGATGGTTCTGAGCATAATGTAGACCCTCATTCCCAAACTGTAACTCCTGTTGGTGGAGACAATGAGGAAGATGATGATGAGACTGAGATACCTGATTGGAACAAAAACTTGACTTTTCGGTCGGGGCAGGAAGAGGTTGGCTCTGAGGACGACGGGTGTGAGAACACACAGGATGATGATGACAAGGTTGTAGACCCCACTTACTGTCAACCCCCAGTCCGCAAGTCAATGAGGTCAGCAGAGGAGGTGGAGGAGGATGCTAGTGACAAGTATGATGACTAGGTAATGGTGCGCCTTCCTGGACAGAGACGGAGTACTGGAAGCACGTCAACAACTGCATCCTCAACCCCAACTGTGCCTCAGACCAGAAGTCTTGGTGGCTCTTCAGGTCGCACGGGCTCTAAGCCTTGCACAGCCTGGGCATTTTTTGACATCCCAAAGGATGACCCAACTCATGTTGTCTGTAAGATTTGTCAACAAAATCTCAGTAGAGGCCAAAAATTACTAGCTTGAGTACTTCAAGCATGAACCGTCACATGGATATGAGGCATAAGTTGCAGTGGGAAGCTCACTGTGCTACAATGCAGCCTAGTGGGCCGGGTCAACCACGGTCTGCCCCATCAAGTGCATCCGCGTCCTCTTCATCCTCTGTGACTGTGGGGACAGCTGTCGCACATGGTTTTGGATGCAGACCTTCCACCTCTTTACCCGCAACAGCCAGTGTGATTGGCAGGTCGTCAGCACATTTGCTAGTGGAAACACCTGCTGGTGTTGAGCGCTCTCCGACATCAACACCACATTTTGATCAAGGCAACATAACATCTCCGCCTGCACCTTCCTCACAGACCAGCAGTTTGCCGGGGACACCCTACTCAACTCTGTCTAAGCACGACAGCCAGCCCTCAGTCCCTCAGATGTGGATAAGTAAAAGACCATTTCCTCCTAGCCATGACAAAGCTAAGAGGTGACATAGTTACATAGTTACATAGTTATTAAGGTTGAAGGAAGACTATAAGTCCATCTAGTTCAACCCATAGCCTAACCTAACATGCCCTAACATGTTGATCCAGAGGAAGGCAAAAAAAACCCACGTGGCAAAGATTAAGCTCCTTATTGGGGAAAAAAATTCCTTCCCGACTCCACATACGGCAATCAGACTAGTTCCCTGGATCAACGCCCTATCGAGGAATCTAGTATATATACCCTGTAACATTATACTTTTCCAGAAAGGTATCCAGTCCCCTCTTAAATTTAAGTAATGAATCACTCTTTACAACATCATACGGCAGAGAGTTCCATAGTTTCACTGCTCTTACAGTAAAGAATTCGCGTCTGTTATTATGCTTAAACCTTTTTTCCTCCAAACGCAGAGGATGCCCCCTTGTCCCTGTTTCAGGTCTATGATTAAAAAGATCATCAGAAGGGTCTTTGTACTGTCCCCTCATATATTTATACATTAAAATAAGATCACCCCTTAGTCTTCGTTTTTCCAAACTAAATAGCCCCAAGTGTAATAACCTATCTTGGTATTGCAGACCCCCCAGTCCTCTAATAACCTTGGTTGCTTTTCTCTGCACCCGCTCTAGTTCAGCTATGTCTTTCTTATACACCGGAGACCAGAACTGTGCACAGTATTCTAAGTGTGGTCGAACTAGTGACTTGTATAGAGGTAAAATTATGTTCTCCTCATGAGCATCTATGCCTCTTTTAATGCATCCCATTATTTTATTTGCCTTTGTAGCAGCTGTTTTTCCATCAGCAGCTGTTGGCTACAGAAATGCTGCCTTTCCACCTGGTGAACACAGAGGATTTTCGCGACCTTATGTTCGTCGCAGTGCCCCAGTACCAGATGCCCAGTCGCCACTACTTCTCAAAGAAAGCTGTGCCTGTGCTACACCAGCATGTCCCACACAACATCACCGCTTCCTTGAGAAACTCTGTGTGTGACAGAGTGCATTTCACCACAAACACTTGGACGAGTAGACATGGACAGGGGCATTACATGTCGGTGACTGGGCACTGGGTAACTACGGCGACATCAGAAGAAGGGGCTGCTGTCCAAGTCTTGCCATCGCCATGAGTTGCTCGTCAATCCTATGTATTTAGAAGTTTCTCCACTGCTTCTGCCTCCTCAACCTCCTCTCGGTCCTTCACCTACACACAAAGCCTGTCTGGTAATACCACCTGCGTTGTAACTGCGCAGAAGGAATCCTGCACACCTCCTGACTATGCTGTCACCAGGGCTCAACGGCATCAGGCAGTGTTTACATTGAAATGTCTGGGAAATGTGAGTCACACAGCAGAGGAGTTGTGGTCAGCTCTGGAGACCGAGTTCCATCAATGATTGTATCTACTCAACCTGCAGCCAAGGAAGGCTGTGTGCGACAACGCTGCAAACCTGGGTGCGGCCCTTCGCCGGGGCAATGTCACACACGTGCCTTGTATGGCTCACGTTTTGAACCTAATTGTCCAGCAATTTTTATTCCACTATCCCGGACTAGATGGGCTTCTGCAGAGGGCACGGTCACTGTGTGCTCACTTCTGCTGTTCGCATCCCGTAACTTAACGACATGCATCTCTACAGAAGTCGTTGGGCCTGCCAGTTCACCGGCTGAAATGCGATGTGCCCACAAGGTGGAATTCAACTCTGCACATGTTGCAGCGACTGTGGCAGCACCGACGAGCCCTGGTGCAATATGTTATGATGTATAGCCTGGGCCAACAAGATCAAGAGGTGGGGCAAATCACGCTGCAGGAGTGGTCTTAGATCAGGGACCTATGCACCCTTCTGCACAGTTTTGAAATAGCAACGAAGATTTTTAGTGCTGACAATGCCATTATCAGCATGGCCATTCTGGTGATTTACATGCTGGAGCACACCTAACACAGTGTTCAGAGTCAGGTGGTGGAACAAGAGGAGGAACAGGAGGAGTCGTATGTGGAAGGGATAATATCTCCAAGGTCAAGAAGGTTGGCAGCACCAAGGCAGCTGGCATTGGAGGCTGGGGGAGAGGGGTTACCGAGGGCGCATGGTAGCAGCCAAACTGTTGAGGAAGGTGCAGGGGGCGAGCTAGAAGTGGAGGACGAACTGGCGCTGGGCATGGAAGACTCATCAGATGAGGGAGACCTTGATCAAATTTCTGTTGTGCGAGGTTGGGGGGAGAGGGCAGACGAAGGAAGCATGATTCTCACCTCGCCACCACCAAGACAACAAGGACTTGGTCTTCCTGGATGTGAAAGACACATGAGTGCCTTCTTGCTGCACTACCTGCAACATGACCCTCGGATTGTCAGAATCCGAAGTAATGCCGACTACAGGGTTGCCACACTCTTAGATCCCCGGTACAAAAGCAAATTTGGCGAAATAATTCCTGCCATAG
The DNA here is from genome assembly GCF_032444005.1 of Ranitomeya imitator. NCBI lineage: Eukaryota > Metazoa > Chordata > Amphibia > Anura > Dendrobatidae > Ranitomeya > Ranitomeya imitator. The sequence goes on from NC_091282.1 coordinate 1,065,730,927, forward strand.
AAAGGGATTCACGCATGCAGGAGTATAAGCAGAGACTGTTACAGAATCTAACATCTGCTTTTCCACAAAACACCAGTGGTGCACGTAGTCAATCTCTGAGTTCTAACTTGCCAACCGTGGGACTATCGAGACATCACCCAAACCATAACAGTAACATCGTATCTGGTGGTAACAGCAATTTTTTCCAATTGTTCAAGATTTTTTTAGAACATCATTTGCAAGGCCACAGGAGACAAGAAGTCTGACGCACAGCCAACGCCTAGAGAGGATGGTACAAGAGTATCTCCAAGTTAACATCGATGCCATGACTGTGGAACTGGACCCTTGCTCATTTTGGGCTTCCAATCTTGAAAAATGGCCTGAGCTCGCCACTCATGCCTTGGAGATCTTGTCGTGCCCTGCAGCCAGCGTTCTCTCTGAAAGTGTCTTCAGCGCTGCTGGTGGTGTGCTGACAGTTACTTGAATAGTTACTAGAATTTTAATAGTGGACACCTTCCCAAATGGATCCGTAACATCCCGTATGGGCAGTATTGGCGCATAAGAAAAAATTGCACAAGAGACAAGGATTTTTTTGAAGAGGCCAAAGTCTTAGAGCAACGTTTTTTACAAAAAGGCTACCCTAAAAAACTGGTTCAAGACGCCCTTTCTAAAACAGGAATATTGTCCCAATATGAATGTATACAGAAAATTAAAAGTAAAACTAGTTGGGGTGCTAAATCTGTGACCTCTGAATTTGCCAAGTGGAGCTTGGTTACTACCTTTAATCAATCTTATGCCACTATCCAGAGACTTTTGAAAAAATATTGGTTCATATTGGAAGGTGACCCGATATTCTCAGGTCATATCCCTACCCACCCCAGAATAATTTATAGGCGGAATCGCACACTCCGCAACCTAGTTGCACCCAGCAATACAGGTATTAGCCCCAGTGCCATATCCGCGACCCAGCTAACAAAAAATCCCGGCTGTTTTGCTTGCAGATCTGCAAAATGTCTGTGTTGTAACTCCATCAAAAATGGTGTTAAAGAATTCACATCCAATACTACTAATATTAATTACAGAATCAACTACCATGTCAACTGTCAATCCTCATTTGTAGTATATCTAATAGAATGCGGATGTGGGCTCCAATATGTTGGACGGACTATACAGACCATGCACGCAAGACTGAACCAGCATCGCCAAAATATTAGGAATGGTTTTATGTTGCATAGCCTATCAAAGCATTTTTTAAACAAGCACCAAAAAAATTTAGAATCTCTGAAACTGACGATTATAGATTTTATACCAGAAAATGTATCTGATCGGTATGGGAGCTTGATTAATAGGGAAAGTTTCTGGATTTTTAAGTTGGGGACTCTGGCGCCTGAAGGGCTAAATCTTACCATTGAAAGGGTTAACAAGTGATCTCTCTGTTTTTAATCATTTTATAGTGTTTTTATAGTGTAATTTTATTATATGTTGTCTTATTTTTTGCATTTTACCATGTTTTATATTTTAATCAGGTCTAGGGGCTTTATTTAATCTTTTTTTATATATAGATAGTTTTGTTCCTATTGTGTTTTTACCATGTGACCTTACTATTTTATCATGTGACTTGTTCTTATCATGTGACCTGCTGACTGCAAATTTTATTGGTTGCTATTTGTTTAAATACCCCTTCCTGTTCTCCTTTAATAAACTTCCACCTGATGAAGACGGTTTAACCGTTGAAACGCGTTGTGGTTCAACACTAAAATCCTTGTTTTGGTCTCATTTCCAGCACTCCTAGGACCGCTATTACTATTTACTGCATTTTGTATCCTCCTAGAAGGTTAACGGCTGGAGCTGCGGTGGACCGTTTGCCTTCAATTGTAACTGTGACCCTCACAGCGCTCCCTAGTGACCGCTTTCTTTTCCCTTGAATTTCAGTTAAGCGCACTTGGCTGTCCAGTGACAATGCAGACAGACTAACGTTCATCAAGATGAACAAATCCTGGATCCGCAAGGACTTTTCTACCCCTGTGTCATCTTGGGGAGACTAAAAGCTTGATGATTTTTGAAAATCACCTCACCAACCATTTTAAAAAACTCTGGCGAAATTGATGCCACTTAAGTGGTGTCTGTGGCCAAATTTTGGGAAAAATTGGAGACTCTTTTATTTAGTCCCCTTGCTGAGTTTTACATGACGTTGCCATTGTCAATTCCAGGTGGGTGGGGTCGTCTACAGAGTTGTTTCCTCATACTATGGCCTGGGATTCAGAGGTCTGCTCCAAAGCTTCAGTGTCTGCTAGTCAGCAGAGTAGGCCAGCCACCCACCGCCTGTTTACCTAAGTACTATTTTTAACGACATGTAGAAAATCCTTTTGGGCCTAATAGAATTTGGTGCTACTCAGCAGCGTACTTCACCCATGAAGCAAGCTAAACCGCCTATTTACCTAAGTACTATTTTTTTAACGGCATCTAGCCCAGGAAATCGTTTTGTACCTAATAGCATTTTGTGCTACTCAGCAGAGCACCCCACCCATGAAGCAAGCTACACCACCTGTTTACCTAAGTTATATTTTTTAACGGCATGTAGCCCAGGAAATCCGTTTGGGCCTAGTAGACTTTTGTGATACTCAGCAGCGTAACCCACCCATGAAGCAAGCTGCACCGCCTGTTTACCTAACTACTATTTTGTAATGGCATCTAGCCCAGGAAATCCGTTTGGGCCTATTAGAATTTAGTGATACTCAGCAGCGTACCCCACCCATGAAGCAAGCTACACCGCCTGTTGATCTAATTACTAATTTTTATCTGCATCTAGCCCAGGAAATCGTTTTGTACCTAATAGCATTTTGTGCTACTCAGCAGAGTACCCCACCCATGAAGCAAGCTACACCACCTGTTTGCCTAACTATTATTTTGTAGCGGCATCTAGCCCAGGAAATCCATTTGAGCCTAGTAGAATTTAGTGATACTCAGCAGCGTAACCCACCCATGAAGCAAGCTACACCGCCTGTTTACCTAACTACTATTTGTAACGGCATCTAGCCTAGGAAATCCGTTTGGGCCTAGTAGAATTTAGTGATACTCAGCAGCGTACCCCACTCATGAAGCAAGCTACACCACCTGTTTACCTAACTACTATTTTGTAATGGCATCTAGCCCAAGAAATCCTTTTGGGCCTAGTAGAATTTAGGGATACTCAGCAGCGTACCCCACCCATGAAGCAAGCTACACCGCCTGTTTACCTAACTACTACTTTGTAACAGCATCTAGCCCAGGAAATCCGTTTGGGCCTAGTAGAATTTAGTGATACTCAGCAGAGTACCCCACCCATGAAGCAAGCTACACTGCCTGTTTATCAAATTACTAATTTTTAACTGCATCTAGCCCAGGAAATTGTTTTGTACCTAATAGCATTTTGTGCTACTCAGCAGAGTACCCCACCCATAAGCAACCAACACCGCCTGTTGATCTAATTAAAAATTTTTAACTGCATCTAGCCCAGGAAATCATTTTGCACCTAATAGCATTTTGTGCTACTCAGCAGAGTACCCCACCCATGAAGCAAGCTACACCGCCTGTTTACCTAGTACTATTTTTTAACGGGATCTAGCCCAGGAAATCCTTTTGGGCCTAGTTTTGGGCCATTACAAATTGTAGCACCATCCCTTTAAGTGTGCACTTCACCCACTGCTTCACTAATAGCCCAGGCCTGCATCAAGCTGAGATCCACTGTGTGTTCTGATAACCTTTCTATCATAGCCTAGCAGGTAGTAATTTTTAAGCAACTTGCGCCACAGTAGCTCTTCACTGCCCATACACATCAGCGAGCCTTGGATCCCAATGAACCTGTTACTATTTCCCCTTTTGTTCTTCCTGGGGTCACCTTGCAAGGTACTAACAATTGCATACTGGGAAAACCCCACCTGATATTATGTTTTGCACATGTTCAGACCCAGTGAACAGGCTTCAATGACTTGACCCTTGTTAAAGACATTGGTAATTCTTCCCAACTTCCAACACTTCAACTTCAAATATTCACAGTTTACTTTCTGCCTTATTATATATACCTCCCGCCTTGACAGGGTCTGTTGCCACAAGATAATCTACAGTTGAAGCCAGAAGTTTACATGTACTATATGAAAAGACACATATGCATGTTTTTCTAAATATCTGACAAGAAATCAGAATAAACCTTTCCCGTTTTAGGTAAATTAGGATTACCATAATTATTAATATTTGTCAAATGCCAGAATAATGAGAGATAATGTTTTATGGCACTTACTGCTAAGTCAAAAGTTTACATACACAAAGATTACTATGTCTTTAAACAATTCTGTACTGCCCATATGACGATGTCATGCGTTTGGAAGCTTCTCATAGGTTTCTTGGCAACATCTGAGCTAATTAGAGACACACCTGTGGATGTATTTTAATGCACACCTGAAACACACTTCTTTTTTATGTATCATCAAGGGAAAGTCTAAAGAAATCAGCCAAGATATGAATTGTGGACTTGCACAAGTGTAGCTCACCCTAGAGTACAATTTCAAGATTCCTGAAGGTGCCTCTTTCATCTCTGTAAACAATTGTAAGTACAAACAAGATGGGAATGTCCAGCCATCATACCGCTCAGGAAGGAGTCGGATTCTATGCACCAGAGATGAATGTGCTTTGGCCTGACATGTGCATATCAACCCAAGGACAAAAGGAAAAGACCTTGAAAATGATGGCAGAAGCTGGAAAGATTGTGTCAATATCCACAGTGAAACAAATACTGTATCAAACATGGGCTGAAAGGCCACTCTGCCAGGAAGAAGCAACTACTCCCAAAGGAAAGATAAAAAAGTGCGATTAACGTTTGCAAATACACACAGGAACAAAGACCTTAATATTTGTAGACATGTCCTATGGTCTGCTGAATAAAAAAATGGACTTTTTGGGCATAATGACCATCGCTACGTTTGGAGGAAAAAGGGAGAAGCTTGGAAGCCTAAGAACACCATCCCAACTGTGAAACATAGGGCAGCATCATGTTGTGGAGTTTTTTTTTGCTACAGGACGGACTGTTGTGCACTTCACAAAATAGATGGCATCATGAAAAAAGAAGATTATGTGGCAATATTGAAGCAGCATCTCAAGACATCAGTCAGGAAGTTAAAGCTTAGGCAGAAATGGGTCTTCCAAGTAGAAAATGACCCAAAGCATACAAAGCATACTGCCAAAATGGTAACAAGGTGGCTTAAGAATAACAAAGTCAATGTTTTGGAGTGGCCATCACAAAGGCCTGATCTCAATCATATTGAAAATTTATGGTTAAAGATGAAAAGGCAGATGCGAGCAAGGCGACCTACAAACCAGGATCAGTTACTCCAGTTTTGTAAGAAGGAATGGGCTCAAATTGTGACCAACTATTGTGAGAAGCTTGTGGAAGGATATCCCAAATGTTTGACCCAAGTCATTCAGTTTAAGGGGAATGGTAAAAAATACTAATGTAAAGTTTTGACTTTGCAGTAAGTAATAAAAATGCTTTAAAACATTGCCTCTCTCTCTCATTATTCTGGCATTTGGCAAATATTAATAATTATGGTAATCCTAATTGACCTAAAACCGGAATGGTTTTTTCTGATTTCATGTCAGATATTGAGAAAAACATGCATATGTGTCTGTTTATATAGTGTATGTAAACTTCTAATTTCAATGGTATGTCAGTGGTCAGTGTCAGTGTCACATGTCACAGGTTTTAATTTTACGGCTGCTTGAGCTATCCAAAATGGTTTGATGTAGCTTTGAAATCTATGTCTGATTTCCTTATCACATGGTATTTTCTATGGATTGATTTCTGTTTTTCAGCATGCCCTAGTTTTCTGTCACAATGTCACACTGGAAGATACAACATGGTAATCAGCTGAGGCATAATTAGAATGGGAGACAGACAGTGTCCTCACAGCACTTTGTTGTTACCAGCTGTGGGCATATTTGAAAGCACTGTCTAGAAGCCGTTCTACTTCACAGAATGTCGAGAGAATTAAAAGAGGGATTTCATGAAAAAATTTCAAATGACTGTTGGAGACTTTCTTTCCTGTTAAGTGTCATTAAAATAATTTTTCCTATCAGTTTTACTCATAAAAAACAACTGCGTTAACGAAAGTTAATGGAGTTTGTCCACACAAGACATATTGAAGAGCATAATTATTCATAGATTGTTAACTTGTAAAATTGTACACAGATTGTAAGCTTGTAAAATTGTACATAGATTGTAAAGTTGTTTATTCACAATTTTGGAAAGGTGACAGCAATTTTGTCCAGACTCATTTTGGGGGTTTTGTGTAAAACTATGTCCAATTTGCCTATTTTTAATCTGTTTTTGTTGTGCTATTCCGATACGCACAAAGGAAATAAACACACCGTATTTTTCTGGCTATAAGATGCACTTTTTTCCTCCAAAAACTTGGACAAAAATGGAGGTTGCATCTTATAGTCTGGATGTACCTGCTCTGGTGGGGAGATGGGGGAGCGGTTTCAGTGGAGCAGTGGGTCACAGAGCCGGGAGCCGGCTACTGCGGCTAACTCCTGTGCCCACTGCTGAAAGGAATATTCACTGCATTCCATGCCCATGGGCATAGAGGTCAATGAATATTCATATCTCTTTAATGGCATCCCGGTATGACTGGTCCCATCCTTTCCTTATGCTGGTATGATTGGCCCCCAAGCCCATTCTGGTATGCATGGCCCCATCAGAAAATATTAAAAAAGCAAACCATTACACTTACCTTCCCAGCGCTCTCTCGCTGTATCCTGCTCCGATGCCACCAGCTGCTTAATGCTTTTTTGTGAGTATTCATTGCTCTCTAGCCAGCACAATGTCAGCCGCAACCTTCCTGCTGCTGCCGGCGGTCACATGTGCCAATACTTAAGAGGAATGAATATTCACCCCATTCCATGAATATTCATTTCTCTTAGGTATGGGCACACGTGACCGCCTGCAGCAGAAGAAAGACTCTGGCTGACACTGTGCTCGCTAGAGAGCAAAACTACCAAAGAAATAAAATTATGCTTAAACAACTGGAGAACTCTATTAAAATAATAATATACATATCTTTATTGGACATGATAATTAAAACATAGGTAGTATAAGGTAGTACATGATTAGACAGTATTTAGCCCCATATCATTGGAGGTATCACTATAGGTTCCACTTGGGGCCTGTCCTTGTTAGGACAGGAGCAATACTGGGGCACGACAGGAAAATCATTCTAGGAAATCATTGCATACTGCTTATGTCTCTCTCCCTATATATAGTCCCCCTTTTTTTTAGTGTGTGTGGATCCATTTCTCGGCGAGGTACTTCCGGAAGGAGGCCGGGATCTTTTGTCCATCAACAGTGGTGAGACCAAAACATTTTTTAATGAGCACTGGTTTGCACGAGCACTTTATTTGGCTTGTTTGTGATATTTGTCCTTTTAATAATTGATTAAAGGTTATGTTTTAATATTTGGGGACCCCTCCAATCTATATTTGTTAGTTAACCCCTGAAGGTACTTTGAATGGTGGTGAGAACCTCATACCATAGCTGATATCATTTTAGTTGAATTATCATTAGGGACTCCCAGGGTTAGCCATCACTGAGCGGGGGTGCCATATCCACTGACAAGCAGGGTGCCTACCTCTGCTGTCCGGCAGGGCTCATATCAACAGGAAACAGTATGGAGAGGTACTACATATTTCTTTATGCACATGTCACTTTAACAGTGTGATATTGTTCACCTTTTTAAGCACATCTCTATTATTGCCGTCTAGCTATGCGATCAGTCCTTATATGGCATTCATAGAATCATAGAATGGTGGAGTTGGAAGGGACCTCCTGGGTCATCTGGTCCAACCCCCTGCTCAAAGCAGAATTCACTAAATCATCCCAGACAGATGTCTGTCCAGCCTCTGTTTGAAGACTTCCATTGCAGGAGAACTCACCACCTCTTGTGGCAGCCTGTTCCATTCATTGATCACCCTAACCATCAAAAAGTTATTTCTAATATCTAATCTGTGTCTCCTCCCATTCTGCTTCATCCCACTGCTTCTAGTCTTTCCTTGTGCAAATGAGAATAAAGATGATCCTTCTACAATGTGACAGCCCTTGAGATATTTGTACACAGCTATTAAGTCTCCTCTCAGTCTTCTTTTTTGCAAGCTAAACAGTTCCAAATCCTGTAAACGTTCCTCATAGGACATGGTTTGCAGACCGGTCACCATTCTGGTCACTCTTCTTTGAACTTGCACCAGTTTGTTGATGTCTGTTTTTTAAATCTGGTGCCCAAAACTGGACACAGTATTCCAGATGAGGTCTGACCAAAGAGGAGTAGCAGGCAATAATGACTTCACATGATCTAGACTGTATGCATCTGTTAATACATCCCAGAATTGCATTTGCCTTTTTTGCTGCTGCATCACTGTTGACTCATGTTCAGTCTGTGATCTATTAGTGTACCCAAGTCTTTTTCACATGTGCTGTTGCTTAGCCCTATTCCTCACATTCTGTGTATGCTTTTTTCATTTTTATTGCCCAGATGTAGTACTTTGCATTTCTCCCTGTTAACCCATTACTTGCCAAATTAAAATTTTTACAAGTACGGATTTTTCAGAAAAGGACATCCCAATATTCATTTAAAAATTACAATGACATGATTTCCTATTTTGAAAACATTACTTTTACAAGCACAACACAAAAAATTGGACCTAATTATAAAAATTATAAAATCTTAGTTACTAAAAGCTAAAAAATAGGCATCCCCCCAAAAAAGGACATTGGTAGATAATGGGTTAGAAAAACAGTCTGTTAGTTGCTGCCCACTGCTCCAGTTTTCTGAATCTTCTCTCTCCTCTGTAGTATTAGCTATCCCTCCTAGCTTTGTGTCATCAGCAAATGTAATCAGTTTACCCTCAATTCCTTCGTCTAAATCATTGATAAAGATGTTGAGCAATACAGGGCCCAGGACAGAGCTCTGTGGTACCCCACTTGAGATATTCTTCCAACTGGATGAGCAGCCTGTCATGATTCCAATGGCAGGGAATCACAAAAGGACAAGCACCAACGAGCTCTAGGGTGATGGAACCTGAGCTGACCACGACCCTAAACCTGAACACACAAATAACAATAGCCGGGGAACGTGCCTACGTTGATCCTAGACGTCTCGCACCAGCCGAAGATCTAACTTCCCCTATTAGAAGAAACACAGACCTCTCTTGCCTCCAGAGAAATACCCCACAGAAATAGCAGCCCCCCACATATAATGACGGTGAAATGAGAGGAAGGCACATACACAGTATGAAATCAGATTCAGCAAAATGAGGCCCACTAAAACTAGATAGCAGAGGATACAAAAGTAAACTGCGCGGTCAGAAAAAAACCCTTCAAAAAAACCATCCTGTAATTACTTGAACTCATGTTCCAACTCATGGAACATGAGGAGCAATTACAGCCCGCTAGAGCAACCAGCAGCAAAGAAACAATTATATGCAAGCTGGACAAGACAAAAATAAAGCAAAGCATGGAACAAGAAAATCAAAAACTTAGCTTGTCCTGAAGATTACTGAAGCCAAAAGCTGAGGTAACAAAACACTCTGATAACCTTGATAGCCGGCGGGGAAATGACAAGAAAGTCCGGTTAAATAGGAAACTCCCAAATCCTAATAGAACAGGTGGACACCAGAGACAGCAGACCACAAATCACCCAGTACCATCAGTAACCACCAGAGGGAGCCCAAAAACAGAACTCACAACAGTACCCCCCCTTGAGGAGGGGTCACCGAACCCTCACGAGAACCACCAGGGCGACCAGGATGAGCCCTATGAAAAGCACGGACCAAATCATCAGCATGAACATCAGAGGCAACCACCCAAGAATTATCCTCCTGACCATAACCCTTCCACTTGACCAAATATTGGAGTTTCCGTCTGGAAACACGAGAATCCAAGATCTTCTCCACAACATACTCCAATTCTCCCTCCACCAGCACCGGAGCAGGAGGCTCAGGCGAAAGAACAACAGGTACCTCATACCTCCGCAACAACGACCGATGGAACACATTATGAATAGCAAATGATGCCGGGAGATCCAAACGAAACGACACAGGGTTAAGAATTTCCAAGATCCTATAAGGACCGATGAACCGAGGCTTGAACTTAGGAGAAGAGACCTTCATAGGAACAAAACGAGAAGACAACCACACCAAGTCCCCAACACGAAGTCGAGGACCCACGCGGCGACGGCGATTAGCAAACTGCTGAGCCTACTCCTGGGACAACTTCAAATTGTCCACCACATGACTCCAAATCTGATGCAACCTATCCACCACCATGTCCACTCCAGGACAATCAGAAGGCTCCACCTGACCAGAGGAAAAACGAGGATGAAACCCCGAATTACAAAAGAAAGGAGAAACCAAGGTAGCAGAACTAGCCCGATTATTAGGGGCAAACTCGGCCAGCGGCAAAAAGGTAACCCAGTCATCCTGATCAGCAGAAACAAAACACCTCAAATAAGTTTCCAAGGTCTGATTAGTTCGCTCCGTCTGGCCATTCGTCTGAGGGTGGAATGCAGACGAAAAGGACAAATCAATGCCCATCTTAGCACAGAACGTCCGCCAAAATCTAGACACAAACTGGGATCCCCTGTCAGAAACGATGTTCTCCGGAATCCCATGCAAACGAACCACGTTCTGGAAAAACAGAGGGACCAACTCAGAGGAGGAAGGTAACTTAGGCAAGGGTACAAGATGAACCATTTTAGAAAAGCGGTCACACACAACCCAGATGACGGACATTTTTTGAGAGACAGGGAGATCCGAAATAAAGTCCATGGAAATGTGCATCCAAGGCCTCTTCGGGATAGGCAAAGGTGACAACAATCCACTGGCTCGAGAATAGCAAGGCTTAGCCCGAGCACAAACCTCACAAGACTGCACAAAAGAACGCACATCCCTAGACAAGGAAGGCCACCAAAAAGACCTGGCCACCAAGTCTCTAGTACCAAATATTCCAGGATGACCTGCCAACGCAGAAGAATGGACCTCAGAGATGACTCTACTGGTCCAGCTATCCGGAACAAACAGTCTCTCAGGCGGACAACGATCAGGTTTACCCGCCTGAAACTCCTGCAAAGCACGTCGCAAGTCTGGGAATACGGCCGACAAAATCACCCCATCCCTAAGGATACCAGTGGGCTCAGAATTTCCAGGGGAGTCAGGCACAAAACTCCTAGAAAGAGCATCCGCCTTCACATTCTTTGAACCTGGCAGGTATGAAGCCACAAAATTGAAACGAGAGAAAAACAGTGACCAACGAGCCTGTCTAGGATTCAGACGCCTGGCAGACTCAAGAAAAATCAGATTTTTGTGATCAGTCAAGACCACCACACGATGTCTAGCACCCTCCAGCCAATGACGCCACTCCTCAAATGCCCACTTCATGACCAAAAGTTCCCGATTACCCACATCATAATTCCTCTCAGCGGGCGAAAATTTTCTAGAAAAGAACGCACATGGCTTCATCACCGAGCAATCGGAGCTTCTCTGTGACAAAACCGCCCCCGCTCCAATCTCGGAAGCATCAACCTCAACTTGGAAAGGAAGCAAAACATCAGGCTGACGCAACACAGGAGCAGAAGAAAACCGGCGTTTAAGTTCCTGAAAGGCCTCCACAGCCGCAGGAGACCAATCAGCAACATCAGCACCCTTCTTAGTCAAATCCGTCAAAGGCTTAACAACACTAGAAAAATTAGTTATAAAACGACGATAGAAATTAGCAAAGCCCAAGAACTTCTGCAAACTCTTAAGAGATGCAGGCTGCGTCCAGTCACAAATAGCCCGAACCTTGACGGGATCCATCTCAATAGTAGAAGGGGAAAAAATATACCCCAAGAAAGAAATCTTCTGGACTCCAAAGAGACACTTTGAGCCCTTTACAAACAAGGAATTAGCCCGCAGGACCTGAAACACCTTCCTGACCTGCTGAACATGAGACTCCCAGTCATCAGAAAAAACCAAAATATCATCCAAATACACAATCATAAATTTATCCAGATATTCACGGAAAATATCGTGCATAAAGGACTGGAAGACTGAAGGAGCATTAGAAAGTCCGAAAGCCATTACCAAATACTCAAAATGGCCCTCAGGCGTATTAAATGCGGTTTTCCACTCATCACCTTGCTTTATTCGTATAAGATTATACGCACCCCGGAGATCAATCTTAGTGAACCATTTAGCCCCCTTAATGCGAGCAAACAAATCAGTCAACAAAGGCAAAGGATACTGATATTTTACGGTAATCTTATTCAAAAGACGATAATCTATACAAGGTCTCAAGGACCCATCTTTCTTGGCCACGAAAAAAAAACCTGCTCCCAAAGGGGACGAAGATGGACGGATATGTCCCTTTTCCAAGGACTCCTTAACATAATCCCGCATAGCAGTATGCTCTGGCACTGACAGATTGAACAAACGACCTTTAGGAAATTTACTACCAGGAATCAAATCTATAGCACAATCGCAATCCCTGTGAGGAGGAAGCGAACTGAGCTTAGGCTCCTCAAAAACATCCCGATAATCCGACAAAAATACAGGAACCTCAGAAGGAGTAGATGAAGCGATAGAAATCGGAGGTGCATCATCATGAACCCCCTGACATCCCCACCAGGAAGCGAATCACCTCCTGATGAACGGGAGTCATACGCATGGTCACTTGTGTCCAGTACTAAGGTTTATTCATAGCTAAAGGTGTAGAGTCAATTCCCTTCAAAGGAATAGGGACTTCCAGAGGCTCAAGACTAAACCCACATCGCTTGGCAAATGACCAATCCATAAGACTCAGGGCAGCACCTGAATCTACATAGGCATCGACGGAAATGGATGATAATGAGCAAATCAGAGTCACAGACAGAATGAACTTAGACTGTAACGTACTAATGGCAACAGACTTATCAACCTTTTTTGTGCGTTTAGAGCATGCTGATATAACATGAGCTGAATCACCACAATAAAAGCACAACCCATTTTTCCGCCTATAGTTTTGCCGTTCACTTCTAGACTGAACTCTATCACATTGCATTGTCTCAAGTGCCTGTTCAGAAGACACCGCCAAATGGTGCACAGGTTTGCGCTCCCGTAAACGCCGATCAATCTGAATAGCCATAGTCATAGACTCATTCAGACCCGTAGGCGCAGGGAACCCCACCATAACATCTTTAATGGCCTCAGAAAGGCCATCTCTGAACTTTGCAGCCAGGGCGCACTCATTCCACTGAGTAAGCACTGACCATTTCCGAAATTTTTGACAATATATTTCTGCTTCATCTTGCCCCTGAGAGAGAGCTAATAAAGCTTTTTCAGCCTGAATCTCTTGGTTAGGTTCCTCATAGAGCAAACCCAATGCCAGAAAAAACGCATCCACATTAAGCAACGCAGGATCCCCTGGTGCCAATGCAAATGCCCAATTCTGAGGGTCACCCCGCAGGAAAGATATAATAATCTTAACCTGCTGAGCAGGGTCTCCAGAAGAGCGAGATTTCAAAGAAAGGAACAGCTTGCAATTGTTCCTAAAATTCAGAAAACTAGATCTATCTCCAGCAAAGAACTCTGGAATAGGAATTCTAGGTTCAGACATAGGAGCATGTACAACAAAATCTTGTATATTTTTAACCTTAGCAGCAAGATTATTCAAGCTGGAAGCTAAACTCTGGACATCCATGATAAACAGCTAAGGTCAGAGCCATTCAAGGATTAAGAGGAGGAAAAAAAAAAAATCAGCCTGGCTGCAATTAGGGCTTAGGCAGCAACCTCAGAGGAGAGGAAAAAAAAAAAAAAAAACTTCCTCAGACTACTTTTCCTCCTACTTCAGCCCAAACATTTAGTGGCCGGCTATACTGTCATGATTCCAATGGCAGGGAATCACAAAAGGACAAGCACCAACGAGCTCTAGGGTGATGGAACCTGAGCTGACCGCGACCCTAAACCTGAACACACAAATAACAATAGCCGGGGAACGTGCCTACGTTGATCCTAGACGTCTCGCACCAGCCGAAGATCTAACTTCCCCTATTAGAAGAAACACAGACCTCTCTTGCCTCCAGAGAAATACCCCACAGAAATAGCAGCCCCCCACATATAATGACGGTGAAATGAGAGGAAGGCACATACACAGTATGAAATCAGATTCAGCAAAATGAGGCCCACTAAAACTAGATAGCAGAGGATACAAAAGTAAACTGTGCGGTCAGAAAAAAACCCTTCAAAAAAACCATCCTGTAATTACTTGAACTCATTTTCCAACTCATGGAACATGAGGAGCAATTACAGCCCGCTAGAGCAACCAGCAGCAAAGAAACAATTATATGCAAGCTGGACAAGACAAAAATAAAGCAAAGCGTGGAACAAGAAAATCAAAAACTTAGCTTGTCCTGAAGATTACTGAAGCCAAAAGCTGAGGTAACAAAACACTCTGATAACCTTGATAGCCGGCGGGGAAATGACAAGAAAGTCCGGTTAAATAGGAAACTCCCAAATCCTAATAGAACAGGTGGACACCAGAGACAGCAGAACACAAATCATCCAGTACCATCAGTAACCACCAGAGGGAGCCCAAAAACAGAACTCACAACAGCAGCCATTTACAAACAGTCTTTGGGTCCGATCACTAAGCCAGTTATGAATCCACCAAACAGTTGCCTTGTCAATTCTATACTTAGTCATTTTTTCAATAAGGAATGTGAGAGATACTTTGTCAAATGCTTTGCTGAAGTCAAGATATACTATATCTACAGCATTTCCCTGATCCACCCAGTCAGCAATTCTATCATAGAAGGAAAGTAAGTTAGTCTGACATGACTTATTAGTTACAAACCCTTGCTGACTCTGTTTAATCACTTCATTCTTATCCAGGTACTTACATACATGTTGTTTAATAATTTGTTCAAAGATCTATCCCGGTATAGACGTCAGACTCACCAGCCTATAGTTCCCTGGGTCCAACTTCCTCCCCTTTTTGAAGATAGGAAAAACATTTGCTATTCTCCAGTCTTCTGGGACTTCTCCTGTTCTCCAAGAATTTTCAAAGGTTATAGAGAGTGGTTCAAAAATTTCTTCTGCTATCTCCTTCAGTACTCTGGGGTGTAATTCATCTGGACCTGAAGACTTGAATTCATTCCCTGTCTACTCCTTTACCCTATGCATGCACAATTAGGTGGTTGCATGGTTCACCAGCATAGGCCTATCTAGGAGATTTAGGGATAGCTGTCGAGGAGCAGTGGCGCCATCACTCATTTATTTGCTAAGGGTGCCAACCTCCGCTGTAAGGTAGGCATTGAATACAGGAAAATTGGTGCACGTTGAACAAAGCAAGCACTGCTGCTTTTACGGTGATTGTGTTTTTTTTATTCTGTTTTTCTGAAGCTTTTTAGAGTAACTCATTAAAAGTTAAATTTTATCTGATATCTTTAAGTGATATAGGGTTAATTTCTTTGGTAGTTTTTCTTGATTTATTGGCCATATCAGTTCATTTTGAAATACATTCTCTTGCTAGTGAGCAATGAATACTCACTGCTCTCTGTGCACACAGTCCTGTCGTACAGAGCATTGACTATTCCGGCAGCTGCCCATCGGCTCGCAAGCAGCGCATGACATCCCTGCCATGCGCTGCTTACAAGCATAAAGCAGTTGCTGGCATCGGAACAGGATGATGCAAGGAAGCGCCAGGAAGGTCAGTGTAATGTTTTTTTTTTTTTAATGTTTTCTGATGGGGCCATGCAAACCAGGACCTGGATGGGGGGCAATCATACCAGAATAGGGATGGGGCAATTCATACTGGGATGAGATGGGGCCCTGCATACCAGGATGGGGGTGGGGCCAAGCATACAAGGATAAGGATTGGACCATGCATACCAGGACCAGGATGGGGGCCAATCATACCAGGTTAGGGATGGGGCCCTGTATGCAAGAATAGGGATAGGGCCATGCATACTAGGATGAGATGGGGCAATCATTCCTATCAGGGTAAGGATGAGGGGGACCATTCCTGCCAGTTTAGGGATGAGGGGGACCATTTCTACCAGGATAGGGATGAGGGGACCATTCCTACCAGAATAGGGATAAGAGGGGCATGCATACCAGTCTAGGGATGAGGAGGCATGCATACCAGGATGGGGATGAGGGCCATGCACACCAGGATAGGGATGAGGGAGCATGCATACCAGGGTAAGGATGAGGGGGGCCATGCATACCAGTGTAGGGATGAGGGAGCCATGTATACCAGGATAGGGATGAGGGGGCCATGTGTATCAGGATGGGGATGAGGGTACCATATATACCAGGATAAGGGCTATTAAGTACAGAATTGATCACATTTTTTCTTCAATTTTTTTCCTAATTTTCTCCTCTAAAACATGTACAATTGTAACAATTTTCTGTGAGAAATACTTCATTTTCTGGAACAATTTCAAGGGTGCAAACACTTTCAACTGTAATTGGTATCGTCACATTCCTACAGACCTCAGCTATAAAATGTTATTTAACCCATAAGGGAAAAGGCTGAAAAAAACAGAAGTGTTGTTTGTCTTTCATCCACCACTAAAAAATGCAATAAAAAGCGATAAAAAAATTACATGTACTCCAAAATGATACAAAAAAACCTATCAAAAAGTTCCTCCAAAGGAAAAATAATAAACTTATTGCTCTCAGAATATGGCGATACAAGTAAAAATGTATTTAATTTTTTTAATTGATTAGAATGGACAAAAGTAGGAAAAATAAAACTATATAATTTGATATTGCCATAATCGCACTGACAAACAGAATACAATTACTGTATATACTTGTGTATAAGCCAAGATTTTCAGCACATTTTTTTGTGCTGAAAACAGTCCCTTTGGCTTATACATGAGTCACGGTCCCAGGAAGCCGGTGGGAGAGGGGGGCAGCTGCAGAAGCCGGTGGCTGTGACATCATACTCACCCTCCGTCGCTACATCTCAGTCCCTGCATCTCCAAAAATGGTACCATTAAAATATTGTATTCGTGTCAGAAAAAAATAAGGACATGGGTCTTAGAAAATACTTTACACCATTTAGGGCCTGTTCATACAGTGCATTATCTTTAGCACATTATTGCCACAAAAAACAAACAGCGTTTTCCATTACCATCAAAGTAAATATAATTTTTGGGAATCTCATTAACATGCTCCATATTTTTTCCTTGTGGATTTGAACCGTCAAAGTGTTTTTTTTCAAACATGCAGCATTTCAGTTTTTCACAACTTTTTTTGCAGCATTTTTCACCCATTCAAATAATTGAAAAAACACATGTGAAAATACATGTAAAAATGTGTCAAAAACGTACTGTATAAAAAGCATATGTAATTTATGCAGCATTTTTCTGGCCAATACTTGAGTACTTGCAGCAAATTTTTCTGTAGCAAAAACAAAATGTATGCGCAGAGCTTTATAACTCTCTTTCTATATAACACTTTATATGTCAATTAATGTAATTGAATTTCCCAGCTGTACAGGACGGTAACGCACTATAGAGACTGCAAATCAACTTACAGAATATTAAATCTCAATTCCTACTTGCGAGCACAATATTTCGACAGATTTACAGTCTATTCATCTGACTGGACACAAATGTTTTATATGTAAGTATAACTTACAGTAATCAACTTCAAATTATACAGTATATTCCATCACATAGTAACCAAATAATACCTCCATACTAATCATTAAAGGGAACCTGTCACCCCCCTCAGGAGTTTGTAACTAAAAGAGCCACCTTGTGCAGCACTAATGCTGCACTCTGACAAGGTGTCTCTTTTAGTTATGCTCCCTGCACACGGTGAAATAAACGCTTATAAAATGTGCCCCCTCATACCGTGAAATCGTCCCGGGGCGGGTCTTTCCCCCCTAAACAGACGCAGCACAGCCGTCACTCTGGGCCTGTGCCTCATCTTGCTTCATTAGCGCTCCCGGCGCCTACGCTGTAAGTATTTTTTCCGGGCATGCGCAGTTGCGCTGCCCTTCGAACTTACAGCGCAGGCGCCAGAGGCGCTAATGAAGCAAGAGGAGGCGACGCCTGGCGTGCACAGGCCCAGAGTGACGGCTGTGCTGCATCTGATTAGGGGGGAAGACCCGCCCCAGAACGATTTCACGGTATGAGGGGGCACATTTTACAAGCGTTTATTTCAGCATGTGCAGGGAGCATAACTAAAAGAGCCACCTTGTCAGAATGCAGCATTAGTGCTGCACAAGGTGGCTCTTTTAGTTACAAACGCCTGAGGGGTGTGACAGGTTCCCTTTAACTAAATCCACTACACCATGATGAATATCACCACAAATACTGAAATATCAGAGACTGTAACATAACCAGATATTACCAGCATATACAGTAATAATAATATCGTCATACTAATAACGGGTCATCAATATCATATTTCCAGACAACTTCTTCAGCAAATTAGGCTGCAATACCATTTTTTTCTTTTTATCTGATGGGTGACTTTTCATTCCTAACACAGATTAATCCACTCTTGCTCCGTGTTGTATGTACAGTGCCTTGAAAAAGAATGAATACTCTGTGAACATTTCCACACTTTTTCACATCAAACCCACAAACTTAAATGCATTTTATTAGGATTTTATGTGATATGCCAACACAAAGGAGCAAGTATTTGTGAAGTGCAAAGGAAATGATAAATGGTATATTCTAATTCTTTTAAAAATATCAACCTGAAAATCATGATGTACATTAGTATTCAGCCCCTGAAGTCTCACATCGCTAAATAAAATCTTGAGTGATCAGTTGCCTCCCCAAGTCACATAGTTAGAAAATTGAGTTTATCCATGTGCAATTTATTCTCAACATAACTACAGATGTTCTTTGAAGGCCTCAGAGGTTTGTTTGTAAACATTAAGGATCACACGGCATCATGAAAACCAAGGAACACACCAGGCAAGTCAGAGATAATGTTGTGAATAAAAGTAAAGTTATAAAAAAAGACCAAGCTCTGAACATCTCACAGAAAGGTGTTCAATTCATCACCCAAAAATGGAAGGATTATAGCACAACTGCAAACCTACCAAGACATGGCTGTCAATCTAAACTAACATCTCAGTAAAGTAAAGCATTAATCAGAGAAACAGCCGTAGGGTCCACATTCACTCTGAAGGAGCTGCAGAGAGCCATACCTCAGGTGATAGAATCTGTCCACTTGACAACTATTTGTCATATACTCCACAAATCTGGCTTCAATGGAAGAGTGGCAAGAAGAAAGCCATTTGTAAGAGCAAGCAATAAGAAATCCCATTTGCAGTTTTCAAAAAGCTATGTAGGAGATACAGCTAGCAAGTGGAAGAAAGAGTTCTGGTCAGATGAGACCAAAATAGAGTTGTTTGAGCTAAATGCAAAATGCTATATGTGGTGGACATTTAAAACTGCACTTCTTCCTGAAAAAAAACATCGCCACAGTCAAACATGATAGTAGCAGCATCATTCTGGGGGATGCTTTTCTTCAGCAGGGACACATAAGTTGGTCAGAGTTGTTGGAAAGGTATAATGTGCAAAATACAGGACAATCCTAGAGGAAAACCTGATAGAGGCTTCAAAAGATAAAACTGGGGCATATTTTCACCTTCCAGTAGGACCAGGGCCGGCTCCAGGTTTTTGAGGGTCCCGGGCGAAAGAGTCTCAGTGCCCCCCCCCCTTAACACATACCATGATTCATGATGCACAGATACAGCAGAGAAATATAGCTATAGTACAATGTCAGATTTCACTTCTTACATGAGTGATAGCTATTGAAAATTCTGCAGTGTATATATACAGGACAGGAGGAGTGGTGCTGTGCAGTGTATATATACAGGACAGGAGGAGCGGTGCAGTGTATATATACAGGACAGGAGGAGTGGTGCAGTGTATATATACAGGACAGGAGGAGTGGTGCAGTGTATATATACAGGACAGGAGGAGTGGTGCAGTGTATATATACAGGACACGAGGAATGGTACTGTGCAGTGTATATATACAGGACAGGAGGAGCGGTGCAGTGTATATATACAGGACAGGAGGAGTGGTGCAGTGTATATATACAGGACAGGAGGAGTGGTGCAGTGTATATATACAGGACAGGAGGAGTGGTGCAGTGTATATATACAGGACAGGAGAAGTGGTACTGTGCAGTGTATATATACAGGACAGGAGGAGTGGTGCAGTGTATATATACAGGACAGGAGGAGTGGTGCAGTGTATATATACAGGACAGGAGGAGTGGTACTGTGCAGTGTATATATACAGGACAGGAGGAGTGGTACTGTGCAGTGTATATATACAGGACACGAGGAGTGGTACTGTGCAGTGTATATATACAGGACAGGAGGAGTGGTGCAGTGTATATATACAGGACAGGAGAAGTGGTACTGTGCAGTGTATATATACAGGACAGGAGGAGTGGTGCAGTGTATATATACAGGACAGGAGGAGTGGTGCAGTGTATATATACAGGACAGGAGGAGTGGTACTGTGCAGTGTATATATACAGGACAGGAGAAGTGGTACTCTGCAGTGTATATATACAGGACACGAGGAGTGGTACTGTGCAGTGTATA
Source organism: Ranitomeya imitator (assembly GCF_032444005.1). NCBI lineage: Eukaryota > Metazoa > Chordata > Amphibia > Anura > Dendrobatidae > Ranitomeya > Ranitomeya imitator. Next base: position 1,065,751,538 of record NC_091282.1, read on the forward strand.
TATACAGGACAGGAGGAGTGGTACTGTGCAGTGTATATATACAGGAGGAGTGGTACTGTGCAGTGTATATATACAGGAGAAGTGGTACTGTGCAGTGTATATATACAGGACACGAGGAGTGGTACTGTGCAGTGTATATATACAGGACAGGAGAAGTGGTACTGTGCAGTGTACATATACACGACACGAGGAGTGGTACTGTGCAGTGTACATATACACGACACGAGGAGTGGTACTGTGCAGTGTACATATACACGACACGAGGAGCGGTGCAGTGTATATATACAGGAGAGGAGGAGCGGTGCAGTGTATATATACAGGGGATTGGTACTGTGCAGTGTATATATACAGGACAGGAGGAGTGGTACTGTGCAGTGTACATATACAGGACAGGAGAAGTGGTACTGTGCAGTGTACATATACACGACACGAGGAGTGGTACTGTGCAGTTTATATATACAGGACAGGAGGAGCGGTGCAGTGTATATATACAGGACAGGAGGAGCGGTGCAGTGTATATATACAGGGGATTGATACTGTGCAGTGTATATATACAGGACAGGAGGAGCGGTGCAGTGTATATATAGAGGGGATTGGTACTGTGCAGTGTACATATACACGACACGAGGAGTGGTACTGTGCAGTTTATATATACAGGACAGGAGGAGCGGTGCAGTGTATATATACAGGACAGTTGGAGCGGTGCAGTGTATATATACAGGGGATTGGTACTGTGCAGTGTATATAAACAGGACAGGAGGAGTGGTACTGTGCAGTGTATATATACAGGAGAAGTGGTACTGTGCAGTGTATATATACAGGACAGGAGGAGTGGTACTGTGCAGTGTATATATACAGGACAGGAGAAGTGGTACTGTGCAGTGTACATATACAGGACAGGAGAAGTGGTACTGTGCAGTGTACATATACACGACACGAGGAGTGGTACTGTGCAGTGTACATATACACGACACGAGGAGCGGTGCAGTGTATATATACAGGACAGGAGGAGCGGTGCAGTGTATATATACAGGGGATTGGTACTGTGCAGTGTATATATACAGGACAGGAGGAGTGGTACTGTGCAGTGTACATATACAGGACAGGAGAAGTGGTACTGTGCAGTGTACATATACACGACACGAGGAGTGGTACTGTGCAGTTTATATATACAGGACAGGAGGAGCGGTGCAGTGTATATATACAGGACAGGAGGAGCGGTGCAGTGTATATATACAGGGGATTGGTACTGTGCAGTGTATATATACAGGACAGGAGGAGTGGTACTGTGCAGTGTATATATACAGGACAGGAGAAGTGGTACTGTGCAGTGTATATATACAGGACAGGAGAAGTGGTACTGTGCAGTGTATATATACAGGACAGGAGAAGGGGTACTGTGGAGTGTATATATACAGGACAGGAGGAGTGGTACTGTGCAGTGTATATATACAGGACAGGAGGAGTGGTACTGTGCAGTGTATATATACAGGACATGAGGAGTGGTACTGTGGAGTGTATATATACAGGACAGGTGGAGTGGTACTGTGCAGTGTATATATACAGGAGGAGTGGTACTGTGGAGTGTATATATACAGGACAGGAGGAGTGGTACTGTGCAGTGTATATATACAGGAGAAGTGGTACTGTGCAGTGTATATATACAGGACAGGAGGAGTGGTAATGTGCAGTGTATATATACAGGACAGGAGAAGTGGTACTGTGCAGTGTATATATACAGGAGGAGTGGTACTGTGCAGTGTATATATACAGGACAGGAGGAGTGGTACTCTGCAGTGTATATATACAGGAGGAGTGGTACTGTGCAGTGTATATATACAGGACAGGAGGAGTGGTACTGTGCAGTGTATACAGGTCCTTCTCAAAAAATTAGCATATAGTGTTAAATTTCATTATTTACCATAATGTAATGATTACAATTAAACTTTCATATATTATAGATTCATTATCCACCAACTGAAATTTGTCAGGTCTTTTATTGTTTTAATACTGATGATTTTGGCATACAACTCCTGATAACCCAAAAAACCTGTCTCAATAAATTAGCATATCAAGAAAAGGTTCTCTAAACGACCTATTACCCTAATCTTCTGAATCAACTAATTAACTCTAAACACATGCAAAAGATACTTGAGGCTTTTATAAACTCCCTGCCTGGTTCATTACTCAAAACCCCCATCATGGGTAAGACTAGCGACCTGACAGATGTCAAGAAGGCCATCATTGACAGCCTCAAGCAAGAGGGTAAGACCCAGAAAGAAATTTCTCAACAAATAGGCTGTTCCCAGAGTGCTGTATCAAGGCACCTCAATGGTAAGTCTGTTGGAAGGAAACAATGTGGCAGAAAACGCTGTACAACGAGAAGAGGAGACCGGACCCTGAGGAAGATTGTGGAGAAGGACCGATTCCAGACCTTGGGGAACCTGAGGAAGCAGTGGACTGAGTCTGGTGTGGAAACATCCAGAGCCACCGTGCACAGGCGTGTGCAGGAAATGGGCTACAGGTGCCGCATTCCCCAGGTAAAGCCACTTTTGAACCATAAACAGCGGCAGAGGCGCCTGACCTGGGCTACAGAGAAGCAGCACTGGACTGTTGCTAAGTGGTCCCAAGTACTTTTTTCTGATGAAAGCAAATTTTGCATGTCATTCGGAAATCAAGGTGCCAGAGTCTGGAGGAAGACTGGGGAGAAGGAAATGCCAAAATGCCTGAAGTCCAGTGTCAAGTACCCACAGTCAGTGATGGTGTGGGGTGCCATGTCAGCTGCTGGTGTTGGTCCACTGTGTTTCATCAAGGGCAGGGTCAATGCAGCTAGCTATCAGGAGATTTTGGAGCACTTCATGCTTCCATCGGCTGAAATGCTTTATGGAGATGAAGATTTCATTTTTCAGCACGACCTGGCACCTGCTCACAGTGCCAAAACCACTGGTAAATGGTTTACTGACCATGGTATTACTGTGCTCAATTGGCCTGCCAACTCTCCTGACCTGAACCCCATAGAGAATCTGTGGGATATTGTGAAGAGAAAGTTGAGAGACGCAAGACCCAACACTCTGGATGAGCATAAGGCCGCTATTGAAGCATCCTGGGCCTCCATAACATCTCAGCAGTGTCACAGGCTGATTGCCTCCATGCCACGCCGCATTGAAGCTGTCATTTCTGCCAAAGGATTCCCGACCAAGTATTGAGTGCATAACTGAACATTATTATTTGATGGTTTTTTTGTTTGTTATTAAAAAACACTTTTATTTGATTGGATGGGTGAAATATGCTAATTTATTGAGACAGGTTTTTTGGGTTATCAGGAGTTGTATGCCAAAATCATCAGTATTAAAACAATAAAAGACCTGACAAATTTCAGTTGGTGGATAATGAATCTATAATATATGAAAGTTTAATTGTAATCATTACATTATGGTAAATAATGAAATTTAACACTATATGCTAATTTTTTGAGAAGGACCTGTATATACAGGACAGGAGAAGTGGTACTGTGGAGTGTATATATACAGGACAGGAGAAGTGGTACTGTGGAGTGTATATATACAGGACAGGAGAAGTGGTACTGTGGAGTGTATATATACAGGACAGGAGAAGTGGTACTGTGGAGTGTATATATACAGGACAGGAGAAGTGGTACTGTGCAGTGTATATATACAGGACAGGAGGAGTGGTACTGTGCAGTGTTTATATACAGGACAGGAGGAGTGGTACTGTGCAGTGTATATATACAGGACAGGAGAAGTGGTACTGTGGAGTGTATATATACAGGACAGGAGGGGTGGTACTGTGCAGTGTATATATACAGGAGGAGTGGTACTGTGCAGTGTATATATACAGGAGGAGTGGTACTGTGCAGTGTATATATACAGGAGGAGTGGTACTGTGCAGTGTATATATACAGGACAGGAGGAGTGGTACTGTGCAGTGTATATATACAGGAGGAGTGGTACTGTGCAGTGTATATATACAGGACAGGAGGAGTGGTACTGTGCAGTGTATATATACAGGACAGGAGAAGTGGTACTGTGGAGTGTATATATACAGGACAGGAGAAGTGGTACTGTGGAGTGTATATATACAGGACAGGAGAAGTGGTACTGTGCAGTGTATATATACAGGACAGGAGGAGTGGTACTGTGCAGTGTATATATACAGGAGGAGTGGTACTGTGCAGTGTATATATACAGGACAGGAGGAGTGGTACTGTGCAGTGTGTATATACAGGAGGAGTGGTACTGTGCAGTGTATATATACAGGACAGGAGGAGTGGTACTGTGCAGTGTATATATACAGGACAGGAGAAGTGGTACTGTGGAGTGTATATATACAGGACAGGAGAAGTGGTACTGTGCAGTGTATATATACAGGACAGGAGGAGTGGTACTGTGCAGTGTATATATACAGGAGGAGTGGTACTGTGCAGTGTATATATACAGGACAGGAGGAGTGGTACTGTGCAGTGTATATATACAGGACAGGAGGAGTGGTACTGTGCAGTGTATATATACAGGACAGGAGAAGTGGTACTGTGGAGTGTATATATACAGGACAGGAGGAGTGGTACTGTGCAGTGTATATATACAGGACAGGAGGAGTGGTACTGTGCAGTGTATATATACAGGACAGGAGGAGTGGTACTGTGCAGTGTATATATACAGGACAGGAGAAGTGGTACTGTGGAGTGTATATAAACAGGACAGGAGAAGTGGTACTGTGCAGTGTATATATACAGGACAGGAGGAGTGGTACTGTGCAGTGTATATATACAGGAGGAGTGGTACTGTGCAGTGTATATATACAGGACAGGAGGAGTGGTACTGTGCAGTGTATATATACAGGACAGGAGGAGCGGTGCAGTGTATATATACAGGACAGGAGGAGCGGTGCAGTGTATATATACAGGGGATTGGTACTGTGCAGTGTATATATACAGGACAGGAGGAGTGGTACTGTGCAGTGTATATATACAGGACAGGAGAAGTGGTACTGTGCAGTGTATATATACAGGACAGGAGAAGTGGTACTGTGCAGTGTATATATACAGGACAGGAGAAGGGGTACTGTGGAGTGTATATATACAGGACAGGAGGAGTGGTACTTTGCAGTGTATATATACAGGACAGGAGGAGTGGTACTGTGCAGTGTATATATTCAGTACAGGAGGAGTGGTACTGTGCAGTGTATATATTCAGTACAGGAGGAGTGGCACTGTGCAGTGTATATATACAGGACAGGAGAAGTGGTACTGTGCAGTGTATATATACACGACACGAGGAGTGGTACTGTGCAGTGTATATATACAGGACAGGAGGAGCGGTGCAGTGTATATATACAGGACAGGAGGAGCGGTGCAGTGTATATATACAGGGGATTGGTACTGTGCAGTGTATATATACAGGACAGGAGGAGTGGTACTGTGCAGTATATATATACAGGACAGGAGAAATGGTACTGTGGAGTGTATATATACAGGACACGAGGAGTGGTACTGTGCAGTGTATATATACAGGACAGGAGGAGCGGTGCAGTGTATATATACAGGACAGGAGGAGTGGTACTGTGCAGTGTATATATACAGGACAGGAGGAGTGGTACTGTGCAGTGTATATATACAGGACAGGAGGAGTGGTACTGTGCAGTGCATATATACAGGACAGGAGGAGTGGTACTGTGTAGTGCATATATACAGGACAGGTGGAGTGGTACTGTGCAGTGTATATATACAGGACAGGAGGAGTGGTACTGTGCAGTGTATATATACAGGACAGGAGAAGTGGTACTATGGAGTGTATATATACAGGACAGGAGGAGTGGTACTGTGCAGTGTATATATACAGGACAGGAGAAGTGGTACTATGGAGTGTATATATACAGGACAGGAGGAGTGGTACTGTGCAGTGTATATATACAGGACAGGAGGAGTGGTTCTGTGCAGTTTATATATAAAGGACAGGAGGAGTGGTACTGTGCTGTGTATATATACAGGACAGCAGGAGTGGTACTGTGCAGTGTATATATACAGGACAGGAGGAGTGGTACTGTGCAGTGTATATATACAGGACAGGAGGAGTGGTACTGTGCAGTGTATATATACAGGGGAGTGGTACTGTGCAGTGTGTATATACAGGGCAGTGGTACTGTGCAGTGATTATATACAGGGCAGTGGTACTGTGCAGTGATTATATACAGGGCAGTAGTACTGTGTAGTGTATATATACAGGGCAGTGGTACAGTGGTACTGAGTAGTGTATATATACAGGGCAGTGGTACTGTGCAGTGTATATATACAGGACAGTGGTACTGTACAGTGTATACAGGGCAGTGGTACTGTGTAGTGTATATATACAGGGCAGTGGTACTGTGCAGTGTATATATACAGGGCAGTGGTACTGTGCAGTGTATATATTTCAACAGCCCCCCAGCCCAGGCCCCCAGCACCTGTCCTGTATATATATTATATATACTGTCATACAGGCTGTATAGATACAGTATATTCATATACAGGACAGGTACTGGGGGCCTGGGCGGCTGCTGAAGTATATAATATCTATAATATAACGCTGGGAGCGTCACTCTGTCCGAAGCCTTAATAGACTGCGCAGGCGCGACGCTCCTAGCGTTACAATATAGAAAAAATTCCACCAAGAGCAGGGGTCGGGAGCACGGGGACGCCGTCTACATATGTGCGCCCTGATTATGCAAATAATCCGCCGCCATAGTAAGTTTTTACTTACGCTATTCGTTTCGGGCGCCATTGTCTTGCTCTTCCTGGTGCCGGAAGTCTGCGCTTTCTGGCGCCATTTTCTTGAAGACACACTGCTGTGTGTCTTCAAGAAAATGGTGCCGGAAAGTGTGGACCGCGCAGGCGCCGATTCCGGCACCAGGAGCAAGACAATGGCGCCCGAAACGAATAGCGTAAGTAAAAACTTGCTGTGCCATGAGGCTGTGACACTTAATGCCACAGCAATTTGTTACTTACGCCATTCCTTTCCGGCGCCATTGTCTTGCTCCTCCCGGTGCCGGAATCGGCGCCTGCGCAGTCCGCGCTTACCGGCGCCATTTTCTTGAAGACACACAGCAGTGTCTCCATCCTGTGTCCCCATCCTGTCATGTGCTGCTCCATCCTGCGTCCCCATCCTGTCATGAGCTGCTCCATCCTGTGCCCCCATCCTGTCATGTGCTGCTCCATCCTGCGTCCCCATCCTGTCATGTGCTGCACTCATCCTGCGCCCCCATTCTGTCATGTGCTGCTCCCATCCTGCGCCCCCATCCTGTCATGTGCTGCTCCATCCTGCGTCCCCATCCTGTCATGTGCTGCACCCATCCTGCGCCCCCATTCTGTCATGTGCTGCTCCCATCCTGCGCCCCCATTCTGACATGTGCTGCTCCCATCCTGCGCCCCCATTCTGACATGTGCTGCACCCAACCTGCGCCTCCATTCTGACATGTGCTGCACCCATCCTGTGCCTCCATTCTGACATGTGCTGCACCCATACTGCGCCTCCATTCTGTCACTGGCTGTTCCCATGCTGCGTCCCCATCCTGTCATGTGCTGCTCCCATCCTGCGCCCCCGTTCTGTCATGTGCTGCTTCTATCCTGCACCCCCGTTCTGTCATGTGCTACTCCCATCCTGCGCCCCCGTTCTGTCATGTGCTGCTTCCATCCTGCACCCCCGTTCTGTCATGTGCTACTGCCATTCTGCGCCCCTGTTCTGTCATGTGCTGCTCCCATCCTGCGCCCCCGTTCTGTCATGTGCTGCTTCCATCTTGCACCCCCGTTCTATCATGTGCTGCTTCCATTCTGCACCCCCGTTCTGTCATGTGCTGCTGCCATCCTGCACCCCTGTTCTGTCATGTGCTGCTGCCATCCTGCGCCCCCGTTCTGTCATGTGCTGCTCCCATCCTGCACCCCCGTTCTTTCATGTGCTACTTCCATCCTGCACCCCCGTTCTGTCATGTGCTGCTGCCATCCTGCACCCCCGTTCTGTCATGTGCTGCTCCCATTCTGCGCCCCCATTGTCATGTGCTGCTGCCATCCTGCGCCTCCGTTCTGACATGTGCTGCTCCCATCCTGCGCCCCCGTTCTGTCATGTGCTGCTTCCATCCTGCACCCCCGTTCTGTCATGTGCTGCTGACATTCTGCACCCCCATCCTGTCATGTGCTGCACCCATCCTGCGCCCCCATTCTGTCATGTGCTGCTCCCATCCTGCGCCCCCATTCTGACATGTGCTGCACCCATCCTGCGCCTCCATTCTGACATGTGCTGCACCCATCCTGTGCCTCCATTCTGACATGTGCTCCACCCATACTGCGCCTCCATTCTGTCACTGGCTGTTCCCATGCTGCGTCCCCATCCTGTCATGTGCTGCTCCCATCCTGCGCCCCCGTTCTGTCATGTGCTGCTGCCATCCTGCACCCCCGTTCTGTCATGTGCTGCTCCCATCCTGCGCCCCCATTGTCATGTGCTGCTGCCATCCTGCTCCTCCGTTCTGACATGTGCTGCTCCCATCCTGCGCCCCCATTCTGTCATGTGCTGCTTCCATCCTGCACCCCACGTTCTGTCATGTGCTGCTGACATTCTGCACCCCCATCCTGTCATGTGCTGCACCCATCCTGCGCCCCCATTCTGTCATGTGCTGCTCCCATCCTGCGCCCCCATTCTGACATGTGCTGCACCCATCCTGCGCCTCCATTCTGACATGTGCTGCACCCATCCTGTGCCTCCATTCTGACATGTGCTCCACCCATACTGCGCCTCCATTCTGTCACTGGCTGTTCCCATGCTGCGTCCCCATCCTGTCATGTGCTGCTCCCATCCTGCGCCCCCGTTCTGTCATGTGCTGCTTCCATCCTGCACCCCCGTTCTGTCATGTGCTGCTCCCATCCTGCGCCCCCGTTCTGTCATGTGCTGCTTCCATCCTGCACCCCCGTTCTGTCATGTGCTACTGCCATTCTGCGCCCCCGTTCTGTCATGTGCTGCTCCCATCCTGCGCCCCCGTTCTGTCATGTGGTGCTTCCATCTTGCACCCCCGTTCTATCATGTGCTGCTTCCATTCTGCACCCCCGTTCTGTCATGTGCTGCTGCCATCCTGCACCCCCGTTCTGTCATGTACTGCTGCCATCCTGCGCCCCCGTTCTGTCATGTGCTGCTCCCATCCTGCGCCCCCGTTCTGTCATGTGCTACTTCCATCCTGCACCCCGTTCTGTCATGTGCTGCTGCCATCCTGCACCCTCGTTCTGTCATGTGCTGCTCCCATCCTGCGCCCCCATTGTCATGTGCTGCTGCCATCCTGCGCCTCCGTTCTGACATGTGCTGCTCCCATCCTGCGCCCCCGATCTGTCATGTGCTGCTTCCATCCTGCACCCCCGTTCTGTCATGTGCTGCTGACATTCTGCACCCCCGTTCTGTCATGTGCTGCACCCATCCTGCGCCTCCATTCTGACATGTACTGCACCCATCCTGCGCCTCCATTCTGACATGTGCTGCACCCATACTGCGCCTCCATTCTGTCACTGGCTGTTCCCATGCTGCGTCCCCATCCTGTCATGTGCCGCTCCCATCCTGCGCCCCGTTCTGTCATGTGCTGCTTCCATCCTGCACCCCCGTTCTGTCATGTGCTGCTCCCATCCTGCGCCCCCGTTCTGTCATGTGCTGCTTCCATCCTGCACCCCCGTTCTGTCATGTGCTACTGCCATTCTGCGCCCCCGTTCTGTCATGTGCTGCTCCCATCCTGCGCCCCCGTTCTGTCATGTGCTGCTTCCATCTTGCACCCCCGTTCTATCATGTGCTGCTTCCATTCTGCACCCCCGTTCTGTCATGTGCTGCTGCCATCCTGCACCCCCGTTCTGTCATATGCAGCTGCCATCCTGCGCCCCCGTTCTGTCATGTGCTGCTCCCATCCTGCGCCCCCGTTCTGTCATGTGCTACTTCCATCCTGCACCCCCGTTCTGTCATGTGCTGCTGCCATCCTGCACCCCCGTTCTGTCATGTGCTGCTCCCATCCTGCGCCCCCATTGTCATGTGCTGCTGCCATCCTGCGCCCCTGTTCTGACATGTGCTGCTCCCATCCTGCGCCCCCGTTCTGTCATGTGCTGCTTCCATCCTGAACCCCTGTTCTGTCATGTGCTGCTGCCATCCTGCACCCCGTTCTGTCATGTGCTGCTTTATTCTGTCATGTGCTGCTCCCATCCTGCGCCCCCGTTCTGTCATGTGCTGCTGCCATCCTGCACCCCCGTTCTGTCATGTGCTGCCCTATTCTGTCATATGCTGCTCCCATCCTGCGCCCCCGTTCTGTCATGTGCTGGTCCCATCCATATGCCCCATACGCTGCTCCATAATGGTTTATGACCCCCATCAGGTGGCGTAAGTAGCAAATAGCTGTGGCATGAAGTGCCACAGCCTCATGGCACAGCAATTTGTTACGTACGCTACCTGATTCTTTTCCGGCGCCATTGTCTTGCTCCTCCCGTGTGTGGCGCACCTAAAAAGAAACAACAAGGACGTGCAAAAGTTATATGGAATATGGAATCAGCCGTTACCAACCAGATATGCGTGCCGCAGCCCCCGCACACACCACTCCAACGCACGTTTCGCAACCGCTTCGTCAGGGAGTGTCACTTGTTGTTTCTTTTTAGGTGCGCCCACACACCTGCCCATTGTATAAACTGTGCTATGACACACTCCTGTTTTTGACTCTGGGGAGTTTTTCATATAATCAATTATAGTGTTTATATATATATTTTTTTTTTATTTTCTCTTCTTTCTTGCTCCTTCTCTGCACAGGTTATATATAGGTTTTAATATTTAACCTTTTTGTCACAGTACCTGATATCACATTATCATATTTTATTATTTTTATCAGTGTATGCACTAACAATTAAATATATATATATATATGTATATACAGTGGGGCAAAAAAGTATTTAGTCAGTCATCAATAGTGCAAGTTCCACCACTTAAAAAGATGAGAGGCGTCTGTAATTTACATCATAGGTAGACCTCAACTATGGGAGACAAACTGAGAAAAAAAAATCCAGAAAATCACATTGTCTGTTTTTTTTAACATTTTATTTGCATATTATGGTGGAAAATAAGTATTTGGTCAGAAACAAACAATCAAGATTTCTGGCTCTCACAGACCTGTAACTTCTTCTTTAAGAGTCTCCTCTTTCCTCTACTCATTACCTGTAGTAATGGCACCTGTTTAAACTTGTTATCAGAATAAAAAGACACCTGTGCACACCCTCAAACAGTCTGACTCCAAACTCCACTATGGTGAAGACCAAAGAGCTGTCAAAGGACACCAGAAACAAAATTGTAGCCCTGCACCAGGCTGGGAAGACTGAATCTGCAATAGCCAACCAGCTTGGAGTGAAGAAATCAACAGTGGGAGCATCAATTAGAAAATGGAAGACATACAAGACCACTGATAATCTCCCTCGATCTGGGGCTCCACGCAAAATCCCACCCCGTGGGGTCAGAATGATCACAAGAACGGTGAGCAAAAATCCCAGAACCACGCGGGGGGACCTAGTGAATGAACTGCAGAGAGCTGGGACCAATGTAACAAGGCCTACCATAAGTAACACACTACGCCACCATGGACTCAGATCCTGCAGTGCCAGACGTGTCCCACTGCTTAAGCCAGTACATGTCCGGGCCCGTCTGAAGTTTGCTAGAGAGCATTTGGATGATCCAGAGGAGTTTTGGGAGAATGTCCTATGGTCTGATGAAACCAAACTGGAACTGTTTGGTAGAAACACAACTTGTCGTGTTTGGAGGAAAAAGAATACTGAGTTGCATCCATCAAACACCATACCTACTGTAAAGCATGGTGGTGGAAACATCATGCTTTGGGGCTGTTTCTCTGCAAAGGGGCCAGGACGACTGATCCGGGTACATGAAATAATGAATGGGGCCATGTATCGTGAGATTTTGAGTGCAAACCTCCTTCCATCAGCAAGGGCATTGAAGATGAAACGTGGCTGGGTCTTTCAACATGACAATGATCCAAAGCACACCGCCAGGGCAACGAAGGAGTGGCTTTGTAAGAAGCATTTCAAGGTCCTGGAGTGGCCTAGCCAGTCTCCAGATCTCAACCCTATAGAAAACCTTTGAAGGGAGTTGAAAGTCCGTGTTGCCAAGCAAAAAGCCAAAAACATCACTGCTCTAGAGGAGATCTGCATGGAGGAATGGGCCAACATACCAACAACAGTGTGTGGCAACCTTGTGAAGACTTACAGAAAACGTTTGACCTCTGTCATTGCCAACAAAGGATATATTACAAAGTATTGAGATGAAATTTTGTTTCTGACCAAATACTTATTTTCCACCATAATATGCAAATAAAATGTTAAAAAAACAGACAATGTGACTTTCTGGGTTTTTTTTTCTCAATTTGTCTCCCATAGTTGAGGTCTACCTATGATGTAAATTACAGATGCCTCTCATCTTTTTAAGTGGTGGAACTTGCACTATTGATGACTGACTAAATACTTTTTTGCCCCACTGTATATAACTTTCACCTTCAATTACATATGATTATACATTTAATTTTTGACACTTTTTCATGTTTTAGTATTAGTTTTTTATTTATTTTTTATTTATTTATATACTTTTTTATAGTTTTTTGTTTTTTTATTTTTTTGCACAACATATATTTTTTGCACATTTTATTTTACACATATATAATATATATAATTCTATCACTTTACATATATTATTCCCTCACCTTCATATATATTAATATATACATTTTTTGTTTTTTATTTATTTTTTATTATTTTTTCTTGTTTTCCTTTTTTCTTTTTATTTTATTATTTTTTCCTCTTTTTACTATTTTTGTCTTTATTTGTTATATTATATAACTGATTATATTAACTATATAAGATCTATTAACATTGATCAGGTGTGTGGACTAATTCAGATATTACTCTTATATTCATTTATTATTAATTCATTGTACTTTATTATGTGAGTATATACTGATTTGCTTTTCAGCCATATTATTATATCTTTTATCAAAGTATTAATAATTTTTGTATTATTTTATATATTTAATTTATGTTGTATTTTTTTAGAAATATATTTTTGCCAACCAGTTCTTGCGTGCCCTGGCCCCTTCACATACTTGTTGTATGTTTTAGTAGACAAATTTTAGTAATATTTTATATACTGTCTTGTACAAAATTAATAAAAAAGAATTAATTGTTGTGTTCATGTCACTTTTTAATAAATAAAAGTATTTGATTAAAATCTATGATTGGTTTGTCAGTAAATATTTTTTTAGGTTATATATTTTCTGAGTAATATTTACTAAATTGGTTACATTTTGAATATATTTTGGTATTTCTTTTCTGTATAGGATTCCTCCGTAATCTGCCTGAATCTGATAAGTTCAGCAGTCAGTGAGTGCAGCCAGCGAGGGGCGGGAGAGCAGAGCAGGAGAACGTGCTCTCTCCGCCCACAAACAATGTCACGCTGGCTGCGTTCTTAACCCCTATGTGCCTGGCCCTGCACTGACTAAGAAGATGCTTGTGCCAGTGCAAATTGTACGGCCAGATGGATCTCTATGACAGAGTGAGTGGGCCCCCCATCTCGCCAGGGCCCCGGCACTTGCCCGGGTGCTCTGGGGGCTCACGGCGGCCCTGAGTAGGACAACAATACTGAGCATACTGCCAAAGCTATAAAAGAGTGGATCATAAAGCAATACAATGCAGGATATCAAAATGACATTTGGAGGGATATATAAATATAATTAACAAATTGGGGAGAACCCCGAATGAACCATTACTAGAAGGCCTAAAATATAACCTTCAAGCATATGTCCCATCCCCTGATGATGCCGCTAACACGGTGAAACATGTTGGGGGACATTTGTGCTAAAATTCACTGTCCTATTCTGCCCGATATGTGCTAGTTATACACTTTATCAATACAGAGTAGCAGGCATGCTGTTTAAATATAATTGAAACAATAGAGGCAGATTAGGGACTAAAACTTTTATGCACATGTGGAAAAAGGAATCCAGCTAAAACTTTTATAACCTTTTGCTCATAATTTTAAATTCAAAATAAAAGTTATATTTTAGGCCTTCTAGTGGGGACTCACTCAGAGTTCCCCCCAATTTGTTAATTATAATAGAATGGTTTAGATCAAAGCATATATATATATCCAGTTAAAGTTTAGACCTAAATCCCATTGAGTATCTGTGACAAGACTTGAAAATTGCTTTTTACAAACGATCTCCTTCTCAATGAGCTGAAGCTAGTTTGAAAAAGATGAAAAAAAGGAAGGAAGATGGAGCCAGGAAATTACAGGCCAGAGAGCCTTACTTCTGTACCGGGAAAGATATTTGACAAATCATTAAACAGCATGTATGTTTGTACTTGCATAAGAATGCAGTAAGTTACTGAAGGCAGCATGGGTTTGTATCAAACAAGTCATGCCAATCTAATGTTCTTCTATGATGGAATTACTGGCTGGGTGGATCAGGGAAACACAGTAGATATAGTTTATCTTGACTTTAGCAAAACATTTAATAAAGTATCTTATACTATCCTTATTGAAAAAAATGACCAAGTATGGGTTTAACAAGGCTATGGTTTGGTGGATTCATAACTGGCTCAGTGTACTCAAAGAGTGGTAATAAATGGTTGCACATCCAATTGGAAGAGTGTTTCAAGTGGGGTACCGCAAGTGTCCTGTCAAGTGTCCTGGCCCCAGTGTTGTTCAATATTTTTATAAATGATCTATATAAGGGAACTTATGGTAAACTAATCAAATTTGCAGATGATGGAAAGTTAGGAGGGATAGCTGACACTAGAGAAGACAGAGAAAGGATTCAGAAGGATCTAGATAAGCTTGAACAATGGGCAGTGACCAATAGAATGATATTTAACAGGGAAAAATGCAAGATTCTACATCACGCACTTGTGAAAAAGGCAAAGCAGTTCTAGAATATATTAAGAGAAGCATAAAGTCTAGATCACGTGAAGTAATTATCCCTCTACTCCTCCTTTGTCAGGCCTCATCTGGAATACCGTGTCCAGTTCCGGGCACCACATTTTGAAAAATACATATAAAAACCAGGGCAAGTTCAGAGAAGAGCAACCAAGATGGTAAGCAGACTGCAAAGTATGTCCTACAAGGAACGATTAAAGGATCTGGGAATTTTTATCTTTCAAAAAAGTAGCCTAAGAGGAGACTTAAAAACTAAAAATATCTGAAGGGATGTCACAGTGTAGAGGGATCATCCTTATTCTCATTTGCACATGGAAACATGAAACGCAATGGATTAAACTAAAAGGGAGAAGATACAGATTAGATATTAGAAAAAACGCTTTGACAGTGAGGGTGATCAATGAATAGAACAGGTTGAGACAAGAGATGGTGAGTTCTCCTTCAATGGAAGTCTTCAAAAAGAGGATGGACAGACATCTGTCTGAGATGGTTTAGTAAATCCTGAATTGAGCAAGGGGTTGGATCCAATGACCCTTGAGGTTCCTTCCTACTCTAACATTCTTTGATTCTATTAATGGGCAAGAGTTTCAGTCTCTAAGTGTACAAAGCTGGCAAAGACATACTGCAAAAGGTTTTTATCAGCAATTGCAACAAAAAGTTGTCTTGCAAAGTATTGACTCAGGGTAACTGAATACAGATGCTTGTCACAAATTTCAGATTTATATTTTTTAAATATTTAGAAAACTATGTATAATTTCCTTTACACTTCACAATCACTTGCTACTTTATGTTGATATATCACATAAAATCCAAATAAAAAACATTTAAGTTTGTGGGTATAACATTAAAAAAATGTGGAAAGATTTACAGGGTATGTACATTTTTCAAGGCACTGTATCTATTTTGGAGCAGGTGCTGACTTATAGAGCAGGCTCAGGCATTGAGTCTGCTTTACACAGGTCAGGTTTTAGATGTTTTACATAGTCAGCATCTGCCTCTAACAGCAGATATTGGTGCTAGCTCTGAGTGCTGCTGTTTAACCACTTAAATGCTGGTGTCAAACTCTGAGAGCAGAATTTAATAGGCGCTTTCCTGCCTCTGTAGCCATCAGGGCCCAAGTTGTTTCTCCCCTTTCCAGATGCAATCCTGGTGGGTGAATTGATTGCCATCTCAGTCGGGTGCCTTGTTAAAAAAATGCTTTTAAAATCTTTAAAAAAAAAAAAAAACCTAAAAACTAAAAATCACCCTTTTTCCCCATCCAAAAATAAAGAACTTTCAAAAATTAAAAATTAAGCATATTCCACATTGCTGTAAGCTGTAAAGAAAAAAAAATGAAAAGTCAAAATTGATATTTCTTTAGTAATTACACTTTCCCCAAAATAAGAAAAAGGCAGGATCTACATTTTCCCCAACTTGGTACCAATAAAGACCAAAGTTCGGCAAGCTAACGATACGCTCTCATTCGAGTCAATGAACAGAAAAAGAAAAAAGTTATTGGCATATGAAAAGAATAGTGCCATTTTTCAGGGCAATTTAGGACTTTAGAGTATGTTTATTTGCAGTGAAGCGATTTACTGCATATTGACTTTCCTGGGACAATGCATTGAGTCTGGCAAATTAGACTTTTCAAGGATTCAATCATCTCTAGTACTAACCTTTGGACACTCATCTGGACAGTGGACAGCCTACTACCTCCCTATTTAATATGGTTTATGGGCCTTTTTATGGGATAGTCAATGTTATTCTCTCCATCGGGTCATTGGTGGATATAGATAAGATTTCAATAAATTGGCAAAAGAATATTCTGCCTATTTATGCATCTTCATTGATGTTTGCCAGGAGAATATTGCCCTTGAAAGTATTAATAAATACTACACAACAAGGCGATACATACAAATGATTTCTCCTAAGAAGAATTCCAGATATAATGAGGACAATATTACTACTTTTACTATTATTGCCGGTGAAATCATCTACTATATAATCGTCTAATTCTGTCTGTTTGTCTGTAACGGAAATCCCACATCGCTGATTGATCGTGCCAGCCGCCAGTGACCAATCAGTGACAGGCGCAGTCCGACTGCGAATTGGCGAGGGATTTGAACCACGCTTCGCTGATTGGTTGCGCCCACCCGCCGCGGCCAATCAGCGACAGGCGCAGTCTGGCTGCGAATTGGTGCGGGATTTGAACCACGCTTCACTGATTGGTCGCGCCCGGCCGGCCGCAACCAATCAGCGATATTGGCGTGGAATTTAACCCCCACTCACAGCATGACGTGGTTCACTCACGTTTACTGAACAAGTTCTGTCAGTCAGTGTGATGTAGTTCAGTTATGTTTTCTGGACAAGTTTTGTCAGTCATAGTGCCACATAGTTCACTCACGTTTACTGAACAAGTTCTGTCAGTCAGTGTGATGTAGTTCAGTTATGTTTTCTGGACAAGTTTTGTCAGTCACAGTGCCACATAGTTCAGTCCTGTTTACTGAACAAATTCTTTCAGTCACAGTGCCACGTAGTTCAGTCACGTTTACTGAACAAGTTCTGTCAGTCACAGTGCCACATAGTTCACTCACATTTACTGAGCAAGTTCTGTCAGTCACAGTGCCATGTAGTTCAGTCACATTTACTGAACAAGTTCTGTCAGTCACAGTGCCATGTATTTTGGTCACGTTTACTGAGCAAGTTCTGTCAGTCACAGTGTGATGTAGTTCAGTCACGTTTACTGAACAAGTTCTGTCAGTCACAGTGCCACGTAGTTCAGTCATGTTAACTGAACACGTTCTGTCAGTCACAGTGCGACATAGTTCAGTCAGGTTCAATGAACAAGTTCTGTCAGTCACAGTGCCACGTAGTTCAGTCATGTTAACTGAACACGTTCTGTCAGTCACAGTGCGACATAGTTCAGTCAGGTTCAATGAACATGTTCTGTCAGTCACAGCTCCTTACTGTACGCTATCACGATTTACGCTTCCTGTCTTCCAATGGGATGTAAGCGAAAATACGCCAATGATGACAGAAAAGCAGCAGCAGCAAAGCAATGACAACGTCAAAAGCAAGAGACACTTCAACAAACTGCCGCCAGACAAGCCCAGGATGCGGAATCTCACAGACAACGTCACCAACAGGAGAAACCACAACAAACTACCACACGACAGGTACAAGTAGCTGATTCACAGAGACAAGAACGGGAGACACCACAACACACTTCCGCTAGGCAGGAACACAATGTGGAATCCCACAGACAATGTCGGGTGAATGAATCTCCACAATCTAGGGCAAACAGACAATAACACAATCGCTAAATTCATAAAAAACAACTGCTCTACCAACTAAGGCAAGCCCAAAAGAATATTCAACAACTTGCACGTTATGTAACAGACAACAAAACTACAATTATTGAACACTACTGTGTTAATATGAATGCAGTTTGCTCTAAATGCGACTCTCTGAATTTCACTGATGAAAAACCATCTGACAATCAGTTTACTCAATGCTGCAAAAACAGAAAAGTTATGCTACCGAGATCTCACTACTCAGCTCTGTTTGAGCAGTTGATGAAAGGAACGCATCAACACAGTAGAAATTTTATGGAAAATATCAGAAGTATCAACACTTCTCATGCATTTGCTTCATTTGGTGCCAACATTGCACCGCCCCCTGGATTCGGACTGTATTGTTTTAAAATTCACGGCCAGATCTACCACTGCACTGGAACACTTCACCCAGAAATAGGACAACCACCAAAATTTGCACAATTATACATCCTTGATACAAATGAGGCTACAGAACAGAGGATGAACCTCAAAGAAAACAAAAAGTGTGGTGCTGAACTGATGAACCAAATTGCCGTACATTTACAAAAAAGCCCATTTGCTGCCGCATATCGCATGCTAACAGATGTCAAAGCTGAGGAGGAACAGAGGGCTATACAAAATGGGACTGAAATGCCTTCTATTGTCATGGCCATTAAACAAGAACTTAAACAGGATCCCCGACTTTACAACAAACCATGTGTAAGTGAGGTCGCAGTTGTTTTTCAAAACGATGACAGAGAGCCTCCTTTTCAAAGGGCTAAATTAGTATATCTTAAGTCAGACCAAAAGAACCCCTTGGTTCCTAAGACACAACGAATAAGCATTTTGCACAGCAACCTTGATGCTCTTCTGTATCCGCTATTCTTTCCAAGAGGTGATCAAGGGTGGCATGAACACCTACACCAGCAAGGAACTTCAAGAAGAATTACATAACTGCAGCACTACAGTTTTCTTATGTCTGTTCGAAATTACTTCAATCCTATTTTAAACGGTGGAAAACTGACACAACAGTGATTAGTTGACGCATACGTTAAAATTGAAGCTAATCGCCTCAGTTTCATGCGAATGAAAGAAAAACAACCTAAAGTTGAAGACTACTGCGTTCTTCAAGAACATTTGCAAAAAAAATCAATTCAAAATGGAATTCCAATTGGAAAAAACAGTAATTTTCCCGTCGTCGTTTGAAGGTAGCCCCCGCAACATGCAACAGCGTTATCAAGATGCAATGGCAATAGTAACAAAGTATGGAAGACCTGACATTTTTGTGACAATGATCTGTAATCCTAAATGGCCGGAAATTACCAAAAATCTAGAACCCTGGCAACAACTTGAACACAGGCCAGATTTAGTCGCACGTGTATTTCGACTGAAACTCAGCAGCCTTTTGAAAGACATAAAAAATGGGCATTTTGGAACAGTCTTAGCAATGGTACACATCATAGAGTTTCAGAAATGAGGTCTCCCACATGCGCATATACTAATTATCTTAGACGCAGATTCCAAGTTTCGCACGGAGGAAAAAATTGACAATATAATGTGGGCTGAAATTCCTAACCAAGAAAAGTATCCTGAACTGTATAATATTGTAGTCTCTCATATGGTTCATGGCCCATGAGGTGTAGCAAATCCAAAAAGTCCATGCATGGAAAATGTAAAGTGTACAAAAGGGTTTCCAAAGGAGTTCAATCAGCACACTGTTAAAGACTTGGATGGCTACCCATCCTACCGGCGACAGCACATTGATAACATTGTTCGCAACAAAAAAATTATAAATAACTCATGGATAGTCCCATACAACCCATACTTATCAAAATGCTACAACTGTCACATCAACAAAAGAAATCTGTGCTTCAATAAAAAGTGTAACATATCTTTTCAAGTATATCTACCAAGGGCATGACAAAGCTAACGTCGAATTACAACAGAAAACAGTCAATCACAATGAATCATCAACTTTTGTTGACTCAAGATATGTGAGTGCTCCAGAAGCTGCTTGGAGGATATTTGCGTTTCCAATGCATTCACAGTCCCATGCCATTCTATGTTTAGCTATTCATTTACCAAATCAACAGCAGCTTTATTTCTTTGAAGATGCTCAAGTCAAAGATGTCTCAAAAACTTTAAGCATGATGTCAACATTAATGGAATGGTTTTTGCTGAACCAACGTAATGAAAACGTAAGGTAGTATTTGTATTTAGAGATCCCAGAGCATTACGTTTGGAATAAAACTTGGAATCCAAGACAACGAGGACTTAGCAGAATAATTGGACGCATGTATACTGTTAGTGTCAAGTATCAAGAAAAGTATTGCTTTCGGCTGTTGATACTGCATGTCAAAGGAGCTACAAGTTATGTCAATTTGAAAACAGTTAACGAGTATTGCACGATAAATTTAAAGCTGCAGCTTTGGCTTTAGGACTTCTATTGGATGATACTGTGTGGAGACTTACTGTAGAAGACACAGTTAACCTAAATATATGCCTAAGCAACTTCGCAAATTGTTTGCCTACTTCTGCGTATTTGGACCGCCTACAAAGCCGGCTCAACTTTGGACAGATTTCAAAGAACATATAATCGAAGATTACTGCTTACATCTTCACAACAGAAGTGGAAATTGTCAAAATTGTGAATCTTATGCAAGATGTTCAAAATGTCTTACTACTGCATGGAATAACGTTTTCAGACTTTAATTTGCAACAGCCTGCAATTCAAGTTCCACAAGTTCCAGAGTATGACGAAGCTTATGAATTATTGTTGTTAACAGAGAAGAGTAACTCCTTAAATGAACAACAACGGATTGCATATGACACTATTGTGAGCACTATAGAAAACCAAGCGAATGCAAGGCCAAAATGTTTCTTTATTGATGGTCCAGGAGGGACCGGTAAAACATACCTCTATGAAGTTTTAATACATCACGTTAGAGGGTTGGGAAAAGTCAAACCTTTTACAAGGAGGTCGCACTATCCATTCACTCTTTGGGATACCAGTTCCAGACAACGAAATCTCCATTTCCAGAATAAAACAAGACACATTTGCAGGAAGACAGTTAAACAATTCAAATCTTTTGATACCTGACGAGTGTACCATGGCACCCAAATATGCTTTGAGCTTAATTGACAGACTTCTGTGTGAAGTAATGACTAAAACTGTTGCTGAAAAAAATGAAATTCCATTTGGAGGTAAAGTTTTTGTCATTGGCGGAGATTTTAGGCAATGCCTTCCAGTCATACCAAATGGAACAAGAACAGATGTTTTCGAGTCCAGTTTAAAAATGGCTGACCTTTGGAAACAGTTTAATAAACTCCAACTTATTAACAACATGCGATCTTCTGACTCAGAGTACAGCAACTGGCTTCTTTAACTAGGTAACCGTGAACTTAGCAACGAATACAACCTTGGAGAAGACATTATTGAAATACCAGAAGACATGTTGTGCATGTTATGACTGCATCGTAAGTGATGTTTTTGCACAATGCATTGAAATTGATGTGACCGACCAAAGCAGTGTTGAGAGGGCCTCTTCCCATGCAATTCTCTGTCCCAAGAATGATGACGTGGCTCTGCTAAATTCCCGTGTGATGGATAGAATGCCCGGAGAGTATACGTTGTACAAAAGTGATGATTCAGTGGATGTAGACAATGAAGAAGAACGAGAGCATTATCCAGTTGAATTTTTAAATAAACTTACGCCATCAGGAATGCCATCCACAGACTACATCTCAAAGTTGGAACAATCGTAATGTTGCTGCGGAATCTAAATACAAAAAATGGTCTATGTAATGGAACTCGCCTTATTGTTAGTGGACTCCATTCCCACGTAATTCAAGCAAGAATGATCACTGGATCAGCAAAAGGAGACAAAGTGTTCATTCCACGCATTGATTTATTTCCTTCAGACACCGGTCTTCCATTTAGGCTTCGGCATCGACAGTTTCCGGTAAAACCAGCTTTTGCCATGACAATAAACAAGTCACAAGGTCAAACTCTATACCTTGTTGGCATATATCTACCAGAGCCCGTTTTTGGTCATGGACAACTCTACGTTGCATTTTCAAGAGTTAAAAAGAGATCCAATGTCAAGGTGCAAGTTCTTCATAACCCTTTTACAAGGAAAGTTGCTTATAGATAGTCAAAAGATATTCACAAGAAATGTGGTGTACAAAAATATTTTGGGTTGATGTTGTTAACAAATATATTATAGTGTCGATGTACTTCTTTCGTTCAATGATTTATTTAAATACAGTTAGATATTCATGCAATGGTTTATATATTTTGATGATCTGTTTAATAATTTCATTCAGTTGTATTAAGTTCTATGAGCAATAAGATTTAATGATAATATATATATTTTTCCCGGAAAATCCTGTGTATTCATTGCATTATTCTTAAATCTTCATAAATAAACTACATACATATTCTGGAATACCCGATGCGTTAGAATCGGGCCACCATCTAGTAACATATATAAATATATATATATATATAAATTATTAGTAATCTCTTGTTTTCTATGTGGAATTTTATGAACAGAATGAAAAGAAGAACACTTGGCCGAAATAGCATCTAATTAGCAGTGGAGATGAAAAAAAACAGTATCTTATTGTACACTTGACAGTTCTCATTTTAGCATTTCAAGGTTTAAAGCTTCTCACAGGGTTGTCATGAGGAATATTACATGTATGTTAATTATTCATACAAAGTGGAAGGAATATTAATTGTGCCTCATTAGTGGAAAAAGAATAACAAGAAATACTGTTTTAAAACGTTGGGGATCCGTTAACATCATAATTTAAAGAGAGTGGTAAAAATGTAATAATAAATATAAAAATATGAAATAATGTAAATAAAAAAAAATGCAAAAGGCAGGTGATGCAGTGTCAAGAAATAATGGATGAATGTGCCCTTCATTAACTTACAGTTTATCAATGCAGGCGCTGTTATGAAGAGCTCACAAGAGCTGCTTCAGCTTAAAAACAGTTTATTTCAGCATCTCAAAAAAGCCAGAACAGAGTGCAAAGACAGCAAAAGTGGGAGAACATCAGGCCCAGCACTAGTGGCACATTAAAAGTGCTGATAATAAGTAGTATGTGGCATAAACAAGAACTTCTGGCAACTCAGATTTATTTAGCTAAAAGGACACTTAACAGGTTCATCAGGTAAAAAGGAGGTATCACCTATCTATGGAATAGATGATAACTTATAGACCGATGGGATCTAACTGCTGGAAACTCCACTGTTGGTTGGAATGAAGTACTTTCATCATTGTTTGAATTAAGCGCCAGTCCACACATTTGAACACCACTCTAGTTATTCTCTAAGGGACTGCCAAGCACTCGCTCAGCTTTTTCTGGCAGTGCCATGGAGAATGAATGAAGCGCCACTCCAATCTAAAGGGAATAACAGTGTCTCCTCTGCTGATTAATTAGGGTCTCAGCAGTTGTATCCTCACTAATCTATGATATCACTTATCCACTGTAAGGGTAATCCCTTATTTGCACATGATAACCCCTTTTAAATTGTTATTATCTTCATATAAAGTGATATAATTGTTTTTGAATGTCCTGGTAGTAGGAATAAGATTGTCACTGTGCGATCTCCTCAGTTTTCCCCTACAGAATGACACTTCTGGTAACCCACGGCACAGCTGCATTAAAATATATAGAGCCATGTTGTATCTCCCTGTACAGCCGGTGACCAGGATGTCAGCTGTACAGGAGGAACTTTGACGGTAATTAAGTGATAACCAATATCTCAACCCCATCATTCTTAGGAATAGTCTTAGATCATAATAGAACTTTATTGATCTCAAAGAGATGGCACATAATTGCCATATGCTATCACTCTGTACTGGAATAACCCTTGGACTAAAGCACATAAACAATATAGCTCCATACAAACTCCAGGTTGTACACAGCCATAGCACATCACCTCAAGACTTTATATGTAGCATGTTGTATGTCCTCTCAATACAGAGACGTTTCTTCTGTAAAATTCAGTATACTTTAAATTGTACAAAATAGGCTAAACGAGTAGCAGGGAAAAAGAGGTTCTTTAATCTTTTTTAATGACCTTGAAGATACGTTTCAAAGTAAAGTATCAGTTTTTGCTGAAAATATCAAAGTTTGTAGGATACTTAAAACTCTGCTAGATTGTAAAAAATATTACAAAGAGACCTTGATCATTTGACAGCGTGCAGAAAAATGTGAAAGATCAAGAAATTGCCTACACTGCAGTAATGGTATTACTACATAAACATTACATTATGTGTATTAGACCTGGGGATTAGAGATCAGAAGAAGAACTTGGGAATTCTGGTTACAAGTAACCTAAGCAGAAGTACTCAATGTCAAGAAGAAGCTGCAAAAGTATGAACGATTTTAGGTTATAAGAGAAGAAAAATAAAAACCTATGATCACAATGTAGTATTGTCCATATATAACTGTCCACTAGTGATGGGCAAGAACTAAAATGTTCAGGTGCTTGGTGCATGGGTCGAGAAAATTGGAATGCTCGGGTGCTCGGCCCAAATAACGGGCCAAGTGTATGTCTATTGGAGACTTGAGCATTTTTCCGGCGGCCCCCCCAGCAGTGGGACTAGAAATTGTGGAAATCAATGGGAGCAGTGCTAAAATGACATGGCAACAGCATGGGGAAGACCCCTGGAAGTATTTCTGACTCCCAGGTCACTGCTCTGAACAATGTTGTCTGAGTCTTATGCCACTTTTACTCACAATAAAACATACAAAAACGAAACCAAATTTGATTTTCCTGGGAAATATGTTAAGAAACATTGCCAGGGTAATGACTTGTATATAAGGCAAAATAAATAACCAAAAACAAAAATGTTCCTCCACACCTTGGGATATGTTCACACGTAGAGTTTTTGATGCATTTTTGAACTTTAGAATTGCTTTCAGTCAAGACAAATGCATTCACTGGGAAATGTCATTTTAACCCGTGCCCGACCTGTGACGCCACGTAGGCGTCATGAAAGTCGGTGCCAATCCGACCTGTGATGCCTATATGGCATCATTAATAAATAATAGAAAACATACCAGTAAGTATAACACAAAATCATAAATATGAATACTGTAAGGTAAAATAAATCCTAGCACTGGGTCGGACTATGATGGACAAACTGCAATACAATATGGCAACACAACCCAAGGAGAGAAAAAGAGCAGTCTAGAGTCCAGTTATATGCAAATAAACAAATAATCTTTATTGGAAGTAACAGGTGAACAAACAGCAGGGAATGGATCCCCCATGGTAACCTCAACACGCATAAACAGGGCACCATGGCAGGATCGCATTCCTGTAGAACGGGTGAAAGGGTTAACTGTAATTTCTCCCGACCTGCAGGGGGGAGTGGTACTTGAGCCCAAGGGGGTGGCTTCGCCCCCCATGGGTACGATCGCTCTGATTGGCTGTTGAAAGTGACGTTTCACTTTCACTTTCAATCAGAGCAATCGTAATATTTCACCAATGAAAATGGGTGAAATATTACAATCTAGCTATGGCCGATGCTGCAATATCATCGGCCATGGCTGGAAACATTGATCTGCCCCCGCCACCACCACCGATTCACCTCCCCCGTCCTCAGTCCTGTCCTCTGCTCCCCCCGTACTCCGACTCCACCCCCCATACTAACCGACCTCCAGTGTCCCTCCAGGTGTCTGTCTGTCTTCTGCATGGGTGCTGCCATCTTTCAAAATGGCGGGAACATGCGCAGTGCTCCCGCCGAATCTTCCGGCCGGCAGATTCATTCATTCATTTTGATTACTGTGATAGATCATATCACAGTGATCAAAATAAAAAATAGTAAATAACCCCCTTTTATCACCCCATAGGTAGGGAACTGTTATGATCAGGTGACCTTGGAGCAGCATGAAAATTTTCACTGGAGTAGGTGGTAACTATACTGACCGCAAACCCTGATCTTAACACCGCAACTAGAAGTAGCCGTGGGGTGTGTCTAACAAAACCTAGACACCTCGACACAGCCGGAGGACTAAATACCCCTATAGATGGAAATAGGAATTTCTACCTTGCCTCAGAGCAGAACCCCAAAGGATAGGCAGCCCCCCACAAATATTGACTGTGAGTAGTAGAGGAAAAGACACACGCAGGCAGGAAACAGGCTTTAGCAAATTAGGCACACACTAGCTAAATAGGAAAGGATAGGACAGGATACTAAGCGGTCAGTATTAATAATCCTTCCAAAAATATCCACAGCAGAAAATACAAAAACTCCACCATCTAACTAAAGATGTGGAGCGTATATCTGCAACTCCAGAGAATCCAACAAGACTGAGAAAACACTGACACAGTCTAAGCTGGACAAGAGAAAAACAAATGAATAGCACAGAATATAAGTAAAATCTAAAAACTCCGGCACTCAAGACAGAAAATGGTAGATTTTCAAGAAAAACTTCTTTATTTCAAGCCACAATGTTGGTGGGAATCCACATATGATAGTTGAATGATAATAAACAGTGTATATGGTTCTCAACGTTTCGGCTTTTTGAGCCTTTTTCAAGAGATTACTGTTTATCAGCCTTGGTATAAGGGTGGAACTCCCACTTAGAGACAGACGCCGCTAGTGTATCCGGTGTGGAGGTCCGGGAGGCAGTGACCGCCCGAAATGGACCTCCATTTCGGGCGGTCACTGCCTCCCGGACCTCCACACCGGATACACTAGCGGCGTCTGTCTCTAAGTGGGAGTTCCACCCTTATACCAAGGCTGATAAACAGTAATCTCTTGAAATAGGCTCAAAAAGCCGAAACGTTGAGAACCATATACACTGTTTATTATCATTCAACTATCATATGTGGATTCCCACCAACATTGTGGCTTGAAATAAAGAAGTTTTTCTTGAAAATCTACCATTTTCTGTCTTGAGTGCCGGAGTTTTTAGATTTTACTCGTATTGGATTTTTTCTCCTGGCACCTATATATACAGTGAGCACCCCCTTAATCGTTAGTATAGCACAGAATATAAGCACACTGCATGTGTGCCACAGAAAAAGAAACAGACACTTATCTTTGCTGAATTGGCAGCTAAGCAGGAGAAGCCAGAAAGTGATCCAACACTTCACAAAAAACATTGTCAACTGGCAAGGACTAATGAATCCTGCACACCTAAATATCCCAGTCAGAACTGCAATCAGCAGATACACCTGGCCAGGACTGCGACTCAGAGACAACTGCATTCCCACCTACAACCACTGGAGGGAACCCAAGAGCAGAATTCACAACAGTACCCCCCTTTGAGGAGGGGTCACTGAACCCTCACCAGGGCCCCCAGGACGATCAGGATGAGCCAGGTGAAAGGCACGGACCAAATCAGCAGCATGGACATCAGAGGCAAAAACGCAAGAATTATCCTCCTGGCCATAACCCTTCCATTTGACAAGGTACTGAAGCCTCCGCCTCGAAAAATGAGAATCCAAAATCTTCTCAACCACATACTCCAACTCTCCATCAACCAACACAGGGGCCGGAGGATCAACAGAGGGAACAACGGGCACCACATATTTCCGCAATAAAGATCTATGGAAGACATTATGGATAGCAAAAGAGGCCGGAAGCGCCAAACGAAAAGACACCGGATTAATAATCTCAGAAATCTTATAAGGACCAATAAACCGAGGCTTAAACTTAGGGGAAGAACCCTTCATAGGAACATGACGGGAAGACAACCAGACCAGATCCCCAACCCGAAGCCGGGAACCAACACACCGACGACGGTTAGCAAAACGTTGAGCCTCCTCCTGAGACAACACCAAATTGTCCACCACATAAGCCCAAATCTGCTGCAACCTGTCAACCACAGAATCCACACCAGGACAGTCAGAAGGCTCAACCTGCCCAGAAGAAAAACGAGGATGAAGACCAAAATTATAAAAGAAAGGCGAAACCAAAGTAGCCGAACTAGCCCGATTATTAAGGGCAAACTCGGCCAATGGCAAGAAGGCCACCCAATCATCCTGATCAGCAGACACAAAGCATCTCAAATAAGTCTCCAAAGTCTGATTAGTTCGCTCGGTCTGGCCATTTGTCTGAGGATGAAATGCAGAAGAAAAAGACAAATCAATGCCCAGCCTAGCACAAAAGGCCCGCCAAAACCTAGAAACAAACTGGGAACCTCTGTCGGACACAATATTCTCCGGAATACCATGCAAACGAACCACATGCTGAAAAACAACGGAACCAAATCTGAAGAGGAAGGCAATTTGGGCAAAGGCACCAAATGAACCATCTTAGAGAACCGGTCATAAACAACCCATATAACAGACATCTTCTGGGAGACCGGAAGATCAGAAATAAAATCCATCGAAATATGCGTCCAGGGCCTCTCAGGGACTGGCAATGGCAAAAGCAACCCACTAGCACGGGAACAACAAGGCTTGGCCCGCGCACGAGTCCCACAGGACTGCACAAAAAAACGCACATCACGCGACAAAGAAGGCCACCAAAAGGACCTACCAACAAAGTCTCTGGTACCAAAAATGCCAGGATGACCAGCCAACACGGAACAGTGAACCTCAGAAATCAATCTACTAGTCCATCTGTCAGGAACAAACAGTTTCCCCACAGGACAGCGGTCAGGTTTGTCAGCCTGAAATTCCTGAAGAACCCGTCGTAAATCAGGGGAAATGGCAAAAGGACCATCCCTTCTTTCAGAATACCGACCGGTTCTAAGACCTCAGGAGAATCAGGCAAAAAACTCCTAGAGAGGGCATCAGCCTTAATATTCTTAGAACCCGGAAGGTATGAGACCACAAAATCAAAATGGGAAAAAAACAAGGACCATCGAGCCTGTCTAGGATTCAGCCGTTTGGCAGACTCGAGGTAAATCAAATTCTTATGATCGGTCAAGACCACAATACGGTGCTTAGCTCCCTCAAGCCAATGTCGCCACTCCTCAAACGCCCACTTCATAGCCAACAACTCCCGACTGCCGACATCATAATTGCGTTCAGCAGGCGAAAACTTAAGGGAAAAGAAGGCACACGGTTTCATCAAGGAACCAACAGGATCCCTCTGAGACAAAACGGCCCCTGCCCCAATCTCAGAAGCGTCAACCTCAACCTGAAACGGAAGAGAAACATCTGGTTGGCGCAACACCGGAGCAGAAGTAAATCGACGTTTAAGCTCCTGAAAGGCAGAGACAGCCGCAGAGGACCAATTCACCACATCAGCGCCTTTCTTCGTCAAATTGGTCAAGGGTTTAACCACGCTGGAAAAATTAGAAATGAAACGGCGATAAAAATTTGCAAAATCCCAAAATTTCTGAAGGCTCTTCACGGATGTGGGCTGAATCCAATCATGAATGGCCTGAACCTTAACCGAATCCATCTCTATAGACGAGGGAGAAAAAATAAAGCCCAGAAAATAAACCTTCTGCACCCCAAAGAGACACTTAGACCCTTTCACAAACAAAGCATTGTCACTAAGGATCTGAAATACCATCCTGACCTGTTGCACATGAGACTCCCAATCATCGGAAAAAATCAAAATATCGTCCAAATATACAATCAAGCATTTATCAAGATAAGTCCGGAAGATATCATGCATGAAGGACTGAAAAACAGATGGAGCATTAGAGAGTCCGAATGGCATCACAAGGTATTCAAAATGGCCTTCGGGCGTGTTAAACGCAGTTTTCCATTCATCACCCTGCTTAATAGGAACAAGATTATGTGCCCCCCGAAGGTCAATCTTCGTAAACCAACTAGCTCCCTTAATCCTAGCAAACAAATCGGAAAGCAAAGGTAAAGGGTAATGAAACTTGACCGTGATCTTATTCAAGAGGCGATAATCAATACAGGGTCTCAAGAAACCATGTTTTTTAGCAACAAAAAAGAACCCCGCTCCCAACGGTGAAGAAGATGGTCGAATATGCCTTTTCTCCAAAGACTCCTTAATATAGCTCCGCATGGCGGTATGTTCAGGCACAGACAGGTTGAAAAGTCGACCCTTAGGAAACTTATAGCCTGGAATTAAGTCAATAGTACAATCGCAGTCCCTGTGCGGTGGAAGGAAACTGGACTTGGGCTCATCGAATACATCCTGAAAATCAGACAAAGCTCTGGAATTTCAAAAGAGGAGATTGACATCAAAGGAACATCATTATGAACCCCCTGATAACCCCAACTAGTCACAGACATGGACTTCCAATCCAACACAGGATTATGTACCTGCAACCACGGAAAACCCAGCACGATAGCATCATGCAAATTATGCAACACCAGAAATTGACAATCTTCCTGATGGGCTGGCGCCATGCGCATGGTCACCTGTGTCCAAAACTGGGGTTTATTTTTAGCCAAGGGTGTAGCATCAATGCCCCTTAAAGGAATAGGGTTCTGCAAAGGCTGCAAGGGGAAACCACAACGCTTGGCAAACTCAAAGTCCATTAAGTTCAAGGCGGCGTCTGAATCCACAAACGCCATGACAGAAAATGATGACAATGAGCAGATCAAGGACACAGATAACAAAAATTTAGGTTGTACAGTACTGATGGTAATTGAACTTGCGATCCTCTTTGTCCGCTTAGGGCAGACAGAAATGACATGAGAAGCACCGCCACAATAATAACACAACCTATTCTGACGTCTGAAACCTTGTCGTTCCGTTCTAGACAGGATCCTATCACACTGCATAGGCTCAGAAATTTGCACAGTTCTGCGCTCCCGCAAGCGCCGGTCAATCTGAATGGCCAGAGACATAGAATCACTCAGACCGGAAGGCGTCTGAAACCCCACCATAACATCTTTAACGGATTCAGAAAGACCCTTTCTGAAAATTGCCACCAAAGCATCATTATTCCATTTAGTCAACACCGACCATTTTCTGAATTTCTGACAATACAATTCTGCCGCCTCTTGACCCTGAGACAGGGCCAACAAGGTCTTCTCAGCTTGATCAACAGAATTAGGTTCATCATATAACAATCCCAAAGCCTGAAAAAAGGAGTCTACATCAAGCAAAGCCGGATTCCCAGATTCCAGGGAAAATGCCCAATCCTGCGGGTCGCCACGCAGCAGGGAGATGACAATTTTAACCTGCTGAATGGAATCACCGGAGGATTGAGGTCTCAAAGCAAAAAACAGCTTACAGTTGTTTTTAAAACTCAAAAATTTGGACCTGCCACCAAAAAACACATCAGGAGTAGGAATCTTCGGTTCTAAAACCAGAGTCTGAACAATATAATTAGAAATACCCTGTACCCTAGCAGCAAGCTGGTCTACACGAGAAGCTAATTCCTGAACATTCATGCTAGCACAAGGCTTTTCAGCCACCCAGAGATAAAGAGGGAGGAGAAGACAAAGTAGACTGAAGAAAAAAAAAAATGGCTCAAGACCTTTCTTCCCTTCTTCTGAGATGCATTTAACTCATTATTGGCCAGTTGTACTCTTATGATCAGGTGACCTTGGAGCAGCATGAAAACTTTCACTGGAGTAGGTGGTAACTATACTGACCGCAAACCCTGATCTTAACACCGCAACTAGAAGTGGCCGTGGGGTGTGTCTAACAAAACCTAGACACCTCGACACAGCCGGAGGACTAAATACCCCTATAGATGGAAATAGGAATTTCTACCTTGCCTCAGAGCAGAACCCCAAAGGATAGGCAGCCCCCCACAAATATTGACTGTGAGTAGTAGAGGAAAAGACACACGCAGGCAGGAAACAGGCTTTAGCAAATGAGGCACACACTAGCTAAATAGGAAAGGATAGGACAGGATACTAAGCGGTCAGTTTTAATAATCCTTCCAAAAATATCCACAGCAGAAAATACAAAAACTCCACCATCTAACTAAAGATGTGGAGCGTATATCTGCAACTCCAGAGAATCCAACAAGACTGAGAAAACACTGACACAGTCTAAGCTGGACAAGAGAAAAACAAATGAATAGCACAGAATATAAGTAAAATCTAAAAACTCCGGCACTCAAGACAGAAAATGGTAGATTTTCAAGAAAAACTTCTTTATTTCAAGCCACAATGTTGGTGGGAATCCACATATGATAGTTGAATGATAATAAACAGTGTATATGGTTCTCAACGTTTCGGCTTTTTGAGCCTTTTTCAAGAGATTACTGTTTATCAGCCTTGGTATAAGGGTGGAACTCCCACTTAGAGACAGACGCCGCTAGTGTATCCGGTGTGGAGGTCCGGGAGGCAGTGACCGCCCGAAATGGACCTCCATACCCTGATCTTAACACCGCAACTAGAAGTAGCCGTGGGGTGTGCCTAACAAAACCTAGACACCTCGACACAGCCGGAGGACTAAATACCCCTATAGATAGAAATAGGAATTCTACCTTGCCTCAGAGCAGAACCCCAAAGGATAGGCAGCCCCCCACAAATATTGACTGTGAGTAGGAGAGGAAAGACACACACAAGCAGAAAAACAGGATTTAGCACAAGAGGCCACTCTAGCTAAAATAGGAAAGGATAGGACAGAGTTCTGTGCGGTCAGTATTAAAACCCTTCCAAAAATATCCACAGCAGATTATACAAAAATCCCTCCATCTAACTAAAGACGTGGAACGTATATCTGCAACTCCAGAGACTCCTACACACAGAGCCGGAATACAATCAAAAAAACAAGCACACAGCTTGTGTGCCATAGAAAAAGAAACAGACACTTATCTTTGCTGAATTGGCAGCTAAGCAGGAGAAGCCAGAAAGTGATCCAACACCTCACAAGAAACATTGACAACTGGAAAGGACTAATGAATCCTGCACACCTAAATATCCCAGTCAGAACTGCAGCAGATACACCTGGCCAGGACTGCGACTCAGAGATAACTGCATTCCCACCTACAACCACTGGAGGGAACCCAAGAGCAGAATTCACAACAGGGAACATAATAAAATAAAGAAAATATATATATATATTTTTCAACTAGGGTTAGGGTTATAACTAGGGTTAGGGTTAGAACTAGGGTTAGGGTTAGAACTAGGGTTAGGGTTGCAATTAGGGTTAGGGTTGCAATTATGGTTAAGGTTACGGTTAGAATTAGGGTCAGTGTTAGAATTAGGCTATGTGCACATGGTGCGAATTTGGCAGCAGATCAGCAGCAGATTGGCCGCTGCGGATTCGTAGCAGTTTTAATTCACATTTACAGTACCATGTAAACCTATGGAAAACCAAATCCGCTGTGCCCATAGTGCAGAAAATACCACACAGAAATGCTGCGTTGTATTTTCCACAGCATGTCAATTCTTTGTGCAGATTCCGCAGCATTTTACACCTGCTCCTGTATAGGAATCCGCTAGTGAAATCCGCACAAAAAACACTGGAAATACACAGTAAATTTTTCAATAATGGTGCAGAAAAATCCAGACACAAATCCGCAATGTGGGCACATAGCCTTAGGGTTGGAATCAGAGTTAGGGTTGGAATTATAGTTAGGGTTGGAATTAGGGTTAAGATTTGGGTTAGGGGTATGTTGGGGTTAGGGTTAGGCTTGTGGTTTGGGTTATGGTTGGGATCAGGGTTAGAGGTGTGTTTTGGGTTAGGGTTGTGGTTAGGGTTGGGATTAGGGTTAAGGGTGTGTTGGGGTTAGGGTTGTGGTTAGGGGTGTGTTGGGGTTAGGGTTGTGATTAGGGTCATGGTTAGAGTTGGGATTAGGATTAGGGATGTGTTGGGGTTAGTGTTGTAGTTAGAATTGAGGGGTTTCCACTGTTTAGGAACATTAGGGGGTCTCCAAACGCGACATGGTGCCACTATTGATTCCAGCCAATCTTGCGTTCAAAAAGTCAACTGGTGCTCCCTCCCTTCCGAACCCCGACGTGTGCCAAAACAGTGGTTTACCCCCACATATGGAGTACCAGCATACTCAGGACAAACTGGACAACAACTTTTGGGGTTCAATTTCTCCTGTCACCCTTGTGAAAATAAAAAATCGCAGGCTAAAAAATCATTTTTGAGGAAAAAAAAATTATTTTTTATTTTCACGGCTCTGCGTTATAAACTTCTGTGAAGCACTTGGGGATTCAAGGTGTTCACCATGCATCTAGATAAGTTGGGGGGTTTAGTTTACGAAATGTGGTCACTTGTGGGGGGTTTCTACTGTTTAGGCACATCAGGTGCTCTGCAAACACAGAGTGACACCCGCCGACCATTCCATCAAGTCTGCATTTCAAAACGTCACTACTTACCTTCCGAGCCCCGATGTGTTAGGAGTCGAGTTTCCTCTGCTGCACAGGGGGAATCTCGATCCGTGTCTGCTGCGGTCTCCCATTCGGTATCGGCCACAGTGGGCTCTGCTCAGCGGAGACGTCGCTCCCAGCGTCTCGCTGAGGCTGATTCGGTGCATTGGGTCACTACTGCCTTTTCTGGCTTTCCTATGGTACCCTGCACTGATCTGCGGCGAGCGAGCCTCTCTGGGACTAAGTCCTTGTTTACTCACACTGAGCATGCCCAGGGCAGGGTCTCCCATTGGAGGTCGAGGGCCACATGTCCGGTCACATGCTCAGGTGCTGCAGTACATTCCATTGGTCCTCCTGGAAGGTCCTGAAAGGGCAAAACATGCTCAAGTACTGCAGCACTTTCCATTGGTCCTTCTGGAAGGTCCTGAAAGGGCAAAAACTTCAGTAGCAGCTTCCTGTGCTGCAACTATATAAACTGCGCATGACCGCACGGCCATGCGCTAGTATTGTCTTGTAAATACAGTGGGGCAAAAAAGTATTTAGTCAGTCAGCAATAGTGCAAGTTCCACCACTTAAAAAGATGAGAGGCGTCTGTAATTTACATCATAGGTAGACCTCAACTATGGGAGGCAAACTGAGAAAAAAAAAATCCAGAAAATCACATTGTCTGTTTTTTTATCATTTTTTTTGCATATTATGGTGGAAAATAAGTATTTGGTCAGAAACAAACAATCAAGATTTCTGTTCTCACAGACCTGTAACTTCTTCTTTAAGAGTCTCCTCTTTCCTCCACTCATTACCTGTAGTAATGGCACCTGTTTAAACTTGTTATCAGTATAAAAAGACACCTGTACACACCCTCAAACAGTCTGACTCCAAACTCCACTATGGTGAAGACCAAAGAGCTGTCAAAGGACACCAGAAACAAAATTGTAGCCCTGCACCAGGCTGGGAAGACTGAATCTGCAATAGCCAACCAGCTTGGAGTGAAGAAATCAACAGTGGGAGCAATAATTAGAAAATGGAAGACATACAAGACCACTGATAATCTCCCTCGATCTGGGGCTCCACGCAAAATCCCACCCCGTGGGGTCAGAATGATCACAAGAACGGTGAGCAAAAATCCCAGAACCACGCGGGGGGACCTAGTGAATGAACTGCAGAGAGCTGGGACCAATGTAACAAGGCCTACCATAAGTAACACACTACGCCACCATGGACTCAGATCCTGCAGTGCCAGACGTGTCCCACTGCTTAAGCCAGTACATGTCCGGGCCCGTCTGAAGTTTGCTAGAGAGCATTTGGATGATCCAGAAGAGTTTTGGGAGAATGTCCTATGGTCTGATGAAACCAAACTGGAACTGTTTGGTAGAAACACAACTTGTCGTGTTTGGAGGAAAAAGAATACTGAGTTGCATCCATCAAACACCATACCTACTGTAAAGCATGGTGGTGGAAACATCATGCTTTGGGGCTGTTTCTCTGCAAAGGGGCCAGGACGACTGATTCGGATACATGAAAGAATGAATGGGGCCATGTATCGTGAGATTTTGAGTGCAAACCTCCTTCCATCAGCAAGGGCATTGAAGATGAAACGTGGCTGGGTCTTTCAACATGACAATGATCCAAAGCACACCGCCAGGGCAACGAAGGAGTGGCTTCGTAAGAAGAATTTCAAGGTCCTGGAGTGGCCTAGCCAGTCTCCAGATCTCAACCCTATAGAAAACCTTTGGAGGGAGTTGAAAGTCCGTGTTGCCAAGCGAAAAGCCAAAAACATCACTGCTCTAGAGGAGATCTGCATGGAGGAATGGGCCAACATACCAACAACAGTGTGTGGCAACCTTGTGAAGACTTACAGAAAACGTTTGACCTCTGTCATTGCCAACAAAGGATATATTACAAAGTATTGAGATGAAATTTTGTTTCTGACCAAATACTTATTTTCCACCATAATATGCAAATAAAATGTTAAAAAAACAGACAATGTGATTTTCTGGATTTTTTTTTCTCAGTTTGTCTCCCATAGTTGAGGTCTACCTATGATGTAAATTACAGACGCCTCTCATCTTTTTAAGTGGTGGAACTTGCACTATTGCTGACTGACTAAATACTTTTTTGCCCCACTGTATGTGTGTGTGTTGTGAGTGAAAGTCGCTCTTTAAATAACCCTCCCTATTGAATGTCTGTTCGCGGAAGGTGTATGTTTGCTATCTAGCGCCCGACTTATCCAACAGCATGTAACACACATCACAGCGTCCAGTTGCTGTGTCCGCCAGTACGGCGCCGTGCGCTTCCTCTGCGCTTTCCTTACCCAAGCCTGGGTGGTTAGTGGCGTCCGTCAGTGCGGCACCGCACGCACTCTCGTGCCTTTATTTACTATTTCAATAGTTTCCTTGCACACCCAGTTGCGGTGTTGTGCCAGCAGTGGTCTAATCGGACTTCAATTCTAGTTGGGGTTGTGTTCGCTGACTTATTGCTCGCGCACTATGTGCGGTACCGCGGTCCTGTGACGCAACAGGATCGCTTCCTTCACGCAGGGTGAAGTTAACCCTTGTATGTATACTTATAGTACCGCCATATAATCCGTCTTACTTAGCAGCAGGTACTTTCCTGCACGGTGGATCCCGGGTTGCGAACGCACCAATTCCATCTAATAAACTATATATTTGGTGCGTTCCGCCAACCCTAACACGATATGTGCCCAAATAGTGGTTTACCCCACACATATGGGGTATCAGCGTACTCAGGACAAACTTGGCAACAACTATTGGGGTTGAATTTCTCCTGTTACCCTTGGGAAAATAAAAAATTGTGGGCTAAAAAAATCATTTTGCGTTATAAACTTCTGTGAAGCACTTGGGGATTCAAAGTGTTCACCATGCATCTAGATAAGTTGCTTGGGGGGTTTAGTTTCCAAAATGGGGTCACTTGTGGGGAAGCTCTAATGTTTAGGCACACAGGTGCTCTCCAAACGCGACATGGTGTCAGCTAAAAATTGGAGCCAACTTTTCATTCAAAAAGTGGAATGGCGTTCCTTCCCTTCTGAGCCCTGTCGTGCGCCCAAACAGTGGTTCCCCCCCACATATGGGGTATTGGCGTACTCAGGATAAATTGGACCACATCTTTCGGGGTCCAGTTTCTCCTTTAACCCTTGGAAAAATAAAAAAAATTGTTGCTAAAAGATCATTTTTGTGACTAAAAAGTTCAATGTTCATTTTTTCCTTCCATGTTGCTTCCGCTGCTGTGAAACACCTGAAGGGTTAATAAATTTCTTGAATGTGGTTTTGGGCACCATGAGGGGTGCAGTTTTTAGAATGGTGTCACTTTTGGGTATTTTCAGCCATATAGACCCCTCAAACTAACTTCAATGGTGAGGTGTTCCCTAAAAAAATGGTTTTGTAAATTTTGCTGTAAAAATGAGAAATCGCTGGTCAAATTTTAACCCTTATAACTTCCTAGCAAAAAAAAATTTGTTTCCAAAATTGTGCTGATGTAAAGTAGACATGTGGGTAATGTTATTTATTAACTATTTTGTGTCACATAACTCTCTGGTTTAACAGAATAAAAATTCAAAATTTGAAAATTTCCGTTTTTTTCACAAATAAACGCAAAAATTATCAGCCTAAATTTACCGCTAACATGAAGCTCAATATGTCACGAAAAAGTAGTCTCAGAATCGCTACGATCTGTTGAAGCGTTCCTGAGTTATTACCTCATAAAGGGACACTGGTCAGAATTGCCAAAAAATGGCCAGGCCATTAAGGTCAAAATAGGCTGGTTCATGAAGGGGTTAACATTTTACAACCTTATCTGGCCATGTTGTGTGTGACACATTATCAAACACATATAGCATACAGGTGACCAACAGCACTCACTTTTAAGGGCGCTCGTTCCAAGTCCAGGGAACCCTCCTGAAGAAACGTATATCCAAAAAATAGGAAGAACAGCGCTCCAAACAGGTGTTATTGTCTAATAGAAAAAGTCTTTATTCCATCCATGATAAGATAGCAACGTTTCGGCCGCACATCCGGCCTTTTTCAAGCATACAACATAGTGCCAAGGGCTGTCTTAAATAGTGTGTACTCCACGCAGGGAGCCAATCACCTTTCAGTGCCAGCCCACCATTAAAATATACAAAGTAATATAAAACTCAAAACAGACATCAGATATATGTGAACATATAAATTCCATACAGATGAATCACTGCTATGTATAATAGTATATTAATCGCTTCATAAATGCAGAAATATGCAATGTTTACTTATTCTTATCCATATGTTTCCATGATGCATATTCGTCTCTATGGTAACCATTTGCCAATCGGTCCGGCTCCACGATACACTTCCTGTGTTGTCCCAACCAGTCACAGTGATTGGCGCCGAATAATATAAACATCCAATCTGGACTTTCCGTACATCAGTGTGCGGCTTGGGATACCAATGCCCCACGACCTTTCAATAAGCCATACTTACAACGTCAGCGGTAGTCCCCGTCCTGGTCTTCCCTGTGCTCCTTCGGTCTCAACGCAGGTCGCGGTGTACCCGCATCGGTGCTCCACGTCATCGCTGAGCATCCCCGCCTGAATGGGGAAGAACCCAGCGCCGGCATGACGTGCCTCAGCAACGCCCACCGCAGACCCCACGTGACCGCAGATCACATGGGTTCCATTCCTGGGTTTTCTGCATTTTCAGACTGCTAACAGGCAAGACTTCCGTGTCCTCAGCAGTAGGATAACTGACCATGCTCTCTTCCTCCTCCTTCTCCTCCCTGTCCTCAGGACATCCACACTGAATAGATGGTATGAGGTATGACAGCAGGTAGTACCGTCATGAAACTATCTCCTGTTCTTCCTCCTCCTACTCTTCCTCACTGTCACCCAATCGTTGGGATGAAATGAGGCTGGGCTGTGTGTGATCATCCTGTATGGCTCTCTGCTCCATCTCATCGTGCTCTGCCTCAATGCATCCTATTTGATTGTGAGCAGAGAGTGTTTCAGAACACAGGGAAGTGGGATGGTGATGCTAATTATGGCATCATTGCTGCTCACCATCATGGTGGAGTCCTTAAAGCTTTGGAGGATGGTACATATGTCTGACATCCATGTCCACTCCTGAGGTCTTATGTTTCGAGTCTGAACTGAACATCGACGGCCTTGTTGATGCTGGTAGTCAACAACTGCCCTCTTCTGCTCACAAATCCTTTCCAACATCTGCAGTGTAGAGTTCCAACACGTGGGGACATTATACACCAGTTGGTGAACCGGTAGATGCAAACGTTGCTGAAGCACAGCAAGGGCGGTGGAAGCTGTAGCTTACTTTCTAAAATGGGCACACAGGCGGCATACTTTCACAAGCAGATCAGGCAGCTCCGAGTAGGTTTTGAGAAACTGCTGAACCATGAAGTTAAGCACATGGGCCAGGCATAGTACATGTGTGAGCTTGCCTTGCCTCAGAGCTGGCATTGTCACACACAACCATGCCTGGCTGTAGGTTCAGTGGTGTTAGCTATAGATCTGCCTGCTCTTTTAGAGCTGTCCACAACTCTTCAGCATTGTACGATTTGTCACCCAAGCATATTAGCTTCAGCAAAGCCTGTTGCCGCTGGGCTGAGGCAGTGCTACTGTGCTTCCAGCTTGAGACTGATGTGGTCATTTCAGAGAAAAAGGCTGAAGAGTTGGAGGAGGAGGATGAGGTGCAGGAGCTTTACACTGTGGGGGCCACCTTGATTGACCTAGGGCCCACAATCCTCTGAGTCGGAAGGACATGTTCTTTTCCAAGATCCGACTGGGTCCCGGCATCCACTATGTTAACCTAGTGTGCCATTAGCAAAATGTACCGTCCCTGCCCACAAGCACTTGTCCATGTGTCTATGGTTATGTGAACTTTCCCAGTAACTGCATTGTTGAGAGCACTGCTAATGTTGTGGGACACATGATTGTGTAATGCGAGGACGGCACACCAGGAGAAATAGTGGTGGCTCGGGACCGAGTACTGAGGAATGGCCGCCGCCATTAGGATGTGGAAAACTTCCATCTCTACAAGCCTTAAAGGCAACATTTCAAGCGCAAGCAGTCACAAAATGTGGGAATTTAGTAGTGTGCCCTGTGGGGCATTGGCTGCGTATTTGCGCTTGTTTTGCAAGGACTGGGGTATGGACAACTGAATGCTGTGCTGGGACAAAGACGTGGACGTGCTTGCTGATGGTGCTAGTTGAGTGTGTGAAATGACAGGTGCAGGGCATGAGGCATCTTCGCATGCACCATGGACAGGGGATTAGTTTGCATGCACAATAGTGGAATACACAGTGGTGTCACCTGCAGACACTGTTCCTGGGTTCAGTCCACAAAGTCGAGTGTTTTGCTGCCATGAGCCTGATCATACTGGTGGTGGTCAGACTGCTACCCCTGCTGGTGCTGGCCTTGCAGGTGGTGCACATAGCCTTTTTGGGGTTATTGGCAGAGTATTTAAAAGACAAGCAGACTCGTGAAGATGTGATAGTTGTACTGGCAACTTCCATTGTGTTGGTGTTACGGGGAATGGTTGCCCACCTTCTGTCTGCAACCACCACACTGCTTCTTCCTGCCTGTTGGGGTGCTACGCATGCCTTCCCCTTTGTTCTGCTATCCTCGCTGTGCATGTCCTCCTGCCAGGTTGGGTCAGTTACTATTTCATCCACCACCTCGTCTTCCACTTCCACAACCTGGTCCTCCTCCTGACTTCTGGGCAATTGTGTCTCATCATCATCCACTTCTTGTGACACTTTCCCACCCTCGCCTTCATGTGACCATGGCTGCTCAATTATTTTGGCTTTGCTACATGCTATTTCCTCATGCCCCACTTCAAAAGGACCGGACGAGAGGCCCAAATCTATAAATGGAAAGTGAACAGCTCTTTGGAGTGTTCAAGTGTGGGATCAGTTGTCTCCTGGCACTTGGCATGGTGGGAAGAAGGAGGATCAGGGTGAGGAATATGCAGTCCAGACTCACGGCAACTGAGACTTGACCGTGTGGTGGTGGTGGCAAAGTGACTGGGAGCATTATCTGCTATCCAACAGCAACCTTTTGACACTGCTCTGGGTTAAAAAATGGTGTGATGTGGTCCCCTAGTAATCAGGACAGGAAGGTTGGGTGAGAAAATGTGGGTATTTGTTGTGGCACAATTTCAGCTTGCCCACGGGGTCAGCCCCAGCCTCTGCAAGCACTAACACCATCTCCATCATGTCCAGTTCCCCATCCCTTGCCATGCGCCTGGCAATTTTGGAGCAAAATTATATGTGATCCGTGTGATATAAAAGCACAGTTTTAAATAGCTGGCCTGTAGGTAACTATTTTTAATAGCAAACTGGTGTCAATAACTTTGCTAGCCCACTGCAGCAAAATTTAAATGGAGGCCAGAAATGGAAGAATTTTTAGCGCACGTATATGTGATCCATGTAACGCAAAACAACTGTTTTAAATAGCTGACCTGTTGGTAAAATTTTTTAACAGCAAACTGGTGTCAATAACTTCGCTAACGCACTGCAACAAAATTTAAATGTAGGCCAGAAATGGCAGAATTATGATTGCACTTATATGTGATCCATGTGACGGACAAACCACAGTTTTAAATAGATGGATTTTTAGTGCTGAAATATGGAAAGGATCTGCCTGTATTATGCAGTGCAAACAAGCAAATGGAGCAGAAAAACAGTGTGCTCTGGATTGCTTTTTAAGCAATCAGGATTAAGATTAAAAAAAATTATTCCTGGCCCCTGATACCTGGGACAATGTCTAGAAATATCTGTAAAAGTAGCAGCAGAAAACAGAACTGGAATGGATCCTCTTGCTAAATGCACTGCAGTCTGCCACATACACTGCCTGCCTAGCACTGATATCTATGTAGCTGGATTAGTCCTCAGAAGGACTATTAGTTGAGAAGGATATGTGTAGAATATATTGTGGCATATCTACCCTAAGTAACAAGCAAATCTGTCCCTAGCTCACCAGCAACTCTTCCTACACTGATTCTGGAGTAGACTGTGATGAGCAAGGCCGTGCCAGGTCTGATATATACCTGATGACGCTGTCCGGTCAGCCAATAACTGTAATGTCACAACCAACATAGTTGCGGTATTACAGTGTGTGGCAGACAATCTCTGCATGTTCATTGGCTGTCTAAAGAGCTCCAAACATGCAGGCCGGAGGCCCGAGCTCCCGACGAACAACCCCGGAAATACTCGGCGAACTCCAAGCATCTTGAGCAGTGAGATGCTCGGGTGAATACCGAGTAGTGGTGAGCATGCTCGCTCATAACTATTGCCACCATCTCAAATATGGAATTACATTTTTTTCAAAAGTATATGAACCTTCCAACTAGCACAATAAGGTTGCACTGAATGTCACTCATCAGAGAAAGGTTGATCTTGTTAGATATGCCTTTCAGCAAACAATGTAACAATGTAATCTGATTTTCTGATTCAAACACAGTAACACTGGCAGAATCTAAGATATTTTACTGTGTCACTGTCGGGACTTCTTGCAGACATACAGATCTAAAGGGTGCATGAGACATTAAGGCCTCTTTCACACTTCCGTCTTTTAGCTCCCGTCGAAATCTGTTGATTTTTGAAAAAGCAGGATCCAGCAAATCTTTTTGCTGGATCATGTTTTTTCCCATAAACTTGTATTAGCGACGGATTGTGATGGATAGCCATCCGTTTCATCCGTTGTGCACTGGATCCATTGGAAAATCGCTGTCAGTCGGATGGAGAAAATGTTCAGAGGAACGTTTTTTTCTGAACGTCGGAAAATCGCTGACTGTCAAAAGCAGGAATCCAACGACGGGTTCCGTCTTTTGAAATTGAGCATGCGTGGAAGAATTTCCAGTCAGGGAAATTCTCGCTTGCTCTCTCTCTCTTTTTACTATTGATGCTGCTTATGCAGCATCAACAGTAACAAGATATAATGTCATAAATAAAAATAAATAAAAAATTGCAAAATTCTTACCTTCCGACATCCCACGTAGCATTACCGATTCTCCCGGCAGCTAGCGTTCACAGTAATGCATTGTGAAATGACCCGATGACGTAGCGGTCTCGCGAGACTGCTACATCATCAGAGGTCATTGCACGCAAGGCAATACTGGGAACGCCAGCTGCGGGGAGCATCGCAAGCATCAGTAGCGCTGCGCGGGACGCCAGAAGGTAATACTTTTGCGATTTTTAATTTTTTTATTATTTTTAAACTTGGGTTGTGTTGGGTATGCATTTTCATAGCGAAAAACCTCTGCGAAGACGCATACACAACAGGTGCACATAGCCTCGACGGGTCCGTCAGAAAAATGGACCCAGTGCACCGTTTTTTTACAATCTGCACAGGATCCGTCATTTCAACATTTTGAAGTGTGAAAGAAGCCTTAGTCTGTGCTGAGCAGC
This sequence comes from Ranitomeya imitator, assembly GCF_032444005.1. Classification (NCBI taxonomy): domain Eukaryota; kingdom Metazoa; phylum Chordata; class Amphibia; order Anura; family Dendrobatidae; genus Ranitomeya; species Ranitomeya imitator. The sequence goes on from NC_091282.1 coordinate 1,065,795,421, forward strand.
AACTTTGCCACACAATGACCCATTGATAAGTGTCTGATGGTCACACTCACAGTAATACATTAAGAAGTCACTGACTTCTATGAGGAGAAAACATTGCACATTCAACAATTTTTTTCATTCATCAATCGAATTGCAAAGGCTTATCTCACCTATCAATGCATAATAGCATTACAGAAAAAGGTTTCCTGCTCAGGATCCCCTTCCTGGTCATGTTTTTGTATGGTTGCAAAGCAACCATACACTTTCCCATCCCCTGCTCCAGTTCCTGGCTCTCACTGAGGCTTCCCTGCTTCAGGTGAAGGATTTACTGCTTGAGATCCACTGTAGTGGGTCAATAAGGCACTGAAAGACTATTTTAAAGAAGATTATCTAGCCTTGCCTTCCTGCTTCCCGTGTGAAGCTCATTTCTCTTCTTGCTATAAGTCCGTGTGCTACAGTTCTGGTCTTGACTCTTGATTAATCATTATCCAGGGCTGAGCTTTGTTCCTTTTCTTTCTCCTGCCTTCCAGTTGTCTACCTAATACCTGACGGACTTATTCTGACCCTTCTTAGGGTGTGCACACCCAATGTCTTTTAGCTGAGGTACCTGCTTGCTTTTTCAAGCAGAAGATGCTTTAGTGTCTTTTTGTCAATATCTTTGCCAGTATTATATAAACTAACCTGAAGAACGTTGAGTTCACTTCTTTTAACCACAACAGTTCTTTGGAAGTTTGAAGCCGTTAAAAAGTCTCCAAAGACTGAACATATGCATTTATACGTGGAAACCACTTTCTGTGCTTATGTTCATTCTTTTAAGCCTTTATTTAGTGCTATTTCAGGTGGGTTATAGAGCATACCGCCTGAAAAAGATGTTATGTGCACATTTTGTAATAGTACTGAATATGTCTCATTCACTGGCTTGTTGTATACTGATCATTTACATTGTAATGACATTCTAATTACATTTCTGATCACATGACTACTACATCAAAGTAAGTGTTGCCAGTCCATGACTATTTGGGGGAATAGCCTGGAAAATGGGAAATAGTCCTGGACCTTCTTGCAGGATTTAAGGCTGAAGACCACGTGATTCCTTATACTCCAATCCCTAGTTTATCAGCACCACATGCATTGTGGCTTATTGAATACACATTCCAGTATGTCACCATAACAACTTTGGTTATCACCCACTGTGACTGACAATCTGTAGCTTGTGCTGAGCAGTGTGAGATTTCAGCAGCAACATGAAGGAGGAACACTGAGGACGTTTTTATTTAGGTAGATGGATTTTAAAAAATATTCTACAGCCATTCTGACATGGATCTTTCAAGTAAGTACATCTATAAATACAGTGTAAGTGGAAATATAAAACTTAACTTTTACTAATTAATACAGATAAAAGTAAACAATGTCACCCAAAGTGTAATTAAAAGATAGGGGTACAGTCTCTTCCAAAAGACCTTAGAGACTCAGTGACCTCTAATAGGATTCCAAACTCCGCATATAACAACACCTATGGAGTACAAATGGCCCCAGGTATGATATACAAATCTGCTGCAGGAAGAGGTATATAATAATAATCAGCAGCACGAATGCACATACACTTGGTTACATAAAAAACAAGCAAGGAGCTCAGTGTGCTTTGAGATACAGCCACCTGAAGGAATATTTCTCAACATTGGCTTTGTCCAGCCTTACTTCCTCTCTTTTTGATCCAATCAAAAGTTAAATTTCTATCTAAAATGGAATAGGCTAAACACAATAGCAAATAAAGAAGGAATGGAAAATACTAATGATTTAATTTGGTTTATAATTTGGTTTTATCTAATTTGTAGTCTGAAGTAGACTAGAGTAGTATAGATGAATGAAAGAATACCCCCTTCTGCTCTACCGTCAGGGACTACTGTAATATCTTGCTAAGCTTATTTCCTAGTTTTGCATTGCATAATAAGGGTATGCCAGTGTGGCACCCCTAGGGGTATTTGCCACAAAAATAGTTACTGACACTAGACACAAATACTAAAATAGCAAAACTGCACTACCACCTCCGGCCAGGAGGGGGAGCTCCAGAGACTCCCCTTAATCCATTCTGGTCTGAGAGAAGAAATGGCAGTTGGGCTAAGGAGCTGAAAGTGAGAGGTCATACAGCTGAATTTCTAACAGCCCTGTGACTGTTACCAGGCCTAAATCACCGGCCTGAGGAGAAGAGGGACAGAGAAAAAGGACATTGTGAGAACCGGGTAGCATTAATCACTACCCAGAACAGGCGCAAAGACGGATACCGGATCCGTGGCTGTATTCATTATATATAATACAGCAACCGGAAAAACGTGAGGTGATATCAGCTTCACTAGGGCCGGACGCAGCAACAGACACAGAGTTCAGCGGTACTCCCGGGGGGGGGGTAAGCTGATAAAAGGACTCAGGTTGCCCGTCGAACCAGGACCCGGAGGGGACAGATTGGGCCGGCAGCCAGTTCACATACAGCAGCAGGGCCACACAGAAATTGCGTACAATAAGAGGCGAAGACCCCGGCAGGGTCAAAGTAACTCAAAGTTCCCATACAGACTCCGGTGACAGGACTGGTTGTAAATCCCTTTATGTTAAAGTAAACTGGTTAAACGTTTCAGTGCCTCAGTCTTTCATTTGGACAATAGCCATCTATCCAGGATCGGGATCATCGCCGCTGGCAGAACCTGCTGCTGATCTAGTAAGCGCCTGCTCCCTCAACATACCCCTTACACTGTGCATTGCCTGAGACTACAGCACCGGGTCAAGCCACCCGTGACATCCCCCTTTAGAGACATACCCCATTGGTCCGGTGCTGGGTATCCCGGTCTCCTGGGCGTCACAATTGGCATCACGAACAGGATAGAGCCAGCCCATATACCGGGTATTGTGTGCCGTGATTGGAGCCCAAAACTTTGAAAACTTGGATGAAAAATCGTGAAAATTGACTTTATTAAAGAAAATTCCATTTCCCATTAAAAACTATTGAAAGTGACTTCTCCCCATTGGTTATAATGGAGTAAAGATGGCCGCCATCCCCTGAGGTAATCACCTCATAACCGTTAGGCGCGAGACTGTTAATTGAGCTACGCCATTACCTGAGCCCCAGTCTAACTGAAAAACTTCAGAATCCGCCATTACAGAGCGCGCGGCGGGTGGGAGCAGCAGGGGGCGTGTCATTGTGGGCGGCACCAAGCTGAGCGCTCTGACGTCAGAGCAAGGGGAAAGCCAATCCTGCTGCACAGCAGAACGAATCTACACTATCCCGACGGAAGCGGAGGACCGGAAGGGTCCGGATTAACTAAGGGGGCACAGTATGTCGCAGCACGGAGACGCCGCAGCACCCGGCGGCGCTAATGCAGCTGAAAGACAGAGTGTCGATAGAGCATCTGGTAGCGCAGCGGTGCAAGGAGTGGCGCCCATCATGCCGGTGCTGATGCCATATACCCCGGGTGGCCCATGGCTTCCAATGTATGAAGGTGAGCCTAATACCCTTGACGATTTCAGAGAAAAGATGCTGGCCCATTTTGACATGTTCCCCGTGGGTGAAGTTCAGCGTGTTAGTCTCCTGATGATGCAGTTAAGTGGCCATGCTAAGCGAGAAGTCACAGCATGGGCAGCTGATCTGAAAGGCACTGTTGAACGCATATTTGCTGGATTAAAAGCTACATTTGAAACTACTGCCAGCAGCAAAGCTAAAGTACGATTCTTTAATTGCAAACAAAAAGTTAATGAGGGCGTGAGAGACTTTGCCTTAAACCTGCAGGAAGCCCTTAAATCACTTACACTAGCTGAACCCATTTTTAACACCGGAGCGGATAAACTGCTAAGAGATCAATTTATTGAGGGACTCTACACCCCTTCTCACCGGGGGCATATGAGCATGCTTGTTTTTAAGAACCCTTAATTGACATTTGCCCAATTAAAGGAGAGCGCTATACGTCTCCAGCTGGCAGAGGCACCTCGGGATCAGGAGCCTGCGCAACCCATGGCAGAGGCTCCTCAACAACAGGGAGTGCCAGTGACATCAGCTATGTCCGGGGCCATTGCTAAGCCCCTGGGGCCCAGTACTAATGAGGCTCTTCAACAAAAGCTTGACTCTTTAACTGATGTTGTTGCTTCAATGGCTAAAACCATGCAGGAGATGAGAGGACCCAAGATGGAGTTGGCAAACCGTAGAGAAGATGTTCCATGGATGAGACCCCGGAGATACCCGACATGGAGAGGACGACCCCGCGACCGCTACCAACCGGATGGACAGCCCATTTGCCGCCGTTGCCAGCAGCCAGGCCACTTTGCACGAGATTGTGATTTAAACGGGAATCCCCTGGGAATGCGGGCCGCTTCGCAGGAATGAACTTTCAAGGCCCAACACCCTGGCACGACAGGTACATCGGAGGACGACCCATTATCCCTATCGTGCTGGACGGAATGCCCCTCAATAGGGTTGAGCGAAACGGGTCGAACATTTTCAAAAGTCGCCGACTTTTGGCGAAGTCGAGTTTCATGAAACCCGATCCGACCCCTGTGCGTGGTCGGCCATGCGGTACGCGACTTTCGCGCCAAAGTCGCGTTTCAATGACGCGAAAAGCGCCATTTCTCAGCCAATGAAGGTAAACGCAGAGTGTGGGCAGCGTGATGACATAGGTCCTGGTCCCCACCATCTTAGAGAAGGGCATTGCAGTGATTGGCTTGCTGTCTGCGGCGTCACAGGGGCTATAAAGGGGAGTTCCCGCCGACCGCCATGTTACTGCTGCTGATCTGAGCTTAGGGAGAGGTTGCTGCCGCTTCGTCAGAAGCAGGGATAGCGTTAGGCAGGGTCCATTAACCACAAAACCGCTTGTGCTGTAGCGATTTCCACTGCCCAACACCACCTTCGGTGTGCAGGGACAGTGGAAGCTCCTTTTTTTTTTTTTTATTCCTCAGCGCTGTAGCTCATTGGGCTGCCCTAGAAGGCTCCCTGATAGCTGCATTGCTGTGTGTACGCCGCTGTGCAAACCAACTGCTTTTTTCAAAGCACAAATCCTCTTGTTCCTTCCTTTCTGCACAGCTATCTTGTTTGTTTGTCCACACTTTTTATTTAATTTGTGCATCAGTCCACTCCTTATTGCTGCCTGCCATACCTGGCTGAGATTACTGCAGGGAGATAGTAATTGAAGGACAGTTCCTTTTTTTTTTTTTGGTGGGAGATTAAGATTGACATTTCTGCTAGAGTGCCATCTCTGTCTGTGTCATCTCTCACTCAGTGGGCCATAGAAAGCCTATTTATTTTTTTGCTTGATTTGGGTTCCAAAATCTACCAGAAAAAAATCACAACATCAATCAGTGGGAGAAAAATATTGGCCTCAGGGCTTGTGTGCCACTCCTTACTCCTGTGTGTGCCATCTCTCACTCAGTGGGCCATAGAAAGCCTATTAATTTTTTTGCTTGATTTGGGTTCTAAATTCTACCTGAAAAAATCAATAAATCAATCAGTGGGAGATTAATATTGGCCTTTGGGCTTGTGTGCCAGTCCTAAGCGTGCCATCTCTCTCTCTCTCAGATAGTGGGCCATAGAAAGCCTATTTTTTTATTATTTTATTGGGTTTATAAATTTTCCCTGGAAAAAAAAAAAAGTGGGAGATTAATATTGGCCTCTGGGCTTGTGTGCCAGTCCTGAGCGTGCCATCTCTCTCACAAATAGTGGGCCATAGAAAGCCTATTTATTTTTTTGGTTGATTTGGGTTCATAATTCTACCTTAAAAAATCAATCAATCAATCAGTGGGAGATTAGTATTGGCCTTTGGGCTTGTGTGCCAGTCCTAAGCGTGCCATCTCTCTCTCTCAGATAGTGGGCCATAGAAAGCCTATTTATTATTATTTTTTTTATTGGGTTTATAAATTTTCCCTGGAAAAAAAAAAAAGTGGGAGATTAATATTGGCCTCTGGGCTTGTGTGCCAGTCCTGAGCGTGCCATCTCTCTCACAAATAGTGGGCCATAGAAAGCCTATTTATTTTTTTGGTTGATTTGGGTTCATAATTTTACCTTAAAAAATCAATCAATCAATCAGTGGGAGAAAAATATTGGCCTCAGGGCTTGTGTGCCACTCCTTACTCCTGTGTGTGCCATCTCTCACTCAGTGGGCCATAGAAAGCCTATTAATTTTTTTGCTTGATTTGGGTTCTAAATTCTACCTGAAAAAATCATTAAATCAATCAGTGGGAGATTAATATTGGGCTTTGGGCTTGTGTGCCAGTCCTAAGCGTGCCATCTCTCTCTCTCAGATAGTGGGCCATAGAAAGCCTATTTATTATTATTTTTTTTATTGGGTTTATAAATTTTCCCTGGAAAAAAAAAAAAATGGGAGATTAATATTGGCCTCTGGGCTTGTGTGCCACTCCTGACTCCTGTGTGCGTCATCTGTCACTCAGTGGGCCCTAGAAAGCCTATTTTTTGTTTTATTTGTTTTCTAAATTCTCCCTGAAACAATCATTTTATTTTCTTTGGTTTCTAAATTATTCCTGAAAAAAATCATTTTTTTGGTATTTTTTTTTCTCTCAAGTCTCCCTGAAAAAAAAAAAAAAAAATCTGTGGGAGATTCATATTGCCCCTTCTGCTTGTGTGCCAGTCTTGACTCCTGGGTGTGCCATCTCTCTCTCTCTCCCCAATTGTGGGCCATAGAAAGCCTATTAATTTTTTTGCTTGATTTGGGTTCCAAAATCTACCGAAAAAAATCACTAAATCAATCAGTGGGAGATTAATATTGGCCTCTGGGCTTGTGTGCCACTCCTGACTCCTGTGTGCGTCATCTGTCACTCAGTGGGCCCTAGAAAGCCTATTTTTTGTTTTATTTGTTTTCTAAATTCTCCCTGAAACAATCATTTTATTTTCTTTGGTTTCTAAATTATTCCTGAAAAAAATCATTTTTTTGGTATTTTTTTTTCTCTCAAGTCTCCCTGGAAAAAAAAAAAAAAAATCTGTGGGAGATTCATATTGCCCCTTCTGCTTGTGTGCCAGTCTTGACTCCTGGGTGTGCCATCTCTCTCTCTCTCCCCAATTGTGGGCCATAGAAAGCCTATTATTTTTTTTAGCTTGATTTGGGTTCCAAAATTTACCTGAAAAAATCACTACATCAATCAGTGGGAGATAAATATTGGCCTCTGGGCTTGTGTGCCACTCCTGACTCCTGTGTGCGTCCTCTCTCACTCAGTGGGCCCTACAAAGCCTTTTTTTTTTCCTAAATTCTCCCTAAAACAATCATTTCATTTTATTTGTTTTATAAATTCTTCTGTAAAAAATAATTTTTTTTAAATTTTTTTTTTTTCTGAAGTCTCCCTTTTAAAAAAAACAAACACAAATCAGTGGGAGATAAATATTTACATTTGCGCTTCAGTGACAGTCCTGCGTGTGTGCCATCTCATTTGTTGCCAACAACAACAGAGTGTGTAACATTGTGGCTGATTTTCGTTGTGGTCTCACCCACCTGTAAAGGGGTAGCTAAATCATACTGAAGTTATAGCTCACCGTGTAAGTTGTGTGACAGCAACAAATACCGTTCGTTTGTTAACGTTTTTAAAACAATGAGGAAGTCTGGTGGAAGAGGTCGTGGCCGGGGGCGTTCATTGTCAGCTGGTAATAAGGGTAGTGGTAGTGGTGGAGCATCAGCTGGTCGTGGGAAAAAAAATATTGCACCTAAGTCTGGAGCTGTGGAGCCAGGTTCGTCGTCTGGCTACACAAGGCCTCGAACGCTCCCTTTTCTGGGAGTAGGAAAACCGCTTTTAAAGCCGGAGCAGCAAGAGCAAGTTTTGGCTTATCTTGCTGACTCAGCCTCTAGCTCTTTTGCCTCCTCTCGTGAAACTGGTAAATGTCAAAGCAGCGCGTCGTTAGTGGATGTTCACGGTCAGGGACAAGTCGCTTCCTTGTCCTCTTCAGCAAAAACAACAACAGAGAAGAATGCAGCAGGCGACACAACGGGTTACTCCATGGAGCTCTTTACACATACCGTCCCTGGCTTAGAAAGTGAAGCAGTTAACAGTCCATGCCCATTACAAGTTGAATCTGACATGGAGTGCACTGATGCACAGCCACAGCCAGACTACTATCCTGGTCCTTTGACTCAGACCACAACATTGCCATCGCAGGGTGCTGATCAAGAATCAGACCCTGATGAGACTATGTTGCCCCATCACGAATGCTATACCACCGACCGCCACGGTGACACAGACGAAGTTGCACACGAGCTACAAGAAGAGGTAATAGATGACCCAGTTCTTGACCCCGATTGGCAGCCATTGGGGGAACAGGGTGCAGGCGGCAGCAGTTCTGAAGCGGAGGAGGAGGGGCCGCAGCAGGCATCAACATCGCAACAGGTTCCATCTGCTGGGCCCGTATCTTGCCCAAAACGCGTGGCAAAGCTAAAACCTGTTGGAGGACAGCGTGGCCATCCGGTTAAAGCTCAGTCTGCAATGCCTGAAAAGGTATCCGATGCTAGAAAGAGTGCAGTCTGGCATTTTTTTAAACAACATCCAATTGATCAGCGCAAAGTCATCTGTCAAAAATGTTCAACTACCTTAAGCAGAGGACAGAATCTGAAAAGTCTCAATACAAGTTGCATGCATAGACATTTAACCACCATGCATTTGCAAGCCTGGACTAACTACCAAACGTCCCTTAAGGTTGTAGCACCCTCGGCCAATGAAGCTAGTCAGCAACGCAACATCCCTTCCGGCAGTGTAGGGCCACCATTTTCCGCACCACCTGCAGTATCTGTGCAGGTTTCTTTGCCAGGCCAAAGCCTTCAGGGTCAGGGAATCACCAGTTTCGTAGTAGGAAACACTGCATCTAGGGCACCGGTGGCAACAATACCATCTCCCACCGTCTCTCAGTCGGCCATGTCCACCGGCACCCCCGCTAGTTCCACGATCTGCAGCTCTCCAGTCCAGCTCACCCTACATGAGACTATGGTTAGAAAAAGGAAGTACTTAGCCTCGCATCCGCGTACACAGGGTTTGAACGCACACATAGCTAGACTAATCTCGTTAGAGATGATGCCCTACCGGTTAGTTGAAAGCGAAGCTTTCAAAGCCCTGATGGACTACGCTGTACCACGCTACGAGCTACCCAGTCGACACTTTTTTTCCAGAAAAGCCATCCCAGCCCTCCACCAGCATGTTAAAGAGCGCATCGTCCATGCACTCAGGCAATCTGTGAGCACAAAGGTGCACCTGACAACAGATGCATGGACCAGTAGGCATGGCCAGGGACGTTACGTGTCCATCACGGCACACTGGTTAAATGTGGTGGATGCAGGGTCCACAGGGGACAGCAAGTTTGGGACAGTTCTGCCTAGCCCACGGTCTAGGAAACAATTGGCTGTAGCCGTTCGCACCCCCTCCTCCTCCTCTTCGTCCTCCTGCAGAAGCGAGAGCTCGTCCACAGACCGCAGTCGCACAACCACTCCATCCGCAGCTGCCACTGTTGCACACCAGGTCTCCCATTATGGGGCAGCTACTGGCAAACGTCAGCAGGCTGTATTGGCTATGAAGTGTTTGGGCGACAACAGACACACCGTGGAAGTTCTGTCCGAGTTCTTGCAGAAAGAAACGCAGTCGTGGCTGGGCACTGTAGATCTTGAGGCAGGCAAGGTAGTGAGTGATAACGGAAGGAATTTCATGGCTGCCATCTCCCTTTCCCAACTGAAACACATTCCTTGCCTGGCTCACACCTTAAACCTGGTGGTGCAGTGCTTCCTGAAAAGTTATCCGGGGTTATCCGACCTGCTCCTCAAAGTGCGTGGACTTTGCTCACATATCCGCCGTTCGCCCGTACACTCCAGCCGTATGCAGACCTATCAGCGTTCTTTGAACCTTCCCCAGCATCGCCTAATCATAGACGTTGCAACAAGGTGGAACTCAACACTGCACATGCTTCAGAGACTGTGTGAACAGAGGCGGGCTGTTATGTTTTTGTGGGAGGATACACATACACGGGCAGGCAGTAGGATGGCAGACATGGAGTTGTCAGGTGTGCAGTGGTCGAAGATTCAAGACATGTGTCAAGTCCTTCAGTGTTTTGAGGAATGCACACGGCTGGTTAGTGCAGACAACGCCATAATAAGCATGAGCATCCCCCTAATGCGTCTGCTGATGCAAAGTTTGACGCACATAAAGGATCAGGCGTCTGCAGCTGAGGAAGAGGAAAGCCTTGATGACAGTCAGCCATTGTCTGGCCAGGGCAGTGTACAGGACGAGGTAGCGGGCGAAGAGGAGGACGAGGAGGATGATGGGGATGATTATATTTTTAATGAGGAAGCTTTTCCGGGGCCACTGGAAATTGGTGGCGCGGCAAGGCCGGGTTCTGGTTTTTTGAGGGACACAAGTGACGTGGATTTGCCTGAAACTGCCCCTCAACCAAGCACAACCGCAGATTTGAGAACTGGAACTTTGGCCCACATGGCGGATTATGCCTTACGTATCCTCAAAAGGGACACACGCATAACTAAAATGATGAATGATGACGATTACTGGTTGGCCTGCCTCCTTGATCCTCGCTATAAAGGCAAATTGCAAAATATAATGCCACATGAGAACTTGGAACTAATATTAGCAACCAAACAATCAACTCTTGTTGACCGTTTGCTTCTGGCATTCCCTGCACACAGCGCCCGTGATCGTTCTCACACGAGCTGCAGGGGCCAGCAGACCAGAGGAGTTAGAGGGGCAGAAATCAGAAGTGGCGTTGGCCAGAGGGGTTTTCTGACCAGGTTGTGGAGTGATTTTGCTATGACCGCAGACAGGACAGGTACTGCAGCATCAATTCAAAGTGACAGGAGACAACATTTGTCCAGTATGGTTACAAACTATTTTTCATCCCTTATCGATGTTCTCCCTCAACCGTCATTCCCATTTGATTACTGGGCATCAAAATTAGACACCTGGCCAGAATTGGCAGAATATGCATTGCAGGAGCTTGCTTGCCCGGCAGCTAGTGTCCTATCAGAAAGAGTATTCAGTGCTGCAGGTTCAATACTAACAGAAAAAAGGACTCGTCTGGCTACCCAAAATGTAGATGATCTAACCTTCATTAAAATGAACCACAACTGGATTTCGAAATCTTTTGCCCCACCTTGCCCGGCTGACACCTAGCTTTCCTATGAAAAGGTCTTGCCTGTGGACTATTCTGAATGCCTTTTCCAATCTCGTAATTTTCAGCACCTGATTGTCCAGCATACGACATGTTTACACCTCACTAAATGGCCAAACTCCCCACACGGGGCCGTGGTATCGACACTTGGCGACAGCACCCGTGAGAGTGCAGTTTGTCTGAAGAGGTGGGTGAGCCCGCTTTTGGTCGACGGCACTGCCACTGGGTCCCTCCTAGTACAATAAAGTGTCTCTGGCGGTGGTGGTGCGCACCCAACATCAGACACACCGTTGTAATATGAGGGGCCCTGGGCCTGTACCGCCGGCCACAAGACAGTTTCCCCCCACCCCAGCTCAAACAGTGCTCTACCACTTGCAAAATTATCTCACAGCTCCACCAATGTTTAGTCTATGCGCTGACATCCTTCAATGCCTGCCACTGACAATACCATTGTATTGACATTTTTGTTATGTTAGGCCTTCGATGCCTGTTTGTGGTCACTCCTTCCACTAGGCCTCCACTGACCACACCACTGCTGCCTGTGTACCCCTGGAACCAATTTAAAATTGCCTACAGCCATGTGTTATTATTTTAGGCCTTCGATGCCTGTCTGCGGTGACTCCTTCCACTAGGCCTCCACTGACCACACCACTGCTGCCCGTGTACCCCTGGAACCAATTTAAAAATGCCTACAGCCATGTGTTATTATTTTAGGCCTTCGATGCCTGTCTGCGGTGACTCCTTCCACTAGGCCTCCACTGACCACACCACTGCTGCCCGTGTACCCCTGGAACCAATTTAAAATTGCCTACAGCCATGTGTTATTATTTTAGGCCTTCGATGCCTGTCTGCGGTGACTCCTTCCACTAGGCATCCACTGACCACACCACTGCTGCCCGTGTACCCCTGGAACCAATTTAAAATTGCCTACAGCCATGTGTTATTATTTTAGGCCTTCGATGCCTGTCTGC